>NC_064624.1:50699284-51301170 GCF_023898315.1 Schistocerca nitens | reverse complement strand
ATACGTGGTACCAAGAAACTTACCTTGTAGTCTGTTCAACATCACATCATGAAAACAATAAAATAGCACTTGAGGAAGACTCCTTTTACTTCAGAGTAGCCTATTTGTTGTTTAACTTGGACGTATTTATTCTTGTTATTATCGTTGTGTGATCATTTAGCAAAACATACATGTAATACGGCGTATTTCAAAGGACAGGTAGACGGCAGCATGCAGTCATTGATCTACTGGCAGCTACAAAGACGTGTTACTATCATGTTTTTATGCTAAAGCTTTAATAGCTGTGTTCGTGCACTATTCACTAAATTAACAGGTGAAATGTGAATCTCTTTGAAATATACAAGATTAACTGATTCTTTCTCTAAGTGTTCTGTTGACAAGGACAACTTTCCCTTAGTTCCATGATTAAAGAATGTTTGTGGTTTTAATTCTCGACTGCTACGATAACATTACTGGAGATGTTAAATGACAAGACAAAATGATTACATAACTTCAATCACTTCCATTAACATGTGAGTCATAAATTCTATTACTAGTTACCAGTGGTTGCCAATTCTTATGTCTACTTATAACTAACATGCACAACTTAATTGAAGGTATAGTAACTACGGTGTTTTCCGTCAATTAATTCTCTTGCTGCATGCAGGACTTTTCCAACCGTTTACATACCATTCCAGACCTACTTTCTGGAACGCAAATCATAGGGGTTTGACCTTAGAGCATATCTACGTTGCTGTCTAGGCGGTCTTTCTTTTTGGGTGGCACTACTGGCGTAATAGGCCGAGCTTCTCCGATCGGAATTCCGTGCTGAACCAAATCCGTAGCCGGTAGAAACTGCCTCTCTTCAAAACAACCACGAAAATTCCTCTAATACTGGCTGCTACATCCTTTTCTCCTCACTGTTTAAATGACCTAACTTCTCTGCTAACTGACTCCTTATCGTCGACGCGACATATCGCACTTCTCTAACTGAACATTTCTTTCTTCTCCTTCCTTTCTCATCTTTATCTCGCTGCTTCTCAGCTCCTCTTATTTCCTCAAAAATTTCCTGTCCACTGGCAACAATAGTACCCTTCGGTATCACAACATCTTTTACACCAAAATTATCTATACTTACCGGTATCGCAAAACCCTTCTGTCTCCTCTCCGGTCAGCAGATACTTCTCTTTATATGTACTGAGTGACGATCTAAAACATCATTCTGGTTGACCCGCTCACCCAGAATGATGTCTTAGGCTGTTCTTGATTTTTGATATCTATCCAGAGAATCTTTCCACTTCCGCCTTTTATCCTCACAGGGTCAGTGGTTTTTATCGCCCACATCTGCGGTTTTATGGGAGACTGTGAACGGCGCCTTTCGCAGCTCCCTCGCGTCTGACAGGGGTGCACACTGGCAAATCGGTGAATTGCTTCGCCGAACTGCACAGTTCGCGTTCGATAATCCACTATCCCCTGATAACGGTGCAGGAAGTCATTCCCTAGTATGATGTCAAATTCACCCTTCTTTAGCCTTACTACTCCCATCCTCTGACCGTATTTACCCTCGTCTATTTGCAGATTCACTACACACGAACCTCCAGGGACAATTACTTCCTCTCCAAGGCCACTGTTATGGTACCGGGGTGGCTGTAACACCCTTCGATCATTTTTCTCCACAAACAGTACACTAACTTCAGCACCAGTATCAACTAAAATTCTAAATAATTTGTTCCCGAGTACGCCAAATAGACTAACGTGTTCCACCTCTTTACATTTTTCGGTCCTAACCGGGCGTATTATTTTTGTCGGGGGCGCGGGTGGGTGGCGGAACCTGCCCCCCAAGCGTTTCCCTGATTCGACCCCACGTTGCGGCGGTGGCCGCGCATCTGATTTGAAAATGGAGACTTTGTGGGGCAAACATTATTAAGATGACCTACTGTGTGGCAAATGGTGCAATACGGCGCGCGACAGCGCATTGCCGTATGGTTGGGCTTCCCACAACGCTGACAAAATACTTCTTTTGCTGGGACCAGTACTGGGTCCGATGGGCGCGGGGCGGCAGCGCAAAAACGCAACACCTCTTCGCGTAGCATTGCCAAGCGAACAGCTTCAAACAGAGAAGTGGGGGAGGCTGCTTTGACTTCTCCTCCGATGCGGGGGTCAATACCGCGAACAAATGCATCAATTGCACGCGCTTCGGCTTCTGAGCGCAAAATTCTGTTTTCACTGGCATTTTCACCTAGTTTGTAGGTACGACAAGATACTGCTCGTATGCGATCTGCAAAGGCATCAAAATCCTCATTAGGCTTCTGCCTAAGGGTTGATAATTGATCTCTGTAATATCCGGTACCTCTGGCATCGGAATAACGCGTATTCAATCCGCGGGCCAATACTTCAAAATCGTGCGTGTCACGCAATTCGTCCACCGTTTCTATAAACATTCGGGCTTCCCCTGTCAACTTCAGTCTGGCTACATTGACCAGTAGATCATCCGGCCAGGCACACGTGCGACCCACATCACGAATATTTTGTAAGAACATAGCCACATTTTCGTGGGACTTCCCAGAAAAGGTGGGAATGAAATCAGCCGCAGGAAAATTGCTTACAGTCGCCATGTTAGCAGAAATTGTGGCGTTTGTATTAGAGACAGAATTAGTGTTAGTTGCCTCTGTTTGAGCATTTGTTACAGGGGCGGAGCTAGCCACAGGTATGGAAGTTCGCGCACTAGCTTCCAGCGTCTGTTTCAAGACGCGGTTTTGCTCAAGTAGCTCCTGATTTTGTGCGAATAACTGGCGCATTTGAGCATTTATGGCCTCGAGCGGGTCTTGCGAGACAGGTGCCTCTACGGGGGTATCCCGTTCCGTCGCTCGTGTTCCCATCGGCATGTTTACAATTTTATGGGACGCTAGTGACCAGAAAAAAGTAATGATTGTTACAAAAAAAGGACGGCCACAAAGATTCTCAATCCAGCGGCGGGAGATCGTCGAAGCTATTGCTGAAAGCATCGCGGCGACTTACATGGTGATGGAGGCGGTGCGACGCAGTGGTGGCGGCGACGGCGTGGTGCAGTGGCTGCGGCGGGCGGTGGTCGGCGGGCGGCGGCGGCGGCGGCGGCGGCGTCGTCCGGATCCTCGGGCGGTGGCAAATGTGTTGGCGGCTGACGGCGCTGGCTCGGCCGGTCGGCGATGGCGGCAGGCCCCTGGCGCGTCGACAGCGGCGGGCGACGGTGGGAGGCGCGGCGGCGGCGGCGGATGACGGCGGCCCGGCCGGTCGCGCAGCGCAGTGCAGGCCCCTCGAACTCAGGCAGCGGGCAGCGCGGCGGCGTCCGGCTTACGTGGCTGACTAGCGTGGGCTGCCTCGCTGCAGCGCGCGCCCTGTGCGTGTTCACTGGCGCAGCCACGGCCCACGTGCAGCAAACGTGGCGGCCGGTTGGCGCATTCCATGCGGGGTTTTGCCGGGAAAAATTTAGTGTAGCGACAAAGTCACTACGGGAACGCAATCCCACTTCTGACACCAGTTGTACAGGATGGGCGTATGGGCAGACAGTGGGCGTTATGGAATAATAGTGTAATTTTTAGAGAAAGGCCATTTATTGGCTAAAGCATGATGAAAGGGGCTACATAGGCCTAGGGAGGTGAGGGTGAGCCAGAGCTTAGAATTTGGCGAACATAGTTTTGGCAGACAACAACTTTCGGTAGCTTCGCGAACAAAGTCCACAGTGCCGTAGCACCGGGAGAAGCGGGAGATGTTCAGTGCTACAGGACGCGCATCCGACTCGCGGGTGAGCAAGAATGCAAGAGAGCGGGCCCGGCGACGGGCGGCCGGGTATGTTCGACGCACCACGCGGCTTCCTCCGCCCTGATTGGTCAGGACCGAGCAAACCGTGCGGGCGGCATGGAACTTTCCAGAGCGTTGCCTGCCAAGTGACGCCTGGGGCGGCGTTACCTCGTCAGCACACGAGAGAGGCGCGTGAACAAGGTGCCCTTTCTCGGTGCTGACTTCCTGTTACTAGACCGTTGGACGAAAGAATTTACAGGCAGCTAACACTGCCGGCCGTGGCTTGGCCGTAATGGAAAAATGAAGTTACCGGTTGGAGGCTCATATAATAAAGTAAAATCCCTTATTGTCTGGCTCATCCTTTACACTACTTACCTCCCGGCACGAGTTCCGACCACAGTACTGGGAACGTTCACAGCTAAGTTCAGGAAATTCCTTTCGATTGGATGTACGAAATATACAGATCAAACTCAATAGGAAGACTGTCAGTCAAAGAACATCACTCCCAGGTTCGAATGACTTGCCTGGCGTAATTTGACAGCGATAATCTCATCCAAATCAATCACTTTGAACCGAACCACCACTGCCACTTAGCTATTATCACCATGTTTTCCCTGAGCTACAACTCGCCGAAAATACCCGCACTCATTGCTCTACAATATTCGCAGAGAGCGACAGCAAAGTCCTTAAGCGGTAATCGATGCGTGCAAACGAGAACGCGTTCTGAAAGTCCAGAACTCTGGT
This sequence comes from Schistocerca nitens, assembly GCF_023898315.1. NCBI lineage: Eukaryota > Metazoa > Arthropoda > Insecta > Orthoptera > Acrididae > Schistocerca > Schistocerca nitens. Next base: position 51,296,670 of record NC_064624.1, on the reverse strand, counting down.
GTGGTAACCGCGTCACGACACAAAACTCCGCTCCAGAGAAGCCGCGACCCGCCACGTCAGCCACACGAGCTCCGACGACGGCCAACTTGTCGATTCACCGAGCTCTGGCTGAGAGGCCCACGTGTAGAATGATTTTGTGGAGAGGCTCAGTCAGGACCAGGAGAGAACTGGAAGCCGCACCCCTGGCCACTCCCCGCTGGTGCTTACAGCCGCTTCTGTCGCGTTCTGATCTCCAAAAAGGCAAACCAGCTAGCAGACGTGGGTGGTCAGGAAATCACCTGTTACAACGCATTCACTCATGGCGTATCAAACTTCTGCAACCAATATACCTATTAAGGCCTTTCCTCTAATATACCTGGAGACAAGCATTCTCGCAGCCGAAAATGCTTGAACTGTTGTTACATGTACCTAGTTGTTCCACAATACACAAATCACAGACAGAACTGCTGCCAACTACACTGTGCGTAACTCGAGCCCCTACCGTCAAATGCGGCACCATTGCATGCATTGCCAGAGCCCTTCAGATTTGGGATCAGCAGTCTGCACAGCCGCAACACTCGGCGACAGGCAAGGATGGACGACCAACCCGCATCTGGCGAGGCTGAGGAAGTACAACTCAAGGCTGAGTGCTAGGGTTCGCAGGTAGGTCGTAAGGAGTATGGCTCGTCCTGTTTCCGATATGCAACATCAACTTTCCACAAACCAAACTAAAGTAAAGAACTCCGTATGCACCAGATCTGCAAAAACGTAAAACTACGCGAACCAGCCGAGAGCCCAAACACGAAATCCTAAGTAAACAGCCAAAGCAGCCACAAACGTGACACTCGAATTACAAAACGTTCACACTCATTGATCTACAACCTGTCAAACTTCCCATTACATTAACCTCCTACTCTCACTAAGAACAAGGTTTACAACTGATTAGATGCAGCTAGAATTCCTGCACATCTAACACACCTTATGGCAATTTAACAAACGTTAAAATAAACGAAGAAGGTGGTAAAGAAACAGCAAAATCGCTGTAACCTACACTAAAACAGTTGCCGTCCTCCAAGTCATCACCAAAAATTCCAAAAAAACTTTGCCACCATCACAACACACCCATCACATTTCGAAACCCGAGAAAAGAGACTGACCTACTTACTGATCTGAGGCAACCATAACAACAATCACACAGCACGCCAAACAGTAAGCAAAAGAGAAACCACACGGACTCACGCTCACCATTGTGATAACCGAGGTTCACTGTGATATAACAAACGAAAAAACTGAAGAGAAACTAGAAGTACCGGGAGACTAAATCCAAACTCCGTGCTATCATTTCAGACATCAGTCCAAGATCTATTAAGAAATTCGAGTCACGTACAGTCAGAACAGCCAACTTGCTCACCATTTCAGAATGCACTGTACACCTCACAAGGTTAAACCATCCAAAACACTACCTCCTCAATAGCAGCGAGGTCGAAGTTGCAAGACTTTCCAATACGTCACAAAAAACAGCCGTAATAAACCGAAATGTGGAAAATGAAGTCGACCACATCGAATTTTTAATTGCAAGTTATACCCGAAAAAAGAAGCACCAAAATGCAGCAGCAGCTATACTGATAACTTTAATAACGATGAAAGTTGCAAAGAAGGACCAAAAAAGCCTTTCTCAATAACGAAACTGAGAATGTTAAGTGGATTGACGAAACCACTATAATCTTTGACCCAGAGCATAAGGAAGCAATCAAACGGAAAACTTTCTCTGAGCCTTCACTACTGCCCTTCTCAACGTTATATCTGAAAGGAGGAAAAGAATAACAACAGTTTCTAAAAAGTTCCTACGACGTTCTTTGGCGAACACGAATCTACATCTATATCGCCAAGCCGACGGACCTATCCTTGCATGAGACACCAGGAAACACGATTCAACCCTCACATTCAAGCCTAGGAAAGATATTGCCATTGTCTGCTTTGTCAATGCATTGGGTTTCTGTGCGGAAAAAAAACCGCTTGAACACTTAGTAAGAGAAAAAGAAGTTAGCATTATAGTCATAGCACATACCTGATGCCCAGGCAAAGAAATCAATCTACATAGCTATTTCTGTCACCGACTTGACGAAACCAAACAAGGCCGTGGTAGAAGTTGAAATAGATGCGTTGCAGTGTTTCATATTAAACACCTAGCTGCAATACAATTCAACCTGCAGTAGAATCTAAACATTCACCACGCAATCGAGTAAAAAATTAGAAAAAAAATGAAATGGCTCCAAGCACTATGGGACTTAACATCTGAGGTCATCAGTCCCCTAGAACTTAGAACTATTAACTAGAACTTAGAACTACTAACTAGAACTAACTAACCTAAGGACATCACACACATCCATGCCCGAGACAGGATTCGAACCTGTGACCGTAGCGGTCGCGCGGTTCCAGACTGAAGCACCTAGAACCTCTCGGCCACTCCGGCCGGCCTGAAAATTAGAGCGCAGTATATATGTACCTGGTATCGAGGAACTGCCAATTGCCTCATTATTTATATACCCTCACTCGGCCCCTCTAGAGTCACAGGAGACGATATTTGCTGACAGAATCGAACAATAAAAATGGTAAACTTCTTGTAGCCATTTTGAATCTCGCCAAACTCTGATAGTAGCTGGGGGCGAGTCATCTCTATCACTATGGCACTTCTATCTTAGATCACATAATATGTACACCATAAGTACCAAGATGCTGAAGCGAGACTGAATTTGGCGACACATAGCTAATGAGTACCTGCCATTTGTTGTATGAACTTCAGCCATTAACCACAAAAAGAGGAAAAAAATAAACCATAGACTCACGAAATCGGATCATCGAAAAATTCAGATTGGGAGGGTTCAGCACAAAACCTAACGTATCAACTATTGAAACCACCTATTATAACAATTACAACAGCAAATAGTGCAAACAATATAACATGGTATAGCTGATAACGACCCTAAGAAGAAAAAACATAACACAGAGAAACACACCTTATATGCATAATAAAAAAAATTAAATAGAAAGAAAATTCTCCAGACAATACAGCACTAACCAAACAGACGTGCTAAGATCGGCTTGATTAGTCTCAATGACCTAATAAGAAGAGAAACCCACCAAGTGGTGGGCGAAGAAATCACAAGACGTAGGCCCCATAATGCAGTGGTTTTTGGAAAAAATTTCAAACGAGCCATAGCGTACCATTACCGACCACCACAAGAAAGTTCCTCAAAGAGCTAAAGTGTCACGATCATCCATAGTATCCAAAATTCGACAAAACGACACTCCAAAACCGAATGCAACCGCTTAACATCCACTACTTCGTAAGATTAAGGAATCTGAAGTGGAAGAAAAGCAGCTGAGGAACTAGAGGCTCTGGAAGATAACTACGTAAATCACACCTTTCACAAGATACCTGCCTCAAACACATTAAAAAGTTTCTTCATCCCAGCCATGAAACTGAAAGCAGTATCTCTGAAATAGAAGCAAGCTAAAATGAAGGGGTTTCCAAACCTGATAGACCAAAAAACAACCTCAACTCATAGATTACCGTGCTCTTAGGGAAAACTTTCGAGACAGACTAAAAAAATTCAAGGAATAAAGCAACATAACCCCACAAGAACAAGCCGTATTCAGCGGCAACCACAGCACAGGTAACCCGGTCCTAGGACTGAGCAGCAAAGCGACACAGGCTCAACGCAGCACGGCAGACGCAACGGCAGCACGCTACCTGGTGGACACCGAGCGCGCGTTCCATTGGTTGTGGCATGCTGGGCTGTTCTTTGAAACGTTAATTTTGAACTTCCCATGCCAAACTGTGCAGTTTATTAAAAAATGTTGTTCGAAACATCGAATGATGATCGCCAAGCAGCGCTTATACGTACCTAAGTATTACGCCAGCCGCAGCGATGCCACGTGGAACAGCCACATCTCCACTGGTACACACAAACGACACATCTGACATCGCTAAAGCTCGGTCGAGGAATGAAAGAACAGCCCTGTACGCAGACGACACTGCATACTGGTGTCAAGGCCCAACATGTGGCAGAATTAACGAGCAGGTCAGCCCTTCACAAACAAGCAGGATCCTTCGCTAAGCAAGTCTATGTTAAGAGCCAACCCCACAAAAAGTCTGTTAACATAGTTCTAGCACCGACACCATATTAATTTGCAAGTACAAAAACCAAACAAGCTAAATATTCTACTCTCTGTCCAAGATCACCCTACAAACCCATGTAAAACCCTTGGAATGCACTTAGACGAACTATTAAATGGGGTGAAAAACAAAACAGACCAAAAAAGCAGAGAATACACTCATGCTGTTATGACTCGTGAAACATACAATGTTGAACCAGTGTCATTGTTTACAAATCAAATTCTCGTTCACTCAGAACTTGAACATGCAATATAGGCATGGCTAATGACAAGCAATCAAACTAAGAAAATCATATCTAACAACAAGATGATCCTGTGAGTAACTCAGAATCTAGCATATGACTTTCCCAGTGCATCTCTAACGACACACTCAATACCAAAAAGGGAAAGACGCTAATATAAGCTCAATAGATTAAAATACAGTGGATCAACGAAATCTATCCTTCAGCACCAACCTGGGAACTTCAACCACCCATATTTTAAATACATTTGTATTTCCCTATATCCTTTGCAAGCCTCTTCCTGTCCTTCTGAATCTGCTTACTGTATTCCCCACTTTGTCTTCCTCTACGATTTTAACCCCACCCACACACATACACTTCGCTTCAAGACTAAATTGGTTATCTCTTGATGTTCGAGAACCTGTCCTACCAACCGATCCCTCTATTTAAAGTTGTGCCACAGATTTCTTGTCCCTAGAATTCTACTCAGTATATCCTCACTACTTACGTGATCCACTCATCTACTCTTCAAAATTCTTCTGTAGCACCCCATCTCGAAAACTGCTATTTTCTTTTTGTCTAAACTGGTTATCATCCATGTTTCATTTCCATACATGGCTACAGTCCATAAGTCTTTGGAAGTCTTTTCTAAAGCTATTTTTAAGTCTATATTTGTAATTAACAAATTTTTCTTTCTCAGAAATACTTTTCTTGTCATTGCCAGTCTACATTTTACATCCTCTCTACTTTGGCTATTTCGCTGCCGAAACATCAAAACTCATCTGCTACTTTCAGTGCTTCATTGCCTAATCTAATTTCCTTAACATCATCTGATTTTAACATGTAAGCTTTCACGGCCGGCGTCTTCATTAATTAAAACTTCTGGGCTGAATTGCCGTGGTCCATACATAAAATTTCTTCTCCTTCCTGACGTTTCGTTGCCTACTACATGCAGCATCTTCTGAGGTGAGTCGGCGACTGGCTGCTAGTCCGCTGCAGAATATATTGGGGCATCAAGAATTGCCCAGTCTGAGAATAGAAGTTCAAGCCATGCGGCTACGCTTTCAATAATAAAAATTGACATTAAAACGATAGCTTTTTGATTGTCATATTTTTCTGCTTTTAAATGATTTAAAAATACATTAGCTGTATGGTAGATTTTTTTGTATCTTTTTTCTTTTTTTTCTACTTTATTCTTTTTTTTTTCATTCGATCACACATTCACACAATATATACATTGTACACACACATACATATTACAGTTAACACATTCTCACACTCATTCATTTTTTTTCTTTTTTTTACTGCTACTGTCGTGCTGAAGAGTGAGGATTATCATAGAAAGATCAGTGACCTCTTGAATCCTACCACCTATAAGAAACTGAAAAAGGACCCTACAACGAAAGTGTTAAATGCTACCCAGCGATTAATAAAAAGCTCTTCCATTCCTACAGAAGATAAAAGATACCTTTGCAAAACTGAAACTTACCCTCCTAGATTGTATGGGTTACCTAAGATACACCAGCCCAATGTCCCATTGAGACCGATAGAGACCGATAGTAGGTGCCACTGGGGCTCCTACTCAAGAGATGGCTAGATATCTTGCTTCTTTGCTGCAACCGTATATAGGTAAAACTGACACTCATATTAAAAATTCCATGCATTTTATCGACAAACTGAGATCACAGTTAGTCCAAGTGACATCCCTGTCAGTTTCGATGTAGTATCCCTGTTCACCATGGTCCCTGTTGACGAAGCTCATTCTTACATAGCTGATATGTTTCCTACTGATATAATTGTTTCGACATTGCCTATCCTCGACTTATTTTCAATATAACAACGTGTTTTATGAACAACTTAGAGGGCTACCCATGGCCACCCCATCAAGCCCTGCTATTGCTAATCTATTTATGGAATTTTTCGAACAACAGGTGCTGCAGTCGGCCAAAAAAAGCCCTTTGAAATGGTATCGATACGTGGATGACATCTTTGTCATACGGAATCATGCAGAAGAGGAACTGAGTGATTTTTTTGGTGCACATACACAGTTTAAATCCAAAGATACAATTCTCCATGGAGAAATAAAGTAATGGGCAACTAAATTTTTTGGATGTATTTGTTATTAAACGGGCAGATGGGACTTTAGGGCACAAGGTATATAGGAAAGACACACACACCGATCGTTACCTACATAAGTATTCGAATCATCATCCTAGGCAGAAGAGAGGAGTCATAAAAACTTTAGTGGACAGAGCTAATAACATCTGTGAGCCAATTTACTTGCAAGATGAATTAAGTCACTTGCAAACAGCTTTCAAGAGAAATGGGTACACTGACAAGGAAGTAGATCGTGCACTCCACCCTAGAAGAAAAGTGTCCGAAAATACACGACAACAACAACTGTCGGCTGGAAAAGTTTTTCTTCCATTTATAAATAACATCACGGACCGTATTGGTAAAGTTTTGGCCAAGTTTCAAGTGGAGACAATCTTTCGACCTACCAAGAAAATCAGTGAAAGTTTAAGATCGGAGAAAGACGCACGACACCCCTTAGCTACCCCAGGTGTGTATAAAATTCCGTGTAGCTGTGGTATAGTTTATATTGGAACAACTAAAAGGAATGTTAATAGACGCCTAACGGAACACAAAAGGAACTGTAGATTGGGACAGATTTACAAATCAGCTGTAGCGGAACACGTTTTCAAAGACGGTGATCACGAAATAAAATTTAGTGAGACAAACGTGATAACTAGGACCTCACATTGTTATACCCGTATGTATAGAGAAGCTATAGAGATCTACAAGCACGGAAAAAAATTTAATAGAAAAGAAGAAGGATTAAAACCAGACAAGATATGGCAGTCGACTTTGTACCAACGAAGTGACAATCAATTACCTGTAATCGACAGAGCTGACACTAGCCAGAGATAGTTTTAAAGTCGAAAGCACGTGGCGAGTGGTGGCGCCATCTAAGCGCTCTGTATAAGCGGGACCACCAACGCCTAGCAGCCAGTCGCCGACTCACCTCAGAAGATGTTGCCCGCAGCCGGCAACGAAACGAACGTATGGACCACGGCAATTCGTCCCGGAAGTTATAATTAATGAATTATCTGATTTACTTCGATTACACTCCATCATCCTCGTTTTGCTTTTGTTGATTTTCATCTTATATTCTCCTTTCAAGACACTGTCCATTCCATTCAACTGTTCTTCCAAGTCCTTTACTATATCTCACAGAATTACAATTCATCAGAAAACGTCAAAGCTTCCATGTATTTTCCCCGAAATTTAACTACTACTTCAAATTCTCTTTCATCTTCGACCAGGATCAATAGTGTTCACACTAAGAAGGTAGATGTGCAACTCAATCAGGCATTACGAGATGTATTCAGAGTACAAACACTTGAAGACTTCCCATTCTCAGCATCACTCCACCTCCAGCTGTAAGAAGATCAGCTCTCCTAAAGGTCTGGAAGAACATTCACAAGAATTCTCAGCTACCCATTCATCGAGACATTGCACAAGCAGAATACCAACGCTTGAAATCTAGGAAACCTTGTTGTGTCCTCTTTCATTGTCAATCATTCATGGAAAATTCAGTAAGAGCAGTCATCAGTAGTCAACAAACATCTAGTCAAGGACCCTTTCATGCAGACAGACGGATTCGGTCTTCCAAGACGTCAGTAGAGGATCATGAAATGGATTAGCACTGGACAAGGCAGATGTGCTTATCTAAAGTAGGGAGTCGGTGTTCTTTTACAGACAATTCTATGTCACTTTCTAAATATTCCATTTGCCCTAGCCTCAATATTATCATAACAACAAAAAGGTCACATGTTGCAACACCCTCTGAGGCGGGTGCATGCCCTGCCCCGTCATGACATCACATGATGATCCAATTGTGCTAATCCAGAGATCCCTTTATCCTCAAAAAGATTCTATTATCTCCATGTTTAATCATCAGGATATGTATGTTAACAGCATATGGTTCCAAACATGCAAATGTAAGATTAGTATATCTTTGTGAATGTGTAATTATAGTAGAAACTGTGTTTTAGCATTATGACGAACATTCTCAATCTACAGAGATGAAGTAGGGAGAGCAATGTAGCCGATGAAGCACACTGAGAAGTCAGTGACAGCAGACTATGTTCCGTCTTAAATTCCTCCTGACATGAACATCTGTAGAAATAAGGCAACCATCATCAACCTGTATCATAATCCTGTATTGAAGTTCTAATCATCATCACAGGACTCTTCACAACGTATTTATTTAAAACTTTGAAGTGTTACGAAATTGTATTGGCAATAAAATGCAATATGCATTGCAACAGCAAAGTCGGTGGCAACGATATGTGAAAGCGTTACTTAACGATGTTATAAGTTATGTACATGAAATGTACCATACAAAATCATTTAGAACAATGCATAAGTGTATGTATGCTTGCAGTACCATAGTATCCTACCATAACTCCTATAAATATTAAATCTGTAGAACTTGGTTTACAGATGGAGAACCGAAATATATCCTTCATCCTGTTGGTTTGAACACAATGCAAGCAGCATTTATAGGGTATAAAAATGCTATTTCAACAATGATGTAGAGATGTAAGGCAGAATGAATAATAAGAAATGTGCCAACAACATTCTTTTTATTTCCTGTATGTAAAAACGTTAATAAACATAATTATTTACAACGTATATTTGTTTTTTATTGCAACAAAAGCATTGGGAAACAAATATTATGCAAGATACTTGCATATATGATAAACAGGACATACTATTGTGCAAACACTCAAACATACATACATAAATGTACTCACTCACTGAGTGAATAGTTTGAGTATGCCAGAGAGTCAATAAGTTTCGACAATATAAACACACATTTAAAACAGCATAAAAAGGGTTCAAGTTACTTGCAAATACCAAGACACTTAAAGCAGAGATATGAGCAACTAAAGAGGGTATTGACTTTGCGAATGAAGGTTCAGTAACACTACTTTTAGGCTTTTTGAGAGGAGAACATCTAGCATTAGATGCTGAAAAGGTTTAAAAATATGACCTGCCTGTAAATATATGTATTTAAAGGATAAGCTGCTACATAAAATTTCGGTTTTTATTTTTTTTCCTGCAGTTTGTGCTGTATACAAAATATTAGAGACTCCATCTAGTGTTATGTATCTCCCTGTAACTGTTCAAACTTTGCATATTCTTGAGGTAAATGTTGTTGACCAAGACAGTCAACCTGCAACTTCTGCGGAGAAGAAATAATTTTACAATTACATTTGAAAAAAGGTGATGGGGATATGCTATAAATGTGGTATATGCACATTGCAGAGCAAGACTTCTGTGTGTAAACTCGTTACATCAACATAGGCAAGGAGGTGGACATGGTGGGTGCAGCAGCATGATGTCAGTGGGAAATACGCTGCTATTGTCACTCCAACACCTACATCACATAGCAGTGGCAGAAGCAGCGTGACATCACCTCAACCTGGATGTTCACTCTGGGAAACACACCACCTTTCACCCATGCTGGTGGTGCACAATCGGTGCAAACGATGCGACTGCAGTAGAGTTCCATCAGTGGTGAGTACAGAAGTACCAGCAGCAGTTCCAGTAATAAAGACCAGTTGCTTGCAATCAGCCAGACCGCAAACCTAAATTATTCAGTGATTTGGTATTCTATTAAAAACAGAATTGCACAAGCTCGTATTAGGAGGGCTGTTGGATATATGGACCCCCCCCCCCCTTATATTTCTGGTGCATGTAAGCCTGTTTGGAGGCCAAGGATGTCTCAGATTTAAAGAACTCTCAGTATTCTTCAATTAAGTTAAAGCAATGCTATGCTATGCTATGAGTTTGCAATTCCTACACATCACAATGTGACTGAGATGGCAGTCATACATTTGTAGAGCAGAATAAATGTAGTATTGCAAAGCACCTCGCTCACTGAATGGTAAGAGAAGTATGTCTATGACCGCTTACGAACAAGGTTATCAGAATTCGAAGAAAGAGGCTCTGGAAAGTATAAAGTAACATGCTGTTTTTGGACGTTTTTGCATACATCCATTATCAACGTAATGAGAGTTCTTCATACATAAAACTTCCAGGAGATACTGTGTCGAAACATATGGCTATTAAAGTAATAAATAAAGATGAATTCTGTTTTGCATAGTGTGGGCTGTGAGAATAATTTGGAGACCATCTGGAATGTCCTGGTAAATATGGCATGTAAGATGTTCAAAGTCATTATAAACAAGAAAGCATTGGTTATCCTATGAAAATTCAGGACATCGATAAATTTGAAGAGCAGAATATGCATATCTCTGTTCATGTATACACCTTGGATGCATCCAAGGATAATGATGGTAAGATTGCTCATAAAGTTGTTGGCTCCCTGCATTTTTCAGAATTTGCCAGGCAGCGTGAAAAACATACAGATTTGCCGATCATTTCTGATGAAAAAAATACAAAGCAGCATTACTGTTTCATGAAAAACCTATTATCACATCTTATTTCATCACAGCTGAATAAACGTCATGGTGTACAGACCATCTACAGTAGATATTTCAGTACACTTGACAAGAGCGAAAATTTTTCTGAGCAGTAGCACGACAGTTCTATAAAAGCTACCCCTTGTATAGACAGGTGATGATAAATGCACAGAATTTAAAAATTTTCTCCTCAAACAGCGGCTACCATTCACCGTCTACTCAGACTTGTAATTTGTACTCACACCTGTAGTTCAATCTGAAGAAGATCCCAATATTTCACAAACCGCTATCACAGACCAACATGTACTCTTTGCAGTGGCATAGCGAGCCATATGTTCATACGATTCATCTCTTCACCATATAGAATTGTACATTGGTACAGGTTCTGGAAGATGGATGCTCTCTGTGCTGGAAGGACTTGTAGTGAGACTGATGATCTTTATAATACCTCTGTTCATACACTCGAAACACCTGAAAGTCACTCATTATATGAGAATGCGTTTGCAGTCAACTGTAAGATAAAACAACTGAAAAAGTTGTTAGAGATCACTGTTATTTAATTATTAAATTGTGTGGTGCAGCACACAACTCGTGTAATTTGAGTTATAAACTTCCCTGGCACATACAATTTGAGCAGATAACATGTTCATTTCCTCACTGTTCGGTGAGTGAATTACGTTTGCCTGATGATTCGGTTAATGTTATAACCAAGAACCTGAAAAGTGCATTTCATTTTCAAAGAGTATAACGGGAAATATCACATTATGGACAGCATAGTTATCTTATGACATACATCTTATGACATACATCTCAGGACGCAATCCCAGCACCCAAGGAGCAACATAATTGTTTGATAATTCACAGCCCAACGATGGAATAACTCTTTTGCTGAAAATACCTCATTCTTATGTTTTTAGGGAGGGAAATCCAAATATGATACTGAAGAAACTGTATTACCCACCATTTCTTCACGTTTTACAGCTAAATTTATAAAATTAAGCGATTTTTAAAGAATTTAACAGCTTTTATATAGTTAAAATAATTTAAAAAAGAGGTGTAATGAATGTAGATGACGTTGGTAGCACTGCTGAAAAACATTTGCTGGCAAAAAAGGCCGATTCTATTTTTTGTTAACAGATGGCGTCTTGTTTACTGTCAACCTAACCTCACTTTCTCCTTTCCTGTACATGTGCTAAGTACAATGTCTAATCGTGGTTGTAAAAACTCTGCTGACAGTTTTTGTTATATTTGTGGTGAATTTGTGATTAAAAAACGACAAAGAAACATTACAGACTTAGTGAAAAAGGTTTGTCTCTCATACTTCGAATCTAAACTTGGTGATCAAAAAAATGTTAGGCGCCACCTAAGGTATGTTATATGTGTGGAGAAGTTCTGAGAAAATTGTCCAAAAAGGAAAAAAAAGGCTTTGATTTGTTGGCTCCCTCCATATCATAGGAACAGCAAATCTATTCCAATGATTGCTACCTTAACACTGTTGATATTACAGGCCATAATTCGAAAAAATGAGGGTAATAAGCTACCATAACATTCCGTCAGCCTTCCGACCAGTAGGGCATGCTGTACATTTGCCAGTTCCTGAACCATCAGGTGATTTAAACTCTATTTCAACAGAAGTATTTTCTGATGTACAATCTGATTTAGATGAACCAAATGATGATGAATTCCATTGTAACACAGAAAATCTAGAGCCCAAATTATTTACTCAGACCCAGCTTAACGATTTGGTTAGGGATCTGGGGGTAACAAAAGGAAAAGCTGAATTGCTTGGCTCTAGATTAAAAGAAAAGAACTTAATGGCAGCTGGAACCAGCATATACATGTATAGAAAGAGAGAGCAGCAATTTTTCTGAATTTTTTAAACAAGAAAGTGATTTAGTGTACTGCTCAGACATTCCCAGTCTGATGAATGAGTTTGGTTTTCACCAGGACCTTAAAGTGATGGAAGAATGCTACAAGGCCGCTGGAACACCAACATGATGGGGGACTACTGTTGGCCACTTTACCGAGAAGTTCAGCAAGCCACTCATCATAGAAAAAGCTACACAAGAAGCTTCAAAGGAAAAAGAGAAAGAAAATAAAAACCAATACCAGCTGACAAGTGAAACCTCTAGTAACTCATAACATTGTTTTATGTAGCTTACTGTAAATACAAACCATGCTTATGTTGTAACAAAGCATTTAATTAATTTCTCTGTTTACCATACAGCATAAGATTTTTATACCATATAGTAAAAAGCATATTGCTCGAAAACTATGTGAGATACAAAAAAACTAAGGCTAGATTTGGATTCAATTCTTGGAAATCTATAAAGATCAGCTATCAAAGAAAAAAAAGTTTTTTAAAAAAAGTTTTTCGTTGGCCTGCGTAATATCTTACATAACTACCTGACGAATTGATGACACATATTTCAGGATTCATCATAGTAGGAGGGTAACAACATAATTTGATAATTAAAAATGCAGGTAATCGAACCAAAACATCTGAGGATCCAGAGGTCTCACCACTTTGCAGAGTTGTGTCACTGTGTGACCTTGTTGTTGCTATGACAGTATTGAGACTACTGCAACTGGCGTAATTAGAAACGGACCTTAGATTGTCTTTAAAAGAACACTTCTCCTCTATTATCTAACTGACAATTGGGGATGAGCTAGTTATGCACATTACGTCTGTAGTACCTCCAAACAATCAATCCACCATATTGCTGCTGACCATTGTCTTCGAGCCAACAAAGGAACCATAATGGACATTCACCATGCATCACATGAAGCAATCTAATAGATAAGACAGCTAGATTTGGAGATGTAAGATTGTGCAAGCTAGTGACTGTGCACATTTGTTTACAGATGTTGTATACACATATTTGTTTCCATCATACAATAAATAAATAAATAAGTCAGCGCAGAAGATAACGATAGATATTATGTTTGTTAAGAAGTGATCCTAAGTCTTTACATCCTGATTATAAATGTAACTTTTCATATTAAAAATGTAAAATACAAAAATATTGAAAGACGCTCAAGCTTGCCTGTCACCATTTGTAGACATCAAAACTGTGTGTGCTTGTTGGCGCCAACCAGATATTGCCAGAATAATCGATATTTGTGCACATAAACATGCATAGTTACAATTCAAATAATAAAATAGGTCTATTATTATCATGATAAGAAATACAAATTATAAAATAAGAGCTTGATTGTGTATGTAAAATGCAAATCACAATGCATGTGTCAGTTTTGCAGTAACTTTGCCACGAATACGTCAAAGCACATAGTAACATTCTGAAGGAAACTATTTAAATAAAAGCATACAGGTGCGACTCGTACATCTACTTCTTCTTTCAAAATCATTGCCCAGTATGGAAGAAAAGCATCTGCTTTTAACTCAAAAATTTTCCTCGACTTCCGAAAATCATTCGATACAGTTTCGTACGGCCGTGTAATCACCAAAATAACGAGAGCACGGAATATCAGTCCAGCTGTGTGACTGGACTGAAGAGTTGTTACCAAAAGAACACAACACATCAGTCTGAACGGAGAGAAGTCTTCACACATAAAAAAAGCTTCGGGTGTTAGCCAGAGAAATGTTACAGGACCGTCACTTTTCACAATACACGTATACGTGCCCTAGTATGTGAAGCCGGAAGTTCAATGAGGCTTTTTGCAGGTGATGATATAGACAGAGACGTCAAAACGCTAGAAAACTGTAGCGAAATGCAGGAAGGCCCGCAAAGGATCGACGCTTGGTGCGGTAAGTGGCAGTTAACCCTCTACATAAACAAAAATGACGTATTACGAATACAGACACAGGGAAAACCTTTAGTGTATGATTGCAAAGTTAAACAACAATCACTGGAGGCAGTTACTTCCGTAAAACATCTCGGAGTATGCTTACAGAGCGATACGAACTGGAACGACCACATAAAATTAATCTGCATCTACGTCATACTCCGACAACGGCCTTGCTGCAGTGCTATCACCTGTCCCTGTCAGATCACCGAAGTTAAGCGCTGTTGGGCTGGGCTAGCATTTGGATGGGTGACCATCCGGTCTGCCGAGCGCTGTTGGCAAGCGGGGTGCACCCAGCCCTTGTGAGGCAAACTGAGGAGCTACTCGATTGAGAAGTAGCGGCTCGGGTCTTGTAAACTGACATACAGTCGGGAAAGCTGAATTGCTTGGCTCTAGATTAAAAGAAAAGAACTTATTGCCAGTTGGAACCAGCATATACATGTATAGAAAGAGAGAGCAGCAATTTTCCAAATTGTTTGAACAAGAAGGTGATTTAGTGTCCTGCTCAGACATTCTCAGTCTGATGACTGGCCACATGCCCCAGTGACGCCTGTGGGTTGACGACGACACGGCGGCCGGTCGGTACCGTTGGGCCTTCCAATGCCTGTTCGGACGGAGTTACATCACACTCCGCAAGCCACGTAACAGTGTGTGGCGGACGATAGCTACTGCACCACTAACTGATCCCCCCTTCCCCGTAACATGTCGTCAGATTCTTATGGAAAGTGCTCTCTCTAAAATCCAATAGGAAACCTCACTGTGATGCACAATGCCTGTCTTGCAGCGGCTGCCATTGGCATTTGTTGAGCGTCTGTGTAACGCTCTCGCGCGGAATGTGACTGGATTATATGGTAGTTCCACATAAGATCGCTCTGGATAGATAGTCCTAGATATTTTATGGTAGAGACCGTTTTCAGCAATTTGTCATCAATACTGTAGTTGTACAGTAGTAGATTTCTTTTCCTACGTATTCGCAGTATGTTACATTTACCTACGATCAGGGTCAACTCGCAGAGCGTGCACCATTCATCAGTCCTCTGCAGGTCCTTCAGCAAATCGATACTGTCTTCTCGCGGCGCTACTTCCTTATACACAATCGCATCGTCCGCGAACAGTGTTAAAGAGCTTCCAGCTGTCACACTATCACATGAGGGCTCCAGAAGCGCTTGTTCAAAATTTAGTCTGCCACTTTGGTCACACATCCACGCACAGCAGACAGGGGATTGAATGTCCTGCCACAATACGTACACGGGGACGCACGGTGACGCTACGTGTGATTTACGTCCACCCCACACTTCTCGCAACTCATTTGTAGTCGACTTGCTTACCAGGCGTCTCATAGACGTTGCCCCAGTAGGATTCTTCTCCTTCGGTCGCGATCTGTAACGTTTCTACCATAAACAGTGCATAATAATGTGACGAGTGAGTAGGTTTAAATAGTAAGCATAATAACAACAGTAAAATGTTAGCATGCCAACTAATTACGTTTTATTTCGCCAATCGCAAAATTAGTAACACGATTTCTAGAGCCAGTCTACCGTTAATAATTAAACCTAGTTTCCTGGTCATTATTCATTAGTTCGCAAACACCGCCAAAGTCTCAAAAGTGCTTCAGACGATATTAGAACCAACATGAAATCGCACAAATATATTTTCCGAGACAACTGCAACAGTCTACTCTATGTTTATGCGGACTTGCACTTCACATATCAGTTCGCGTGTTGCTACTTTGGAGACGGATCGTCGACTAGTCGAGAGATATCTTGACAGTTTGCTCCATCCTTTGCATCAATAAGCACTGACAGTAACTGAAATTTATAATTATCGTTTTTTGATGAGATGAGTGATATTGAAACTATTATTAACAAGTGTTCTATACAAGTAACGTCATGAGCACGGCTGGAGCTCCATATTAAAATTTAAACAGTAAATATAAATGATGAAAGACCCGCTTCTCGGCGCCCGGCGTGGTGGCTGAGTCCCCCCCCCCCCCCCCCCCACTGCCATCTAGTAGGCTGCTACGCGGCTGTCGCTCGCCCGGCCCTTCCCACGCTATGCGGCCATCTGGCGCGTTGGCTGATGGGTCTGCCTGGTGATCCCACCAACTCGCTAGCCTCCCGTACCAAAATCCTCCTCTACCTTGCAATAAAACATAGCAACAAAAATGTAATACGTAAACGTTGGCAGGGAAGCGACGTAAACGGCACACGAAGCTTTCCACTACATCATTTACATTCTACTATATTAATACACAGTTAGTTCGATGATGAAAAATTAATCAGCTCTCCTCCGCTTTCATTTATTTCTGTTTCGTTAAATCTTTACTTGATGTTTGGATAACCGAATCAGCAGTTTGTCCATTGAGATTTCCGACGAGGAAAACTTTCCCTGTTTAGGGAACAGTCTCAACTAAAAAAAAAAAAAAAAAAAAAAAAAGGGCTCTGAGCACTATGGGAATTAACATCTGAGGTCATCAGTCCCCTAGAACTTAGAAGTACTTAAACCTAACTAACCTAAGGACATCACATAAATCCATGCCTGAGGCAAGATTCGAACCTGCGACCATAGCGGTGGCGCGGTTCTAGACTGAAGCGCCTAGAACCGCTCGGCCACAACGGCCGGCTGTGAATTACAGCTTGAAGATTATTATAGCTCATTGTCTCTTGTTTACGTCTTCCCACATCATCTGCACATACAGATTTATTTTCCTTTATTGTCATCTTGGTTATCCTTTTATTGACACAGCTGACGCCAGTAAAGTTATTATTAAATTTCTTGTGAATTAGAATTCCCACTCCTGCATGTGCTGCTAGATGTTTGTCAGCACCGGAGTAGAATAGTGTGTGTAACTTCCTCTTACGGTTGAGCCTCTCCCGTTTCTTTTCATCTCGGTCAGTGTGCATACGCTTATTTTACGTTCTTCCATTTCCACAACAATTTCCTGCCCTTTATTATTCCATGAAGGTATATTCTATGTAGCAGCGCCTGAGTATATTATTTCTCGATTTTTAATCCTTTTCTGAGACCTGGTCGTCATGATTTTATCTATCCTGTTTTGAGGCTTACTTTCAGGGATGGGAAAAACCGATAAGTTAAACCCGATGCCGTTATTTGAGACCTGAATAACCAGTATTTTTAGGTATATGTTTGGTCTCGGTAATAACAGGAGCTATTTATTTTTTATTAATGACCGAGCAAAATAAATGAAATATCAATTACCCTTAGCAGCAGTGATACAGTTTTTTCGGTTTTAAACAAACCTTTTTTTTTAAAAAAAGAAAGAAATAAGTTTTAATTGAAAAACTGGCACTGCTAGGAAATATTGCGCTATTGTAGAAAACCGGGAAAACGATCAGTACTATTTTATTAACAATGCCGACAGGAAGGAGCAGCAAACGCATGACATAAGGACTGGTACGGCGTCGCTGAGACGGTGCTGCCCCTGTTGCCCTGTGTCGCGGCGTGAGGCACGCGGTGTGCGTGCAGTGAGCAGGACTTCAGCCACACGCGGTCTGTACGGCAGTTCCTCGCTGCCGTCCGCGGACATCCGCTGTAGCGCAGAATGGCGTCGACGCTAGTCTGGAGATATTTTTACGAGGTGACGTACAGATGAAGTGCAATGCTTCATTTGCTTTAAAACATCAATGATTTGTCTGTCACTTCTATGAAATAATAAAAGAGGAAGGAAATTATAGTAACAGTAATAAATTAATAACTTAGTGACAGTTTATCCATGGTACACAATAAAAATAAAGAGTAGCTAATCTACTGCCCGTGTCTACATAACATGCCGTCATCTACTTGTAGCCCCCGAAAACAGACGAATTAGCACAAGAAAAAGAAGAACAGAGTCGACCTCAGTTTTCATCCTTTAGCATTGACTACTCATGACGCCAAAATAATCGTATGATCCCCGATTACAACTCCATTTTTGAGCAGAGTTTCAAAAAATTGGAATAAACAATAGAACACTCCTGATTTTTTTGTAGGATTCAAGCACTTCTCACTTTTCGAGAAAAGCAGCGAACGATGGACAGATGTTTTCTTTTATTTGCCTCTTTCATTTAATGTTTTGATTCTCTACATCTTCAAATAGAGACGGTCAAAAGTTTTCAATATCTGGTCAGTTCTTACGTTCATTACAGGAAAAAAATAAGAATTAAAATCGAAAATCGATTATTTCAGAAATCGGTTACTTTGAGCATTTTTAACAATCAGGTTAAACAGACGTGGACAAAACAAAAACCAAATAACCGAAAGCAGCTTGATTCAGCGATAACCACCACCCCTAGTTCTCATACACGTTCTAAGCTGTTGTTGGTCACATAATTTTGAGTTCGGTTAATCTAGGAACTCTTTCTCATTCAGACTGAAAGTGGTGCACGGTACACATCAGTAACACGTATTTCAGCTTAACTTGTTTTACCATTCTCTTACGCAGATAATTCTAGAGACTGTTTTTCCTCGACTGGAATGTCATCTACGTCACTTGTGTCTATATTTTCACCCACGGCCACGGCGGCATCGTTGTTGCTTTGTGACACCTCGCAAGTGCGCACGTGTTCTAGGCACTCGATGAGCAACTGCGCATTTCTTGTCTGATAACTGCCATGGTGACTAGAACGAAAATACCAGGACATCAATAAACTGCACAGTTGTCTTAATACTGGATTATAAGCTCAAAACAAGCAGAGTAGTTGCTCCAAGGCACCTTGAGAAAGATGCACAATAAAATACAGTGC
The DNA here is from genome assembly GCF_023898315.1 of Schistocerca nitens. Taxonomy (NCBI): domain Eukaryota; kingdom Metazoa; phylum Arthropoda; class Insecta; order Orthoptera; family Acrididae; genus Schistocerca; species Schistocerca nitens. The sequence goes on along the minus strand of NC_064624.1, from coordinate 51,277,245 downwards.
AAACCTTTCTCATTCAACAGTTTATTGTGATTATTAATTGATGTGGTTGTTGCCAGAACTGCTACTATTTTCCAGGTACCTCTTTCCCAGATTTTTAAATTCGCAAACAGCCTAATAACGTTCGTGTGTAGCTGCAGAACATCATGGTGTTTTCGTTTGGCACCTCGACACGTTACAAGTGTCGTGTTCCTCCGGGTAATTAACTTAACTGCGTGTTTTATAGACGTAGTTTGACACAGTAGAGTCTTGAACTACCTGTTCCTCTACTGCCTACTTAAGTGCTGCCGAAACACTGAGATTAAAAAGTGCTTAAGCGGCACCAACTTTCGTTTGATCGTAATGCCCTGGTCTTCTTAGATATTTCTCGTAGGCTCCAAGCAATGATCAGTTTATTTCCCCTTTGTCGAAATGATACAGCTTTACCACAGGATGAGTGGGTACAGTTGGATGTGGCAACTTCTGGTCTTCAACTACTTGTTTGGGAAGATTAATGTGGTCGGAAATTGTTAACTCGTTTCCAACATTCATCGGAGAAAGTGCTACATCAGGCGTGAAATACAATTCCTCAGAACCATCCTAGTGATTCCCCTCAAACAGATCAGGTGTAATATGAAGCTAATAAATTAAAATAAGTATTAAAATAGTGTGGTTCGCTGATGACATTGTAATTCTGTCAGAGACAGCAAAGAACTTGGAAGAACTGTTGAACAGAATGGACAGTGTCTTCAAAGAAGGATATAAGATGAACATCAACAAAAGCAAAACGAGGATAATGGAATGTAGTCGAATTAAGTCGGGTGATGCTGAGGGAACTAGATTAGGAAATGAGACACTTAAAGTAGTAAAGGAGTTCTGCTATTTGGGGAGCAAAATAACTGATGATGGTCGAAGTAGAGAAGATATAAAATGTAGACTGGCAATCGCAAGGAAAGCGTTTCTGAAGAAGAGAAATTTGTTAACATCGAGTATAGATTTCAGGAAGTCGTTTCTGAAAGTATTTGTATGGAGTGTAGCCATGTATGGAAGTGAAACATGGACGATAAATAGTTTGGACAAGAAGAGAATAGAAGCTTTCGAAATGTGGTGCTACAGAAGAATACTGAAGATTAGATGGGTATGTAACTAATGAGGAGGTATCGAATAGAATTGGGGAGAAGAGGAGTTTGTGGCACAACTTGACAAGAAGAAGTGACTGGTTGGTGGGACATGTTCTGAGGCATCAAGGGATCACAAATTTAGCATTGGAGGGCAGCGTGCAGGGTAAAAATCGTAGAGGGAGACCAAGAGATGAATACACTAAGCAGATTCAGAAGGATGTAGGTTGCAGTAAGTACTGGGAGATGAAGAAGCTTGCACAGGATAGAGTAACATGGAGAGCTGCATCAAACCAGTCTCAGGACTGAAGACAACAACAACAACATTAAAATGTAATAAGATACCCAATTTGAAGCACTTATGTAACTGTATAACCAAAAAAGTATACTTAAGGAGACAGTATTAAGTGAAGAGAACAGGAAAGTAAAATAAAAAAAAAGGTTAGTGTAACTGAGTATCCGTCTTGCGAATAGTGCAGTGGCGGTGCAGCACGCTAATAACTACACTACACGTGTTAACACATTGTGAGTTTCATGTAAATGAATACATACGCTCATTGCTAAACACTGCACAGAGAGAGAAATGTTTGTTTCTTTTACATGGTCCAGCAGACTCTTACAGATATTTGTCTTTCCTCTAAATTCGATGCAGCCATCGTTCTTTCGGCTGTCCTTCCACCTTCAGGAGGATCTGCCACCACCCTCTGCTTTCGAACAGCAGTTTCCTGCACAACACTGCAGCATTCTTCACTACAAAACAGTTGTCATGTTTTGTCAGGCTCTTAACTTTTTATAAATGAATCAGTATGCTTCACACATCCCTATATACTAAGATACCGGCTAATCTTCCTAATTCACTCACTTACTCTCAGGTCCAGAATGGATGCCTTGTACCACCTGACATCAAGCTGATCACTGGCAGCACTTAACTGTCTGTTATACACACATGAAAGGTTGTCGCAACCTTCTTTATTTCTACCAGCTCATTCACTTCCCGCACCTTTTCTCTTCCTAGAGCACCTTCGAATGTGATGATCAACCGCAAATCCCATTCTCGGCACACGATTTTACATCCACCAATAACCCATCCTCTTATCCTGCTGCGTTACTAGACCCATGTTACACCTTCCATGCACCTCCATGCCTTACCCTCCCTCTCCAGCCGGAATTTTAACCAACTCCGCCCCCCCCCTCCCCACCAATCCCCTTTCACCCACACTGCTGACTTCTAGTCGCTACATGCGGTTCTGCATGGGCCACATAGTCCTACTGATAAGCACACCTTCACCATGACAGTTACTTCATGGGTCACCTGGCATCACTGTTACACTGTGGCATCATTCACCTTCGTCAGTGCTTGTTATCCATGACAGTACGCCAACATGTAGCAGCACTCACAAACTAGGGATGATCGTCAACCACTTATCTTAGACATACATAGATGTTTAGTAGGAAAATATCAATGTCTTTACATCACTGTTAAGTCCTATAAAACATCGACGCATTGATGATATAAGAATACAGTAGAATTGGAACATCGATACCTCCACACTCAGTTTGTTGGTCTAATAAAAGTTTGGTACACTCTGGAAAGCGAAGCCACAAACGAAATAGGTATGCATAAATCTGTATTGCATTCTCTTTCCTTGCCCACTAAAATCATTGTTTTGGACAAATCAAACAATTTTCCATCAGTTTGATTACTGTATTACTTCTTGTTACTTCTTTAAATTACATTGCCTGAATTGGCACAGACTAAATATTTAGTTGTTTTTTAGTAAATTAAATTATTTGAAGCAGTTCTTTAATTTCATCCTTTTCTCAGATGATAAATAATTACAGCTAATGATTTATTTTTAATTTACAGCCATTTGAAGATGAAAACGACAAATGATAAATAAACCCATAGCAACCGGAACACCAAGATGAAAATCAAAAACTTAACAAACATATGCACAAACCTAATAACTAAATCCCAGTGTGGAATAACTAGCAAATACGTTATTGAAGACCAGTTAACAGTGGAATACTGAAATCAGTAAAATTCAGCCAGTGGTCAATGACACTGGCATCAACATCTTAAAAGCAGTAGATATTGTTTTTAGTAGAAATCGCCATATGGACTGCTATGTACACACGTTGCATTTGGTGCCACAAGACTCAGTTGAAAGAACATCTAATTTGCTTCACTCAGTAGCAGCAGTTAAAAGATAAACTGTCAAACAATGTGTTACCGCTAATGATGAGTTGAGGTAGGAATCCGATTTGAAGTTTATTCACTATGTCCCCACACTTTGGAATTCAACATTTCATATGACTGAAAGATTCTTCCCTCACAATTCCATGGGCAGGGAGTAATTTGTGTACACCTTTTGAAAATATCGTAATCTAATATGGCACTTTAATTTAAAAAGTTTGAAAAAATCATATTTATTGCTTTTGTTGGTTTCTTGTATCAAATTCCGAAACCGTTTTAAATTTTTCAGTAAAACGTAGTCTAGCAGTTTGTCTTAATAATAGTTAATGTGCATTTTGCAACAAATTTCTTGTTCTTACTTTCAGATAAACAAATCATCTTACACATCTGCATAACTGAACGAAAACTACAATTCACAAATTTTCACATTTTTAGAATCTTTTCTGATGATTGTAAAGTACCCCACCACTTGACGTAAGCGTTATGAAAAATGCGTTGGTGTTCCTAAGTAATTTTTTTGATTGTTGGTGAACATAAAGTGCGCCCCCCCTCCCCCTCCATTGTAACCATGGTTTTATGGGTTATGGAAAACGCATTGGTAATGCTAGGTTTAAAACTGCTGCCTGACATCAACAAGATTATTAGTTGCCACACCAGTGCAGCGGAAATGTTAAATGCAAAACAAATAATTGATTTAACCGAAGTGTACGAGATATTATGACCAATTGAGATAACGACTCGTAAAATCAGTGGGATAAGATTTATAACCTGTAGTATAGTAACACGACTTACCATACTGATTATTATAAAAGTACTTGGCTTTCAACCGCAACAAACAATTGCCGAGAGTTTTAAAAATAACGTAACTGCCGAAATTAAAAAATAATTGGTACACACTGAAAATGTTAATATCTTTGCTGTTGCCACGCTCTCGGCTCCTCATTTCAAAAATACACATTTTCGAGATGCATTTACCTCTTTAAGTGACACTAAGAGCGTCAAGGAGATGATTTCAGAAATTTTGCTTTAGATTAGATTAGATTACATTAGTACTTGTTCCATAGATCATGAGTACGACACTTCGTAATTATGTGGAACGTGTCAGGTTAATAAAAGGTGTCTATACAAGATATTACATTAGAAAAAATATTAGATGACACTCAATAATTTTTAATTTTCTTTTTTTTGTGGAGGTTGGGAAATTACCCACTTACTATATCCAAAAATTCATCTAATTAGTAGAAGGAGTTGCCATTAAGAAATTCTTTTAATTTCGTTTTAAATGCTATATGGCTATCTGTCAGACTTTTGATGATATTAGGTAAGTGACCAAAGACTTTTGTGGCAGCATGATTTACCCCCTTCTGAGCCAAAGTTAGATTTAACCTTGAGTAGTGAAGATCATCCTTTCTCCTAGTGTTGTAGCCATGTACACTGCTATTACTTTTGAATTCGTTCGGATTGTTAATAACAAATTTCATAAGTGAATATATATATTGTGAGGCTACAGTGAAGATTTCTAGCTCTTTAAATAAGTGTCTGCAGGATGATCTTGGATGAGCTCCAGCAATTATTCTGATTACACGCTTCTGTGCAATGAACACTCTTTTACTCAATGATGAGTTACCCCAGAATATGATGCCATACGAAAGCAGAGAATGAAAAGAGGCATGGTAAGCTAATTTACTCAGATGTATATGGCCAAAATTTGCAATGACCCTAACAGCATAAGTAGCTGAACTCAAACGTTTCAGCAGATCCTCAGTGTGTTTTTTTTTCCAGTTCAACCACTTATCAATGCATACACCTAGAAATTTTGAATATTCTACCTTAGCTACCGATTTCTGATCGAAGTTTATATTCATTAATGGGATCATTCCATTTACTGTGTGGAACTGTATATACTGTGTTTTGTCAAAGTTTAATGAGAGCCCATTTGCAGAGAATCAATTAATGATTGGCTGAAAAACATCGTTTACAGTTTCACCAGTTAATTCTTGTCTGTCGGGTGTGATAGCTATACTTGTATCATCGGCAAGTGCTGCATGAACAAACTGAAAACGAAGGTTGCCGAGAATTCCACAACACAGGTGAAAGCCGCAGACACATAGAGTGATGACTATAAACTTGTTGCTGAGAAGAATGATGGTTTGGCCGAACAGTGTGAAACCAAAATATCTACGGAAGTAAATTATTATTTAGAAACGCCTGCAGCTGACTTAAAGCAGGATCCATTACTTTTAGGAATAGTCCTACGACTCAAATCTGCAAAGTTGCAGAAAGTCGCTATCAAAGACTTGTGGTGCACGGCGAAGTGCACAGTTTGAGAACAGTAAGTTCCTTCCTACTCGGCCGGCCGAAGTGGCCGTGCGGTTAAAGGCGCTGCAGTCTGGAATCGCAAGACCGTTACGGTCGCAGGTTCGAATCCTGCCTCGGGCATAGATGTTTGTGATGTCCTTAGGTTAGTTAGGTTTAACTAGTTCTAAGTTCTAGGGGACTAATGACCTCAGCAGTTGAGTCCCATAGTGCTCAGAGCCATTTGAACCATTTTGAACCTTCCTACTCATACGATTGCATCACCGTCCTGCACCACCGGTAGTGTTTACATGATTTGAATCCATCAGAAATTGCGTACAATGGAGCAGGTGTGGGTATATAGCATTCGCAACGAATCAATAGAACGAGTATGAAACATTCTCGGCTAAAGCATTGTAATTCTGTGTTCACTTATATCAACACCATTAAAGAACAAGAAATGTGCAGATGTTGCCATGCGCTAACTTGATTTACTGTTCCATAGAACGTCAAAACGCGAGGAACAGAAACGACTGCAACCGATCGACTGCTACCGAGCGAGGGCTACACAGCTGTGGCTTGGCGTCGCCAACAGAAGGCTCTCAGGCCGCCTTCGGCAGCATGGTTACAGCCTCTTCAGTTGCGAGCTACCGCGTTCGTACGCAACTGAACCTTTTCCCACCTGTGCTATAATGTATGATTCACGCTTGCCACAGCTCATGTGTTCGTCCTCCTTCCGAGAACCATGAGGTGGCAGCACGGAATGTAAACTTCAGTTACTGCAACTGCACAGCCTGCCCGGTGAAAAGAAAGTAACGACATCTTTTTTGTAATTATAAACGCTTTCACTGCTCCTTGCACAAGTACACTGAAGAGTCAAAGAAACTGGTACACCTGCCTAATATCGTGCAGAGCCCAGCGAGCATGCAGAAGTGCCACAACACGACGTGGCATGGACTCGATTAATGTCGGAAACAATGTTGGAGGGGACTGACACCATGAATCCTGCAGGGCTGTCCATAAATCCGTAAGATTACGAGCGGCTGGAGATCCTTCTGAACAGCACCTTGCAAGTCATCCCAGATATGCTCAGTAATGTTCACGTCTGGGGAGTTAGGCGGCCAGCGGAAGTGTTTCAACTCAGAAAAGTGTTCCTCGACAAACTCTGTAGCAATTCTGGACGTGTGGGGTGACACATTGTCCTGCTGGAATTGCCCAAGTTCGTCGGAATGCACAATGGATATGAATGGATGTAGGTGATAACACAGGATACTTACGTACGTGTCACCTGTCAGAATCGTATCTAGACGAATCAAGGCTCCTATACCATTCCAACTGCACACGCCCCACACCACTACAGAGCCTCCATCAGCTTAAACAGTCTCCCGCTGATGCAGAGGGCTATTTTTTCCCGGCCGCAGCGATTTCGGAGATTTGATGTTTTACCGGATTCCTGATATTCACGGCACACTCCTGAAATGTTCGTACGGTAAAATCTCCACTTCATCGCTACCCCACAGGTGCTGTGTCCCATCCATCCATCCATGGCTCATGTGCCGACTGTAACACCACTTCCAAACTCGTTTAAATCTTGATAACCAACCATTGCAGCAGCAGTAATCGATCTAACACCTGCGCCAGAAGTTTGTTGTCTTATATAGATGTTGCCGACCGCTGGGCCGTATTGTGCCTGTTCACAACAAAAATTTACAATAAAAAATCATGGTATCTGAGTGTGTGTGTGTGTGTCATGCCTGAGTTGTTCTTCCCTTACTAGCAACAGCGTTTTATTTATTTTTTTTTCACTGTGAGCAAAGAATTTTAGCCTCCAGCCAAAAAACAAAAAAAAAACAAAAAAAATGGATCCATTCTTGCCGGTGAAATCGCGTTTTGCTGTGGAGTGCCAGGTTGCCAGGAACTTGCAGCCCTGTATGACAGAGAGTACCGCCAACCTTTCCTGTGCGGATTGCAGACAATCGTAGGCTGCTATTGGTCGGCTGAGGCGAGAGGAGGGAGGCAGCCATTTTGAGCCTAAGCAATACGTGTGCAAATCTGAATTAACTAGCCGATATTTTAGTATTTACAGGTGTTGGAAATATATATATTCTTTGTGTATTAAATTAAGAGCTTAACGTGGCGTGTTCTATAGTGAAAATGCCGCAGTGCTGTGCTGTTAATTGTTATACGAAACCAGTGTGAGGTATCAAGCTTTCCCGCATTCCACAGGGCGAATGGAATTCGAAAAGACGCGAATTGTGGCTACACCGTATGGGAAGAAAATATACATTTCCATACGAAACAGCTAAATTGTGTGAGGTAAGGAAAGTTATCTCTGTATCAGATAATTATGTAAATTACATATTGGAAAGCCCAATGTGACACTGAAAGTGTAGTTCAGTCAGCCGGCACGGTAGCTCAGCGTGTTCGGTCAGCGGGCTGCTCGCCCTCTGTAATAAAAAAAACTGAGTAACGGAATCAACGATCAACTTAAAACGGATTTCTTGCGATGTCCGCCTAGACCAAACGCAACGAACAATACCGAAAAAAAAAGTCTGTATAACATTTGATTTCTGATAGGTGGTATCTGGGTTCAATTCCACCAGGAACTAGAAATTTTTTTCTTCACTTTATAAATTTTTGTTGTAATATTTATACAGAAACAGCTCTAAATGCATTAACAATGTTATTGATAGTATTAATAAACTTACATACACATCATTTTTACAATAATGCTAACAATCACCATTGACTAAGAGAGACGGAACCTGAAGAATCAGATCTTCAAATATGGATGTACTTCATGTATATGAAATTTGAAAAGGTTTATTTTGTTACCTATTCATAATGCCATCTTTACTACTTTACAAGTATTAGTTTTGAACTTTAATTAACAGTGTAATTTGGATTGTCATTTTTAGCTTCACTTCAAACCTGGTCAGTTTGAAGCAAATCGTAAGGATGGTGTTAAAAAACTGAAACCTAATGCGGTACCCACTACATTTAGCCATCATCCTCAAATTAAGATACGACAGCCACCAAAGGACAGAGGTTTGCAAAGGGAACCTGAGTGCACTTACACTACACAGACAGAGCCAGGTACTGTTTACATACATGTAACTAAAGAGAAACTTAACTATCCTATTCACAACTAACTTTTTATGAAACTTAAATTTCTCGTGTTGTAGTTCTACAAAACATTTTTGTTTGTTATTATTAATATTATTTCTTTTCAGGTAATGAACAAGTTTGCGTACTTCCTCAAGAAGTTTTTGCCGGATGTTCACAGTTCTGACGTCGGATTACCTCCTGTGAATGACACTGAAACGGAACTAGAAACTTTGAAAAGGAAAATCCAGTTATTGCGAAAGCAACTACACAGTGCGAATGGTAAAATTGGTACAATGGCTGCATCTGTGAAATCTTTTTTAAACGACGATCAAATCTCAGCACTGTAGGAAAAAACTATGCGAGGGACAAAGTGGTCACCGGAAACTGTTAAGAATGCTTTGAAAATTCGGTTAGGTTGTGGAAGCGTTGGATATAATGCGGTAAGAGAACTGGACAACCATTACCACGCGAACGAACTCTACAAAGGAAACTTGAGTCTCTGGCATTCAGTCCAGGTACTTTGGAGGATTTCGTAGCCGCTCTTAAAGTGAAGGTAGACACCGTGAATCATTTTGAAAGACATGTTGCAATAATTATGGATGAGATGAGTCTCACACAAGGCCTATATTATGACATTTCATTGAAATACATAATTGGCCGTCCAACACTTCCAGCAGACAATGGTTCGTACGAAAAACATGCTTGTCACGCCTTGTTATTTATGCTTGGTGGTGTAAGTACACGATGGAAACAAATAATTGGTTACCATTTCACCGGGAAATCTATTTCAGGCAAAGAACTAAAGTCTTTCCTGTGGCAATTAATTATGAAGTGTGAAGCGATTGATCTGATGGTGGAAGTTACTGTATGAGATATGGGTGGACAAAATCAGGCACTGTGTCGTGAATGTGGTATTATTGCTGGCAGTTATAATGAAACAAAGAATTTCTGCCAACATCTATTGTCTCCAGAGCAGAAGCTGTACTTCATGTCTGATGTAGATCATATCTTCAAGAATGTGAGGAATCACCTAACGAATTCCGACCACTTTATCCTACCACATCAAGTAGTTGCAGACAATAATTTGGAGGGACCGGTAGTCTCGATTGAGCCTATCAAAAAATTGTACGAGTTTGACAAGGAAAAGAAATTAAATTTGCTTGGAATTTAAAAAATAATGTCATAAGGCCAGGGCATTATGATAAAATAAAGGTTGGTGCTGCTTACGCACTTTTAAATCACACCGTTGCAGCAGCGTTACAGTATGCAATAGAGAAACATGTACTTGAAGATTTGCCACATCAACAGCGTTTTCCATAGCCACAATTTTCCATTGGTTTAAAGTAATGACCTCAAGGAACAGGAAAACTGCCATGAGTAGAGCTGTTGAGGACAAACACAATGATGCTGTACAGTTCCTTAAGAGTGTCATCTCGCTGTTTTCAAATTTTCAAATTGGAAACAGGGGTATCTGGAAACCTGTACAATCTGGAGTTATCCTAGCAACATGCACAGCTGTTAGTGCCCAGGATTATCTTCTGAACGAAAAAGGTTTCCTGTGTGTTCTGTTGTGCAGGCTGTCACAGGATGCTATCAAAAACCCTTCAGTTTGGTTCGAGCCAGTACTCCTGTTCCAGATTGTCTCAGTTTCAAGATGATACTGCGGCTTATTGCTGTATCACAGTATTTTCGTCCCAGTCGCCATGGAAGTTATCAGACAGAAGATGTTGAATTTCTTGTCGACTACTTGGAACACAGACGGACGTACGACGAAGCAGAAGGCACAGACGATGCAGACTTGCTTGCCAGTGCGAATTCAGACGTAAGCGACGTTGAAGAGAAGCCACCTGAGGAAGCACAGTCTCTACACTATTTAGCTGGCAGAACAATAAAGCAAGTGAAGCAAAAGTATTTGCTTTGTGATGCGTGCCGAGAATCACTTTCAGCAAAGGAGAAGTCTGATTGTGAAGCAGTATGAAGACTCACTGAACTAAAAAATTGCGCAGCTCAAGACAGCTTGGCATGCATTTCCCAAGAAATATTTCGCATTATTGAGATGACAGAAATAGTCTTTCATGTAAATGAAAAACTGTTCCTGGAATCTAAGTTGTCCCTCCAAGCACTGGAGGCAATTGCACACAAATCAGTCGAGGACAGAGTTATACATGAATTTTTGAAGACTCGAATTTATATTCTTCTGAAGAAATATAACTGCCAGGTACACAAGGATGCCACAGCAAAGTGCAGTAGTAGAAGTATTGGTATGAGAAATGCAGTAAAGATATTTTAAGAAGAAGAGGTTTATCGTCTTTCATATGTTTTGGCTAAACTGATGTACCGGTAATTTGAAATTGTGCTTTTTTATTTTTAATTACAAATAAATACCATTGTTTTTAACAAACAAACATTAAAAAAGGAATTATGCAAATCGAAGTATGCATTAGTCATGTATGTACCTCAGAAGACCTTGACTGGATACTTTTCACAAAGGTCAGCGTGAGAAAAAAATTACTGCTAGTTATATTTATAAGCGACTTGATCTGCATGACAGAGTAGCAAATTTTCATTAATTTTCACAGTAGACGCCGAGTTATCAAGGATGCAACGATTAATAACGATAGTTATTTGTTCACTTAACGCACTGTCATATTCAGGTCGGTTCCCTTCTTCATAAAGTCGAATTTTACAGTTCGGTCCATAGAGCTGCCATTGTGCAGTAGGCCTATAACGTCGGCGGCAGGAATCGTTAGCGCTAGGATTTCACCCGGAACAGGTCCCGCCCAGTCACCCCCAGTTTCCCCGGTCTTTGTTCGGCGCCTGGGCATCGTTTCAGTTGACCACGTGGTTTACCGCATTGAGCTGCACTTGGAGTGAATGTTAAATTAATATTTTGCTAGGTCTTAAATTTTGCCAGGTTACGTTACAAAAACACGTGCACAATGCCTCAGCTGTGCCAGGTACTTCCACAGCAAACATAAGAGAAAACAATTTAGCACTGAATTCTTTAAACACGGGAACTCAGTATTCAGATGAATAGCCTATGAGGAAACATACGTATATGTGAGAAAAAGCACCCAAAACTAACACAGGATAAACTTACCCTCAAAGAATAATTTGCTTGGAGAAAGAGGAACCACAGTATACTTCACACTTAAGTTTCAGAACTCAGACAGTATATGTGAAACAAGCACCAATGTTCACTATACTTCCAGATGGCATCAAAATTACTTTGCTCCTGCTAGATCGATCCAAGCTGTTTTTGCGTGTTATTGACTGAATAGTTTTGCTGAAAAGTCTTACGGGTGGAAGAAGAACTAGCACAACGTGAAGGACGTTTTACAGCTGTGAAACACTGCAGCATTTGTTTCCTCGATAACTGCTCTGTGACAAACATACACATCACATTATTATTTTTAAAAAATGGTTTGAATGATATTTACGAAATTAATAAATCTTTCCAGAGACGTTTGCAACAGCATATAGGTCACTAATCACACAGAAACAGCCACAATTCTTTGTAACCTCGTTTATAATGAGCAGGTATGGCATTGGAATAATTTACAAGTTAAAATTCACCCATTACCCATGCAAATACTAACGAAATATGGCATATAAGCAAATATCTTTCTGCTTTCATTAGGCATCTCTACTTTATGGCATTCTTATATTCTTTAATTTTCGTGAGCTACTATGAGGGCCTACATACCGTAAACAAAACGATTTTTACTTATTTCTATATAATGTTGATTTTAGACAACTGAGTTAGTCGACTGCATCCTTGGCTTTACTACTGACATGACAGATTCAAGACCACTGTTTTCGCACTGTATGTTTGCTCTGCTGTTTCCCTCAAATAAACGTATTATAACAAGTGAATTAGTTGATGAAAATTTTTCATTATTGCCCTTAAATAACACCACGTTGTTTTTTGTTTTCTATTGCTGGCGATGCTTTCAATTCTCTATAAATATTTTTATTTCTTTAATAATGCACATTCATATTATATTACTATCCAGGAAAACTTAAATTTCTTATCATTACTGAATCTCATCACAGTGCAACATGTGTTGGACTGTGACGATAACAACCTTGATGTAGCTTCCAGTTTGTGGAACTGGCGGCTGTTTAGGGGAGGGCCTCACACTATGGATAGGCGTGGAGGGGGGTGAATGGGCGGGACTTGTTCCGGGTGAAATCCTGGCGCTAAGGGCATGTGTCGGCGGCCGGCAAGTTGGTGGTACTCTCCCGTGTACCGGGCTCTAGTGGCAAAGAGTCTATCCTGCCATCTGTCGGTGACAGTTCTTACTACGGCGTGCAGGTCGTTAGCCGAGGCCAACTGCTGCTGCCATCTCGCATCACCTCCGTACACTATGTGGAGCGGGCAGAGTGTGATATCTCCGCCATTACCTCCTGCAGCTTTCTGCATTCATGGTTCCGCAGAGCGAAACACAACGGAACGGACAAACAACGAAGAGAAGCGGGGCGCGCGTCATTCAGCTCACCCAGTTCCATTTCTTATCAGGAAAATTGAAAAATTAAGGAAATGCTTCATTTAACACGTTTTAAAACGGACTAAAAAGTATAGAATAACTTCCCTTAGCACATATACATTCCTAAATTTTCTGAAAAGGTCCACCAGTGATTTTGTAATAACTGCGACAATACGTGTAAAATTTAAAAAGAAAGGTGTGGGGTGACCGCTGCAATTGATGCGTGAATAGTTTACCTGACTAATGAGAACTGCAAATTATGTGTTCGAACAGTAAAGAAAGGAGTCTTCCTCCATATTTTAAGACAATAGCTGTGTGATATGTGTCCCGGTTTGGTTGAAACTGGTCCAGTGGTTTAGTGTATATATATATATATATATATATATATATATATATATATATATATATATATATATATATATATATCATGGCCAATAACAATTTATGACGACCAATTCTTTATAATACATCATATCGAACTACAGTAGTAGCTCCATCAACAATAGAAATAGTTTTTGTTTCGCTTGCAATTGTTTTAGGAAATTTATTATACATTTTGTTTTTTATTCGCACGAAAGATACTTAATTTTTTAGTTATGTAGCGCATTCAAGTAATACTTTTTTTTATTAAACATACCATACAACTTAAAAAGTTCCATAAATACATCCACTTGCATAGGGGCACAGACAGGATCAGCTCTGCTCCATTCTGTGGGACAGCGACTGAGGAGGGACTTGCAGGCGATAACAGTGATTTCTCACGAGTGTTGACGAGGTGTGTGTTCCATGTTAGTATTCTGTCGAGGTTTAGTCCCAAACATTGGTGGGTTGGTTGCAGATGGAGGCCTGGGCGACGAAGACGCCGACCGCTCAGCCGCGCAGCCTGCAGAGCTGTGGCGCCAGTCGCGGCGCTGCGTGGAGTACCATCAGTGGTGATGGGGAGGGGGGGGGGAGGGGGAGGGGGGGCGGCGCGGTTAACGGGGGTCAGAGTTCTGACGACGTCGCGCTCTACGTCGAAACTTTCGTCGAGTAACGATCGCGTACAATTGTAAAGCTGCCTATTGTGCTGCCATCTCGTGGCAATAGCTTGCAACAAGGAATTAGTTGCGTAATGCGCCGCTAGATGTCACTACCAGCCGTAGCCGACTTAATTTCGTTTTTTCTACTTTTACAGGAAAATATCTCAACCAACTGAAGTTTTCGCAGTAGCATCCATTACTTGCTCTGTTTTCATTTGTACACCTGGTATATGTCACACTAATACTTAAATCTTTTTCGTGGGCATGCTTCTTACTCAGTCCAACGTTTTACATCGTGTGTTACATTAGTCGCAGCTCGTATTATCTCAATGTTATATTGCTTGATACTTATGATTGCTGAAATTTTTGGAGGCTGTACGTCGCGTGAGCGATGGTGGCCGTCGTGTTACAAGGACGAAAGGTTGTATAATAAGGCAGTTTCTGTATTACAAGAGCCAATGGTGGCCGTACGTACAGTGCAACTAAGCACTCCTATTGAGCGGGTTGTTCATTTCATAAACATATGAAGCACTGCAAGAAAAAGAAACGACGGTTATAGAGTAATTTGCGGTGAAAACTCTGCGGTGCATAACAATGTGGTTAATTTCTGTAGAATTATCTGTACAAGCAATTCGGAATGTAGTCTCTATGTTGGCTAACCTACCCAGTAAACAAACCTTTGTTTACCGTTTACGTTGATTTCAAAGTATACTGTTTCATCGTGAGACTTGATCTACAGAAATACGTCTTTTTTCAATTCTGAGGTTTCGATGTCGTATTCGAAATGGTTTACAAGTTGTGTGTGCCACGTGGGAGAGGAGAGTATGAAAATGGGCTGCGGGTGGCGGTGTTTTCATTTCCTAGAAGCACAGAACTCCTACAGAAATGGATAGCTGACTGCAACACACCGCGAAAATCTCCAGCTTACACAGAATTCAAAGGCAAGTTCACCGTCTGTACCCTTAGTTGACATTGTCTCGCAGTACGTGTGCTTTAATATAGAGAGCATGAGCAACGTGTCGTCTGTTTAAGTTGGCATAAAGTCTAGTTGTTTGGTAACAACGTGATTTCGGTTGGCGTGAAGCGTTTCTATAGCAGAGCAAGTTGGCTGTGTACAGTACTGAATCACTGGCAGACTGATTTACATGTGCAGCAACAGCTTTTTAGTTTAAAATACCGAGTCAGTATTAATATATTTGCTCCGAACGTAACCGACGCTAATCCCGTCTTTCCTTAGTGTCATCATTTCCCTCGTGCATTATCGTATGTAGCTGATAAAAGTTTTTCAGTTTCAAGGTCTTCAGGCTCCACTTCACTGAGGATCTCGTTCTGAGACGTGGTGAATATTTCGACAGCTCCACAGGTAAGAAATATTCTGTGCCTCTTTCGAAACCTCACCTTAAACCAGGATCCACATAATCGATTCTGCATAACTGTCCAAAGTGCCTTTCGTTAGTTTCTTCTTCAAGAGCCAGTGGAGATGACAAAACAGAAACTTAGAACTAGCTGTTGCAGCCAATTTAGCAACTCATGCCCGGTATGACAGGAAACGCGTTTCGTGGACTCGAATGACTTACGTAAGAGTTCAGAGGCGATGAAGCTGCCCAAATGCTGGCGTATTAGCGAGGCACTTAAAAAACATAACCACTGGAAACGACGAAACACTCACAAAGGATAAAAAAAATACCACAGGAGGTGGTGAGGGATGAGGGACTGGAGGTTGGCGAGGAGGGAAAAGAAGTGGAGGGGGGATGGGGAAGTGGGAGGAAATGCTTGAAATACAACAATAGTTATTCCTTTTCATGACGTATAATACAAAACCATGCTGCGTGTGTGTGAGTGTGTAATGGCTGAGTCTTTCTTCCGTTACTTGCAACAGTGTTTCGTTAATTTGTTTTTATACCATGAAGGAAAGAATATCAGTGTCCAAAGGTAGAAAGGTGTAACGAAAAATCCAGGCCAGAACCTTGCAGGAGGTGGCGAATAGTCCGTTCTGCAACTCGCGGCTGCTATCTGTCGGTGACAGTTCGTGCTACGGGGTCAGGCAGTCAGCCGACACCAGCAGCTGCTGCCATCTCGCGTCGCTTCCGTACACTACGTGGAGTGGGCCGAGTGTGGAATCTCCGCCATTGCCTCTTGCCGCTTTCTGCATTCAGGGAGAAGCTGTTCGCAGTGGGAGACGATGTTTGCACTCCGATAGAGTCAGGCGTGACGTCAAAATGACTTGTACATGCTATATCGGAAGCGGCAGAGTCGGTATATCGACTTTTGTGGTCCTTAAAGACCCTCTGCAAGTTGGCGACATTCTGTCGTTCGTCTTTTAGCGGTTATTCATGGCTTTCTGACGAAACGTAATACGTGTTTCAGTATGAGCTCACTTTGGAGAGTTTGTTAGAAGGAATGCTGAAAGATTTCAGCATCGTTGATCGTCTGAAGATGATTGGGTTTTTCTGTTCCATGAGGAGAAACAAACATTCAGATGCAGTTTTGTCGAATTGTGTCCGTCTGCAAACCAATATTGTCTTCGCAAAACCTTAGGTTGTACACCAGTTCTCGTACCATGTGGTATTGAATACCAAAAGAAAATCTACTGGCTATACCCAGAAGAGCAAACAGAATTTATCTGTCTAATCTGTTTGTCATTATCAATAATACAGTATCCAGAATGAGATTTTCACCCTGCAGTGGAGTGTGCGCTGATATGAAACTTCCTGGAAGATTAAAATTGTGTGCCCGACCGAGACTCGAACTCGGGACCTTTGCCTGCCCGCGAAAGGCAAAGGTCCCGAGTTCGAGTCTCGGTCGGGCACACAGTTTTAATCTGCCAGGAAGTTTCAATAATACAGTAATTAGCTGTAATTTTGGCTCACTTTCTGACCACTTTGTTACAAACATATTATTTCTACTGTTGCAGGTTCTCAAAGATGCTTCTTTAGTCTAATGAAAGGGAGTGTGTAAATCAGATTTTGTGGATCTCTTTGCTCGGTGGAAGGTATAAGCCGCCGAGAGTGCATATTCGGCCCAAAGTACACATAGGAAAATGAGGATGTTATTGCAGATCACTTTGTTTGTAACATCAAATTCTTTTGTTAAACCATCAGTAGACAATATTACTTGGTAGAATACAGTAGAAACTAAGAAAAGTATTCACACATTTATTATGTCTTGTTATTTGGTTACAAAAGTTAGATGTTTGCATTGATTCTTAAAATTGATCTATGCAGTCATGACAGTAACGGTTAATTACATTCTGTGAAAACTGCAGTTTTGAATATCATCAATGTCTTAAAACTGTAAATAGCCCAAAAGCCAAAATGTTGTTAAGGTAGTTGTTACAATGCAGTATAATTTTTCATAGCTCATTTTACTACACCATATTAAGTTCACTAAATGTGCTCTTAATTGTCCCATGTTAATTAACAGAAATACAATTGTGTAACTTGCATATAATTTCATGTAGCAGTAACTTGCACACCCTTTGATGTAGTACACTTTATTATAATCTTCTTCTGTAATAGGGAAGTTAGAAAAAATGATTCCTTTAGGTAATACACCAATTCGCACGACAGTTTTGTTTTTCATGTTAAGATGTAATTGATGGTTAAATTTGGTCTCTGGTTCATGTGTAGCCATGGTTACAGATCATAAAAGTCTGTTTCATCCAACAGACAAAATAATTTAAAACCATATACAAGAATCAGTTTACAAGTTAAGAAAAACCAAGATTGATCAGGATACTCTTCAGAACCAAGTCAATATGTGGGAAAATGAATCTGCAGGCAACATCTGTTTCAGACCTTATTCACAATTTGGTGGAGAAGTAAAGCCCCTTCTCTTTTGTTACCAAACTGGGTGGAATTACTAAAAAGTATAGGTTAGTAAGCTTGCTGGATGCAGAATATAAAACCACCGAGTATAATATCCCTTATTTTTCATAACAGTGAAAGCAAATGTTTGTTACTTAGTGGTAGGATTTTTTTTTTCGTTCAGGTGGAAAACACAATCTTAGTTTGAGAGGCATTTAAGATTTTCAAGAATTGGAGCCCAGTCATGAATCCTACCTACTGGATTCCTGATTTCTGGAAGTCTGAGATAAAAACAATTGAGGAACCATTCCCCTATTCTAAATTTTACCTATGTTCTTTTCATAGGAAACAGTATATGAAAGGAAGGCTCCATAAAAGTGAAAGTTTAAAAGCAGCATCTGATAAGGGCACACTTTGGAAACTGTGGGAAGAAATTGCAGTGTCACAATCTGAGGTGCAGTTCAGAGTAAATATAGAAAAGTTGAGAAGTAATGCGGTTTTTAATACCAACATGAAGGCAGCAAAACATCTTAATAACCAGTGGATTCCAGTAGGTGACAGGTGGGTGAAAGCATTTGGGGACAAAGGTGTCTTTGCCACCATTAACACAACGAATGGTACTGAAGCAATGAACAAGTCAGTGAAATATTCACATCTTCTGCAATCTGCAGATAAAATATTGACAGTGTTGTTTTGATTTTGGTTAAGTTTTCTCCCGAGCCTCACTAAAAAATGTTGTAAGTAAGATTCTTCAGTTAAATCTTAACAATGAAGAGGTGCCTGTATTCTTGCGCAGGAAGACTCTTGATTTTATAAAGCATGTAATGATGCAATATGAATTGGTAGAAAGTGATTTCAGTGCTGAATCTGTATCGATTATAGATGACAGGTTGTTTTTTGTAAAAAGTGCAGTAACTGTACACTGTCAATATATAGTTAATTTTGCAGTACAGAATTCCAAAAGTGGAAGTTTTCTTGGAAACACTTTTGTGCTATCTTTCATTTCTTTCCTGAATGGGGATTTGAAAAATTGAATGTAAACTATGGGACCATCCCATTAATTTGCTTAGAGGAGACGTATGGGTTTGGCACAAAGAGCAGTTGCAGTGCACAAACTACTGCAGCATATGGTGAATAGGTTGTTGTGGCACATGATGAACAAGATTATGAGACATATGCAGAGTACACTACTTCTGGAGCATCTAGCTCTAATTCAACACTGTGTCAACGGGCGAGAGAGCTGTGTAAGCATTTAATAAATCTGACTTACAATTCCAGTAATGAAACACTTCAGAAAATATTTGATGGCCTCACAATCTTGCAAAAAGATGTAGAATTCTTGAACCCAGCAGACAATGGCCTTCCATTAGCAGTACTATCAACATCTAAAAGATAGAAATGTAAGTTTTAACAGTGATGTAATTTCTCTTGGTATTCAGCAAAAGCATTTAATGTACTGCAGTTGGGGGTGGGGGGGGGGGGGGAATTTGTTATGGTCTGGTTTGGTAGTCAAAAAGTTTCAACTTCGAAAACACAATCACATTTTAACAATGATACCACTTTGGTGGCATTTAAGTATCTTGCGCAAATGCTTTTATTACAATAAGCTCCATGTGTAATGTAGAATTAACATGAAGCTATGAGAAACTTTTAATTTGGTCTAGTCACTGATGTTACTCATTTTTAAAACTGCTCATTGTTATCAATACGTGTAAGCATTTTAATTATACTTTAGTCAGTACAGAAGTAGAGAGAGCAACCACAAATTGGACTGCAACAGGCCTGGAGATACTTGATACTTCTAGCTCATACCAGACCCGAGTGGTGCTTTGGTTTTTTACATCCCATTCGTGTAGAGATCAATAAAGGCAACTCAATGCTTGCAAGGGCAAAGCATCATTCATCCCTGTAAATTACGTATCTAAAAATAGAATCAGGCAGAATGGTGAATGCTTTTCTTGTCATGCATGTAATATTCAGTGTATTGTATCCTGGCTGCCACTCTCTGTAAAAACATTCTGATAGAGAAAATAATCTCCCTATAAGGCCACACAGTGTGTGATGACACTGAAATTTAATATCTGGTTGAGCATGTTAATTTTTTAGCCTTGCTTGGTGAGACTGGTCATTAGTACAGCTTAGAGATTGAAGTGTAGTAAATTACTTTTTGCCCACAGCTTGTCTTTGGCCAGTGTTTCTCATTGTGATGTACTGGTACAGTGAAGAATGAGTCATTGTTAGTCACAGATCAGAATGAGACATACTGCCTCAATAAGAACTCTAGGGCAGTTTTAGAAATATATTATAGGTGAAAGTAATATCTGTAGGAACCATTTTATTTAAATGCAGCAGTCTAGGGCTTTCAATGTAAAGTTAAGGAAAATAAGTACTGTGGACATGTTACTGAATTTTGGTTTCAAGGCATAACGTTTTGTAACTAGGTCTGCCAATACAATATATCAGTCTAAGTTTCACCAGTGTCTAAAAGAAGTTTTGGCTTGGAACTGATAGATGAGTCAGCTCATTCTCTTACCACAAAATACAAATTTCATCAGCTGCTTAAGAGCAGATACATATGTATAGTGCTGTTGCAAATAGGAATGGTTTTTCTTATTTTCATGATTAGCTCTATGATATTATAGAAGACTAGTTAGACTGAAATCGCCTATTCACTCATCCCACGATTACATCTGCGATTGATAGATTCTTGAAAAGTATGTGTTCTCAATCCTGTAGTGAGAGCATGCTTTAAGAGATGCAGTAAAATTTTCAAAGTTCCAGGCGAATGATTTATGAAGTAGATCAGAGTAGTATGTCTGTTATTATGTATCACTCCTGATGAAAAAGTGTCAGTAAATCATCATATTCGTTAGTCTGACTCGATTCATTAAGAAATCTATTCACCAAGTGGCAGCAAAGTAAACAAAGAAGTTACGGGAATGTGGTATCTTTAGAAGTTAGTAACTGATCCATCTAGCAGAATTTAAGGGAAAGGAGGCAGGATGAAGTAAAAGGACTGGTGAGGGTTAGGAGATGTGGGGAGTTATCGAAAAATTGCCCAGAACACCTGTGTCAGTGGGGACGTACTGGACAGGATGAGAAGGGAAGACATCACATCTGCTAAGTCTCTGTTGACCAGGGATTCTCGGTGACTTTTCCATAAGTCTCCATATTTCATAAACATAGTTTTCCTTCATCTTTCCTCCTTTCTCTTAAATTCTGACAGACTTTTAAGCTAGAAGCTTCGAAAGCTAATGCACTTTTGTACCTTTTTCCTGCATTTACTACTGTCACCTCTTGGTCG
Source organism: Schistocerca nitens (assembly GCF_023898315.1). NCBI lineage: Eukaryota > Metazoa > Arthropoda > Insecta > Orthoptera > Acrididae > Schistocerca > Schistocerca nitens. The sequence goes on along the minus strand of NC_064624.1, from coordinate 51,255,932 downwards.
TTAATTTTTTAATGTATCCAGTTATTTTTTCATAAATTATTTTCATTGAAATACAGACTTTTATGAAATTTAATGAAATTCATATTTTGTGACATATTGCTTTGTTCCTTAACTGTGTCAAGATGTGAGCTGAGAATGAGTGTTATCCTGGCATCTTTTCACATGTTCTTTTCTCTGGGCCAGGGTTTAGTAGACGCAATATGAACAATACTGATAATCACAGCAAGTAATTCTATATGCACTACTGAGTAGTGAAAATGAACTTGTTCTGAGAATGTTTTTGGATGATAAAGCACATTCAATTTTATGGAAGCTTTTTTCAGGTAATAATTATCCTCTGGCATTTATAAAACAAAATGTAGCCATCTGCATTGGAGTAGTAGTTTTGTGGAACACACTGGTAATTCAGTAGTCTTGTGCCCAATCAGAGGAAAAGGCAATTGCTTTTGCACATAACCTGGTATGTGACAGTAAGTTTTCTCTAAAATGTATTTAATCTCCAGAAAACTTAATCTGTTAAATTGCAAAGTTTTAAGTGTATGTATTTTTAGGCTGGAACTTAAAAAATTATAATTCCATTTTGCTTAACTGTTTCCAGCAAGCTTAATTGAAACCTCTGCAGTGTATTACATGTAGTTCTAGCCTTTAGCAAAATTTGGAGTAAGTGAAGAATCCAAAGACATTTCTGTACTTTGACATTGCTTCATGAATGAACTAGTGCTGAAGCAACAATTCCATATATACACAGAAGAAGTGTTATCACTGTTAAAGTGTATATTTCTGTGTTTTGGTAACTGACACCACTGTTAATAGAAGACAGTGTAGGCTTCAACACTTTATTTCGTTGCAATATTGAAAGATTATCAAAAATTTATTACTGTATACAGTCAGATTTATTAAATTCTTCTACATCTCATTCCTGTTGATGCGGTTCTGAATTAGAGCTTGATATTTCAGGAATATTGTGCTGTTCATTTCTTTAATTAACTACAACCATAACAACACCTTTCAAATGTTGTGCCTGTAGAATGTAAGGATGGATTTGTTCTATTTATACTGGCAAATGCATCTTTGTCCGCAAATGCTATTTTACCTACCTGCACTGACACTGGAGCATTCATTTTTAAAATACGTTACCGTGCTGAGGTTTCTATTAAAAAATTCATTACTTCTCAAATTTCTTATATTATCTTTTAACATTAAAAATTGCACTGTATAATACGCAGCTGTACAACTTCCTCTCTATTAAAGATGATTGATTTTGGTCATCAATCTTAACTTCTTCATCTGATCACTGTTTTGGGACCCAAGTATGGTCAGATTCTAATCAAAAGGAAGTTGTACAGCTGTGTGTTATACGATGCCATCAAACTTATCCAGCATTGATGACTTGTATTTGTATCTCTGAACAGTTCAGAGGATGCTGATTGTGCAGTATGTCCTCACAGATCCAGAATTGTATTTTTATCAGCTGCTGTAGTTAAATTGTCATATTTTTAACTATCTCTGGTCCCTTCTGTGTGAAACAGACAAAGATAAACATAGAAGAGGCCAATTTTTAAATTGCATTTATTTCGGACTCTATGAACACAGTAACACAGTATGTACGCTTGATGTCTGTGTAGCAATTTTTGAAAAAAAAATAATGTTTCACAAGTTAAGCTTGTGTTTTCCACCTGAACAAAAATAAATGAAACACAAAATAACATTTGCTTTCATGATTTTAAAAATAATGTATTGTCATATTAGATGGTTTTATGTGTGCCATCTAGTGTCACACCAAAAGAAGTGGCTTTTCTTCTCCAACATTCGAACAAGGTCCTAAACAGATGCTACATGTGGATTCATGTTTCCTTTCATTGACTTTATTCTATTGAGAATCCTGATCAATTTTGTGTTTTTCTTATCTTATAAACTGATACATATACATGACTAGAAATGGTTTTATCATAATGAACTAGTCTGATTTTCCGAGTGAAGTTAGAGAATACAGCCAGACGTATGGCTGTCAGTAATTTGCTTTCCATGGACAAACAGGCAGCGTGTATAGGATAGCATATGCTGAGAAACGAATTCTGATTAGTATTCAGACTATAGCAAAGCCCAATGGTTTACAAAATTAGTCTTAATATAGGACTGATAAGTGACTCCCCCTCCAGTGCTTATGCAGTCCTGGCTTGGGCTTCAAACATTTCAGCAATGGTGAAAGTAAAGATATACAGAGGTCTAGGGCCAGATCGAGTGATTATCACAAAGCCATAGACCTTACAAGATCATTGGAGTACCAAACATATAGACCTTTTTCTCATTTTTCCAGTAAAACGTGGCTGTGCTGATTATAGTTTATATTGTAGAAATAACAGATGGGTAAGCCAAGTGTGGAGAAATAAGCCAAATGTGCTTTGACAACCAATATAGACTGTGGAGGTGTTAAATTTCTTTTATGCTTCTTGTTCTAAAACTACGAGATCCACCATGAACCGTCCTTACAGCCATGTAATGGTTTGGTACAATGTATTTGCTGTTGTGAAAATGAATCATTTACCATGAAATGCATATCTTCTTATTTATCTTGTAGTACACATTAGTTTTGCATATTGCAGAGATTTAAGCAGTTTGGCTAGCTGTTATGATTTTCAGACTGGTAAGCGATAGATTGTGTCTTCTGTTACATATATTAGTATTAACTTGAATTGCTAGAGAATATTGTTGAAATACTTAGTTATGTAATTATCATGTTACTATTACTGTGCTCTGGTGTATTTTATGATCAGTTGTGCCTCTCTCAATGATAAAGGTATTGTTACTTGAGATTTATAGTAAATGGGAGTGTTGTCTGTTTATTTTGAATTTGGTAGTGTTGTTGATATTTAACTAACATAGTGCTGAATAAAATGTATTTAATATTCAAGTGGGGTATTTTTATTTCGCCTATGTACTACATTCTAATAGTAAATGTTGACAGTCTGTGAGTTTAGGATATTACATTCTTGCAAAAAATGAAGCATGGGAGGTGAAAAATTGTGCATAGACTATATCTAAATTTCTAGGTTACCCACATGACTGATGTGGAAAACAGGAGTGAGGAACGGTGGTGGTACTTGAGTAAGGTTGTCACACGCATGTGCGCTTGTGTGTGTGTGTGTGTGTGTGTGTGTGTGTGTGTGTGTGTGTATTTGATTGCCAGTCAAGCTCACAGTCAAGAGTAGGGCTCTGCTGTGGCAGCCAGCAGGCGTACGGTGTCAGGAGCGAGGTGCTGGTGTGGTCATTGGTGGGCTTGTGGCAGTCATTGGATTGAGTATGATTTACTATTCTTTGATGTAAAAGTACACCATTAACATACTTTAATTTCAGTTTGTAGTACATAACTAATGTAACAATTGGCTGGAAGTGCTTGAATGTACATGCACAGTGCTCCTCAAAGTTAACTTTTGTGGTGGCAAAAGTGTAAGATTGGTATCTACTTTTAAACAAGTAGGGAATTATCTTCTGAAATGATTCTGTTAAAATTAAAGATATGCATAATGCCAAAAGATCATTTATCACATGTCATCTGTGACTTAGGAAGTCGGGATTAGCATGTATGGTCAAATCCCCTATAATGTGACTCCTTAAATACAAAAACTAGCAGATCAATAAATTAACGGTTCATTCAAGACGACATTTATAAAACAACTAACATACAATCAACACGTGGCCATCTTAAAAACAATATGCAACATGAGAAACAGCTTCCTTCTCAAGCAGGCAGCAAATTAGAATTACTTAATGAACAATAAATTACAATCTGAAGTAATTCAAAAAGGTAGCTCAGAGAATTTTTTTAGCGATAACACAACCAGCACATTACGCTACACTTAATATGATTCAATGGCTAGCAAATTTAGATTTTTAAAATATATATGAGAGATGTTACGTAACTTAAAATGCCGGGAGCAGCCAACCAACCATCCAAAACAACAGCTAAGCACCAGAGCACCGAAGCGGAATGTGGCGCCGCTCCCACACACTCCAACTCGCAGAAAACTGGAACACAAACACACCACAGAAAACATGGAAAATACCAAGCAAACATCAATTAATATAAGAGATGAAAAAACAATATAAGTTAAAAAAAACCAAGAAGTGCCTTCAATAGAAACGACTTAAATTTTGCAGCAACGCAAATAGTTCCGTGAAACGAAGGAAACAAAACCACTTACAGCTTCGATGGACAACGCCGTTCTAGATGGTCTCGAGAAATGGGACTGTCCAAGAAAATAGGCACCAAAGCAATGCGACGAGCAGTGCCCGGATTTGACATCAGGCAGATACACCACAAACTCCCAACTGTCCTGCGAGATAGACTGGCCGCGCTGCATCTGGCTGAGCCCGCGTGTTTTGCTCCTTCGTCCCCTCAAGCACGTCCTAGCACCTCGTATGATCCAACGACCAACTCGTCGACCGCAAATACTCGGCGCCAGACAGATCACAACAGAGTCAAAGATCGTAGTACAACCGGGTAATCGATAGTCGTGCCAGAAAAGGCGCACCACGCCTCAACCTCCCCCGCTGAAACCTGACCAGGACCCCTCATCTTTGGTCCTACTACCACTGAAAGAAGGGAAATAGACTTATCTAACAGGCCTGATTTGACTAAGGTGCACTCTGAACCTCTTGCCCATTGCAAGCTCCTTTACTAACAAATAACTGGTGATGACACACGGTCCCAAGTAACGCCGCTCAAACTTACGAGTTCCCATACCACGAGCATTCTGACCAGTGATGTTCTTAATAAACACCTTATCCCTGGTCTTAGCCTGAGAAACCCTTCTGCTCTGGTTATAACGTCGGGCTTGCTGACGAGGGGCTAACTGCATATTGTTTCGAGCATGTTGCGAATTTTCCCTAAGGGTATCCGGAATAATGGAAAACGGCAACAAGTCATTGATCTGCCAAAGATTGGAGAGAGGCAAAGTGTCTGGATATGCCAACATTAACTCAGCCGAAAATGCCCCAGAAGTCTCATACTGGGCCGTGTTGAACGCGGTATTTAACCACGGGAGTGTAGTATCCCACCAACTGGGGGATTTGGCGTCGTAAATTACAAGCGCTGTCTTTAGGTTATGGTTAACCCTTTCTGCCAAGGATGCTTGCGGATAGTAAGGGGTAGTCGTAATATGCCTGATTCTACTATGGACGGAAAACTGTTTAAGCTCTCTTGACACAAGGGCAGGTGCATTTTGCTAACGAGTTGTTTTGGGTGGCCAAACCATGTAAAAATACGGGTCAGATGACGTGTGGTTATACTCGCAGTGATTCCAGTACTGGGCAGCCACCACACAATCCGCGAAAAGTCATCCACGGCGACGAAGATGTAACGGTGCCCTCCCTTAGTTCAAGGCATAGGTCCTACAAAGTCGATGAACATCTTATCCATCGGTCGCTGCTCTCTTTGAGATTGAAGTAGACCCAGAGGAGCGTGAGAAGTGGCCTTGCTCCTTCTACAGTCGTCCCACTGACCGCTGCACATCATGGTACCAAGAACGCCATGTCACTTGGGTCCCCAACTTGGCCGAAGTTTTATAGGGGCCGAGGTGCACTCCTAGTACAAAATTATGGAAATACTGAAAGAGAGGTGAAACTATATCAAGTGGTGAGCAAATCCTTACATCTCCAGGCTTACCAACCTCTTAAAGAGTAACTGGGCAGGCCTTCACCAGCAGTGACCTTCCTCTTGATCGGACCCATATGTGGATCCTCATTCTGCTTGGTTTTAAGGTCAATGAATAATTGAGGGATCTGTGTGAGGACACTATTCACCACTTGACTACTGGAGCCACGCTCTCCCCCTTGCTCAGATTCGGGGACTTCACTAAACATCTTGCTTAGGGCGTCAGCTGCCTGATTGTCGGAGCCTTTAATATCACACACCTTAAGAAAAAAAGGTGGAAATACGGACTGCCCACTTAGCAATCCTTCCGGTTTTTCGAGGTGGAGCTAGGGCTCAACTCAATGCTTCATTGTCGGTTTCAAGGTCGAACTCCGTATGTTCAAAATAAAATCGAAATTTCTCCAAGGCGAAGAGCACTGCAAGAGCCTCACACACATAAACAGAATAGTTTAACTATGTAGCGGTGAGCTTCCTTGAAGCAAAGGCAAGGGGGTGCTTCACACCCTGATCCTCTTGAAGAAGGACGGCTGCTATCCCGGCATTGGAAGCATCTGTTTGGACTACAAAACGTTTCTAGAAATCGGGAACTGCCAAAACGGGAGGGTTCGCAATTGCGGTCTTAATCGCCTCGAAAGCACTTTGTTGGCTATCTGCCCAGGTAAATTCTTGGCCTTTCTTTCGCAAGTCATTGAGAGTGGCACCCAATTGTGCAAAATTAGGGACGAACCTGGGAAAATAGTTCACCATGCCAATAAAACTCGCGATCTGCTTCCTTGTCCTTGGGGGCAGAAATTTCTTAATCCGAATGATACGCTCTTGATTCTGTCGCCTGAGACAAGATGACCAAAAAACGACACTTGGTGTCTTGGCTGGCTTAATGGTCAATCCAACGGAACGAAATCTACACAGCACCTACTCAAGATGGGACATGTGTTCTTCGAAGGTTTGGCTATACACCACAACATCATCCAGATAGTTGTACACACACTTAAATTTTAACTCTCCCAAAACACGGTACAACCAGCGCGACAATACTGCGGCCCCTGGAAGCCAAACCAAAGGGAACTCTCTTAAATTCAAAGAGATTCCAGTCGGTGCAGAATGCGGTAACATGTCTTGATTCTTCACTAAGGGGAATCTGAAGATAAGCTTGATTAAGATCAAGAACAGTGAACCATCTCGCCCCTGATGACCACGTAAAACAATTATGAATATCGGGTAAGGGAACGGATTCCAAGATAATCGTATTTAATAATCGATAATCAGCTACAGGTGTATCATCCTTACCGCCGACTTTAGAAACAAGAAATATTGGTGAAGTGTAAGACGAGGTTGACGGTCTGATAACGCCATCCTGCAACATAGTGTTCAATTTTTCCTTTAGGATTCTCATTTTGGGAGGGGAAAGTCTATACGGCGACTGCAGAACCGGTAGCCCATCATACAAATGAATGTGATATTCAATAAGGCTAGTTACACCAAATTTCTCAGAAAGCACGTCAGGAAACTCATCTAACAATTCTATTAAGTGAGCCGCGTGATCATCAGGAAGGCGACTAACCTCAAAACTGTTGGCTTTGCTACCCACCATACTGACCAAATTAGAATGGTCACATGCACACAGTGCTATCTTTTCCTCTGGTCTGAACTCAAAGCTTAATGTGCGACTAGCGTAGTCTAATACCAACCTGGTATGCTGAATGAAATCACAGCCCAGGAGTAAGGGTACCGCTAACCCCTTAGCCACCAAAAAGGTAACTGGCCATATAAAATCACAGATTGATAGGCTACCCTGCACTTTTCCCCATTCGCAGCGTGACAATTCTGCCAGATAGGCCTCACGTATGACAAGTGATACCCAGTGACCTAGCCACGTTCGAGGTCCGTAAGTTCTGTGGAGTGCCGCATTCTGCTCTCTCACTATGTGTAATGCCTACTGAGGTCGCTGATATGGAATACCTGGCAGTAGGTGGCAGCACAGTGCACGTAATATGAAAAACGTAAGTTTTGGCGGTGTTCGGATACTTTTGATCACATAGTGTATGTAAGCCCTCCATACACGGACGAGCGATTACTCTAGCGAAGATGTAGACTGCAAATGCGGGAATCCATTTAGATAATTAACTTTGATAAAGGGCAGATTATTATTACTCAGAGCCTGTGAATGAGTGTCTCGAAAACGGCGAAGCTAGTCGAATGATAATGTGTGACTGTTGTGAGAATCTACAGAAACAGGTAGAAGGACAGTGAAATGGCCATCAGGCGCCAAATGGATTGACATCCACGACTCTTCACACCGTGTGGGTTTCGGAGGCTTGTCTGCTCTGTAAAGCAGGATAGATGCTGATGTGTGGCATCTCTGCCGATAGAGCACGATGCTGATGCACGCACAAGCGTTTCACACCACACCATTCATTTTACACCGTAGAACGTGGATCTGTGCAACATGTTAATATGTTGACTCAAAGACATCGTCAATTACGATTGCTGTTATGGGACCATCGGGATTCGACCGGCGATCAGTGGCAACATGTCTGCTCTTCGGGTGAATCACATTTTTGCTACACCGGGTCGCTGGTCGTCTCCACAAACGCCGTTATCGAAGCGGTTCGAAACGTGCAGCACGCCAGGGATGCAGGCCGGTGGGAACAATATTACGCTACGGCAGACATTCTCCTGCACTTACATGGGACCTGTAGCAGTAATCGAAGACACGCTAACACCTGCGATACACCTGCATCCGTTCATGTTTGATGTCCTCCCCGATGGCGATGTCATCTTTCAGCAATACTAATTGTCCCTGTCTTCGAGCCATGACCATGGTACAGCGGGTTGAGGAGCATTATGGTGAACTCACGTTGATGTCTCGGAGACCAGATTCACCTGATGTGGATACTATGAAACCCAGCTCGGTCGCTATATGCCGCCATCACCTCATACGCTGATGGGCGTCCCACTTTTTACGCGAATTGCGTGACCTGTGCCTAGACATATGATGCAGATCGGCCTACCTCCACAAACCTACCAACAAACTGATACGCAGAATAAGTGATGCATTTCGTTCCACAGACAGACAAACAAGCTATTAAGCAGGTGCTTATAATGTTTTGGCTCATCAGTGTATTGGCACATTTGTGGTGAGTTCCTTTGGGACCAAACTCCTGAACTCATCCGTGACTACGCTTGCACAATACTCAATCTAACTTAAAGTAACTTACGCTAAGGACAACACACTCACACCCATATCCAAGGGAGGACTCGAACCAGCGACGGGGAGAGCCACGCGAATCGTGGCAAGGCGCCAGACCACGCGGCTACCCCACACGGCCTGAGTGTATTGTTTCAGTATCATGTCAGTATATATGTACCGAGACTATCAGGAACCTGGTAAAACGTCAAATCTCCAACATCGCTGCAGCCGGAAAAAGATCCTGCAAGAGTGGGACCACTTGGTATCCTTGATGAGTGCACGATACAAGGCTTTACGCCTCACCTGGGCTTGTGAACACCGACATTGGAATGTTCATGACTGGAAACATGTTGCCTGGTCGGACGAATCTCGTTTCAAATTGTATCGAGCAGATGGACGTGTACAGATATGGAGACAACATCCTGAATCCATGGATTGTTCAAGCTGGTGGAGGCTCTGTAATGGTGTGGGGTGTGCGCAGTTGGTGTTATATGGGACCCATGATATGTCTAGGTACGACTCTGATAGGTTACACGTATGCAAGCATCGTGTCTGATCACCTGCATCCATTGTGCATTTCGACGCACTTCGGCAATTCCAGCAGTACAATGCGACACCCCACACGTCCAGAATTGCTGCTGAGTAGCTCCCGGAAGAGTCTTGTGTGTTTAAACACTTCCACTGGGCACCAAACACGCCAGAAATGAACGTTATTGAGCATATGTAGGATACCTTGCAACGTGCTGTTCAGAAGAGATCTCCAGCCCTTCGTGCTCTTATGGATTTATGGACAGCCCTGTAGGATTCATGTTGGCTGTTCCCTGCAACACTACTTCAGACATTTGTCTAGTCCATGCCTCGTCGTGCTGCGGCACTTCTGCGTGCTCGGCAGGGCCCTACACAATATTAGGTAAGTGTACAAGTTTCTTTGGCTGTTTAGTGTATGTGACTGTGTACTAGAAGTGTATCTCCTGACACGTAAGAGAAGTCCGTGCAATTACAAATCTCTCTTTGATTTTAGAGTTACTGCTTACTGGAATTACGATTTTTCACAAACAGATGGAGAGAAATCCATGCACTTACAAATCTCTCTTTGATTATAGCGGTGCTGGTTACTGGAAATACAAGTTTTCACAGACGGATGATGTTACGAGATTTTCGTTGCCTACCGTCGATATGTTAAAGTAAGATATCTTTGAGGAATGATAATGAGATTAAAATACTGCAAAATTCTGTCTTTGTGTGTGAGAAGTGGGAAAGGGGGTCCTGAAATTATCGCACATGGTTCCAAAATCCCCTCCAAACCGGCTCTGCACGTCGGCCCCATTTGGAGCATTTGATGTCGATTACCTTCAGTTTCCAATGATTACCGCGTCGGCAATCACTAGAGACCATTTTTCCCCTACTTGGTGCGCTGTACAGCGGCCTTAATTTAATTTCATATTCTCCGCTACAAACGACAGCCATACTTGAAAGTGATTGTCCCTATAATGAACATTTACAACTCTATGTTCCCGACTTAGATTTATACTGTAGCAGTTCATGCGTAACACTAGCCTGTTAGTGGGCAGTGCTGAGCAAGAAATTCCCAATCATTTGTGCTTCTATGTTCTGTCCCCTACCGAGCGGGTTAGCTATTGTACCTCTTCAACCTGCATATCCTGTGAGTAAATCTGCCGGTTTTCCACTTGCTTACAGTGCTTGTGGGTAAATTTGTTCCTTACGTCTGTTTACATTTGTGTACTTTACGACTAAAGCCTTAAACCACAGTTGCCTTTGTGTATGCAAGCGTTCCTAAAATTATTCAAATTGATCAAGTAATCTGCAAAGTGACGAAAAGGATTTCTGCCTGAAAGACTTCTGCCTAAAAGCCTTTAACTGAATTAAAAGAGTTAGCAGGACACTTTATCGCTTACAAATTAGCCTATACGCTGCACTGCGTATTCTAATGCCTGCTTGACTGAGTAGTAGCGGCTTCTGTCTCGTAAGCTGACCTATGGCCGGGAGAGCGGTGTGCCGAGCACATGGCCCTACACATTCGTCCTCAGCTCACAGGCGTCACTGGAGGCGGCACGGCAGCCGGCCGGTACCGTTAGGTCCTCATGGCCTGTTCGGGCGCAGAGAGCTTACTTCAATAGACAACAGATCATGACCAGAAAGCATAACTGAGCGTACATAAGCGTAGACTGAGTTTGTTTCAGATTGAGAAATATCACCAACAGGTCACGGAGAAAGAGCAGAGCAATTACTGTCGGCGTATGGATGTAATCGGAGCACGGACGGAAGCAAATTAGATATGAGCAGACGCAGCGTTCAGTGTTTACAAACGCAAATCCTCACCGTTAACGACGACCGGCGTGCAGCCCCTCTGGTGCACTTGTATTGCTGACATTTGACATTGTCCTGATGCCAGCAACGAATCAACTCCGAAACGATCAGTACCATGTAGAGCAGAAAACAAAACTTCTTCCCAAGGCAGCACAGCCATGCATTGCGCCCTGCCAGTGGAAGGCCCACACACTTCCCCCGTAGGCTCCGCCGCACTGCCCTCATGCGGCCAGAGACAAGGGTCGTGAGGCACGCTGTCCAAAGATCTTTGGTACGACGACGTCGATTTCTTCGATGCAACGTGATCCATCCTAGCCGACCACGGCTCATAATTCTCAGTCATTCCATTATCGAAAAGCTCTCATAGAAAATGAACACCTACATTTTTCCGCGCGAACTTTGATTTCCTTATTTTATTATGATCGTCTTTTCTCGCTGTGAGGTCGACACCAGCAAAATATTTTTAGATTCAGAGGAGGAAGTTGGTGATTGGAATTGCGTGAGAAGATTCCGTCGCAACGAAAAACGCCTTTCTTTTAATGACGCCCAGCCCAAATCCAGTATCATTTCAGTGACACTCTCTCCCATATTTAGCGATAATATAAAATCTGCTGCCCTTCTTTGAACTTTTTCGATGTATTCCGTCAGTCCTATCTGGTAAGGATCCCATACGGCGCAGCAGTATTCTAAAAGAGGGCGCACAAGCATAGTGTAGGCAGTCTCCTTAGTAGATCTGTTACATTTTCTAAGTGTGCTGTAAATAAAACGCAGTTAGCCTTCCCCACAACATTTTCTATGTGTTCTTTCCAATTTCAGTCGTTCGTAATTGTAATTACTAGGTATTTAGTTGAATTTACTGCCTTTAAATTTGACTGAATTATCGTGTAACCGAAGTTTAACGAATTCCTTTTAGCACTCATGTGGATGACCTCACACTTTTCGTTATTTAGGGTCAATTGCCAAATTTTGCACCATTCAGATATTTTTTCTAAATCGTTTTGCAATTTGTTTTGATCTTCTGATGACTTTATTAGTCTATAAACGACAGCGTTATCTAAAAATAACCTAGTAAGTCTGCTCAAATTCTGTCCCAAATCGTTTACATAGCTAAGGAATAGCAAAGGGCGTATAACACTACCTTGGGGAACGCCAGAAATCTATTTTACTCGATCACTTTCCGTCAAGTACAACGAACTGTGACCTCTCTCGCAGGAAATCACGAATGCAGTCACATAGCTGAGACGATATTCCATAAGTACGCAATCTCAGTACAAGCCGGTTGTGTGGTAGACTGTCAAAAGCCGTCTCGAAATCTACAGATACGGAATCAATTTGAAATCCGTTGTCAATAACACTCAACATTTCGTGCGCGTAAAGAGCTAGCTACGTTTCAAAATTACGGTTACCAAATCCGTGTTGACTGTTTCTCAGTAGACCATTTTCTTCGAGGTAATTCATAATGTTCGAACACAATATATGTTCCAAAATCCTGCTGTATATCGACGTTAATGATATGGGCCTGTAATGGAGTGGATTACCCTTACTACTTTTCTGAAATATTAGTGTGACCCGTACAACTTTCCAGTCTTTGGGAACGGATCTTTCGTCCCGCGAACTGTTGTATATGGTTGGCAAGTATGGAACTATTGCATAATAATACTCTGAAATGAACCTAATTCGCATACAGTCTAGATCGGAAGACTTGCTTTTATTAACTGATCTAAGTTGCTTCACTGCTCTGAGGATATCTACTTCTAAATTACTCATGCTGGCAACTGTTCTCGATTCGAATTTTGGAATATTTTCTTCGTCTTTTTTGATGAACGAATTTCCGAAGGTTGTGTTCAGTAACTCTGCTTTACAGCACTGTCATCGATAGTATTTCCATTGCTACAGCGCAGAGCAGGTGTTGATAATGTCTTCCAGCTAGCAAACCTTACATACGATCAGAATCTGTTTGGATTTTGTGCCAGGTTTCGAGACTAGGTTTCGGTGTGGAAACGATAAGAACATCGCACTGACATCCGTGCTAAATTCGAGCTTCTCTCAAAGAATGCCAATCTTGTGGCTATTGCGTTTGTTTAAATTTGGCATTCGTTTTTCGTTGTTTCTGCGACAGTGTGGTGGTCTGATTTGTGTACCGGGGGGGGGGAATCAGCTTCGTCGTTTATTACTGGACACGTGAAGGAACTTAATATTCTAACGTCTACTTTTAAAAAACATTACCATTACACCACAGTGATTACCGATATGTCGCGTTACGTATGATCAGCGGAACGAGCGCTGGTTGTCGCTGTGATTTAGTCAGAAAAAACTCAAATCGGTGGCGGTATGAGATTGAGGCGAGAATTCTTTCCCCATTTCTTTCAGTGGGCGGCAGGAGAAGATGATCACTCATTTGTTGGGAATGCTTTCTCGTTTGTCTCCCACAGGGATGTAGGTTTTTGCTGAACCAACCGGTTTCGGTTATATAAGTTTTTCCACGCCAATTTAACGTGACTGTATCTGTAGCAACTGATTTACAGTCTTTCATACCTGTTATTTACTGTAATAAATGCAGAAATCGAACAGATTGAAAATCTTTGACTCTCTCAGTTTGGGGAAGTTAAATAGGGAAATAAAAGAAAACTTAGGCTTTCCAGCATTCGCTGCCTTTCCCGAAAAGTGATGAGTGATGAGTGGGTGAATACTACTAAAAATCACCATTATTCATGCTGATTAAAATTTTTTGAAACTCTGCTCAAACATCATGTTGTAATCGGGGATCATACCACTATTTGGTGATTACGAATAGTCAGAGCTAAAGGGTGAAAACTGAGGTTTGGAGAACTCTTGTTTTCGTGGTAATTTGTCCGTTTGCAATGGCTACAAGCACATAATGCTGTACTGGGTAGACACAGGCAGCAGATCAGATACTTTCTATTTTCATTCTGTACTGTGAATGAATTGCAAAGTTTTTAATTTACTACTGTTAGCATATTTTCCTTCCTCTGTTATTAATTCGCAGAAATGGCAGAAAAATATTTAATCTCTTAGAGCAAATGAAGCACTGTATGTCGTTCGTACTTCACTTCGTAAAAATATTTCAGAGGCAAGGGGTGGTGCCGTTCTGCAATGCAACGTATGTCCGGGGACGGCAGCCAGAAACTTCTGTACAGACACACACACACACACACACACACACACACACACACACACACACACTCACACACCACACGTCGCTTAAGCAACGACACACGGCAACAGGGACGTACTGACTTAGCAATGCCGTACCAATTCTTATGCTGCGTGACTGCTGCTCATTTCTGTCTGCATTGTTATTAAAATAGCTCTCAGCGCCTTCCCCACTTTCTCTACCGGCGTAATATTTCACACCAATGCAGATTTTAGGGAAAAAGTACTCCTTCATTAAAAAACGTTTATTTAAAAACGAGAAATTTTGGCTCTGCTGCTATGGCTGATTGATACTTCGGTATTTTCACACGGTTATTAGTAAAAGAATGTAAAGCATCTGTTATAACCTAGACCAAACAAATACCGAAATATCCCGTATATTCTGAACCAAAATGCCGGTATCGGTTTTAACCGGTCGGCTTATCTACTCCCTAATCTTGCAGTGCCGATAAATCACGTGTTTGTGCGCCTTGCACTGATCAGAGGGTGTGCTGTAAATCTCACACGGTAGCAACACTGATTCGTGAACGTTCATGTTTGCCAGTGAGCGATATGCGTTAGGGATGGCTGATGAATTGAGATAGTCACCCTCAAACGAGGTTCTTCGTAACAAGGAATATTAAATTATGTGGCAGCTGTTGTAATGTAGGCCCTAATGCGATGAGTAGATTAAAAAATGGCGCAATCGTTGGTTTCAGAGAAATCGGCACAAGGGGATCTGAAAGGTACCGAGTGGTTCCGGTACTGAAGTCTGTTTTGCACGTTTAGAATGCGCATAGCTCTGGTACGCAGTCACAACGATCAGATAGCACTTTTCACTAAAAAGTGGTGAAAGAGTGAACTTGTACTAGTCGTCCTCTGAGTAAATACAGTCACTGCCGGATTGACTAAACCTCAAATAAGTGTAATAGAATTGTGGTTTGGCACTGACTACTGAAAATGTGGGATGAATAAGAAATTATCAGGCCATCAAAATCGTGTAAGAGAAGAAGAACGAGATAAACTTCAACAAAAATTAGTAATTATTATTGAACGTTTTCATCTGCTTCCAAACAATTTTCTGAATTCTTTGGGAATAATAAATCAACTGTTGATGTTGTAGGGCCTTCCACATACATATCTACATCTGCGTGGCTAATCTGCAAGTCAAACTTACGTGCCTGTCAGAGGGTTCATTAACTCCGTATTATTCCACTCTCGAACAGTGCGCGAAAAAAAATTTACGCGTGTATCTTTCCGCACCGGCTCTGATTTTTCTATAATGGTCGTTTCTTCCTATGTAGGTGGGCGTCATCAGAATATTTTCACATTCGGAGGAGAAAGTTGGTCATTGAAATTTCGTGAGAAGAGCGCGTCGCAGTGAGAAACTCCATTGTTTACATCGTTTCCCGCTCAAACTCTGTATCATCTTCGTGACACTGTCTCCTTGTTTCTCGATAACACAAAACGTGCTGGTCCTCTTTGAACTTCCTCGTTGTACTCCGTCAACCTTACCTGATAATGATTCTACACTGCGCAGCCGAACTCCTAAGTAGGACAGACAAACGTAACATAGATGGTCTAATTCCTACTTCTAACTGTTCTGCCAAAGAAGCGCAGTCTTTGCTTCGCCTTAACATCAACATTTTCTACGTGTTCTTCAGCATTTTGGTTGCTCGTAACTGTAATTCCCTTATTCAGTGGTAAGTATTTTCTCCGTGTCGTGATAGTGTAGCTGCACTGTTTTGCTTTAATTACTGTTAGAAAACGTTGGTGGGGTCTCCCTACAACGCTATCACCAAACTTAGTGCAAATACAAGTACAATGTAACAGCTGTCCTCATAGTTTTGTCGTAAGGGTAAGGGATTGTATTTTTACTTCTCCTTCATAATTTTTGGCAATTTTGAAGAAGGCTATCAAAACAATAGAGGCTGAACATCAGTAAAACCAACAAACTGCACGGACGGATTACTCACTCGAAATAGAGGACGAAAGGTCATATGAAACAGATGGATGGTGTGAGTGCAACGACAACAAGTCACCCCGGAACGTCCGCGTGCTTAGCTCAGTGTTTAAGTGCTTGCCTCCCACGCAAGCGGGCCCGGGTTTGATTCCCGGCCGGGTTAGAGATTTCCTCCGCTCGTGGACTGGGTGTTTTGTAGTCCTCATCATCGTTCCATCCTCATCACCGGCACGCGAGTCTCCCAGTGTGGCGTCGACTGTAGTGAGACTCGCACTCGGTTCGTCCAGATATCCTGTAGAACCCAGTCTTCCAAATCTGGTGCATGCACAGTCTGGTGCCTGCCTGCACGTTCGTCGGTCTGAAAGGAACCATGATCACACAAACGGCCACAAAGGGCTTGAAATGTAGCCTGATGTCGTTGGTTTCTGTGATGGTACTTGTTCCGGTAGAGTCGTGCTGTCTCTTCACCGTTTCCATCTCCTTGGCCGTGCACAAACACCATCTCAGCTTCTTCGCGGCATAAATATCGGACCATTCCGCTGCTTACAGCATTCTGCATCAGTCACACAGCTTGCAACACACACCACGTGCTCAGAGAAACTGTCACTCGTCAACGCCATCTACTGTGGCAGTCCTTCACGCCATAGGACGTCTTTTCCTTCATTCGCAGTCAGCAATCCGTCCGTCCACGAGTTTCACTTAGGTCTGGTAGTTTCTAGGTTTTAAATTAAAAGGCTTAAAAAGTGTAGTTGGGGTATGCCGAGTTAACGTCTAAAACAGTAGTACAGCAGTCGCAGTTTCTGATTTAGAACAAGAGGATTAACAACCTAAGTGAGAGTCGTGGACACATAACTCGCTTTTCTCACCTTCTTCAAAATTACCAAGAGGATAAACTGACTTTGTGTGCGACTTACCTCACGGTACTTTCTTATATGGAAACCGCTTTCAACTGAACATGCACCGCTCATTTTAGATCTGAGCTCGCAGTCAAAAAAATTTGATTAAACAAACACTGTCTTTTAACTTAGTCCCGAATCAGTACCTTGTTCAGTTGTAGTTTAACAGTTTTGTAGCGCTGCATGTGCAGACAATCGTTCAGACTGATTGAAACTCCAAAAAACCAACTGTTTGGCTTCTGTTGATGCTATGGGCATCCCTGGTGTGATTTTTCTGAATTAAAATTAGAAACAAGGGTAATTTTCAGTTTGATTATATGTACGGTAGTGATAATTCGTTTTTTCACTATCAAAATGGGCCGAATAAATTGAACTAGTTAATTTGTTATTGCATGTAGTGTATGATTAGTTAATTATTTACTAATTAATAGAATGGCTTTGTGGTGAAGGGAGCAATTTAACTGCTTGACTAGGGGTATATGACCTTCGACTCGTAGCTCTGATACGCACATTTTTGTAAAAATCGCTATACTTACAGCTGTTTGCAACTCCATAGATCTGACAGTTCCAGCGTTGTAGCAGAGTGGAGAAATGTATTGAGTGTATGTCAGTTCAGAAGTAAATTAATGGCATATAAGTAATACACTTGGATACGAACGATCTGTAAAACGCTTTCACGCTACCACGTTCCCTTGTGTGCACTTTATACTGTAGCTGCTGGTCGGCTATGTACCTTGTGACAGCATTCTACTAGAGATCAACAAAAAATACATGGTAGCCTCGGACAGTCTGACGCTTTTAGGAATCGTTAGCCGGAGCAATTTTCCTGGCATTCACCACCCTACTGAACAATGAGTATTTTAATAACGTACAATATTTCAAATACGATAATCACCACTAGGCGCTAGATGGTTGGACGTCCACGACTCGTAGCAGAATGTAGGATTCTGATGCTTGTCTGCTCTGCACAGTACGATAGGTGGTGATGTGAGGCATCTCTGCCGATAGAGCACAATGATGGTGCACGCACAAGTGTATCGGAGCACACCATTCATCGTAGATTGTCGAACCTGGAACAGCGCGACAGACCACCCCTACATGTTAATATGTTGACTCAACGACATCTTCAGTTACGATCGCAGTTGTCATTGGACCATTAGGATTCCACCGTCGATCAATGTCTCTTCGGGTGAATCACATTTCTTCTACACTGGGTCGCTGGTCGGCTCCACAAACGCCGTCATCGAAACGTGCAGCGCGCCACTGACGCAGGCTGGTGGAAGCAGTGTTATGCTATGGGAGACATCCTCCTGCACTTTCATCGATCCTGTAGCAGTGATCGAAGACACGCTGACAGCTGCGAACCACCTGCATCCCTTCACGCCTGATGTCCTCCCCGAGGGCGATGTCATCTTTCAGCAATGTGACTGTCCGTGTCTCGGAGCCACAACCGTGGTACAGCCATTTGAGGAGCATTGCAGTGAACTCACGTTGATGTCTCGGCGAGCAAATTCGTGTGTTGTGAATCATATGAAACACATCTAGGTTGCTATAGGGCGCCATCACTGCGCACGCAAATCGGCCGCCCGTTATGTACGCGAATTAGAGGGCCTTTGAGTTGACATGTAATGCAACATACCTCCACAAACATTGAAATCTGCAGCAATTTGCGGAAGGGTTGCACTTCTATCACGTTGAACGATTCTCTTCACTCATGATTGGTCCCGTCCTTACAGGGTCTTTTTCCGGCCACAGTGATGTCGGAGGTTTGACGTCTTAGTGGATTCCTGATATTCACGCTACAATCGTGAAATGATCGTACGGGAAAATACCCACTTCAACGTTACCTCGGAGATGCTGAGTCCCATCGCTCGTGCGCCAACTGTAGCACCACGTTCAAACTCAGTTCAATATTTATAACCTGCCATTGTAGCAGCAGTAACCGATCTAACAACTGCGCCACACACCTGTTGTCTAACGTGGGCGTTGCCTACCGCAGCACCGTACTCTACCTGTTTACCGATCTCTGTCCACGCATGCCTATACCAGTTTCTTTGGCGCTTCAGAATATATATATATATATATATATATGATTAGATTTGTGACTGTATAGTAGAAGCCAAATTATCTGCAGATAAGGGAAATCCATGCACTTACAAATCTCTCGTTGATTATACATTACTGGTTACTGGAAAAACGAGTTTTCACAGGCCAATGAATTTACGAGACTTTCGTTGCCTACCATCGATACGTTACAGTAAGATATCTTTGAGGAATGACAATGAGACTAAAATACTGTATGGTTGTGTCTTCATGTGTGAGGAGGGGGAGAGGGGCGCCTGAAACCATCGCACGGGGCTGCAAAATCCCCTCCGAACCGGCTCTGCATGTCGGTCCCATTCGCAGCACTGGACGCCGGCTACCTTCTGTTTCGTATTATCACCGGCGTTAGCGATTAGTAGTGATCATTTTTCTCTTGTTTATTGTACAACAGCGTTAATTTAGTTTCATATTCCCCATTACCCATTAGGGATGGCTGATGAATTGAGATAGTCACCCTCAAACGAGGTTCTTCGTAACAAGGAATATTAAATTATGTGGCAGCTGTTGTAATGTAGGTCCTAATGCGATGAGTAGAATAAAAACTGACTCATAAATGGTGATGCTTCTTCGAATCACCATTAGAGGTGATTGGCTCTACAACGAACATTTACAATTCTACGTTACCGACTTAAATTTGTACCGCAGCAGTCATGCGTAACGCGCGCCTGTTAGCTGGCAGTTCTGAGCAAGAAATTTCTAATCATCTGTGCCTCTACGTTCTCTAACTCCCCCCACCCCTCCCCCAGCCACCGCCCGCCCCCTAGCGGGTTAGCTACTGTACCTCTGCATATCGCATCTCCCGTGATTAAATCTGTCCATTTTCACGTGTTTACATTACTTGTTGGGCATAAATCTGTTTCTTATGTCTTTTACCATTTGTGTACTTTACGATCGAAGCCTTAAACAATTGTTCCCTTTGTGTACGAGGGCCTTATTATTCTTAAAATTATTATAATTCATCGAGTAATCTACAAAGTGACGAAAAGGCAGAAATTGTCTGAAAGCTTTAGGCCTAAAAGATTTTAACTGAATTAAGAGAGTTAGCAGGACACTTTGTAGCTTATAAATTAGTCTATACGCCGCACTGCGTATTCTGATGCCTAATACCGTTGTTCATATTTCAGGTATTACAACTCTTTATCAAATAACATATATTATAACAGATGAAATATTTGAGGTAAACACACAATTCTTTCCAAAAAATATGGTTCAAATGGCTCTGAGTACTATGGGACAACTTCTAAGGTCATCAGTCCCCTAGAACTCAGAACTACTTAAACCTAACTAACCTAAGGACATCACACACATCCATGCCCGAGTCAGGATTCGAACCTGCGACCGGAGCGGTCGCGCGGTGCCACACTGAAGCGCCTAGAACCGCACGGCAACCCCGGCCGGTAATTCTTTGCACACTTCTCAGAAGTTACCGTAAAAGTCACATGCAAAGTTTCATAGAAAATTATAGCACACAAGGAGTATTTTGTCAATTTTGTAAACACACAGAACTTTCTTATCTATGGCGGTATATCTCAAATTAAACTTCCTGTTTTGTTGTTTTTTTTTTTCGCTCAAAGGGCTAAATCTTATGAGTTATCGACAGCTTGTGAAACAAGAGTTTCGTAGTATGTAAACAAACATGAAATTTCTGATCTAATGTTACTGCAAACCGACACAATGAGGGTTTTCGTAAGGTATTGAGCTCTCTGGTCGCCAGTTACTTGTTTAATGGGACACTGTTTCAGAATTCTGTTGCAATAGGTGCTGCAAGGTGACTTTGTGAAACTTATACTGTCAACAAGAGAAATATGGCCGTTACTCATAAATGGTGATGCTTCTTCGAATTAAGTTAACAATTCACACAAAAATAGATTGCCTATTTAGAATAGGTTGAATTCCTGTAACCCATCGTATTTTTAACACTGAATGAGTGGAATGAGTGCTTCTAAACTCATGCTCATAAATTAAGAATAATTGCAGAATGTGGTGCCACACAACATGGCACTACACAAGACTGGAACTGATAGCATAGGCACATAGGTAACACACACGTCACAAATCTTTAAGTCCACGGTATTGGTGATAAGTTGAGAAAACCGTCCCGAAACACATATGCTACAAAACGCCACTGTTTCCTGCGCATGTACCCCGACATCAATAAGGGATATGATCACCGTTCACATGTACACAGGCTGCACAATGGGTTGGCATACTCTGGATCAAATGGTCGAGCAGATGATGGGGTATAGCTTCCCATTCTTGCACCAGTGCCTGTCGGAGCTCCTGAAGTGTCCTACGGTTTTGAGACGTCCAGCGATACGTCGACCAAGAGCATCCCAGACGTGCTCGATGGGGTTTAGGTCTGGAGAACAGGCAGGCCACTCTATTCGCCTGATATCTTCTGTTTCAAGGTACTCCTCAACGATGGCAGCTCTGTGGGGCCGTGCGTTATCATCCATCAGGAGGAAGGTGGGACCCACTGCACCCCAGAAAAGGCGGACATACTGCCGGCGGCAGTGGCCGAGTGGTTCTAGGAGCTTCAGTCCGGAACCGAGCGACTGCTACAGTTGCAGGTTCGAATCCTGCCTCGGGCATGGATGTGTGTGATGTCCTTAGGTTAGTTGGGTTTAAGAAGTTCTAAGTTCTAGGGGACTGATGACCTCGGATGTTAAGTCCCATAGTGCTCAGAGCCATCTGAACCATTTTTGAAGGCGGACATACTGGTGCAAAATGACATCCCGATACACCTGACCTGTTACAGTTCCTCTGTCAAAGACATGCAGGGGTGTATGTGCACCAGTCATTATCCCGCCCCACACCATCAAAACACTACCTCCATACAGGTCCCTTTCAGAGACATTAAGGGGTTGGTATATGGTTCCTGGTTCACGCCAGATGAAAACCTTGTGATAATCACTGTTCATATACCTGGTCCTGGGACCACTGTTCCAATGACCATGTACTGTGTTCTTCACACCAGGCTTTACGGGCTCTCCTGTTTCCAGGGGTCAGTGGAATGCACCTTGCAGGTCTGCGGGCGAATAAGCCGTGCCTGTTCAGTCGTATGTAGACTGTGTGTCTGGAGACAACTGTTCCACTGGCTGCGGTAAGGTCCCGAGCAAAGCTATCTGCAGTACTCCGTGGCCGTCTGCGGGCACTGATGGTGAGATATCGGTCTTCTTGTGGTGTTGTACACTTTGGACGTCCCGTACTGTAGCGCCTGCGTACGTTTCCTGTCTGCTGGAATCGTTACCATAATCGTGACATCATAGTTTGTGGCACACGGAGGGCCCGTGCTACGACCTAATGTGTTTGACCAGCCTCCAGTCGCCATAGTATTCTACCCATCATAATGTCATCAATATGTGTTCTTTGAACCAATTTCAACACACAATTACCATTAGCACGTCTGAAAACGTTTGCACACTTGCTCGCTGCACCGTACTCTGACATGCACCAACACACCTCTGCGTATGTGGACTGCTGCCAGCGCCACCGTGCGACGACCGCAGGTCAAATGCACTGCATCGTCATACCTCTAAGTGATTTAAAACTGCAAACCGCCCACCAGAGCGTTGTTTCACCATGTATCAGAATTATCCTTAATTTATGAGCATGAGTGTAGATCACATGATTTTGCAATATTCCATACTTCCTTATTCACTACCCTCACAATGAATTGTCTGTCCCTTCTTACGATCTGAAAATGTTGTGCAGAAGATATAACACGAGTGGATAATGGCTCACTAGTTACTGAACTGTGCATTGTTATTGAAAAAAGAATAAACAAAACAAAAAAAACTGTATAGATATATGCAGCTGAAAACTATTATGTACAAAGATGGAGTGCTTAAACGTCGACAGACGGAACCCTACTCAGTGACAATAAAATTCTACAAGCAAATCGCAAACACTACCCTACACTGTGGATTCGATATATGACCTATCGGAAACTAAACGGTAATGAAGGCATGCTGACGCTGGCCGAGAAGCCAGCACCGGTCACCCAGCTGCAGCCGCCGAGTAACACCTCTCCGCAACGTCAGACGTATCCGCTTCCACGCTACCCACTGCTAGCAAAGCCTACCCTTACGAGACCTGCGGCAGGCGGCGAGAAATCCGCTACTGCTCTTTCTAACCGACCCAACTATCGCAGAGGCTTTTTTCCCTTGATTCTTACCTTGGCACTTTCCCTCTCCTCTGCTCTTCAAACAGTTACACTTCGTTCACCTTTCGACCAATGTAATCCGACTCAAATACGTAATCCTTTTAATAACATTGTACCGGAGCTTATTTTCAGCGTCTGCAAGTTTCTGAACCGCACTCTCATCACCTGTCTCGTTTTTTAGAGTTATTCAGCTCAATTTCAGTCCATGTTTTATGATTACTTACCCCCTCACGAAATTTGTTACGTTTTTTTTTTCTTTTTTTGGAGAAGATTACAACATGACTGCATTTTTGGAATCTGAATAAAATAGCCGTTCTCTGTAAGACTTCTCACCGTTTCTTAAACGCCTTTCGTAACAGTGAGTCGAAAACCTTCTATTTGAAGCGCCGCGAGGGTAATCATGATTTCTGATTTGTTTGGGTACGTTTTCTATCAAATACCGCATCACTTCAGAATTTAAAACTGCAGGCTGAAGTCCAGAATCGTCTTTAGAAATACATGGTATCGATCTTGATACCCATGGGGACCGTGGCCTTGGCAGTGGCGTTTATACGCATATATAAGAGGAAGACAAGATTTTAACGGTCTCGACTTACAACTTATCATCTTACTCGCTCGTCGGAAAATCTGGAATATTAAAAAATAATTTTGCTCTTCAGTTTTCAAGTAAGTCAGTGTGCTGAAATTTCTAGGACCAACTGACACAAAGTATTCTGGTAAAATGTACAAAAAAAAAGTACTGTAGTTCTTACTTGAAATTTCGTACAGCGATATAAATTAATAGTTGCATGCATTATCAGTGAGTATTTTAAGGAAGACAAGGAAAATAGTGAGTCGCGACCGTAGTCAAGACGTATGAGACCTTTTTTTATTTTTTATTTTTTATTTTTTTAAATAGAAAGGAGTCCCTTCACGCCCACACCAGCATGATGGCCCAAACAAAAGGTCTACTGCCGTCTCTGCATATTGGTTAGTTTTCACTAAGTGAGGTTTCGCACGACGTGGGTACTGCGATGTTTGCGTTCGTCTGGTTACGGTTAACCATTAATACGCGCTCTTCTGGAGATAGATTGGTCGACGGGAAAATCCGCACTTCTTCACTACCTCGGACAGGCTGTGTCCCATCGCTTGTGCCCCGACTATAACCCTACGTTTAACTCAGTTAAATCTCGTTAACCTATGATTGTAGCAGCACTAACCGATCTAAAAACTACGCCAGACACTTGTTGTCTTATATAGGCGCTGCCGACCGCAGCGCCGTATTCTGTCTGTTTACACATCTCTGTATTTGAATACGCATACCTATACCAATTTCTTTGACGCTTCAGTGTAATTGTGCGTGTCTGGGAGCCAGAAACGTCGTACAGTGCCTTGAGGAGCATTACAGTGAAGACACGTTGATGTCTTGACCATCAAATTCGCTTGATGTGAATCCTATGAAACCTATCTGGATCGCTATAGGTCGCCATCCCGGCATAAAAAGATCGTCGTTCCGTTATTTACGTGAATTACGTGACCTGTGCATAGACATGTAATGCCACATACCCCCACAAACCTATCAACAAACTGTCATCTCCCTGATGCTCAGAGTAATTGATGTATTTCGTTCCAAAGACGGACGGACAAGCTCTTAAACAGGTGGTCATCAGAATATGTTTAACTGATGCATTGGAGTGCATTTACACAGTTCATCCGAACAATGACGAATATTTTTACCTACTTTTGTTATTGTTTAAAGTTGGTGGTCCGACTTCAGTTTAATTTTTATTAACTCTGAATGGTGAGTTTTGCAC
Organism: Schistocerca nitens; assembly: GCF_023898315.1. NCBI lineage: Eukaryota > Metazoa > Arthropoda > Insecta > Orthoptera > Acrididae > Schistocerca > Schistocerca nitens. The sequence goes on along the minus strand of NC_064624.1, from coordinate 51,230,688 downwards.
AGCTTATCAAGACAAGTGTCAGTGTTCACACTCGCTTGTGGATGACATTCACAGGGATCACACAGTCGCTGATGCTGTTATTTTGTCGACGGTGCATCAAATTCGATCACATTTGGCCACCATTAATGTAACGTGTTTTCCTTGGGTCCTATTCCTTTTCTTTTTAAATTCTTTATTCAAAATTATTGTAATTATACATGTTAACCCACTACCTAAATAGATTAGTGAGTCCTAACTTCATATTTTACATTTCTGCAGCTACTGTTTCTACACTACAGGTAAATGCTTTTAATTCCTCTACCATTACAGGGAACTCTAATCGTCTATTGTTCAGTTTCTACCTATCTCTAAGTGTTTGTTATTTTATATCTTTCTCTGAACTCTATTATTAACGTACATTTAATTTATCCTACTAACCTATACTACCTGCAGCGTTACAAGTGTGCCAGTAATCTATAAACCTAGTTTTGTTGGCCTTGCCCACTCAGCTAACCCAGTGGGCGTGCCCCTGGCACAGGGCTGGTTGATGGCTTAGTTTCGCTGCAGTGCAATGCTAAGAAGTTTTATCCTATCCTTCTACAACTAACTTATTTCTTATGTCTATCGTCTAATTTGGTGCGTGTCTTGATCGGTAGGTGATGCACCCTAATCCAAGGCAAGGTGCATCCCAGCTGTGAAGCGGCTGGCCAAGTCCAGGCCCCGGCGGAACAGGGAAGGTGCATGGAGTCTAAGTCAGTGTAATTATTTACTGGTTGTTCCTCAGAAATTCTCTAAGGACTTTTTTAGAGATCTCATCTGAAAGCTTATTAAGGACATTGAATTACTCTATTTGCCTAAGCAAGTGGTGCATGTCGTTGTTTGCAAGTTGTTGTCTGAGCTGATTTGCAACATCATCGCAGAGGGGACACTCATCATGGTCTGGAGTGCCCTGCACAGCAGCACAGTCACACGTTGGTGCAGCCCGCTTCCCAAACCGACACAGGTATGTCGGGTAGGGCCCATGTCCAGTAAGGAAGTGCAACAGTCCTCTCGTTTGTTTGAGGTATGCGAGCTTTAAACGTTCCTCTATGTTTGGCAGCAGATAATAAGATCTGCGCCCCGTTTCCTCATTATTCCATTGATCCTGCCATAGTTCTAACCCTCTTCATTTTATTCCAGGCTTGTCCCCAACATAAACTCCCATTATTTCCATTATTTTTTTCCCTCATCTCCTTCTTCACCCAATACCGGGCAGCATGCTCCCTAATTTTGATATCTAGTGGACAGATACCCATTAGCACTAGAAGCGCCCCCCCCCCCTCCCCAGGAGTTGTTCTACATGCTCCTACTGAACGCAGGAGCATATTTTGCTGCACCCTTTTTACAACCATGGCAGGCATGGCCCTCCGTGAGCCTGTGTGCCCAGACCCCTGATCTGTATCCTACTGTCGATGTTTCGATGCATTTGTGGTAAAGTTTAATTAGGTCAGGTGGGAGATGGAAACGTTTATGACCTATTTCGATATTGTTGTTTACCAATACCAGGGATCTTTGTGATACAGTATCAATGTGTGACATATAGTTCCACCTCTCGTCAATGACTACACGTAGGTATCGGGCCTCACGGCGCTGAAGAACTGGTGAGCTGTTAATTCTTACGATTGGATTTCTAGCAAGTTGACCCTTGAGTAACAGATATGTAGACTTACTAGCCGCAATTGTCATTTTTGCTTTGCGGCACCATGCAGTCAGAATAGTTATAGCTCTCTCTACTTTGAGCTCAAAGTCCTTGTGGCTTCGACCGCCAACCAGCTCTGTAGGTCTTCCAGAAGTGGTTCCATATTGAAGTGCCAAAAGAGAGGCCCTAGGACAGAGCCCTGAGGACATCCTTTGGTTATCTTCTTACTGACTTTGTCGGTAGGGGCCGATAGCCAGACCTCCCTGTCTTCACAATAGCTCCTAAGACAGCCATATAGTGGCCCTGGACAATCCTTCTCCCCCAAGCAGGTGAAGAGTGAGGTCCACCACAGGTTGTCAAAGGCGCCACTGATATCCACCATGATGCCGACGACATACTTGTGTGGGGCAGAGTCACAGACAGCCGCAACCAGGGCAATTGCGTCAGACGCTATCGCCCCAACAGGAAAACGAATTGGCTGTCATTCATCCTGCACAGTACAGGGTGTGCTGTCAGTCTGTCTGCTAGAAACCTCTCGAAAAGTTTGCCCAGTAGGTCCAACAAGCAAATGGGTCTGTATCACTTAACTTCTGTGAGATCTTTTCCCGGACCCTTTTTGATTATTACTACATTTGCTTTTTCCAAATTGCTGGGAATTCCCGCATCCTCAACTGAGGATGACATGACAATTGGATGGTCCTGATGGGCCACTTGTAGCCTGAAGACAGAGTGCGTACCGCCCTGGTAACTACTTGTACCAGTTCTTCAGCATATTCCTCCACATTTTCATGACCATCCGGCAATAGTGGGATCTTGCACTCCCTCGCCAAGTGGTCCCAGATTGTCTTGTTGTGATTGAGCTGTATCTCCCACTCCATGTCCCAGTGGCACTCCCTGTCCCCTATACTAAAGATTATTAAATTGTGGTCGCTTGTCATTATCCGGTCCCATACTTTCCAGTCTGTAATTTTTGTGACAAGATTTGACATTACTAATGTAACGTCAATGTTTGTACCTCTCCCCCCCCCCCCCGCCCCTACGCCGGAGTAGGTGGGGGGGGGGGGTTCCTTGCCTGTTAAAGACCACAAGTTGCAGTGCCATGGTCATTTCTTCCGCCTTTTCCCCTCGGTCGTCTTGAGTGCCAGTGAACCACAGGGTAGTTCGTATTTATGTCTACAGTCATGATGAATTTGCGCCCCCGCAATGCCGTGGCTACTTGTGTTAGCTTACCCAAGAATTCATCTATTCCTCTTCCATATTGGAAGTAAATATTACTGATATATAGCTCTCCTGCTGGTGATTGTAGCTCCACAACGTTGTAGTGGTCATCGGAAAACTGCGCGAGCACTGTGGCTCTCATCACTCTGTTGGTGACTATAACTGCTGCCCTTGGTTCCACAACACAGTAAATCACTTGCCAATTGGCAGCCATGAACGGGATCCACCCAGCTTTGGAGTACGACTCCTGCAGACAGAGCACGTCCAGACTCTTCTCCTCCACCACCCTTCGGAGTTCCTGCAGGACTAATTTACTGTTGTGAGTGTTTATCTGTCCCACGTTTAAACGGCTCGTGTGGAAAATATGTATGAATGTGTGACTCTGGCCAGTTCTTACTCCAGTCGTGTGCTACTCTTCCGTTAGTGATGAGAGAGTGGTTGTACAGTTCATCGAGATCAAATTTTTCGTTATGTCTTTCAAAGACCTTTTTTACCACATCCCATAGGGCCCCAGAGTCAGTGGGGAGATTCATTGTCTTGAGCTGAATTCTATCTACAGCCTCCGTTACTGGGAAGGTAATGTCTCTACCGTATTCGTGGCTGACACGCGCCACATGCCTTGAGGCTGTGGTGAGGCCAGCCAGTTCCTCTAGACGAGATAAGTGTAAAGCATGCTCCAGGTTGGGGTCTTTCCTAGCAGGATCAATTCCCATCCCTCTCTGAGGTGGTGACCCTGTGGGTGAGCTTGTGTACGTCATCGCTCTGCATTTATTCTTTAGTACTTATTTCATTGCCCTTTTTCATTGGCGGACTCCCTACCACAGGATGACTTGTGGCCATCTGTGATATTCAGTCGACCTTAGTCCCTGGCTTCGAGGAGACGGAGCATCTTCCTGACCACAGAGGTCTGTTTGAATGCATGCGTCTTTCATCACTATTGTGTGAGATTGTGGCTTTGTGAATTTTTGAATAAATTCTCTAAATTTATTCGCCCTCATTGCATCCCTCAACCTTTTGCTTGGAGACTTCCTCTTCAGCTTCCTGTGTCCAGGTGTAGCCTCAGCCATAATCAATTCGAGACAATAGTCTCTGCTCTAGCATGCTGTACGTAGGGCAGCCCCTTCCGGTGATATTACACGATTTTGTTCCTCTTTTTGTGCACGGATGCATACCCCAGTTTTACTGCAATTCTTTCTGACGTGATCCTCCGCCCGACACCGGGAACAAGCCGGCTTTCTTTCACAGTGCTTGTGCATGTGGTCCAAATCGCCACAGTTGTAGCATTGGGGGACTACTAGATAGGTGGAGTAGAGAGTGAAACATCCTACTCTCCCCAGGTCTCAGCATGATTAGTTCGGAAACAGTATAGCAGAATTCTAAGTGACTTACTTCCACAAGCGTGATGAGGCAATTGAGAGTCAGAAAGCGTTAGCGTTGGCTGTCTTCAGCTATTTTACGGCGTTTAGCACCCATTTTGGTATCAGTGGAAATGACTACCTCGGCTGTGGTGAGCCTCCAGAGACGTCACAGAAGTGCCTGTAACGGGTTTTTTTGAGTAGCAACGAGACCTGTTAACGGAATTTCAATATCCCACCTACACAGGGAGAGATGGTCATCGTAATAAAATCAGCTATATTACCGAATTTGTACAGTGATAGTAGTATAAATCTGATGTTTACAACTCCTTTGTGCTGCTTTCTTGAAACACTTCATAGGTAACACAGTCGTTTGGTTACTTTAAGTTAGTTCGAAAGTGGGGAGGTATCCTGGGACAGAGGTGGAACATGCTCTTGTAACTCCGTCATGAACCAACAGTGAACTTAATGTTCTAGTCCTGCGGTGTTGGACATGTTAGATATTAAGCTGATAATAACATATTTTTCTTCCTGATTAGAAAATGCTTAGAGGAAATGTAACCTATGCCATAATGTTGTACCGGATTTTTACAACAAATAACAGTACTTTAGCGATGTGAAAACACTTGTATGGTCCAGTTTCTATCTACAATTCACGTGATAAATTCAAGGTGTATTGACAAAACAATATCCTCACTTGAGACTGAGTAAAGGGTATTTTTTTAAACTAAGGACTCTATGTCAGTTAGTCCATGTCACACATGCTTGTCTTGCATTGTGTCACAGCAGTGCTAGGAATTTTCACCAGGGTTCAGCGACAGGAAGACGTGGCTTAAGGCTATCCCAAGTGGCCAACTATACATTTACACGATGCACACGGTAGATAGCGCTGAACTCCACTGAAGGTCACTTGTCAGTTTTCTTTTTCGTCTTGAGATGCTATGTTCAAGTAAGGTAACGAACATTACTATCATTAAAAATTTGTACGATGTATTTCCCATGTTTCTGTTGGCTAAGATAAGACTTGCGACTCGTTAATAGGTTAAATATGTTTCCTTCCCCAACGATGTCGCTACAGGAGTCCTTTATATACGGGCAGTGATTTATAGGCTCACTGGCCAGTGCAATCCGCCTCGCCTTCCGCATCCGCCTTCTGTCCCCCATGCACATCCTCTACGACCTCATCCCCTTCCTCCACCTTCTCCTTTTCCTTGAACACATCCGCACACTATATGTTGTCCCCTGCATTGATCCCCCTCCCCCCTGGTGTCTCCCTGCCTCTCCATCCCCAACCTGTTTCTGTGCCTTTACCGTTTTGTGCCACCCTCTCTCCATCTCCACACCCTCCGCCTCCTTTCCCAATGCAACTTCCACCGTCTACCCCTCCCGGAAGTTGAACTTCGCCCTATCTACCCTTCCTACCAACTCTAACCCCATCTTCCTGCCTCCTCCTCAGGGCTCCCTCTCCTCCCCCTCTCTTCTCCTGAGCGGCTTCCCCCTCCTACTCCCCCCTCTCTCTTGTGCTCCCTTTCAGTTTCTCTGCACTCCCTCCTGCCTTGTCTTCCCTCTTCATCTCCTGCCCCACCAGCCTCCTGCCTCTTAGTGTACCCGTTGACACCCCTACTTTCTTCATCCTGCCGCCTCCCCTGCTGCCTCTTGCTCTCCCCTCCTTTTCCATCCTCTTCAAGCTCTCCCTCGGCAGGTCCCACCTGGCATTTTTATTCTTCATCGTGTGCGTTCCACATGGGTTTTAAGTGTGTTGTTCTGGAGTGTTTTTAATACTGTGGCCGACTTTTAGCCTGTGCATATGCATTCAGTGTCTTCTTTGTGTTTTAAGAATCACCAACTGTGTTTTTTAACTTTATGGTGACATTATTAATTGTCTCCCCATGAATATCTCCATGTCAGTGTATTTTTACCTCCATTTTCTCCCCTTACTCTGTTTTATGTTCTCCATTTTTATCGCCTTATATACAGGGTGAGTCGCCTATCGTTACCGCTGGATATATTTCGTAAACCACATCAAATACTGACGAACCGATTCCACAGACCGAGGGGCTAGTGTAATTGTTTAATACAAACCATACAAAAATGCACGGAAGTATGTTTTTTTAACACAAACCTACTTTTTTTTAAAAATGGAACCACGTTAGTTTTGTTAGCACATCTGAACATATAAACAAATACTTAATCAGTGCCGTTTGTTGCATTGTAAAATGTTAATTACATCCGGAGATATTGTAACCTAAAGTTGACGCTTGAGTACCACTCCTCCGCTGTTCGATCGTGTGTATCGGAGAGCACTGCAACATACATCGCGTTTCTACAGAATGATCTGCCAACGTTGCTCGAATATGTCCCACTGGAAACGCGTCGACGTATGTGGTATCAGCATGATGGTGCACCTGCACATTCCGCAATTAACACTAGGCTGACCCTTGACAGGATATTCGACGGGCGTTTCATAGGACGTGGAGGACGCATAAATTGGCCAGCCCGTTCTCCTGATCTTACACCTCTGGACTTCTTTCTGTGGGGTACGTTAAAGGAGAATGTGTACCGTGATGTGCCTACAACCCCAGAGGATATGAAACAACGTATTGTGGCATCCTGCGGCAACATTACACCAGATGTACTGCGGTGTGTACGACATTCATTACGCCAGAGATTGCAATTATGTGCAGCAAATGATGGCCACCACATTGAACATCTATTGACCTGACATGTCGGGACACACTCTATTCCACTCCGTAATTGAAAACGGAAACCACGTGTGTACGTGTACCTCACCCCTCATGGTAATGTACATATGCGTCAGTGAAAAAGACCAATAAAAAGGTGTTAGCATGTGGACGTAATGTGCTGTTCCAGTCTCTTCTGTACCTAAGGTCCATCACCGTTCCCTCTGGATCCCTAAATAATTCGGTGCTCTCCGATACACACGATCGAACAGCGGAGGTGTGATACTCAAGCGTCAACTTTAGGTTACAATATCTCCGGATGTAATTAACATTTTACAATGCAACAAACGGCACTGATTACGTATTTGTTTATATGTTCAGAAGTGCTATCAAAACTAACGGGGTTCCATTTAAAAAAACGTAGGTTTGTGTTAAAAAACATACTTCCGTGCATTTTTGTATGGTTTGTATTAAACAATTACACTAGCCCCTCTCCTCATGTTCGGTCTGTGGAATCGGTTCGTCAGTATTTGATGTGGTTTACGAAATATATCCAGCGGTAACGTTAGGTGACTCACCCTGTATATGTAGCGTTTTATTCTTATTTTAGTTGTCATGTCACTCGGCTGAAGAGCGCGGATTGTGCTGCTGACAGCCCTTCCCTGCTCATATGGGGCAGGGGAATGAAATCACAATAATGAAAAAATATATAGGCTCATTGGGACAATGGGTCGCTGTTCTAATACCATATCGCTGTTCTAATATTGAAAGGACTCTGTTGCATTCCTTTCATGTTTGATTTCTTAAATCTGTTGTCATTTACGGCATAAATTCCTCTTCTAAATTTACTGTGGCGTTTCTGACTATCTGGGAGGAGACTGAGTAGTGGAACGTGTTACTTTTACACATAAACAAGAACGATCTGTCACACTACTACACTTTAAAACACAATTTATATGTAATTCATGTCACACAGTCCCATACGGAACCTACACCCGCTTTCTTTTATATACTGTATATGATAAGATACTGTCATCCCCCTTCCCTTCTGTGTGAGAGGATGAATGATCAAATGTGTTTGTAGTTGCATGCTTGAGGGTAGCAGACAAGGCTGTCTGCTGGAGAACAGTAGGACCAACGTCGGAACAGGTAGCTACGCTTTCTAAAGCAGAGAGGTTTCTATCCTTACTATGGTTCTGTCCGTCCGTTGTCATGTTGGTATAGGAAGCTGCCCCTCTGGCCCCTTCCGTTTGTCTTTGTGAGCCACCCTCAGGAGGCACGCTCGGTAGTAGCGCAGTTGCAGTCTGGCGGTGGCGAGCGTCTGAAGTGGTAAGATCTCCGGCTAAGCGTGTGTCTGCTAAGTCCATAGGACAATGGATTTGTTAAGTTCAGCCTAACTGAAAATTTAATCACCTTTATTTCGGGTTTAGCTCTAAAATATCTAAGGTTATCTTAAATTGCAGCGTAGTGTAATTCTCGTGTGAAGTTCATATTATTTTCCGGTTGTTGCTTTGTCACTACTTTATGAGTAAAGTGGAACCACGTGTTGATGAGTAACTCTAACTAAGATCAATCTTAAATGCAAATGCTTGTGTGATTATAACGGCTCGTCTTGACAATATTCTCAATATAGCAACTTTTCTTTATGTTCAACCCACGTGGGATGTACTTTGCGAGACCAGTACCACGTGCTTATATAACTGTTTGACCCGTCAGGTTAACAGTAAGACGTTAATAACCAGTTCGAGGATTTTCTTTTGGAAATTGCTTTTGATCTAATTTATTTTAGTTATCAGAATTATTGTGGAGTTACACTCTTTGTGTAAACCAAGTTGACCACGTGAAGCATGTGGTGTAATCACCAAAGTAGCCCTCAGCTATTCTTTTCGGGAAGATTTCACAAAGAGTTAATATGAATTTAGTATACCAGTGTGTGGTAATTACATGACGGACAGGATTGTGCTACGAACGTAATTTCTTTGGGTGAAAATTTGAATCTGTTGGTAGTGGTTAATTTTCTGTTGCATGTGTTTCAATGTTCTTTGTGTGTTGTTTTATGAATGCAGTGTTGTATGCAGACTCCCAATCTTGGCTCTATATTTGATGTGTTCCGTAAGATTTTCACAATCCTAAATAAGGCACCAGCTTGTTACGACTAGAATTTAATATGCTGGAATTTCATGATCAATCTTAAAATAAATTTCCTAATATAAACTGATTTCTTTCTTTTTATTTAAATTCTCCTTTATATATATATATATATATATATATATATATATATATATATATATATATATATATATATATATATATATATTACCGGTTGTTGTATGACTATTAAAAGATTATCATTAATGTTAGTCTGTTTGGGAATTTGGTAAACTTAGACTAGATACCTGATGAAACAGTTGCTTAGTAATGCAAGATTAACTTCCCCAGACAGCTCACAGCTTTTAACCCGGTTTCATTGTATATCAGTACCGCTTTCATCATAGCAAAATTAAAGTAGCAAACTTACACATGGCGACCCTGTTCTGTGATTGCGCTAGACTCTGGAATCTCTGAAACGTTAGATTGCGAGCGTGTTATAATCTTAATTTTTTTTCCCCTGCAGCGCTCAAACAACTTCTGCGTTGTTCTGAGCAGACTTTCAAAAGATTCACGGCGTTGTTGATCGGCGTTGCGTTGTTTGTCTTGTTTTGTTTTCTATATTTGTGTGTTTTCTATATTTGTGTGTTTTATATGTGTATGTGTTTTTTTTCTCGCTTGTAAATTCCACTGTTTCGATCGAAGATAAAAATTTGTTTTGCATGTGAAAAAGTGCGTACTAGGTTGGGTATCTTTCGTGTGACTGTCGTAATTTTTGTGGGATACATTTATTGTGATTAGTGTGTTGCGTACTGGGTATAAAGTGCACTAATACAGACACGTAACCAAGCTAAAAGTAAGCGGTCCGACAACTTAAGCAACATGGACCATGAGGATAATTTGATTTCGAATATTAACGCGTCGGGCGGTTCCGAAAATGCAATGGGGAATACTTCAGACGAAATGCAAAACAGGACGAACGGGCTCACAGCAGAGCCAGAAATTAGTTTGCCTCCAACTAACCAAATTGATTTGGCAGAACTCATGAAAGCCTTATTGCAACAAAATAAAGAAAACGCAGAGAAATCAGAAAAATCGTTCTGAGAACAAAAAGAATCATCCGCAAAATCTATCCGAGGCGAACAAATGACGCAGAAATCTGAAAAATCGATCCGCGAGCTAGGCGAACAAATGACGCAGAAATCTGAAAAATCGATCCGTGAGCTAGGCGAACAAATAGACGAAAAACTAATCCAGCAGACAAATAAAGTCGACAAGTCGATGCAGAGAGTGTCCGATGATATCTCATAAAGAATAAACAATCTGGCAAGTGAAATAAAAAGTGATATTATGAAAGAATTAGGCCGTACATTTGAACAAATCGATGACCGTCTGCAAGCCTTGGAACAGAGCAAGCGGAGTGGCGATGCCGAATCTAAAGAGAGCGAAGAACAGCTACTTAGGAATTTCCAAGTGCTGAGAGAAGAATGCCAAAGGGAGCACCAGCAGGTACTCTCGAGGGTCCAAGAGGCGGAAACGCATTGTCCCACGGCCGTTAGCAACACAATAGCGGACAACAGTTTAGCGATCCACGCGTTGGAACAGCAAATAGAACAATTGAAGCAGACTGGGGCGGAGGACAAGAGACAAATAGATGATAAGATTGCGGCATTAGCGGACATTGTAGGCACGATGAAGCTGACGGAAAGCGAGAACAATACTACACCGGTAGCGGCCGCAGAGACCGAAGAAGTGCGTTCGCTTCTTAAATTTCAGAAGGGTCAATTCGAAGTGAACAGACAACACAAAACTGTAACAGGCGAATTACAAGAACGCGTGGCGCATCTGGAAAACCGCATGGCGTGTGATTCCGAACTCGCCAATAGCACTAAAAATAGCCGTACGAACAGTGCAGAGAGGGACTCCGGCCACGAGGGAGATTTTGACGACAGGGAAGAATGTAATTTGAGGGGCAGACATGAGAAAAATAGAAACATTCAAGGGCCTTGCCAGGAGGAAATGCGGGGATTTGATTTCAAACATTTCCTTACTGTAAGAAAGTTTGAGATATTCCGAAATTCACAAAAAGGAATACATCCACGAGCATGGCTCGAGCAATTTGAGTTCTGTCTTCCTCCCGACTGGGCAAGTTCACATAAGATAGAATATATGTGTGGCTATTTGGAAGGCGAACCGGCGATTCGCATGAGGTCGGCAGCGCGTCACTGCAACTCCACTCGGGAGTTCCGACAAGCCTTTCTGTCCGCCTATTGGTCGGAAGCGGCACAAGATAGGGTCAAACATGGCATAATTATGCTGCCAAATTTGAACCAGTCTGGTTTCGGCAGCCCTGCACGCCTATTCGACCACATGCTGCAGGCAAATCAATTTTTATACGACCCATACGGGCCTGCGGAACTAATTAGGATATGCATCACCAAATTGCCGATGCACTTGCGGCACGTCATTCTTGCGGGACGATGCAAAGAGGACGTGGAAACGTTTAAAACACTTCTCCAAGAGTTGGAATATAATACAGCAGAATGCCCGCCTAATCAGGCACAAAGTTATTACGGGGCACAGCAGCGCGACCGCAGTCGTGGCCGTATTACTAATCAACGGCGTGACTGGTCGTCGCGACGCGAACAGAACAATAATCGGGACCGGCCGTATGGAAACTGGGGTAACAGTCGCGAACACAGGTGGAACAGCGGAAATGATCGAGGACGTGGACAGAATCGTGAACGGAACAGTTACGGCAACCAGAATCGATACTACGGTGAACACGGTGGGAATAGGACTATAGGCGGAGCACCTCATGATGTTAAAATTCGGCCAGCTAACCCTAGACATAATCCAGCAAATGGAAATGAACAAAACCGGCAATGACAAACGACCAGCGCAGAAGGCGCCCAATCGGAACCAATGAACGACATGGCAAAGGAGTGCATACGGTATATAGAGAAGAGAAACAATTGATTAGTTTACATTTGTGATAAATGCATTTTGAATAATATGTTGGTAAAAATAATGATAAAGATGTTTCTATGTGATTGATTGAAATAATGTTTTTAATTTTTTTTCTCTTTCCTTGTGCAATTAGGATTTAGGTTGATGCTAATGTGAACATAAAAGGTTTCCTTGTGAACGAGTGAAATGCTGTTTGTTTTTTTTGTGTAAATTGAAAAGAGTCGCTCCTGAGAGAAGCAAGATCTGTGTTGAATTAATGCAAAAACTCAGGGGAATATCCGATCTGTGGGTATTATGGGTCTGGCAAACCCAGGGCCCCAGCTGTTAGTAGCCTTGTTTCCGATTTTCTGCTTTCAGTGCTACTATCTATCTATTACTATTCTATATCTGTCAGTATAAATGAGGATCTCTTACTATAGTATGCGTGCTGTATGAATATTTTTAAGATAGGAGAACTCTGAGAAAGGAATGAGTAAGTTTAGATTCTTGAAAACAGGATGCGATAATACGATTGTTTAACCATTGGCTTCCCAATATGTGATGATATGTTAATATTGATGATATATGTCTTTTGTGTTCTTTATAGCTGAGTACGTAAAGTGCTTTCTGTGGATTTCGTAAGTATATTGATTCCCTTCAAGGTGAAAGAAGAATTGTGGTTTGTGTAATTTACGTGGCCCTGAAATATTATTGTGGTAGTCAAATACGAGCAGTTTTTCAGCAAATGGAGAATGGTACAGAAATATGGGTCCTTTTTGTAGTCTTGATTGATGTTGAGCCAAAGCCTGGAAAACTTATTCTGCGTTAATACTTGTCCCAGAAAAGCGACGTTTATGTGTTTTGCTGATGCTGTGAGCATTACAGCTTACTGTTTTCGCTGGTGCGGGATGCACTGCAGCCTATATGATTTGTACTGAGGAAGTTTCCCTCTTGAAGGTAGAGGATGATTAAATAATTTTGATTATGGGACCGAAGGAAAGCTTGGTTTAAGGTAATAAGGATAAAGCAAAACATTTGTCATTTAAACTACAGGAGGATTCGGATCTTTTGTGTCTGTTGTAAGTTCAATATGTTAAGATGAAACTGTTTTACAGAATAGAGGTGACCACAATTTTGCCATTCATGAGAAATGAATCCAGAATAACCACCACAGGCGAAATAACTGATTTGGAAGCGAAAGGTAACTTAAAGAAGGAACGAAATCGCAGCAAAATGGGTAAGAAAATGTAGTATAACCTGTATAGTGCAGACATCTTGACCTTCTCAGAGTCATCTGTGTGATTAATTCTTGTGATAACGTAATTTAAGATGAAATTTTCTTAGTGTTTTATGTGTGAATATATGAGTATGATAAATGTATAATTGCGAGTCTCTTTCCAGGTGTGTGAACTGGTATAAATGTTTTGGCGTGTAAATAACCATTGTTCTTTTTACTGTGTATGTTTAAGGAAAGTTTCTCCATATTTATCATGTGACAAGACGTATGCTGCGAGCGTCAAGAAGAGGACGAATTAGAACAATGTTGTAGTGGTATATACACGGTGTTGAAATAGCATTGAAGTAGCTTGTGGGCTTAACTAGTAGTGGAGTGAAGTAGAATTTTGAGTAATGCATGTTTATGGGTAGTTAGTTTGTAGAATAGACAACAGGTGTGCATGTGTGTGTGTAAATAACATGTGAACCCTATGCTGTCCTGACCTATACTTGCACAAGGCATAATCCTATTCATTTTAGTGAATTAATAAGTAGCATTTGATTTATTAAAACGTAAGTGAACCACATTAGTGATGAGGATTTAAATATTATGTTGTCAGTCAATTAATTTTATTTTTTTTATATACAAAGACAGTAACTTGTTCTCGAAAGAACAGTTATTGTTGATGACCGTGCAGCTTTTCCCTGAAATAAATGATGACTAACTGACAACCTCAGCTGCTGATAGGTGTTGTTGTTATACCTCGATGTGGACAGCTGAAAATGTGTGCCCCGGGTTCGAGTCCCGGTCGGGGCACACATTTTCAGCTGTCCACATCGAGGTATAACAACAACACCTATCAGCAGCTGAGGTTGTCAGTTAGTCATCATTTATTTTTTTTACATTGTCATGTCATTTAACTTTTATTTTATATTGTCGATTCATCTAATTTTTTATTTAAAAAAAAATTAAGTCTCACTTTTGTTCTTAAAAATTGTGAAAGACAATACTAAGTGGTATGATGTATGACATTGTGTAATCACATAACTATGATAAAAAAAATTTCTGTGAATGCAGTTGAGAACGTGAAAGCGAACCGGCTAAACTCTTACGAGACAGCGGGAGCATCCGGACTAGTTGTAAACTGGCGGGTTTCCCAGCAGGACACGCTGTCAACCGGGCCACTTTGGGAGCGCGGCCGACAACAAAAGAAGGGCTCGCAGCAAACACTTTCCCTTGTACCTGGAGCTAATGGGCGGCCGCCCCGTGCGACCCTTCCTGAAGGCGACGACCTGAGATGGGCGAGCGGTCCACCGCGCGGAAATCCATCTGCTGGCAACGCACCACACGCACGCGACCGTGACGAGACGGCCGCGGAGAAACAACACAAGGGGCGTGGAGCCTTTTGACAGGTACTGTGCAGAGAAACTGGCAGACTTCAACGACGCCTATCAACATTTCCTGACGGATGCCTACTGTCAAGCGACAGGAAATCATGGTTCGATGTTCTCTGGTCGCTAAGGGTGGCACAAAAGAAGAGCCATTAAGTGTCATCCTTGCCCACGAATATCAAACCGGCGAGCCAATTGAGGATAACTCAATAATGTAACGACACAAGGGGCATGGAGCCTTTTGACACATACTGTCCAGAGAAACTGGCAGACTTCAACGACCCCTATCAACATTTCCTGATGGATGCCTGCTGTCAAGCGACAGTAAATCATGGTTCGATGTTCTCTGGTCGCTAAGGGTGGCACAAAAGAAGACCATTAAGTGTCATCCTTGCCCAGGAATATCAACCTGGCGTGTCAATCGAGGATACCGCACGAATTTGACAACACAAATATGGAACCAAATCGAGATGTACGTGACACAGACCACCAAGAGAAACTTCATGAGAGGGCAGAGACGGCGGGATTGCACGCAACTGATGGACAATAATCCCTACTGACAGCTGCGGCGACGAACCCCCTCCCCCTCCCCTTATATTGTGCCTCGGAACAGTGGAACTAGTGAGTGTATCAGTGAACAGTGATTATACGGTTCTTAGTTCAATGCATATACGTGTGTTTCTGTCACAGAAACTTTGACTCGTGTGTTTTGCAGGGATTCGATTTATTGGTGTTTATTAGACTGACTCTTGTATTTTGCAGGTGTTCTATTTTTTTTTTTTTTGACTTTGACTCTTTTATTTTGCAGGTGTTCTATTTATTGTTTTTTTAAGACTTTGATTCTTGTATTTTGCAGGTATTTCATTTATTGGTGTTTTTTTTTAGATGTTGACTATTGTACTGTTTTATTGATCAATGTTTGTTCTTGTGTGATGTATTAGATTTGTGATATTTTGTTTCGTAAATTCATTGCTGTGGCGCTGCTTCCTTTATCAGTCAGATAGCTTTTCATTCTCATTGAACTGTGATCGATTAGCCTTTGCATGGGGCATATTTATAGTGAGGAACCCCATAAGGGTAACAATCACTTAATTAATTGTAGTTTCAGTATAACGACACAGTGATCATTGTTTGCTAACTAACTGAAATATAGTAGAGTGATTAAATTAGTGCCACATAGTTATTTTAATTCTACAAATTATTAGTTTCATAAGATATATAATTTTTTTTGCGATAACCACTTTGTAAAACATGTTTTTTTTCTTATCATTTTTTTTCTCTTTTGCGGATTGTGCATTGTAATGTTCTGCTTTATAATACTGATGTTATTTCATGTTCTTTTTTAATTGCTGTGGCACCTTTGCTATTTTCATAAATTTTGCTTGTTAATACAGTCATAAATTTTCCTGTGATCAGTTGGCTCTTGCAATGAGCAAATACTGGTGAACTCCATAAGGGTAACAACCAGAAATTGTTTTCATATTAATGACACAGGAACCATTGTTTTTACTTGCTGACCGAATTAGGTCTACACTATCTTTTAAATAGGTGTCACAGATTGTGTCCTTTTTTTTCTGTTTGAAATTAGTAGATTTTAAAGATTTGTTGAAATTATTGTGTTTTAGCAAGTAGCTGGTGACCTTTTGCCTTTTCTTTACACTTTTGGTTTAAGTAGGGTGTGAGAAGCCTGCTTGGGAATGTCCTAGCATGGCCAGAAAATTCCCTGCACAGTCTTTTCCCGGAGCGTTGGGGTTATGAAAGGTCTCTGTTGGATTCCATTCATGTTTGATTTCTTAAATCTGTTGTTATTTACGGCATAAATTCCTCTTCTAAATTTACTGTGGCGTTTCTGACTATCTGGGAGGAGACTGAGTAGTGGAACGTGTTACTTTTACACATAAACAAGAACGATCTGTCACACTACTACACTTTAAAACACAATTTATATGTAATTCATGTCACACAGTCCCATACGGAACCTACACCCGCTTTCTTTTATATACTGTATATGATAAGATACTGTCATCCCCCTTCCCTTCTGTGTGAGAGGATGAATGATCAAATGTGTTTGTAGTTGCATGCTTGAGGGTAGCAGACAAGGCTGTCTGCTGGAGAACAGTAGGACCAACGTCGGAACAGGTAGCTACGCTTTCTAAAGCAGAGAGGTTTCTATCCTTACTATGGTTCTGTCCGTCCGTTGTCATGTTGGTATAGGAAGCTGCCCCTCTGGCCCCTTCCGTTTGTCTTTGTGAGCCACCCTCAGGAGGCACGCTCGGTAGTAGCGCAGTTGCAGTCTGGCGGTGGCGAGCGTCTGAAGTGGTAAGATCTCCGGCTAAGCGTGTGTCTGCTAAGTCCATAGGACAATGGATTTGTTAAGTTCAGCCTAACTGAAAATTTAATCACCTTTATTTCGGGTTTAGCTCTAAAATATCTAAGGTTATCTTAAATTGCAGCGTAGTGTAATTCTCGTGTGAAGTTCATATTATTTTCCGGTTGTTGCTTTGTCACTACTTTATGAGTAAAGTGGAACCACGTGTTGATGAGTAACTCTAACTAAGATCAATCTTAAATGCAAATGCTTGTGTGATTATAACGGCTCGTCTTGACAATATTCTCAATATAGCAACTTTTCTTTATGTTCAACCCACGTGGGATGTACTTTGCGAGACCAGTACCACGTGCTTATATAACTGTTTGACCCGTCACGTTAACAGTAAGACGTTAATAACCAGTTCGAGGATTTTCTTTTGGAAATTGCTTTTGATCTAATTTATTTTAGTTATCAGAATTATTGTGGAGTTACACTCTTTGTGTAAACCAAGTTGACCACGTGAAGCATGTGGTGTAATCACCAAAGTAGCCCTCAGCTATTCTTTTCGGGAAGATTTCACAAAGAGTTAATATGAATTTAGTATACCAGTGTGTGGTAATTACATGACGGACAGGATTGTGCTACGAACGTAATTTCTTTGGGTGAAAATTTGAATCTGTTGGTAGTGGTTAATTTTCTGTTGCATGTGTTTCAATGTTCTTTGTGTGTTGTTTTATGAATGCAGTGTTGTATGCAGACTCCCAATCTTGACTCTATATTTGATGTGTTCCGTAAGATTTTCACAATCCTAAATAAGGCACCAGCTTGTTACGACTAGAATTTAATATGCTGGAATTTCATGATCAATCTTAAAATAAATTTCCTAATATAAACTGATTTCTTTCTTTTTATCTAAATTCTCCTTTATATATATATATATATATATATATATATATATATATATATTACCGGTTGTTGTATGACTATTAAAAGATTATCATTAATGTTAGTCTGTTTGGGAATTTGGTAAACTTAGACTAGATACCTGATGACACAGTTGCTTAGTAATGCAAGATTAACTTCCCCAGACAGCTCACAGCTTTTAACCCGGTTTCATTGTATATCAGTACCGCTTTCATCATAGCAAAATTAAAGTAGCAAACTTACACATGGCGACCCTGTTCTGTGATTGCGCTAGACTCTGGAATCTCTGAAACGTTAGATTGCGAGCGTGTTATAATCTTAATTTTTTTTCCCCTGCAGCGCTCAAACAACTTCTGCGTTGTTCTGAGCAGACTTTCAAAAGATTCACGGCGTTGTTGATCGGCGTTGCGTTGTTTGTCTTGTTTTGTTTTCTATATTTGTGTGTTTTCTATATTTGTGTGTTTTATATGTGTGTGTGTTTTTTTTTCTCGCTTGTAAATTCCACTGTTTCGATCAAAGATAAAAATTTGTTTTGCGTGTGAAAAAGTGCGTACTAGGTTGGGTATCTTTCGTGTGACTGTCGTAATTTTTGTGGGATACATTTATTATGTTTGAATTCTTACTATAGTTCATCTGCATCTCACTTGGTAATACCAAACTCATGCAGGACCAAGTAGATAATAGGGTAACATCACCTAATGTTGTGTTACCTAGACATTTTGCAATGGGAAAAATGTCCAAAGAAATGTAAAGAGAAGTATTGGTCTGCAAGTACTCAAATAAGGTTAATATTAGATCCATGGAATCCAGACGGAGTCATCTATTCCCCCAGGGGCGTTAACGTTCTCAGTTAATGGCTGGAGTGACGGCCGTCGGATCCCGAGTTGTTTTCGGTCTTTCTTCAAAAACAGTTTTCCTGCACCCCATTATCTTCAAGTCTTAAACTATTTTGTCATCTATTCTTGAATTCGTAAACTATTATATAATTTTAGAATGTAGAAAACCGGATATGACAGTCAAGGAAAAGACAATCCTAGAAAATCACAGAATAAGAAATGGAGTGATATTTAGACATCATAAATGGAGTAAATTGAATGGAATATTATATCTGTGTAAAACATAATATTATGTGACCAATTTAAATAACTATTATACAGTAGTGCATAATTTTCTATTTAGCAGACAATGTTTTACACTTTTTATGATACGTTATGTGGAATGGAGGTATTGTATCGATTGTGAAAGGTGTGGGTACTGCATGGTTTATGACAACACATATCACACCTTTCAGACAACCATCACAGACTACACGAACACACTTCGACATACACACAAAGAAATACGAATACACAAAAAATGAAGTTAGAGATTGGAAGGATGTAAATACCGCTAAGTGGTGTAGGGGGAAAGAAATGTGTACATAGGGAAATATGCACACATCGTTTCTTATTATGACAGTTCTACATCGCTTATTTGGATAAGGACTATCACATATATATATAAACCATGGACCTTGCCATTGGTGTGGAGGCCTGTGTGCCTCAGCGATACTGATAGCCATACTGTAGGTGCAACCACAATGGAGAGGCCAGACAAACGTGTGGTTCCTGAAGAGAGGCAGCAGCCTTTTCAGTAGTTGCAGGGACAACAGTCTTGATGACTGACTGATCTGGCCTTCAACATTAACGAAAACGGCCTCGCTGTGCTGGTACTATGAACATCTAAAAGCAAGGGGAAACTACAGCTGTAATTTTTCCCGAAGCTTGCAGCTTTACTGTATGGTTAAATGATGATGGCGTCCTCTTGGATAAAATATTCTGGAGGTAAAATAGTCCCCCATTCGATTCTCCGGGCAGGGACTACGCAGAAGGACGTCGTTATCAGGAGCAAGAAAACTGGTGGTCTACATATTGGAGCGTGGAACGTCAGATCCCTTAATTGGGCAGGTAGGTTAGAAAATAAAAGAAATTATGCAGATAGTGAAGGGAGACGAAAATTTAAAAGTCATGGGTGACTGGAATTCGATTGCAGGAAAAAGAAGAGAAGGAAAGGTAGTAGGTGAATATGGGAATGGGGGTAAGGAATGAAAGAGGAAGTCATCTGGTAGAATTTTGCACAGAGCATAACTTAATCATAACTAACACTTGGTTCAAGAATCATGAAAGAAGATCGTATACATGAAAGAGGCCTGGAGACACCAGAACGTTTCAGATATATTACATAATGATAAGTCAGAGATTTAGGAACCAGCATTTAAGTTGTAAGACATTTCCAGGGGCAGATGTGAACTCTGACAACAATCTTTGGTAATGAACTGTAGATTGAAACTGAAGAAATTGCAGAAACGTGGGAATTTTAGGAGGTGGGATCTTTATAAATTGTAAGAACCAGAGTTTGTAGAGAGTTTCAGAGAGAACATTAGGGAACCATTGACGAGAACGGGGGAAAGAAACACAATAGAAGAAGAATGGGTAGCTTTGAGAGATGAAATAGTGAAGGCAGCAGAGGGTCAAGTAGGTAAAAATATGAGGGCTGCTAGAACTCTTTGGGTAACAGAAGAAATATTGAATTTAATTGACAGAAGGAGAAAGTATAAAAATGCAGTAAATGAAGCAGGCAAAAAGGAATACAAACGTCTCAAAAATGAGATCGACAGGAAATGCAAAATGGCTAAGCAGGGATGGCTAGAGGACAAATGTAAGGATGTAGAGGTATATATCACTAGAGGTCCGATGGATACTGCCTACAGGAAAATTAAAGAGACCTTTGGAGAAAAGCGAACCACTTGTATCAATATCAAGAGCTCAGATGGAAACCCAGTTCAAAGCAAAGAAGGGAAAGCAGAAAGGTGGAAAGAGTATATAGAGGGTCTATAAAAGGACGATGTAGGCCTAGTTGAGGAAAATATTATGGAAATGGAAGAGGACGTAAATGATGAAATGTGAGATACGATACTGCATGAAGAGTTTGACAGAGCACTGAAAGACCTAAGTCGAAACAAGGCCCTGGGAGTAGACAACATTCCATTGTAACTACTGATAGCCTTTGGACAGCCAGCCCTGACCAAAACTCTACCATCTGGTGAGCAAGATGTATGAGACATGTGAAATACCCTCAGAATACAAGAAGAATATATTAATCCCAATTCTAAAAAAGGTAGGTGATGTGAAAATTACCAAACTATCAGTGTAGTAAGTCATGGCTGCAAAACACTAACACGAATTCTTTACAGACGAATGGAAATACTGGCAGAAGCCGATCTTGGGGAAGATCAGTCTGGATTTTGTATAATTGTTGGAACATATCAGTCAATACTGACCTTAAAACTTATCTTAGAAAGCAGATTAAGGAAAGGCAAACCTACGTTTCTAGCATTTGTAGACTTACAGAAAGCTTTTCACAATGTTGACTGGAATACTATTTTCCAAATTATGAAGGTGGCAGGGGTAAAATACAGAGAGTGAAAGGCTATTTACAATTTGTACAGAAACCAGATGGCAGTTATGAGTCGAGGGGCATGAAAGGGAAGCAGTCATTGCGAAGGGAGTGAGACATGGTTGTAGCCTATCCCTGATATTCAATCTATACATTGAGCAAGCAGCAAAGGAAAAAAAAATTTGGATTAGGAATTAAAATCCATGAAGAAGAAATAAAAACTTTGAGGTTTGCCAATGACATTGTAATTCTGTCAGAGACAGCAAAGGACCTGGAAGATCATTTGAACGGAGTGGACAGTGTCTTCAAAGGGGGATATAAGATGACCATCAACAAAAGCAAAACGAGGATAATGGAATATAGTCGAATTAATTCGGGTGATTCTCAGGGAATTAGATTAGGAAATGAGGCACTTAGAGTAGTAGATGAGTTTTGATATTTGGGGAGCAAAATAACTGATGATGGTCGAAGTAGAGATGATATAAAATGTAGAATGACAATGGCAAGGAAAGAATTTCTGAAGACGAGAAATTTGTTAACATCGAATATAGATTTAAGTATTAGGAAGTCGTTGCTGAAAGTATTTGTATGGAGTGTAGGCATGTACGGAAGTGAAAGATGCATGATTGATAGTTTGGACAAGAAGAGAAGAGAATCTTTCTAAATGTGGTGCTACAGAAGAATGCTGAAGATTCGGTGGATACATCACATAACTAATAAGGAGGGACTGAATAGATTTGGGGAGAAGAGAAATTTGTGGCACAACTTGACTGGAAGAAGGGATCGGTTGTCAGGACATGTTCTGAGGCGTCAAGGAATCACCAATTTAGCATTGCAGGGCAGCGTGGAGGGTAAAAATCGTAGAGGGAGACCAAGAGATGAATACACTAAGCAGATTCAGAAGGATGTAGGTTGCAGTAGGTACTGGGAGATGAAGAAGCTTGCACAGGATAGGGTAGCATGGAGAGCTGATATATATATATATATATATATACATAAGAAAGAGGCACGAGTAATGAAGGATAATACTAGCCAAATCTGAGTCAGTTGTGCTGCTTGTTTAGCAAAAGTCAGTGTAGCAAATACTCTGATTAATTGATGAAAAATAGGATCGTAGTACTTGAACAATATAGGTAGACATAGTATCTACTAAGACTTGGAGTATAGGTAAACATAGTGTCTATTAAGAGTATAGGAGTTGAGAAGTGGTGGAGGACTCTAGGGGATTGGATTTAGTATGAAGAAGGATATGCAAAGTGCATAAAAGACTTATATTGTTTTCCCGAGAATATTTAATTGTAGTGTACATAAAAATGTATAGTAGGGCAAGGAACCATGAGGCCTGCTCCTAAAGGATAAGGGAGACATACGAGGTATTTGCTAAGATATAGGGCAGTCATACCTACATAGAGGCAGGACGACCTGTGGCCTGAAGAATAGGGATGTTTTAAAAAGGGGCATACCTACAACAACGGAAGGAGGAAGTGCACTCATAGGGCCAGCCCGCGTGTAAGGTATAGGTACTGATGCTAGGGCAAAAGGACAGTATCGTGACAGAAGTCACAACATTTAGTAGGAATTATTATGGTAAGTTTTAATTCTACGCACCTCTCGTATTATTATGTTTAACGTGAGTTTACAAGTGTCGGAAAGAACACTGTCATTTTCCCAGAGTTCCTCCAGACTACAAACTCCTGTAAATAATGAAACTAGTACGTGCTTAAGGAAAAAATAGTACAAAGAATTAGAATAGAGGATGAAATACTCAGGTGTCCATGACACCTGGATTTTACGATTAGAAATCAGAAATTTTGTCCGCACGATTCCTAGATATAAAAGAAATGCCTCTAACATTAGGCGAAATGCTCAAGTTGTTATTATCAAAGTAGAATGAAAAAAAAAAAGAAGAGCTAAGTATTAAGTAAAAGGCTATTCACAATTATTAAAAGAATATAATGTATACTGGTTAAAATGTGAATTAGCATTATTTGGGATATTAAAGTACATGATGATTATGTATAAAATATCGCGTGTTCGAGCTGAGGGGAGGGATATGTAGTGCTTCAAAAATTTCGGTCTAAATTCTAGAAACACTCGGCCTTCCACCGTCTCGAACACCCCATATTTTAGATGTGAGTGAAAGAAAGGAACCCTATTTACTGGGCACCAACTGTCTGTGTGTGCAGGTTCGAAGTTTAGCGTAAGAAGACAGTTGACGCGGCTGTCGAACCGCACCGACAAGTGTTTGCCACTAGCATCACGAAAGCCATGATGAAAGAACAAGGAGTAATTATGTATTACTCTTTGCTGTTTTAGTGACTATGATTATTTTAAAAGAAAAGTGAACAATTGACATTAGACTTTCAAGTAACTTTGTGTATTGAACTTGAGATAATCAAGACATGTTCATAAGTGTTGGTGTTTATTAAGCCAAATACTGTATATTGTAAACGTATTCAAATTAGATCTGACGCTAGACAAGTCAGTTGACTTGTATGAGTTTAAATACTGATGTTGAAAAATAGTGAATTTGTTCTTTGTGGAAAGTGGAATATACCATGACTGAATCAAAAGTATTCTGCGAGTACCCAATTATTTCAAGAGTAGAACTGAGTCTGATTAATTCCTATAACCAGCATTATTCTTAGGAGAAGAAGAAGCTTTCAGAGATCGATGTATCCGGCTATCCAGAGAAGGAGATTGGCTGTGCATATCAAGTAAGTCAATTGATGTGAGTGAGGCGTGAATTTTGAATTCAATCCAACTTCACATCGCTTCTTGTCGTCAAAAGCATTAGAAGTGGTAGTTCAAAAATGGCTCTGAGCACTATGGGACTTAACTTCTGAGGTCATCAATCCCCTAGAACTTAGAACTACTTAAACCTAACCAACCTAAGGACATCACACACATCCATGCCCGAGTCAGGATTCGAACCTGCGGCCATAGCAGTCGTGC
This sequence comes from Schistocerca nitens, assembly GCF_023898315.1. Classification (NCBI taxonomy): domain Eukaryota; kingdom Metazoa; phylum Arthropoda; class Insecta; order Orthoptera; family Acrididae; genus Schistocerca; species Schistocerca nitens. The sequence continues at coordinate 51,206,508 of NC_064624.1, read as the reverse complement.
GGTTCCAGACTGTAGCGCGTAGAACAGCTCGGTCACCGCGGCCGGCAGAAATGGTAGTACGAGGACACTTTTGATGCCAATTGATATGAAATGAATTACGCAAATTAATTAAATTAATCAACTAATTACCCCCATCCCCTGATGACATAATGGGTTTTTCACAGCTAGTGTGCGTGTCCCCTTCACCCAACAACCTTCTGGGAAATCCCTGCCCCTCCCCTCCCTTTACCTAGAAAAAATGGCGAAAATTCAAATTTTTGTGGGAGGTTTAAAATTTCGAGGTAAATTCGGATTTTGGCGGTAAATTCAAAAGTTAATTACAATACATTACAGAGGAGGTAATAATAATTAATAATAATGTATTCTTTATAGAAACTGAATTTGCATATCATTTTGGAATACTAACACACTCTAATTAAGAGTTCACAATCCAGGATGGCCGATCCCGATCACTGGTGCAGCCGAATGTCCCTATTCTTATTGGTGGGAAATTCAAAAATTGGCAAGGAAATCCGAATTTTCTTCTTCTGGCTGTGAAGCATGTGAGTTGAGGATGCGATGCCACTGATCTTGCTCTAGACAATAGCTCTATCCTGTTTAGTGAATAACTGCAGGATGTAGAGAAGGTATGTTCACTGTTAACCAAGCACTAGGGAGTTGCTCCAGCCATTCTAGCCAATAGCCCTACATGGGAAGGGTGGGTAACAATGATAGGACAGCAACCTTTCACAATAGCCTGATGCCGAGCTACAAGCGAATAGCTGCTGGGAGGAACATGAGGTTGAGTAATAATATTAGAACAGCGATATGGTATTACAACAGCGACCCATTGTCCCAATGAGCCTATATATTTTTTCATTATTGTGATTTCATTCCCCTGCCCCATATGAGCAGGGAAGGGCTGTCAGCAGCACAATCCGCGCTCTTCAGCCGAGTGACATGACAACTAAAATAAGAATAAAATGCTACATATACAGGGTGAGTCACCTAACGTTACCGCTGGATATATTTCGTAAACCACATCAAATACTGACGAACCGATTCCACAGACCGAACGTGAGGAGAGGGGCTAGTGTAATTGTTTAATAGAAACCATACAAAAATGCACGGAAGTATGTTTTTTAACACAAAACTACGTTTTTTTAAATGGAACCCCGTTAGTTTTGTTAGCACATCTGAACATATAAACAAATACGTAATCAGTGCCGTTTGTTGCATTGTAAAATGTTAATTACATCCGGAGATATTGTAACCTAAAGTTGACGCTTGAGTACCACTCCTCCGCTGTTCGATCGTGTGTATCGGAGAGCACCGAATTACGTAGGGATCCAGAGGGAACGGTGATGGACCTTAGGTACAGAAGAGACTGGAACAGCACATTACGTCCACATGCTAACACCTTTTTATTGGTCTTTTTCACTGACGCACATGTACATTACCATGAGGGGTGAGGTACACGTACACACGTGGTTTCCGTTTTCAATTACGGAGTGGAATAGAGTGTGTCCCGACATGTCAGGTCAATAGATGTTCAATGTGGTGGCCATCATTTGCTGCACACAATTGCAATCTCTGGCGTAATGAATGTCGTACACACCGCAGTACATCTGGTGTAATGTCGCCGCAGGCTGCCACAATACGTTGTTTCATATCCTCTGGGGTTGTAGGCACATCACGGTACACATTCTCCTTTAACGTACCCAACAGAAAGAAGTCCAGAGGTGTAAGATCAGGAGAACGGGCTGGCCAATTTATGCGTCCTCCACGTCCTATGAAACGCCCGTCGAATATCCTGTCAAGGGTCAGCCTAGTGTTAATTGCGGAATGTGCAGGTGCACCATCATGCTGATACCACATACGTCGACGCGTTTCCAGTGGGACATATTCGAGCAACGTTGGCAGATCATTCTGTAGAAACGCGATGTATGTTGCAGTGCTCTCCGATACACACGATCGAACAGCGGAGGAGTGGTACTCAAGCGTCAACTTTAGGTTACAATATCTCCGGATGTAATTAACATTTTACAATGCAACAAACGGCACTGATTAAGTATTTGTTTATATGTTCAGATGTGCTAACAAAACTAACGTGGTTCCATTTTTTAAAAAAAGTAGGTTTGTGTTAAAAAAACATACTTCCGTGCATTTTTGTATGGTTTGTATTAAACAATTACACTAGCCCCTCGGTCTGTGGAATCGGTTCGTCAGTATTTGATGTGGTTTACGAAATATATCCAGCAGTAACGTTAGGCGACTCACCCTGTATATAAGGCGATAAAAAAGGAGAACATAAAACAGAGTAAGGGGAGAAAATGGTGGTAAAAATACACTGACATGGAGATATTCATGGGGAGACAATTAAAAATGTCACCATAAAGTTAAAAAACACAGTTGGTGATTCTTAAAACACAAAGAAGACACTGAATGCATATGCACAGGCTAAAAGTCGGCCACAGTATTAAAAACACTCCAGAACAACACACTTAAAACCCATGTGGAACGCACACGATGAAGAATAAAAATGCCAGGTGGGACCTGCCGAGGGAGAGCTTGAAGAGGATGGAAAAGGAGGGGAGAGCAAGAGGCAGCAGGGGAGGCGGCAGGATGAAGAAAGTAGGGGTGTCAACGGGTACACTAAGAGGCAGGAGGCTGGTGGGGCAGGAGATGAAGAGGGAAGACAAGGCAGGAGGGAGTGCAGAGAAACTGAAAGGGAGCACAAGAGAGAGGGGGGAGTAGGAGGGGGAAGCCGCTCAGGAGAAGAGAGGGGGAGGAGAGGGAGCCCTGAGGAGGAGGCAGGAAGATGGGGTTAGAGTTGGTAGGAAGGGTAGATAGGGCGAAGCTCAACTTCCGGGAGGGGTAGACGGTGGAAGTTGCATTGGGAAAGGAGGCGGAGGGTGTGGAGATGGAGAGAGGGTGGCACAAAACGGTAAAGGCACGGAAACAGGTTGGGGGTGGAGAGGAAGGGAGACACCAGGGGGGAGGGGGATCAATGCAGGGGACAACATATAGTGTGCGGATGTGTTCAAGGAAAAGGAGAAGGTGGAGGAAGGGGATGAGGTCGTAGAGGATGTGCATGGGGGACAGAAGGCGGATGCGGAAGGCGAGGCGGATTGCACTGGCCAGTGAGCCTATAAATCACTGCCCGTATATAAAGGACTCCTGTAGCGACATCGTTGGGGAAGGAAACACATTTAACCTATTAACGAGTCGCAAGTCTTATCTTAGCCAACAGAAACATGGGAAATACATCGTACAAATTTTTAATGATTGTAATGTTCGTTACCTTACTTGAACATAGCATCTCAAGACGAAAAAGAAAACTGACAAGTGACCTTCAGTGGAGTTCAGCGCTATCTACCGTGTACATCGTGTAAATGAATAGTTGGCCACTTGGGATAGCCTTAAGCCACGTCTTCCTGTCGCTGAACCCTGGTGAAAATTCCTAGCACTGCTGTGACACAATGCAAGACAAGCATGTGTGACATGGACTAACTGACATAGAGTCCTTAGTTTAAAAAAATACCCTTTACTCAGTCTCAAGTGAGGATATTGTTTTGTCAATACACCTTGAATTTATCACGTGAATTGTAGATAGAAACTGGACCATACAAGTGTTTTCACATCGCTAAAGTACTGTTATTTGTTGTAAAAATCCGGTACAACATTATGGCATAGGTTACATTTCCTCTAAGCATTTTCTAATCAGGAAGAAAAATATGTTATTATCAGCTTAATATCTAACATGTCCAACACCGCAGGACTAGAACATTAAGTTCACTGTTGGTTCATGACGGAGTTACAAGAGCATGTTCCACCTCTGTCCCAGGATACCTCCCCACTTTCGAGCTATCTTAAAGTAACCAAACGACTGTGTTACCTATGAAGTGTTTCAAGAAAGCAGCACAAAGGAGTTGTAAACATCAGATTTATACTACTATCACTGTACAAATTCGGTAATATAGCTAATTTTATTACGATGACCATCTCTCCCTGTGTAGGTGGGATATTGAAATTCCGTTAACAGGTCTCGTTGCTACACAAAAAAACCCGTTACAGGCACTTCTGTGACGTCTCTGGAGGCTCGCCACAGCCGAGGTAGTCATTTCCACTGATACCAAAATGGGTGCTAAACGCCGTAAAATAGCTGAAGACAGCCAACGCTAACGCTTTCTGACTCTCAATTGCCTCATCACACTTGTGGAAGTAAGTCACTTAGAATTCTGCTATACTGCTTCCGAACTAATCATGCTGAGACATGGGGAGAGTAGGATGTTTCACTCTCTACTCCACCTCTCTGTATAACCTTAGCCCACTCCCCAGCCCCCCCCCCCCCTTCCCCCCTCCACCCTGCCACTGGTTAGCACGTGAACAGCTGCCAATGCCACAATCAGGTCGTGAACCTCCGCCCACATGTCAGGGCTCTACTGCTCCCATCCAACAACAACCACTCACCATGCTAGGCAGCTGTCAGTGATTCCACCCGTCAAAAGTTGTCCCATCTTTCTCAGAAGGAGTGGTCGCTTGAATGTTGCTGGGGTAAATACCAGGCTGCTAAATAGTATGCTCCCCTGCATCCCTTCTGCAAATCGAAACGTTCTGAGACGTTTTTTCGAAATATCCCGGAAAGACTAACCCCTGAACAGTAGTAAAATATCCGTCTACTGACCGCAACATCCCAAACGTGTACGAGCCTGCAGATCTAGGTTTCCCTCAGAATTCAGTCCTACAGAAGTGTTCGTATTGCTTCCTGCCAAATTAGAGGGCAAATGCTTCAAGATCTCAAATGGGAATGGAATATGATGTTCTTCTCAAGGAAACTCTTGAGAACCAACGTTTGAAGCTGACTGCAGAAGGATTCTACTAGCGCCAACATACATTTTGTTTACGTACTACAAAGAGAAGGTACGAGAAATTAGCGCTCATACATAGGCGTATAGACAGTCTTTTTCCCCCCTCGCTCTGTTTGCGAGTGAAATAGGAAAGGAAGAGACTAGTAGCGGCAGAGAGTACCATTAGCCATTCACTGTGGAATGGCTTGTAGGGTATGCGTAGAGATATAGATGTAAATTTAGTCTACCTATTACGAAGTCAGTTCATGCATTTATAGGCACACAAACTTCAAGGAAAAATCTTGTCTCTTACTTACTGGCAAAACAAAAGATGAAACGTCCACTGCTAGTTGTCTCTCTGCAAAAACCTTCGAATTTACGCCTGATTTCCGCACTAAAATCACTTCACGAGATGTATGTGAGAGACTATATGTTTGGCCACAATACTTAGAAGCAAAGGTGTAGAGCTCCCCCTTCTACTCTCCTTCTATTACACTATCGCTTAGCCTGCCATATTCTCACGAATCCTCCAGCGTTCAATATACAGCATCTGAACTCGCGTGATTTCGAGAGTAAGAGATGTCCCCCGCCAAGTTACAGACCCCTAATAATTATCTTAAAATCTCAACAAGTTCCAACAGCACTGTTTCAGTAGTTAGAAGTCTGTCTAGTTCTCCACCTGCTGATTAGGTAGAGAGCAATCACAATGAGAAAACTAGCACACTAACGCACAGGAAGAAATTCACAACCATGCAGAGTATACAAGGTCTTATAACGCCCCCAGCTTTTACACGAAATTTACCGAAGTAATGTAACTACACGAGACGCCTCTGGAAATTATACTACTGGCCATTAAAATTGCTACACCAAGAAGAAATGCAGATGATAAACGGGTAGTCATTGGACAAATATATTATACTAGAACTAACATGTGATTACATTTTCACGCGATTTGGGTGCATAGATCCTGAGAAATCAGTACCCAGAACAACCACCTCTGGCCGTAATAACGGCCTTGATATGACTGGACATTGAGTCAAACAGAGCTTGGATGGCGTGTACAGGTACGGCTGCCCATGCAGCTTCAACACGATACCACAGTTCATCAAGAGTAGTGACTGGTGTATTATGACGAGCCAGTTGCTCGGCCACCATTGAGCAGACGTTTTCAATTGGTAAGAGATCTGGAGAATGTGCTGGTCAGGGCAGAAATCGAACATTTTCTGTATCCAGAAAGGCCCATACAGGACCTGCAACATACAGTCGTGCATTATCCTGCTGAAATGTAGGGTTTCGCAGGGATCGAATGAAGGGTAGAGCAACGGGTCGTAACACATCTGAAATGTAACGTCCACTGTTCAAAGTGCCGTCAATGCGAACAAGAGGTGACCGAGATGTGTAACCAATGGCACCCCATACCATCACGCCGTGTGATACGTTAGTATGGCGATGACGAATACACGCTTCCAATGTGCGTTCACTGCGATGTCACCAAACACGGATGCGACCATCGTGATGCTGTAAACAGAACCTGGATTCATCCGAAAAAAATGACGTTTTGCCATTCGTGCACCCAGGTTCGTCGTTGAGTACACCATTGCAGGCGCTCCTGTCTGTGATGCAACGTCAAGGGTAACCGCAGCCATGGTCTCCGAGATGATAGTCCATGCTGCTGCAAACGTCGTCGAACTGTTCGTGCACATGGTTGTTGTCTTGCAAACGTCCCCATCTGTTGACTCGGGGATCGAGATGTGGCTGCACGATCCGTTACAGCCATGTGAATAAGATGCCTGTCATCTCGACTGCTAGTGACACGAGGCCGTTGGAATCCAGCACGGCGTTCCGTTTTCCCTCCTGAACCCAGCGATTCCATATTCTGCTAACAGTCATTGGATCTCGACTAACGCGAGCAGCAATGTCGCGATACAATAAACCGCAATCGCGATAGGCTACAATCCGACCTTTATAAAAGTCGGAAACGTGATGGTACGCATTTCTCCTCGTTACACGAGGCATCACAACAACGTTTCACCAGGCAACGCCCGTCCACTGCTGTTTGTGTATGAGAAACCGGTTGGAAACTTTCCTCATGCCAGCACGCTGTAGATGTCGACACCTACGCCAACCTTGTGTGAATGCTCTGAAAAGCTAATCATTAGCATATCACAACATCTTTTTCCTGTCGGATAAATTTCGCATCTGTAGCACGTCATCTTCGTGGTGTAGCAATTTTAATAGCCAGTAGTGTACATCGACATTCATACACAGATCATAATGTGCAGTTAGTATAAATTGTTGTCAAACCAGGGGACCATTGTCTTTTCTTTTTTGCTGTGCTCTTTTGCTCTTTTCTCTTTGCCATTGCGTTTGTCTCTCTCGATTAACTTCATTCGCGTTAAGCAATTAATTCTGCGGATTCAATGAATTGGTCATAGCAGATCATTCTTAGACTCTTACTTAATTATTTGCAACTGGAACTGTTGATAGAAGTCAGAATACCAAGTGCGGGCGTTTAGATATCGCACGTTTCATGTAGAGGATCTTTTGTTTTAAATATTCGGCTGTGTCGAATAGTGTAAGTTGACTTTTAATTTCTTAACGTATACTGTTAAAGTTTAACCATTTTTCATTTATAAACCTGTCCTTCCTTTACACACTCACAATTCTGTGTGTTTTCTTAAATACGGAAGCATTTATTTTTGTTATTATAGTTTGCATGCGACACTTCATGCGCCATGCAGCATAGATCTACAATCATTTCAATATTAAGAAGTCCGATAATCAGTTTAATACTAATTTCCGTAAGGAAACATACTTCAATTCACGGTCAGTAACAAATTTTACCAAAATATTTGCTCTCCGAGCCCAATCTGTGGGCTCTTTCAGAAGACATTGCATTAACTTTTGTAAAAGTTCTGAATTAAGTCAGTTGCCGCCATTGATTTTCATTTTAATATAAAAATGGTTCACAACCCGAAATTTTCTTTCATATTAGTTGCAAGTAAAATAATTGAATCTCAGTTAACAGACAGTGACGATGAATTGACGACCTCAGACGAGGACTGCCAATGAGTAAATCATAAATGAAGTTTTATTGTGTGTATAATTGTAACCATTTCATGTTTGTTATTATGTGTATATTCTGTTACATGTATGCTGCACATAACTAATGTTTGCAATTGAGAAACATCAAGGGACTGAATCAAGAAAAGGAATAATAAAAGCAACAACGGAATAAGAATTTGCGACTTTGAGGTATGAAAAAACAGTTCAAGGCTAAATCTTGTACTTCGTGTCAGAAAATAGATGGCCCTGAATTGCATTCCTGTATGAATTTATAAAATTATTTCGTGTGACTTTTAGGTATTTATGTACGAAAGGTTCGCGCCACAAGATGGCGGAATTTATTTGTGGATTCGCACAATGGCTATGAGTGTTTAGATTGTTTAGCTTTGTTGGTAATTACTAAATCTGACAGTAAGTTTCGGATGTAGGATATGTGTTTGTAGGAAGGTGTATTTCTGCGTTTACGATTTTGGTCTATATAACTCATGGGTACGGGGAAAGTAGGAGAGGATACGACAGTTGAGGACGGAGTGAATGCACACGATTTAGGAAATTGAACCAGAGGCTACAAGTTCTGTTACAAGCAAAACTTATATGCCGCCATTCTTGAAAGCCAAGACTGAGTTACCGGCTCCTGTATCTTGTCTTTTGCCGAATGGTATAAGACACTAACAGATTTTATACAGCAAGATTTTGAACAAAAAAAAAACAACGTGCAAATGAATGAAAATTTCATACATATTGCATGAGAGCAGACAGTACAAATTAGTACGTTTATGTAGCACAAAATGAACGAAGATTTTAAGCAATTTGGAAATTAACAGAAGAAACAAATAAGTGGCGAAATTCAACACCAGATGAATGTTGATTTCGAACGCTTAGAGGAAAAGTTAAGTGCAGAATTTCGGCCGCTAGCCGAAGAAGTCTGCTCAAATAAGAAAAATAAATTCGAAGATAGAAACTGTTACTAATAACTTTCCTGAGTACAAATTGCATGTAAAGAGATATCCGAGTCGGTAAGGCATATGAACTCGGAAGTGAGCGAACTAAAAGAAATTCAGTCTGAATTGCAAAGTACTGCACAACAGACTGCGTTGCAAAATAGGCAGCGGAATGAAGAGTTTGTTACCTAGCTGCATGAAAAAGACAAGCAGGTTACCGAGTGCTTAACAGCATGAAGTGAAAGAAATGGTAGCGACTTTGTGAACTGGATGCATCAGAAGGATTAATATATTAACAAAGCACTTAAGACCACTGAAATTTTCCCGGCGTATTTCTTCTTCTAATAATTTCCGGGTATGCAGTCGGATCCCGTCGACATTCTGCCACGATATTTCGGCCCAGAGACGTCCGGCCATCATCAGGTGAGTACACTACTACTGAAGAGCACAGGTGCAGTCGCGGTATTTATGCCGAATCTCGCGCATGCGAAATGTATTGGCATCCTACAGCGCATGCGTCAGATGTTGACATGCGCAGCATAGCCGAGTTGGACGTGCTGCCCTCGGTGGTGAAAATAAAGGTTCATCTAGTCATTGAGTATCGGCAGTAGCAGAGCACTATATTTCATTGGGACATTCAATGGAATACAATGGAACAAAAATTTTAGCCCCGGTTTCCGGTTTTTGGGATTCCGTAATCAAGGAATCAGTGGAAATACGTCTTGCCAATTATCTTATAAATCGTGACAACGGCTTTCAGCTGGATAAAAATTGGAATTCTGTTATTAAAATTATACAATCACAGCGGAATCGACAGTGTCATTCGATACTCAATGACTAGATGAACCTTTATTTTCACCACTGAGGGCAGCACGTACAACTCGGCTATGCTGCGCATATCAACACCAGGCGCATGCGCTGTAGGATGCCAGTACATTTCGCATGCGCGAGATTCGGCATAAATACCGCGACTGCACCTGGGCTCTCCCTCTCGCGTCTGCCCTTCTCCCCCTTTATTAGTCCTCTCCCTCCTTGTTTACCCCCCCCCTTTTTCGTTTTTACCTCTCCTCACTCCTTGTTTTTCCCCCTCCTGCAGGTCCCCCCCCCCCATCTGTCTTTGGCTCGGGAGTGTCGTCTTTGTGCTGCCACTTTCGTGCAGTGTTCTACAGTGAGTGTTCTCCAGTGCGTGTTTTAGAGTGAGTGTTCCGTGTTGTGTTTTTTGGGACTTGTTGCGCACGGCCGTCATACTGTCGCTGGGTGTGCCTTTTATCTCTTGCGAACAGAAACCAGACTGTCGCCATGTTTTTTAATTGTGTGTCTACTCTGTTACTTTTCTGATTCTTGTGTATTTTATCTCCATTGCCAACCCCTTTTGCTTTCTGTTTTAACTTTCCGCAATTTTACGCCATTTTACACTTCAAATCACCATTTTATCGCCTGTTTTCCTTGTTTCTTTCTTATTCCTTTATTTAAAAAAACGTCTGTAGGCTGTAGAGCAGCGTAGTAAGCTGCTGCCAGCCCGCCCCCTTCGGGGGGAATTGAAAATCAATAAAGAAGAAAAAAAAAAAAACTGGGCTCTTCAGTAGTTGTGTACTCACCTGATGATGGCCGGACGTCTCTGGGCCGAAATATCGTGGCAGAATGTCGACGGGATCCGGCTGCATACCCGGAAATTATTAGAAGACACTTAAGACCAAATTACACACCGTAACTCAAAATTCTAGTGCTGAAGTGTTATCTCAGCACAACAAGAGGAATTTTGGTGTAAAAACTGAATTAGAACAAACTGAAGCTATGCTAAAACGTGATCTTCCCGAATGGAAGCATGACGTGGAAAAACACGTAGCAAATTGCATCATGAGTTGTCAGCCCCGCAGGTAGAAACACAGCAACAGCGGCAACAAACAATCTGCATTTGCATTTACCGTCTCCACAGTCGTATACGTTGTACCGAGAAACACTTTACAATACTTACACGAATGGAGGATAGTCATCGTGTAATACGGGGGCGCCAAATGCTTTGAGTAACACCTAGTTGCTTAAGCATCGCCAATGTCAGATGTACATCCCAGTCAAGAAAGGGGGTCAACGCCCCATTGTTTTCATAAAGAGTTTCAGAGGGATACTCCCCAGATCCTGGACAGACCCCCAAAGAATACAATTCGTTGCCTAACGAGGTGAAGGTGCGCTGTGGGCATCAGAAATTATACAGATATGTTAAACATATGAGCAATTCGAGAGAGCGTTTCTATCAAAGTACTGGTTTCCAGGCCACTGAGATAGATTAAGAAAAGAAGTGTACTCACCTGAGGCTTACAACAGTAAACACGGTACCACGAAAGTACTTTGACAAACATACCAGTAAGACAAGATACTAGGATGATCCCACATCAGCAAAAGATGTTATTCGAATTATGCATGGAAAATTAATTTAAAATTTAAGAGAAAACCTATTGAATGCTCCAGAAAATGACATTGAGTGGTTTATGTCTGTTGTTGTCTCAATAGACTTGTTACATGAGGACACCAAGCATACAATGGGCAGGCTAAAAGTAAGGACAATGTATACCACAATAATAGTGCTAACGGGAACCAGAACCAAAACCAAGACAGTGATGGTGTCAGTAATGGGAATGGAAACAAACGAAATACACCCTAGCAAGGCTACGGAAGGGACCATGCACAGGAAGGTAACAACCAATAGCACTATGGGAAGAGAAGAAGGTATGATAATCGGTGTAGTCCTGATTATCAGAATGCCAATCACAGGAATAATGAGGATAACAACATAACGCCAGCAACATGGCCAAACAACAAACAAGCGAATTGGCAATCGAATACCGCACAATGAAACAGAGGGCAACAGCATCTGACACGGAATAACTATCCAAACCATAGTAATCAGAATAACAATAATTGTATTGTGGACTGGCGGGTACAAAACCAACCCATGAGGCTAACTGAAGTGGTTAAAGGCAATCAGCCTTCAAACAGCCAGCCAAAAAACTAATTTCGAAGATATGGAGCCCTCAGACAGTGGTCGAGAATAGTGTAGGGGGTCGATGCGCAAAAACAAATCAGTCTGATCCATTATATTAACGGTGTTGATTTACTTGATGACTTTTTCTCTGAGGAAACTTCCTGCAGAGAGCAAAATAATGCAGTGTTACAGTCTGTATTTGAAGCTGAAGTTGATGAAGTATCTGCAGTAGTAATAATTGACACCGCTGCATTGGCGAACATTATTTCTTATATTTAAACAAGTATGTGAGAAGAGTACACCTCCCACGTTACCAGACCAGAATTGTAGAATTATTGCGGCAATATGAACCAGGACGAAGAATTTTAGTTGGCAGTCTCAGTTAGAAATATTGACAGGAATTGGAGCTTTTACTGCACGTTCCTGGTGGTTGGGAATTTCTCAGGCAACTGTAATATTGATGTGGGATTTCTGCAAGAGAAGGACGCAAAAATCGACTTCTCAGCAGGCAAATGCTATATTACAGTTGATGGAATAGGTACAATTCAGGATTTGCTCAAACAAAAGCTCGGCATGGCAAATTCAACAAGCGAATGAAATTAAGTTTGTAGGTATTGGACCACCACAGATAGGTGGTAGTTCAACTGCTCTAGCTCATGTAACAAAGTGTGCAAATGTTGACGACTACGAGAAACATCTCGAGGCAATATTACCAACAAGATTTTAGAATGAGATTACCTAAGTGAGTGGCAGAGAAATGAGCTATGCAATCTACAGTATAGATATCTACAGGTCTTTGCAGAGAAACCAGCTATAATAAAAGGATACGTATATCACATGCAAGTTGAGGTTCTACTACCTGTTATCAAGCCAGAAGGTAGTTTACGATTAGTGCTGAATGCACGAGAGATCAATAAGATTACAATACCTTTCAAAACAAGGCCAGAAAACCTAGAACAACAACTACAGAAATTTTATGGTGTGCAATATCTATCTTCGATAGATTTACGAAATTCATGCTGGCAGATCCTGCTGTCCGAGGAATCAAGAAAATATACAGCATTCATTTTCAATGGCAGAAGTTATGAATTTCGTGTACTACCTTTTCAGTTAAATGTGACTGCTGGTGTGTTTATCCCCACTCTAGATACAGTATCGGATCCTGAGATACTGGATAAAGTAACAGTATACGTAGACGATCTGCTGATAGCCACTGCAACGTAGAACGAGCATATTGAGTTACTTGACAGATACTTTACAAGTTCCAGAATGCTGGTGTCACTGCAGATTAGCAGAAATCCAACTTTGAAGTGTACAAAATAAAATTCTTAGGTCATATCATAACCCCTTGCGGTATTGAAGAACATGTCACCTCCTTGTACTGAAAAACAGCTAAAGGCATACTTAGGATTAGCTTGTTTCTTTCGTCGCTTAGTCTCGAGTCAGTTGTTTAACAGTGAAGCATTATGAGCACTGAGCTTACATCGAAAAAACACACCTCGGTGTTGCACAAGCCAGTGCCAGAATGCATTGAATAAAATCAAATATTCTCTAGTAAATGCACAAATTCTGCATATGACCAGAGGCTTTTGTCTGGCGACAGATGCGTCGTTCCCCAGACTAGGAGTTTGCCTGTCCCAGATGGATACTAATGGCAACAATGTTGACATTAGAGCCATAGAGTTTGAGAGTAGGACTCTATCGGAATGTGTGAGATCTTACTCTGCCACTGCCGAAATCGAGGCATTGGCCATAAAATTGTCATGAAAGAAATTTAATTACTATGTGTATGGTAAACACGACAAGGTGTTTTGTGACCGCCAAGCCTTGCGTTCCCTCATGAGACGTAAGTTGTTGCATCAGAGTTTGGCGGTCTGGTAATTGTGTGCTTCAAGAATACGACCTAGCGACCATTCACATTTGAAGAAACGAAAACTTGTTAGCAGAGGTGCTATCTTGCCAACTGCAGGGATTGCAAGAGTATTCAGAACTTGTTGAACAGGTTACTGAATTTAAAGTACAATTTCTCAGAGAACCTACATACTGGTGGTCATACATGAATATTTGTCTTAATGTACAGGCCTTACTCAATGGAGACACAGGGTGGAATACAATTATTAAAGCAATAGCTCAGGGACCAGGAAATCCCCATTTTACTTCCACAATGGCATTCTGCTCCAACCTCGTGATACAGGAAAGATGTATTCCACTGGAATACCAAGAGCCTTTGGTAAGGTAACACACTACTCCTGAAGCCACAATGGCATAAACAAATATAATCATAAACTGAAACGTTATTGTTATTTTCCCAAACGGTATATTCACCAAATACTGAGAAAGTGTATAACATGTCAGAAAATCAAACCCATGAATGTAGGTTCTCAGATAAAATTACGTGCAATATTGCCAACTAAACCACTCGAGACCGTGACGATTGACGTCGCTAAACCCCTACCAGGTTCACGTAGGGGCGTAAAGTATGTCGTAGCATTTGTAGGCGTCGTCACAAAACATGTGAAATTGTATGCTACGAAAACCACTGCTTTTGCTCCTATAATCAAACGCATGGGTAATGATTACATGCCTAGGATAGGAAAGCCTTCAGAAATACTTTCTGACAATACCAGTAATTTCACCAGTGGTAAGAAGAAATCCTTTTTGAAAGTACAAAACATTAAGTAAGTTTTAGTATCACGCTACCACCTGGAAGGGCATTCCACTGAAAATTCAGGGAATTCAATAGATTTATCAGAACTGATACACCTCGTAGACAGACCAAGAGGATAGAATATATAGAACCCTTCAAGGAAATAATCGACAATTTGCCACACTCATCCGGCACTTTTACACCTGTAGAACTTTTGCTAAAGAAACATGAAAATAATGAATGGATTAAATCCCTTCCACGAATGCCTAGATCATAAATGGCGTGGTGGAAAAATTATACGTGCTGAAGCTTTGTTAGCTCACTAAGCAAAGCTTAGAAAACATAAATATGATAAAACGTTGGGTAAGGTATAGAGGAACCGAATTGGGAACAGTGTTACTAAAACCAGTTTTTAAACAGTCCTTGTTGAGAAAGAAGAATAAGAAGTGGCAGCTGAAGTAAAATGGTCTACACAAAATTGAGGACATTCCTCATGAAGGAAGATATTTACCAGCAAACTTCCTACCAAATAAAAATACCAACATAAACATCTCAAGAAATTTATTTCATAAATGTAACATTTGTATTGTATATATATATGTGTAAATATTTCATTTCTATTTTATGCACATAGTAGAATTATTTGTGAGAACGGATGTCTCAAAGCAGATATATGGATATTGTAAAGAGAAGATGAACCGCAACTAAAGAACTAAAAAATTACTGTCAAAACTCAGTTTTACTTGTAGAGCCATAACCTGTGTTGTAAAGATACCTCACATAATAAATTGTAAATTGTAGTATAGTTTTCTAAACGGACTTTGTAGACACTATGTTAGTTTGAAGATTATTAATTTATGCTTCAGGTACAAAATATGTGATTAGTTGTAAATAAGTGTGCACTATTCATATCAGAAGTACATGTCCTACAAGCTAAAGGTAAAAGTTTTGAATAATAGTATATGTACTCATGTATATAAGTACTAAAGGACATATTTTCTGTAGGATGATGTCCTATGTCAATGCCTTAGCCAAGAGGCAAGGGTCTCATGTCCTCTATCTTGCAATTAAACTATATGCTTATTTTGGCACTTACTGATGTCCTGGGGTATTTGTTTTTCATTTTAGAGTTGTTTTTATGTGTGCATTCTTATTAGTGTGGTACAAGACTGGAAATGGCCCTTGAACCGGGTTTTCCTTGGAATACAGAAATAAACTGGTAGCGAAATACGAACAAAGCAAATACATGTAATCAAGGCCGCACAATACATAAAATAATGGTCAAAGAGTTTGCATCGCGAATTTTCAAAGATATTGCAAAAACTGATATAATTAACGTTCATGTGCAGCCGTGTTCCAATGTAAATGTTAAGCAAGTATTGTAAAGTGATCTCCTATCCAACGATTCTTGACACAGAAAACAAACAAGCCAATTTGGACGTGAGATGAAATGCATAGCTTTTGTATCAGTGTAATTGACTCAAAAGACTGTATGTAACTGCAGATGAGTAACAAAACGAATGCCAAAGTCAGTGTTATTAAAGACTTTCAGAGAGAGCCATAGTAAGTGGGCTTTATGTACAAATAAACAAAACTGTGCAACTGAACTCGCCTGTCGGAAAAGTGAAAATACTAGTGCTGCAAAGTGTGTAATAACGTTGACGCTTAACTTCAGTAAAGTGTTCAATTGCGTGCTGGTGCAGCATCCTGTATGCTGCAGCATCCATTTTCAATAAGTTACCACAAGAATTTAAAAATCTTAGCAGCAATCCACGTGCTTTCGAATTGAAACTGACAGGTTTCCTCATGAGTCACTCCTCTTCTGTCGAGGAGTTCCTTGAAAAATTAAGCTGATTATTGTTGTATTGTTGATTGGGTTTACTGAAACTTATGGCATGACTTTTTTCGGGTTCATAAACATTTTATTTTTATTTTTTATTATCTTTATGTTGTAATTTCATGTACTGACACGTTCCATATTCTTGAATATTTGCCCCTCAATTTGGTTCTATAGAACTTGACATGTAAATAAATAATAATAAAAAAACTCTTAGGTAAAGCACAAGTAGCTGTTCTAGGGAACTCACACTGCTACGAACCGAGTGTATATAGAGTGCAACGCAAACCATACCTCAACAATGTTCCATATGAAGCTTTGGAATGTTGATGTGGAATGCGAGCTATGTGATCGCTCAGTACGCGCAGTAATTCAAAACATAGACTTGTTACTGCTAAGCTATGAACGCTGTTTTAGTGCAAATAGTGATAGCATGATATGTCAAAAAAATAAACTGCAATGCTCATTGCAAACAAATAGCAATCACGATGCAATCGAAAAGAAGCGACAACATGGACAACAGTACAGGTAGCAAAAGCTCACTGCAGCATCCCAACTACAAACAATTGTGTTAGATGTTGTAAAAATATGATAATTCTTAATCGTAATCAATTCTGTAAAGATTTAAGATTTTGATTTGTGAGAAAGAACATTTATTACAAAAACACATAATGTGACCATTAAACGAAAAAGCTGTGTAACAGACTCTTGCACGAAATAACTGTTTAAAAACTGAATGTTCTATGTAATAATTCTGCTTGACATGTATTATCATGAACGTTTTATCGAATTCAGAATCTAATGTGTTTTCAAAATGACATGACAAAATACCTATGAATTTCTGTAATATTTGTACTGTCTTGTAACATGTTACATATTATTGTACTTTGCTATCCTAATTTCAAATGATTTTCAGTTAAAAAAGTAGACTGAGGAATGTAAAACCATCCCTTGGTTTTTTACCTTGTATTCCTTGGGACCGCATCTGAATAGATGGAGTAGTAATTACAGTTGGGTACAAGTTAGAACACTGGCTTCAGTCAAATAACATGGGCGATAGTGAAGTGTAAATGTAAATGTACTCAAATTATCGCCCTTTTTCTGAAATGAAAGAAGTGATATCCGTGTAACATAAAACTGAATTTGTGCCCCGTACTATGAAAACAACAAATAAAGTGACGTTAGTTAAATGCTGATCTCCAACAGTCAAAACAGTATCATCTCAACATTCATGGGGCATTTTAAAACGTCCCCAACTTTTACATAAAATTTACCCAAAGTAATGTAACTATGCCAGATACCTCTAGATAATACATCGATAATCATACGAAGATCATAACGCGTAAGTAGTACAAACAGTCCTCAAACAAGGGCGCCGTTCTCTTTCGTTTTTTGCTCTGCTCCTTTGCTCTTTTCTTTCTGCCATTGTGTTTGTCTCTCTCTGTTGGTTTGATACGCATTACGCAGTTAATTCTATGAATTTGAAGAATCTAAAGATCTTTCTTAGATTATTACTTACTTATTTGCAACTGTTATTAGAAATCAGAAAACCAAGTGCGTGCGTTTGAGTATCTCTCATTTCATGTAGAGGATCTTTTGTTTTCAATATTATGCTGTGTGAAATAGTGTAAATTGACTTTTATTTCCTTAAAATATACTGTTAAAGTTTAATCATATTTAGTTTATAAACCTGTCCTCCCTTTACAGAGGAAGCTGTTCTTTTGGTTATTATATTTCATGCGCCATAGTCTTTTGTTTGTGAAATACGACAGAACCTGCAGTCATTTTAATATCACAAACTCCGATGATCAGTTTAATACTAATTTCCGCAAGAACACATATTTCAATTCACAGTCAGTAATAAATTTTACCAAAAGATTTCCTCTCCAAGCCAAAGCTGTGGGTCATTTGCTACTTTCAGAAGACATTGCATTAAATTATGTAAAACTTCTGAATTAAGTTAATCATTTAATGAAAGAAGCTCCAGTTTCTTTTAACGTAGCCGCCATTGCTTCTCATTATGATATGAAAATAGTTCACAACCTGAAGTGGTCTTTCGTATTGTGTATATAATGCTTACAATTTCATGTTTTTAATCACGTGTATTTTCTGTTCCATGTATGAAACACATAACTGATGTCTGCAATTGAGAAGCATAGGGAGAGTGAACCAAGAAAAGGGATAACAAAAGTAAAAGCACGATAAGAAGTCGTAACTGAAAGGTATGGGAAAACAGTGTTTATCACGCTAGAAATACGACAGTGTAATGTTGACAGCACAGTGTCTCCCCCCGCCTTTCTCTGTCTCTCTCTCTCTCTCTCTCTCTCTCTCTCTCTCTCTTTCCTCCTTATTTTTGTAACGTCCAGCGGAGTAAGACTACAAACTATAAAAACTACACGAACGTAACCTGCAAGACAACTCAACAACATTTTACTGCATCTCTTTCTTCCGATATATCGGAAACAAATAGCATTTGCGTATTACCATCGACCATAGTGCTGATCTCATTAAATATATATGTATTTGTGCACTGGAGCAGGCCATCAGTGACAGAAGTCGCTCCCATGGACCTGTGTACACTACTTATCTCCTTGTTGTACCTCCCTGCAATTTGCAGTGGGGATGAAGTCAGCATGCATAACTTTTCCAGACTTTTGAGTTCCCATCAACTGCAGCACTACACGAGTCTGCTGATACATTCTATGATGTATCGGTGTCAGACACTGAAATGTTTCCAGGCTTCGAGTTTTCAGTATATCCTTCACATTCTGCACACGTAGAGTCTCACATAGATACAGGACGACTATTACTATACCTTCAGCTGTGTAGTTCGATTGCTTTCATGCTCATTAAATCGGAAATGGATGCATGTAGATCATCAGAAAGAGGGATATTCGTATGAATTTTTTTAGTAGGTTGATGTTTATTATATGTATAAAATCAAAGCACACTTGGTTATCTTAGCAATATGAGCATATTCATATAGAAGAAATGTGGAGAATATGACCTAAAAACGGTAAAAAAGTACGAAAAGTGAGGGAAAGTACATATAAACTCAGGAGATATACGACCAAATGCGGGAAAATTGAGGGAGAATGAGAGAGTACTTATGTGTCTGTTTACTGCTGGCAAGTTCTTGTTCATGGAAACGTGTATGTGACAGCAAAAGAGATATGAGAAAAAATCGGAATGGAAGCACTGTGACTCAGGGAAACAGTGATCATCGACAACAATAAGACAGCCTGCGTAGACTGTTTAATATGGATGGCATAGAAATGTAGAGAAACAATATTAAATATGTCAGATCAGAAGCCCTGGTGTGACCACAAACTTACCTGTAACCTTATAAAAGACATCATATTTGCGTCAGTGACTGTAACACTTTATTTAATTTCACAATTGCAATTTCGGCCTTAGGCCATTATCAAGTCAGATGTTATGGCTTTAAGCCATGTCAACCTCAAATAAGCTGACACATTTATATGCCATTGTCATTACAATTAAATACACTGATGACTTTGTTACATAGTGTAAGCACACATTCCCATATGCCATGAAACAACGTAGTCTGTAGATACAAATGTTCATTAGCCCATCACTAATCACTTATGCACCAAACTGCAGCGGCAGATTACTGTTTACAGGCTACTGGTAGCCTGATGGGCTAATGAACATGTGTATCTACAGACTTTGTTGTTTCATGGCATATGGGAATGTGTGCTCACACTACGTAACAGCATCAAGAAAAGTATTTAATTATAATGACAACGGCATATAAATGTGTCAGCTCATTTTAGGTTGATAATGGCCCATTTTAAGTGCAGAATGTTGTAGCCTTAGGAGCGCATGTGTTTATGTTCTCTCTCTTACCAATACCTTCCAGGTACCGATCCTAGACTCCATAACAATACTCTAGAGTTGATAATCGTTTCTTGCTCTTCTTAACTGTCTGCTATTACACCATGGCACTTTCACTTACTATACGCCGATAAGGAGTGGTAAGCTCCTCGACATGGGCGCATCCCGAGAAATCTCGTGCACTTGGAGGGGTTAGGACTCGGAAAGCTCCACTCAGTCATGAGACGTGGAGTGTAGCGGTCTTCTTCTGATTGGTTGCAGATTAATTCGGTAATGGTGCTGCAGGACAGGTTGGTCAATGACAGTGTGAGGAAGGTCTTTGATTCTCTAATTTTACCCGAAGACAGTGATAATGCTCTGTGACCCTCATACGAAGAGAGGTAGATCGTAAATTAAGCACTATGCTCGAGGTGTTAGAAATATGTAGAGCGCTGTCTGGTATACTTTGACAATTTATGTGTTCGAGAATTAACACTGAAAGGACGTATTGAGTAGTCATCTATATACATTTGCAATGGTACTCGCAAAGTAGAGAAGGGGTGGTTTAGCTATGATACTGAAACTGGGGGACACATGCTCTCACATCATTGGCTGGTGTTGGAGTTACTGTAAAAGTGCTAAACTTGTTCGCACTATCAACTGTGATGCTCATTATTAGAGTATATCGATGGTGTCTTTTCCATCCCCTCCATGCATTGGCATACTGTTGGTTACCACATAATGATTGACTGATACCTCTTGTTTGAGTTGGGGAAAAAGTTTTGGTGGGTGGATAGCATCTTCTGGGGTGGATAGCACCGAAACGCTGATCGCGTACATGAGTGCAATATGAGGAAATAGTGGAAGGGAATGCAGAGACATCGTCTATTCTGCCAGAGTGAGAGACGAGTCTAAATGTAGAGCTCGTGAATCACCTTCAGACTGTAGTTTTGAAACCCATGCCAAAACCATAAAACTCTTCCAGTTTTTATGTTATAACTGTCTTCCATTTAAAATCAGCTGATGTGTGGCATGTTATGCTATCCACTGTAAGAATATGATTTACACCATCCAATGTCTAGTTTCCTGTGAAAGGCCATGGATCAGAACTTCTTAATGTCGGTTTAGAATGTGGCACAGGCCTCTAAATCGTGACAGAAAAAACGAGATGTTTGGCATTGTACAAAAGCGCGTTAGAAAACAGTGTTTGAAACAACTAAACAGGACCAGAGGGAGCGTCTCATGCGATTTAGTATAATCTGTGGGATATGATCATTCACCTAGAGCATAGGTGATCAAACTTTAAAGCGGCCTCTACAGTGCCTATATATTTAATAGACAGCAGTAGCAGTAGCCGTTTGAGATGTAAATTCGGTGAGGGACCGGGTATACCGTTAGGAATGCTTGGATGGTTGCATACTGCGCTATTCTACGGAGGATTGCAAAGTCTCTTTCTCAGCGCTGGACCACACTGCAGCTATGCATCATTGCGCCTGCATCGGTGCCTTGATGACTTCTAAATCGTATCAGCTTTTATAGTTCGTAACTTTTATTTGTTGGGCTGACTGATTTGAATGGACGTGGATCTGTAGTACTTGTATCTAGTTTGGGGACGTACCACATTGCGTGCATTTCCACCGAATGGTCAAAACAAGGTCCTGTTGCAGTAACTCAGGTCGTTCTGTTTCTACATGGGTTGCAGAAGATGGTGGATATGTCTATCTCCGACTTCTGCTCAGTTCCGACTTAAATTGGAACGGTCACATACAGGAAGCTGTAGAAATGGGAGCAGTTGCAAGATGCGTATGGGGTGACTAAAACCATGTTGGAATTTTACTGTAGCAGCTAGGCTCAGGGACAGGTGACTCGTTTTGAGATATGGAAGTGTCAGAAATATGATTGAGTAGTGGTTGTAATCATTAAAGGAGTTGTCAATAGGATCCAACGCAAGTATGTGCTTGAATGGAAAGACTCCATTCCAAATCATGGATATTATTTCTAGCAGATAGCGTTACACTAGAGATCTGCAAAGCTAATGTACATTTTCTTATGACCTCAAGCGGCACATCATCTACTACTACTGTTTGTGTTCCTTATCAATCAGTCATCGCCTATAACCCAGTGGGTGTGTCGCAGAACCTCTGATATTGTCTCAAGAAAGAATGCACTACAAATACTATAGAATTATCTAGCAAAGTTCAATGATTTTATCACGAGGTTGCATCGTGGGCTAATAATACGCGTTCTTAGTGGTACCGTCACGGTATTTGTCTGGAGGAAAACCACCTCATTCAGAGGTTATGTCGTACCTAGATTTGTAAAGCGGGTATAGCTTTTAACATGGATACTTGTGTGCACCTGTAGAACCAAGACTGCTTGTGACAATAACATACAGTAGTTGTTGCGATCTGGCCGATTACGTCTCTCTTTCTAAGACACAGTGGTAGGACTCGCAAGAAAAAACTAATGAGACATGTCCACCCATCGCTAATTTTATCTCAGTATTATTTCGTATCAGAGGCAATCAGTTATTGACGAAGTATTATACTTAGTAGTATTGGTGAGGGGGGGGTGGGGGCGGTGCATTATATGTTCGCATTTGAGCATCAGGCTTATAAAGTATGTGTTCATGGAAAGGAAATGACTATGTCCAGTCGTAAGTAAGGTACAGATATTTCCATTTGCAGAGCCAAAACCTTCAGCAGGGTGTAGTTTCGATACTCTGCTCATTGTCGAATGCGATTCAATTGAGACCACGATCGTAACATTTAGTTGTAAGTACAGGGATAAAATATATATGTGACCGATTTCTTTGGATGATTGATTGTACCTGTACATACTCGACCTGCAGCGCCAGTGACCTGTGCTGGAATGATTCACGTTTCCCGTTAACGGCAGCAGGCGTCCGAATGCAGAGGCCTTTTGGAGTGTAGGAATGTATCTGAGTTAACTTCGCCGTCCTCTAGACGACAGAATAGTGAACTAATACTTAGTGTGTGTTGGGCGACTTTTGTGATCAAGTGGAAATTTGAGAAGATTGCGTGTGGAGGTGCGTTTGCGCTGGACTGTTATTCCCTCCCATGTAAATTGTTCGGTTGACTGCTTCTGCTTATTTCGTGCCTTTATTTAGCTGAGAGAAGATCGACTGTGGTGTGTGGAGGACACGTTTGCCGGTTCTCTAGGCATCGGATAGACTTGAGTTGACCTGTAAATTATAGGAATGATTTCGAATCTGTTACATCACCGACATCGGTATTCGAGAGGGGAAATATCAGTTTCCTCTATTTCTTTCTAGTTAGTCAGTGGTTTACAGCACGCTGGACCTCGCTCAAGTTTGGGGTTTGTAGAGAAATAATTTCCAGTCTCTGTCTTGGGAATTATGTTGCGCTAGCGATCGGCAGGATGCTGCCTAGAGCTTGATATCGAGAGGTACAGCGAAAATGGTATAATATTATGGTGATCCATGCGAAAATACACTCGTGGAAATGGAAAAAAGAACACATTGACACCGGTGTGTCAGACCCACCATACTTGCTCCGGACACTGCGAGAGGGCTGTACAAGCAATGATCACACGCACGGCACAGCGGACACACCAGGAACCGCGGTGTTGGTCGTCGAATGGCGCTAGCTGCGCAGCATTTGTGCACCGCCGCCGTCAGTGTCAGCCAGTTTGCCGTGGCATACGGAGCTCCATCGCAGTCTTTAACACTGGTAGCATGCCGCGACAGCGTGGACGTGAACCGTATGTACAGTTGACGGACTTTGAGCGAGGGCGTATAGTGGGCATGCGGGAGGCCGGGTGGACGTACTGCCGAATTGCTCAACACGTGGGGCGTGAGGTCTCCACAGTACATCGATGTTGTCGCCAGTGGTCGGCGGAAGGTGCACGTGCCCGTCGACCTGGGACCGGACCGCAGCGACGCACGGATGCACGCCAAGACCGTAGGATCTTACGCAGTGCCGTAGGGGACCGCACCGCCACTTCCCAGCAAATTAGGGACACTGTTGCTCCTGGGGTATCGGCGAGGACCATTCGCAACCGTCTCCATGAAGCTGGGCTACGGTCCCGCACACCGTTAGGCCGTCTTCCGCTCACGCCCCAACATCGTGCAGCCCGCCTCCAGTGGTGTCGCGACAGGCGTGAATGGAGGGACGAATGGAGACGTGTCGTCTTCAGCGATGAGAGTCGCTTCTGCCTTGGTGCCAATGATGGTCGTATGCGTGTTTGGCGCCGTGCAGGTGAGCGCCACAATCAGGACTGCATACGACCGAGGCACACAGGGCCAACACCCGGCATCATGGTGTGGGGAGCGATCTCCTACACTGGCCGTACACCACTGGTGATCGTCGAGGGGAACTGAATAGTGCACGGTACATCCAAACCGTCATCGAACCCATCGTTCTACCATTCCTAGACCGGCAAGGGAACTTGCTGTTCCAACAGGACAATGCACGTCCGCATGTATCCCGTGCCACCCAACGTGCTCTAGAAGGTGTAAGTCAACTACCCTGGCCAGCAAGATCTCCGGATCTGTCCCCCATTGAGCATGTTTGGGACTGGATGAAGCGTCGTCTCACGCGGTCTGCACGTCCAGCACGAACGCTGGTCCAACTGAGGCCCTAGGTGGAAATGGCATGGCAAGCCGTTCTACGGGACTACATCCAGCATCTCTACGATCGTCTCCATGGGAGAATAGCAGCCTGCATTGCTGCGAAAGGTGGATATACACTGTACTAGTGCCGACATTGTGCATGCTCTGTTGCCTGTGTCTATGTGCCTGTGGTTCTGTCAGTGTGATCATGTGATGTATCTGACCCCAGGAATGTGTCAATAAAGTTTCCCCTTCCTGGGACAATGAATTCACGGTGTTCTTATTTCAATTTCCAGGAGTGTACGTGTGTTCTTGTAATCATCAAGTCTGGAGACGTGCGTAGAAAAGCGTACAAGCAAGGAAGCACAAACAGTAACGCGTTTGTGCTGAGGGAAAACGAGTGCAATTTAGTACACGTTAGGGAACGTTAATACACGCTAGTACACGTTATTACACGTTTATGTACTTTAATGTACGTGACACACTTCCCCTGAAATACATCACTTGGAGTTCATCCTATCATGTAGTCGTTGTAGCTCAATATTCAAGCTACTGTCATCGGTGGAGGAGCAGTGTAATTGAGTAAGAGTCCTTCCGTACTTGACGATATGTATGGCACTTTGCGAGTTTTAGTTGTGGGTGCAATATGGTGGTCAGTGTAAAATAACCGCTGAAGGTCTCGTCTGCAGAAGGAAAAAAAGGCTGATGGTGCTTCGATACCGGCAGCATCAGTAATTCGGCGGGCAAATTCGATAAGAGCCAATCATAATGCTCGATTCATTCACATCCTTTGTCTGGGATATAGGAGCCTCTACAAAGTGGTGAGAACATTTGCATATGTTGGGAGCAGGAGGACTATCACGTTAGGAGCACTGGGAAGAGTGCATACGATGTTATTCTGCGCTATTTTCATAAACAGGTTCTGTTAGGGCAATAATTTTCGTGCATACAAGCTGAAACATCAAGAAAGCGAGCGTTAACTATTTCTGGGACACTATACAATTCCCGAGAGGTCGACTTGTCTGTTATTATTTACAAAGCCATGCGACTTAAGAATAACATTGAGAACCTTTTAGATGGCGAGTCGCCACGTGGACGTTTCTCAGCGAGGTGTCAGTGAAACTGGGGTGGGTACCCAGCTCATATGCTCGGTTAGGGAGAAAGCAGCCTGTGCTATTCTGCTATCAGCAGTAAAGACAAGTGCTGCGCTGAGGTATCTCGCATATAGGGGATGCGCCTTGGAGTTCTGCGACATCGGTATAACGGTGACTTTATACTCAGAAATAGAGACAACTTTCAACTGCATCCGGTGGCGGCTCGCATTTGTCCGGTCGCATTTGTCTGGTCGCCTCATCAGTAGCGTCTAGGTGAACACGTATTTACATAGGAATTTCTCAGGTACAAAATATGAATGGGATGTCACCGTCTCACGCTTGAGGGCATCTGTACGTGGTTTGACAGCTGACAGCCGCGTCACTTCGTGGTGGTTGCCTCTAACTTCCTGTGTGCTCCACGGGATGGGGGGCAGCGGAGGGTGCTTGCGTGTCTGTTGCATTATTTTGCGAGCGTTCCTGTAGGCTGTGCTATGAGTTATTTGGACAGTTTACGAGTACTGAGTGTGTCTATACATCAGTGTACTGCATTATTTAGGAGCAGTTTGCATGTCTGTACTGAAATTGTTTAGGAAAATTAGGAGTAGTTTGCGTGTCTGCAGACTGTGTATTGTGATCCCAAGCACATCAGGGCTAGTGTTTTGTGTCAGTGTGATATATATACTTTATCCGTAAATAAAATGTTCCAAAATAAATAGAGTGTACTCCTTCCTTACTCTCTCCAGCAGCCCAGTGCAGGCTGAGTCATTTCCGCGCCATTTTCCCCTACAGACCATCATCTTGGAGTTTATCACTGGAGGGAGGACAGCACCATCTGGTGGCAGTACTTTGTACTAGGTTTGTTGGACTCTAGATCTCGTGATGGTGAGACTGCCTGCAAAATAAAGACTTGTGTCCAAGTAATTTTCCCCCCATTATCCCCCATCATCTTGGATTACGTCACAGGAGGGATGACATCACCCTCTGATGGCAGTATTGCGTACTAGGTCAGTTGGAGTCTAGATCTTGTGGTGGATGTAGTGGCTGAAATTGTTTAAATAGACTGGTGTATGATTTCGACAGTTGACGATTAGCAGGCATGTTTGCAGAGTCTTAGTGGTTTGCATGTCTGTAGGCTGTGTGGCGTGGTCCCAAGCATGCCAGAGCATGTTTTCTGTGATAAATATACTCCATCCCTAAATAAATTGGTCCAAAATAAATAAAGTACAGTCCTCCCTCTCTCCACCAGCCCAGTGCAGGCTCAGTCCTTTTCTCACCAATCCCTAGGAAGAGGTAGCCCAAGTGACCTTTCTTTCTGCGATTTTCTTAGGATAGTCGAGGTAGCATTATCCTGTTGGAATTTGAACTTCCCGCCATTTTCTGCGGGAGGGGAGGCGAGTTAGGTTAGTGGAGGTAGCCCAATTGACCTATCTTCCATCCAAAATTCTTATTTCAAGCATCGGGGGGGGGGGGGGGGTGAGGGGGGCCCTAGGGCATCTTGGATGAGGTTATATGCAGTGCACATTAGTACACATTAGTGCATGTTAGCACACGTTAGTTCACGTTAGTACACATCAGCCCACCAACATGGATTGGTAGGCGGATGTGGGGGTCGGCTGAATATCATGGTGGAGGCTTTAAGTATTTCATTCCGAGTCCACGTGGTCGTGGCACTCGCATCATCAGCTGATGTCACAGTAGCGCTCTCTGGCGGCCGTAATATGTACTAGACCTTGTGGTGAACACACTTTTTGCCGGCATCATGGATAATGGTACTTGTGTCATCACCTGACGCCACAGTAGCCATCTTGGATGACAGAGCCCTCTGGTGGTGCCAATATGTACTAGGCCTCATGGTGAAAACACTGTTTGCAGCATCTTGGATAACAGTACTTGCGTCATCAGCGGATGTCACGGTAGCACCCTCTGGCAGTGGTGCTGTGTACTAAGTCACTTGGGCACTGGCCCTCGTGGTGAACACACTTGCATGAAATTGTTTACATAAGGACTTACATCCAAGTTTTTTTCCCACAAATCCTCAGGAGGAGGTGGCAGTTGGGTGACAGGTTAGTACAAGTGACCTTTTTTCCACGCCATTTTCTTAGCTTAGTAGAGAAACCCCAAGTGACCTTTGTTTACCCCCAAAATTCAAACTTGGCGCCAGTTCATAGGAGGAAATGGCGGTCGGGTGACTTAGGTTAGTGGAGGCAGCCCAAGTGAGCTATCTTCCCACGATTTTCTTTGTTTAGTAGAGATAAACGTGGTGTGGTACATTATCCTGTTGGAGTTTGAACTACCCGCCATTTTTTCTGGGGGAAAGGTGTTAGGTTGGTAGATCATGAACCAAAAATGAGCTTAATATTCTAGTCCCATGAATGAGGACATGGCAAATATTAATCTGATAGTAACATAGTTTTCTACCTGATGAGAGCATACTTAGGAGAAATATATTCTGTGCTACAGTGTTGTACAAGATTTTCATAAAAAGTGGGGTGATGGTGCTGGAAACCTCACAACTTATCCATTTTGTGGAATGATGTGACATGAACTGTTGTCTGTGGCCCATTGTAATGTGTACCAGGCAGTCAAACCAAGTGGGTCATGTAGAAAGAAAAGTCTTGGCTGGTTTTTCTACAGAAAAGTATATAATTGGAGTCATATCAGCCCAACAGGTGTCTCTCAGTTTCCTTGAGAACTTACCAGAGCCCTTCTGCTGGAGGCAGTAGTCATATAAATTCAATGCGTACATAGGAAAAAAGGCAGTGTGGAATCAGAAAAACGACATATTGGCCAATGTACATAGTGGTAGCTTTTGCTGTCTGAAGTGAAACAAATTATCTTTTGCATGATCAACAGCCTTTCCTAGTACTTGGCCAAATGTAGCTGTTCTTGACAAGTTTAATTGTGGTATTAGCTCGAGAGTGACTGTTCTTGTACACCTTTATAAACACTTGCATGTGAAAAACAGCAGCAGACATGATAAGGTGTGGGAGGTAGTTGAGATGTACTAAACCACAATGAAGTTTTTTATTCCCTTAAAATACAGCTCTTCTCAGCTGAACTGACATGTCTCCACTCACATAAGCTCATCTGTCTGCATGTTGGCTGCTTATTCTGACACGTATTTGGCCAATCAATGGAATAACAAATTTCATTGACCTCGAAAAATAGTTGGCCATCATCTTTTCAGTCCCTTTAACATGTCTCACATCTGTGGAAAACTGACTAATAATTCTAACTGCCAAAACCACGTCAGGGAAAGGTTTCCTTAGGCTATGTAAAATCAAAAGTGGTGGGCTTGTTGCCTGCATTAACTGTATGCAGTATAAAACGATAGCCCAAAAACAGCGTCACTTGAAAGGGTAAAAACAGCTTACCTGTTACACAGTGACCAATTACAAATTTAGCACCAATCTCGTTCGTTACAAAAAGGGACGAGCAATTTCATCGAACCACAGATGACAGCAACACCTACACCAACATACTCTACTGAGGACACCCTTAATGCTACACAGTCCCTGACAACTGTTTGCAAAAGCATGGGTCATCAAGTCGGCCACAAATTCCCATACTTTTTGAAGATTTGACATGCTACAGAAGAGGGTGGGGCGACTTGTGATACTAGATGTGTCTCGAGGTGACATCCAGTATTTGTTGGGCACGTTGCATCTCTGTTGTGTGTGCAGCAAACTATCAGCTCTTGTTGGTACGTGTTACTGATGGATGCATATCTGCAGGATGTGAACAAATTTTGGTTTTTGTTTAGCATTTTTAAGTGTGGGATGTTCATTATGGTTAAAATATCTACAAGTATGAATAATGATACGTGGTAACAGTAAGTAAATCACATGTCATAACAGTCTGGTGAGTTTAATCATTTGTTACCATTACCTAAGATGCACTTGATGTATAACAGGTGATTAAGATTAATATTTCATTACAGAATTTGGCTGGAGTACACATACGGGGTTGGTAGCTCTTGAATTGTGTGCTGATGGAAATTTATTGGTACTGGTCACAGGCAATTGGATGCCAGTATATGGAAGCCAATAAGAATCGCCTAACATAATTATTACTTTCAGTAGGTGAAATGAATTGATTGTTTTAGTTTTAAAATGCAGAGTGCCAAAATAACTTATACGTTTCTGGTTATTATGAATTTTAGGGTGGGTTACTGATTTTCTTAGTTGTTTGATGAATGGAAAAA
Source organism: Schistocerca nitens (assembly GCF_023898315.1). Lineage (NCBI taxonomy): Eukaryota > Metazoa > Arthropoda > Insecta > Orthoptera > Acrididae > Schistocerca > Schistocerca nitens. Next base: position 51,176,479 of record NC_064624.1, on the reverse strand, counting down.
ACTAGATGTAGTGCCACAATCACCTGTAATGAAACCTGAGGCCTAGGTTAGGGCTGGAGTTTGATCACTTTACCATGAGTTGGCGAAGCCAACAAATGTGAATGGAAGAAAATGTAGGTGTGCTGACAGACTGATCTGCAGAGTACTAGTACTGCAAGACTTTGAAACATTGGAATGTGACATGGTGAGCTACAAAGCCAATGAAGCTCGAGGCAGAAGTACGACTGAAATAAAAAACTGATGTGTGCTGTAGCCTGAGATATATGTTTCACATTGCAGTAATCTACCTGCGCGTCTCATTTCTGATTTGGCCAAAAACTGTGACTAAGTGATTAAATTGTAACCTACTGCGCGTCTTATTTCTGATTTGGCCAAAAACTGTGACTAAGTGATTAAATTGTAACCTAAGAGAATAAAATACCAGCTAACTTTCTTTAGGGGCCATAGAAAATTCCGAATGAGCTTCTAGATTTGCAGTTGACAACCGGCTTTGTAACTGCACTTTCATCCAGTGTTTTAATTAATATGTATTTGCCTGTCTGCTGTCATGCAACAAAAAAAAGACATATGCCATCTAAACAGTGATTTTTGTTTTATTTTGTCTAGTATCAGCAGGTAACTTTTGCCACTAATTTAGTAGAGACTACAGTCAACTTCAATTTGGTGCATAATTTGCACATGCATCTCTGAAAAAATGAAACTTCATTTTATATGTAAACTATACTGAGCCTAGTATGAGTAGTTGCACTGCGCTTGAACAAGAGTACTTTTTTAAACACTACAGAAGAAGGAAACCTATAGCCTTGACAAGAAAAGGAAATTAGGTAAGTCAGTGTAAATGTAGCTGATGTTGCAACTTTCTATTATTGGGTTTTGATACTAATTAGTTAATGAATAGACATTCTTTTAACATGTTCTCCAAGCAATCATTTTACAAGTATGGAATGTAAACAAAATTTTTGTTAAGTGGCAAAATATACTTTAACTTTGTGAAAGGAATCTGATTCTATACTTCAGCAATTACTTTCCTTACCAAGGAGTGCCAATAATTTTAGAAAACACTGAGTACAGGCACATAGATATTTCCATTACTGCACAACTATTAGTATTTTAAGATTTCTTAACTCAAGCATAATAAATTAATTTTCGTTTTTCGGTCACAAATGTTAGAATGAAGTGGCAACATAAAATTTATTAGTGCTTTCAGATGCTTAAAGCTTAATTTGAACTGACATCAAATCCCATCACAACGAAAAACTGTTCATATAAACACAAACGACGATTTACTATGAAATATCCTAAGCATAGCATTTGCAACTTCCGAAAATTCTCGAAACTGCATTTTGTTTCAAGTTGATATACATTTAAATTCTGGGTGAAAGATTTTTTGAATGAGGATAACATTGCTAAAATGGGATCAAGCTTGCTTTACTTGAATTTCTTTAAAATCTGATAGATGCTTCCAGATAAAATGTTAAGCTGAGATATTACACCTTAATACACATTAAACTATTACAAGGCTATGGCCTCTATTTTGCTCATAATATATTTTGTAACTTAGTATTTTTTGTAATATTTTTTCTATTGACAGTTTCAAATATTGATGGCTGCTTTGAATAAGGTTATTCTTACTAGTGTAGTCATTGTGTCCTCAGCTGCTTTACAGTTATTCATAGCATTTCAACCTATCTCTACAACTGCTAAAAAATATCCTCACATTAGTACAATATCTAGGTTACTCGATCTTTTTCACATTTGAGTCATCATTATTACACCTCCTTCTGCTATAACTAGGTATCTCTCAGGATTTACTGTTAGAGCATTTCTCTGCTACAAATAGCTATCTTGAATTGCCCAGGTGTTCCTTAATAAGAACTGTGAATGATATGATAACTATAATGCCAGAGGCAGATATCTTGAACTACACAACTGTAATACCTGAACTTCATACAGGGAAATATTTGTTGTCTGTTTATATTGGCAACAAAGTTTGGTGAGTATTTTTCCCCATTCTTTATGGTTTTGTCCTGTTTATGTCATACAGAGTGAAAAAATCGCAGGTGTTTGTTTGGTTTCAGAGCTCTCTTGTAGTACTAATGTGTTAGTTATGAGTTCCAGAGGGAAAATATGATGGAATTTGTTCTATAGAATTTGCGGTCTCTTGCTTGTATGTATAACAACATTCTTCTGAAATACTATAGCTTTGAAATCAAATTTCAACACTTTATTTCTCTTTTCTGTTTCCTTCATTTTCTATGGATGCAGACTGCAAACATTTTTTTAAAAAAATTTTCAAGCTGAAGAGTAAGGAAAGTTTGAAGTATAGAATGCACAATATACTAGAATATGTTTCTGTTCTTCTGTAAGTATTCTTCATTCTTCATGTTTCCTGTGTGAAAAACCACTCATATCAGTCACTTTCCCTATAATTTCCTTGCCAGTGACAACAATCATGATTCATATTCGCCATCAGATATCTCTCCTTCTACTTTGGAATATCAACTAACATCTGGTCATGAATCAGATGAAGAGCCACAAAAATGAGCAAATGTTAATTTGAAGCAATTAAAACCAACTGTTGGTAACAAAGTTCAGAGCTATTCTGGACAGCCAATGAATGTGACATTACTGATGTGCACCCCTTTAAAGAACAGAATTTAGAGACATAGGAGAAACACTTTCAAGGACAAGCAACGCCATAAAAAATATAAGAACATTGATAACTCAGGGATATAAATGTTTTCAAAATCAGATACCAGTGCAAAGAATCCTACATTTCATTCAGGGAACTCCATGTTCCAGGAGCTTACATGAAAAATCCATGTTGAGACAACTGCAGAAGTAAATGTCATAAGAAGAATGTCCATGCAGAAAGGCTGAACATTTTTAAAGATATTACAAATTAGAGATGTATAAAAAAAGAGACTTTATTTGCAATAATTCAAGCAAGATCTTTAAAAAAGTTAGCACATGAGTGAACTCCAAAAGAAATTTCACTGTTATGTTCAACTTCCTATGAAGAACAGAATGAATTCAAGACTGCAAGACCATGTTTATGAATAAACTTGGAATCTGTTAAGGTGTTGTGGTAACAGTGATGAAGAAAAGAGCAGTCGAAAACACAAGTGAAGAAGGTAGAAGAACCATCATCTAAGGAAATTTAATTGACCAGAAATTTGGGATGGTGTGAGGAATCAAACTGAAAGTTTTTCAGTGGCTCAGTCTTACTACTTTCACAATGGAAAAATAATAAAATACCTCAGATTGTCACTAAAACATCACACTTGTACAAATCTGTGCATAAAGAGCATATTTACAAAAAGACAGTTTCAGAGGATTATAGTCTCTGTTTTCATCATCCTGAAAAAGATCAGTAACGTCTCTACATTGCCTAGAGTACCGCTGGGGTCAATAAAGGAGCACTGACACCTAATTATAATGCTCAACTTTTAAAAACAGACAGTGCTCGCGAGGAGAAGAAACAAGAGATGGAGTGAGCCCAAAACTTATATAGGACATCTGTAAGCTGAAACTTCTGTTTCCAGCAAGTTTTGTTGACAGCAACTGATCCCATTAACAATGGTTTGTTTTATAAGCAGCGACTGAATTTTTTTTAATTTTTCAGACAATGACATAAAGTCAAAACAAGAAGAGTGTTTCATGTGTTCGGAAATACAGGGAAAACGAGGAAGATATGAGATAGCAAGCTATTTGTATGGATGTTGCTATTTGTATGGATGTTGAAGTCTCTACCTGCAATGGTAAAGCTCATTTTAGCGATTGTTGTGGAAGACAGAATCCCAACAAATTTGCTGATGTGCTCGTCCGCTATTCAGGAAATATCTAACCTACAATTAATCAAACACTGGAAGATCTAACCTAGAATTAATCAAACACTGGAAAACCTAGCCTAGAATCCATTGATTTAAAATTCATGTTTATTCATCACAGTGAAATGGAATGTATCTCATTGCATTTGGCAGTCACTACAGAATTTTAAAAAAGTTGGTAAAAGTGGACGGGCTGCTGACTGGAATGCTATTGCTGAATGTGCGAGAAGAAGGGGGTGACAAACCTTATATTGCTCGTGAAACAACCCATGAGAAGGTTGTCAGTTGACAGTATTATGTGATTTGTTATGATGCTATTCAATCTGTATATTGAGCAAGCAGTAAAGGAAACGAAAGAAAAGTTCGGAGTAGGAATTAAAATCCATGGAGAAGAAATAAAAACTTTGAGGTTTGCCGATGACATTGTCATTCTGTCAGAGACAACAAAGGACTTGGAAGAGCAGTTGAACGGAATGGACAGTGTCTTGAAAGGAGGGTATAAGACGAACATCAACAAAAGCAAAACAACGATAATGGCATGTAGTCGAATTAAGTCAGGTGATGCTGAGGGAATTAGATTAGGAAATGAGACACAAAGTAGTAATGGAGTTTTGCTATTTAGGGAGCAAAATAACTGATGATGTTCGAAGTAGAGAGGATATAAAATGTAGACTGGCAATGGCAAGGAAGGCGTTTCTGAAGAAGAGAAATTTGTTAACATCGAGTATAGATTTAAGGAAGTCATTTCTGAAAGTATTTGTATGGAGTGTAGCCATGTATGGAAATGAAACATGGACGATAAATAGTTTAAACGGGAAGAGAATAGAAGCTTTCGAAATGTGGTGCTACAGAAGAATGCTGAAGATTAGATGGGTAGATCACATAACTTAAGAGGAGGTATTGAATAGAATTGGAGAGAAGAGGAGCTTGTGGCACAACTTGACCAGAAGAAGGGATCGGTTGGTAGGACATGTTCTGAGGCATCAGGGGATCGCCAATTTAGTACTGGAGGGCAGCGTGGAGGGTAAAAATCGTAGAGGGAGACCAAGAGATGAATACACTAAGCAGATTCAGAAGGATGTAGGCTGCAGTAGGTACTGGGAGATGAAGAAGCTTGCACAGGATAGAGTAGCATGGAAAGCTGCATCAAACCAGTCTCAGGACTGAAGATTACAACAACTACAACGAAAGGAGATGTGATCAGGAAACCAGTTAGATGGGTAAGACCGAATGAGGTGGTGCAGTGGTTAATATACTGGACTCGCAATTGGGAGAACTATGTTGTAAACCAGTATCTGACCATAGAGTTTTGGGTTTTCCGTAACTTGTCTAAATCGCTCCAAGCAAAAGTTGGGATGTTTCATTTGAAACGGCATGGTCGATTTCCTTCCCCATCCTTAACACAGTCCGAGCTTTGCACTGTCTCCAATGACCTTGGTGTCGATGGAACGTTAAATCTAATCTTCCTTCCCTCTTTGGATAGGAATGTCATAAAACAGCGTCCATTTGTTAAGTGATTTAAAGAAAACTTTGGGGAAGAGTTTAGACTCATAACTCTATCAAGAAAACAAGGAAAATCAACAAGACCTCACTGTCAAACGGTTTGTACATGCTCGTCCTGCCTGTAACAAAGGAAAATTACGACGATGTTATGTCCATGTGCAGATCAGTGCTTCCCACACAGTACAATCACAGTCTAACATAACAGTCGCGACACTTCGCCTCGATTTTGTTCCTACAGCGCCAGCAGCGCCCCAAGCGGCTGGTAGGTTGAAATGTGAGTTCGGCGCGATCGTGAAAGCGAATAGTGATTGATTATCTTGATTTATACAATGGGTTATACTATCGGGAGCGTTTGTAGCGCAATAAATTGCAGAAACAACAGGAAGAAGACACCACAGCTGACTCTTTTTAGGTTTCCTAAGGATCCTGAGAGGTATATACCATCATGTTAATAAACTGTATCGTCAGGATTCACTTGCAAACTATATGTGTATAAATGATGAATGTATAGTTTTAGGAGCAGAAAATGGCTAGTTAATAGCAGACGAGAAGACCTTATGAAGAAAGACCCGGTTTACCTGTATAATAATATTAGGTTTTGTTCGCTACATTTCGAAGAAAACCAGTTCATGAACGCAGACAATAACAAACTCGTGTGGAATGCAGTACCCACACTGTTTGACATCCTAAATAAGCCACCTCAACTGACGATGAAGAGGAAACTGCCACAATGATTCGACAATCTAAAGCTGTAAAACAGTCGTATGACACAGAAGCAGCCAGTTCAGCTCTCCATGTATCAGTGCCAGAATCGTGCGAATCGTCACCACAGACGTGCTTTGACGATAAAGTGGTTAGATTAGGTGCAGCTGTTCATGTCTTACAAAAGCGTGTGAAGTGTCAGAATGTGCAGATCGAGTGAAACTATTACAGGTCAAGGAAAGTGCCTACAGACAGATTGTTTGAAAATTATTCAAATATCTGGTTTTTCGTGAAATGTAATGTAATCAGCTCATTATAATGTTTTCAGCATATTTCTGCCACTATTTGGCAGTTGCTTTACCCACATTGAATAATATAAAGATTAAGGTCGTACTTGTGGCAACAGGCAACAATGACACACACAGTAGGCCTACAGAACGATAAACGCGCTGTCGATCGCTTTTGCATGTAGATGTACATGTCTGTGCTTCTTACATGTGAATCTGTGTGTTTATATTCTTTTGATATCAACGTGGTAAGCTGAATTCTGTCCAATGTCACAAGTGTTTCTTCACGAATGTGTTGTAGCTTACCACTCTATTCATGGTTTTTGTCCATACTTGCACTTGTTTTAGAATCATTAATATAAACATATATGCCTTCCGATACTAAACAAACTCTTGGAGGCAAGAAAATAACTCGAATAATTCGGAAATTACGTAGGAAATGGATGTAAACAAACATATGCTTACAACGCGTCTGACGTTCACCTTACCTGCCGCTTGGAGCGCTAGTGTCGCTCCATCTGTCAAACGGCAACAACTTTTACAGTGGTGAGTGTTGCGACTGTTAAGTTAGACTGTGGTACAGTGAAGATTTAAATTTGCGAGAAATTTTCAAACGCATTTCTTCAATAACAGCTATTTTAAGTTATGTAGTTGTTATACTAAAATAGCGATAAGGATTTACCAAAGTGATAGAGTAGGTATTCTACCTTAATTTAATTTTCGCATTTTATCTTTCCGGTTTTTCCAAGCTCCTTATCTCACAGCCCACGGCAGAGTGCTTTGTCTTGCTGTAAGATCTTTGGTTTAGCTGGTTTCTTTCAGTGAGTAGTCAGCTGCAAGTTCGTGGTTTAGCGGAAATTTGTGTGATATTCTCCAGGTAATTTTTAAGCGTTTATAAACTGCAAGCTAGAGTAAATGAAGAAAATTGTTTCGCAAGTAAATTAGCGCGGTACTTCATTTCTAACACAATAACAGTTGAGTTTGGCGAGTCTAATAGTTCGTGAATATCTTGTGATGACGCTGTGGAAGCTATATTTGAGGTTTCTGTCTTTTAATTTTTAATGGGTACATAAGGACGAGATTTTATTCTGTATTCGTGATCACATCACCTATAGTGTGCTTGGTGAAGGTGTACGAGTGCTATAAATTTTCAGGTTATGTTCATAACAACTAAATACCCGAGTTATTAGAGCTTGTTGTTTTTGGCCTGTCCGGTAAAATCGCTACGTGTATCTTTGTAAAAGAAATGGCTTAGAATGCGACGTGTTGTTAGGAGTAGTTTGTCCATGCAGTGATCTCCGTCATGTACTTCGAGACTGACGAGAAAAGGTGGACAGTGTGACATTCAAACATTCGCTATTAGAGGTGGCAAAAAATAACGTGATAGAAATAACCGGTTATTGAGAAGTAACTGTTACTGCGATAACCGTTTCTCTGATACAGGCAGTTATTTCAATAACTGTCTAGTGTCAACAGTGCCTCGCGCCATCTGTTGACCGAAGATCGTAATACGCTTTCCCGTCAATTCATCGGAGATCTGGCTACGAACGAAGGAGAGTGATAGACCATTTGGAAGGCGTTTTATAGGCCATGGGAATAACTGAGACTGCACGCCATCTGTTGGTAAGAGCTTTGTACTTCGTTACTTTTAGTACAAACAATTAATTAAAGTTAATATCCGAGCGGTGGCTGATAGGAACTGCGGTACAGGCATTAACAAGTACGGTCGTTCCCTTGAGCCACCGCCTCATATGTCAATTTAGCTTGAACGGATAGTATAAAGAGAGTTACCATAAGGAATACGAGCGACTATGGAAATAACTGTGAGAGATCGGTATTTTCCTCTGGCAGTTATCGTTACTGGCTCACAGTTCTCATTCCCTGGCAGTTGTCGGGCTACCATTACAGGTAACCGGGAAGTTCGTAACGGAGTAACTGTGTCTGTGTTCCTGATACAGTGACTCCAGTCTTAGACCCCGGTGATATTTCAGAGACGATAGTTACTGGAGCGAACAAATATTTACGTACTTCTTCGGAAATAGCCGCTGGCCATCGCAAATGACAAGTAACATGTCAGAAAGTATAACATAATACAGTTGAATTAATAATTATCGTCGTCATTTGTCAGGAGATTATCAAAATATGTGAATATATTACAGTAACTGCTAATATTTACAGAATTGAAACGCTGTCAGAATAAAACAGTTACGTACTTTTAATAAATTTATCATACACAGAATACCCGATCTTCACTGTTGCAACCAAGTGCTGTCAAAACTGAAATAGGGTGAAGTGGGATAAGTGTAACCACGTTTTGGCATAGTTCAACTTTGACACCAAATTGCCAACTTGTTGTTGAAGATATGATTTTGAAATTTCTCATGCTTAAAGTTTCACTTATTGACTTTTAAACAATATACATTTTGTTTTTTAAAGAAAAAATTATATGGTCAAATAATTGTTTTCAAAATTTTGTGTTGTGAGGTTACACTTGCCCCCACATTGTTGTACCCATATAGAGCATTGTAAGAGAGACTTGGGGTAAGTGACCCGATTACCCAATTTTTACTAAATTTGAGAATTTTTAAATTATTAAAATATCTTAAATTTTACTCAAGATATGAACTTTTTTGCACACGCCTCTTTGTATATTATGAAATACACAGAAAATGTTAGCTAAACTAAAAAATAAGTGTTAGCCTAAACCATAAAACACTGAAACAGACCGCATCATAGATGATTTATTTTTGTTTTTGGCCAGTAATTTATTAGTTTAAATTCTACAAAAGTAATATTTTTTTTCTTTAGTAGGCAATTTAACAGAAATAATAAAATATCTAGTCTCAAGAGAAAAGAAAAAATCACTTTATAAGTTCACTTTCTATTATTTTTCATAGTAATCGAACTAAAGTTGTTGGCAATTTGTGTTTAATGCTAAACTGCCCTAATTAAACTTATTATATTCACACTTAGGCCCTAACTATTATTTAGTCACTGAATATTGTATGAATCAAATGTAACACCAAATGTCAGGTCTCCCTTGTGACCGAAAGTAGGCACAGGCAGCACTGAAATGACATCAGAGGAGGGAACTTGCGTCTCATCTCTTCTATCAGGCCAATAGAATGTGGTTCCATGCTTTGTCTTACTTTTGCATCTGAGGAAAATCACTTCTGAATCTCCTGAATGAATAATTTTGGTGACTTGGTCAATAAAATGAACTTTCTTACATTTTGTTGCAAAAGCTACCAGTTTCCAACGGTAATTTTATCTTTGGCTTAAAAAATGTTTGCTTCTTCTTCTTATTCACAGCTTATCATTTCTTTCCTGAGATCATCCAGTGTTCTCATCTTCATCACTACTTATTAAAGATAGGCCTCCTTCAGTTTCACTATCTTCACTTGTTGATTCAACTTCGTCTTTTTTTCTTGTTACCCACATGAGCAATTAGGGATTTTTTTCCACCACATTCTGAGATGACATTTCAGATAAAGTAACAGCACTTTGTTTGGAAGATTTACTTTTTATTACCAAGCCCTTTTTTATGCCAATAATGCTTTTTTGTTTTGCTTTCTCCTTATATTCTTTTTTCCTTTAAAATCTTTTTCTTTATAGATAGCATCTTGAAAAGTGATAACTTCAGCTCCTGGTGCAATCCTTTTCTTCTTTGTTTTACCAGTGGGACTACACTGTTGGACTGTTTCCAATAATAACCTTTCAAATGACATCAGAAGTTCCAGAACATAATGAAACATTGGTTAGCTTGGGAATGGTTGAGAAAGAACTCTGATACTGGGAGAACTACAGGGCTCAGTAGATGTAGGCCTATAAAATTCTGGAGGTTGTTCAGCTGGAAGCTTCCCAAAAATCTGAGTACTTTCTATTAGAGACTTAGCTTCCACACAGTCTGGCTGCATTATTGTGAGCTGGCAATGGATTTGTTTCTGCCAAAGATTTGGTATGAGCTACATATCTTTTATATGCCTCCGGATCATATTTAGTTTTATCAATTACTTCTCTACTGTAAGGGAATATTCCTGCTTTTTGAAAACCACTGTTCAACAATTCAGGTGGTGTTTCATTCCATACAGCAGTGAGGAGAGTGAAGAGATTGGAAAAGTCACGTTTGCTAATTTTTACCCTTGATTACGTCTCTGGTGATGAGTTAACTTTTGGTCCCAAGTAGATTTCACACACAGGAAGGCCAGTTTAGTTGATCTAGTGTGATGGCAAAAACAGTGTTATGGCTTAAATAAATAAATATGTTCTGGTAAGTTTGTTTGGGGCAAGTGTAACCCCCCCCCCCTAGTTACACTTGCCCCAGCTGATTGGTTACACTTGCCCCACATGGGAAAAAGTTGGGGTAAGTGTAACCATGCCTGCCATATCAAGAGCTTTATCAGTAGAGTGAAATGACTCTCATATTTGAAATTATCATGCAAAAGTTAGTTTGTAACCAAAAAATTGTGCAGTTATCTTTAAAACTGCAAAAATGACAGACCACCAAATTCTGAGCATGTCACTCTCTCGCAGAGTGAAAATGTAATGTCGATTCAAGTCCAAAAATTAATTACCAATTTATGTCAGATTTGACAACTTAGGGTTAAATATAACAAAGAAAGGAGTAAATTAACACGTGTGATAGGTCAGAGGTAAAAATACAGCTTCTTTAAGGCACCATAAGCCGTGGTTACACTAACCCCATGGTTACACTTACCCCACTTCACCCTATATCAGAATTTTTACCTAAGCTGGTCTATCAGTCTCTCTTATGATATTCATCTACAGAGTAGAACGAAGGGTCAACTGAAGCGTCCGATTCCACCCGTCTGCTTCGACGTAAAGGTGTTTTTGTGAGTGAATGTCATTACGGCACAGTCTTTGAGTTGGTTTTTGTGTGTGTGTTTTGGGGGGGGGGGGGCTAGCCGATCTAGTTTGCAGTGCCGGAATTTGCTGGTGGTAATTAATTTTTTTTCTAGTTGTGATGTTTTGTGTATTTATGGAGTATTGAATGTGATTTAATTTATGTAGGGATGTTTGATTTGTGGATTTTTGGGATTGTGGTTTTATTTTTCGCAGTTATAGGTGCTGGTTTTTTGGTATCAGTAGTTGTGGTGGTTCTATATAGGTAACAGGAAATGACCGATTCCCATTTTCATAGTTGTAGGTGTTGATGTTTTGGTATCGTCATCTGAGGTTGAGAATTATCAGGTTCCAATTTTCGTACTTTTAGCTGTGGGCATTGGTGTTGTCACCTATGGTTGACCTATATTGTTCAAGGGAAGTGTCAGATTCCTGCAGATTTTTGTTGGTGTACCAGAATCCTGTATTTTTTTTCTTTTTGTTCTTCATTTTGTGTTTTGGGATCATGATGTGTTTTTATTTTTTACTAGCTTGTCCTCACCCTAAAACCCCCAACTTCCCACAGTTGTCCCGTTGGTTTGATTGTATTTTTGGTGGGAGATGTTATTGTATTATTTATATGTATCTTCATGTTTGTTGCCATGTGTATGTAGTGATGTCATAGACACACTTAAAATAGCCATTTCCGGCATATTGAGGACGTCCCAGATCAAAGCAGACACGTGGAATCAGACACTTCTGTATCAAAAAGTCTTTCAAACACACTGTAAACCGTGCTTTATCTGAAACAGAGTTTTTAATGGTTGCTGACAGTTTATTGAAAATGCATGTTCCTGAATATTGGACCACTTTTGGACCAAGGTAAGTGATTTTAGGTCTTTATGTAGATTGCTGTTCCTATTTCTAGTACTGATTATGTATTGAGCTATTGGTTGGAAATACTTGTAACAAATTTCATTAAGGAATAATTATACTAGGAAGCAGTGGTTAGAATACAAAGTTCCTTGAACAGGTTCCTACATGATGTTCTTGAATTTATACCACAAACGATTTTTATTCCACACTTTTAGATGCGAAAAACTTTTGCTACGTTTGATGAGTTACCACAGAATATGCTCCCTTATGAAATAATAGAGTGAAAAAATGTGATATGCCCTTCCCAACTGAATTTATCGATTTGTAGTCCCAGAAATGTAACACTGTCAACCTTTTTGATCTGCATGCCTTCATATGTTATAAACATGTCGTAGCTGGAGAAATCGAACAGTTTCCTAATCTCACATAAAACTTGGATTAGCGTACCCACACTTTCCCCAATAGGACTATCTTTTACATGACAGGAGTAAACGAATCTGTCACATTACATATATTTTTTGTTGTATTACAAGGCTGTACACTTATTCTATTAAGTGAGCAGCACAAGAAATTAATCTTCGAATTTAACCTACAGTATTCAGTTTACATATTACTTCATACTTAAAAACGCACATTGTTAACATTTTACTTAAACAGTGCTGTGGCGAAGTTCCGCATACTTTCTGTTGCAGCTGCGAAGATAATATTTCTAATAGCGACCGATAACCTACAAACATATAATATGAAACACTAATAATCGTTCTAACACCAACTAAAATGTACCCGGAGTTAATAAGCTAAGGTTATGAAACGTTTCAAATGACATTCCTGCCATTTCACACTACTCACAGTTATACTGATAATTAAACTGAAGGATTCCAACTATGTCGTTATTTAACTGTAGCCCCTCGGAGTATTTGGTATTCGCTAGCGAAAAATAACTTGACAGTTATTAATAACAGTTAAAAATAACGATTATCAAAGAATAACTGGAACTGTGATAACGGTTACTCCAGAATAGCCGTTTGGCCCACCTCTATTCGCTATGTTAGTATGGTTATGTTGACTTACTCAGCTATAATAATTGTGAAGATAATTTGCTGTGATGTAGACATATAGTGGCTCCAGATTTTAGAGCTAACGTAAGCATGTTTTCAAGTGCCCACAGTTACATCATTTCATGCTTTGAGTATGTTCGCATGAAAGGAAACGCTGTAATTCTGTTGCATTTTGCTAGTTTTCCCTGTGCTTTGGTTACTCGTGTCATTAGTATTCATCTAATCATGTGTAAATACCAGTTTGTTGTAGTGTGTGGGTTTTATTGGAGTTCTGTATAAGGATACTGTAATTTAGGAACTGGCGAAATACGAGGTACAAATTAACTGTAATTCATCTAACATAAAGCGTTACATGTCATCAGAACTGAATAGATCATTCATCATACTTACAGTTAGTAGGAAGTCGTTTTAGTAAATCAGTTTTGTAAGAAAAAACGAACCACTTTTTAATCTTGATGTTAATCAAGAATGAGAACTTTTGCACTGCAGTGAGCAATCTATGGGAGATTTATATGGTTTTCTTTTAATAGCAGGTAAAGATTCCAAAATGATGATGCTTTCTATAAACTGTGTATACATCCGTGAGGAATACAGGTGAAGGAAGTTTCAAGGTAATACCTATGTTGAAAATGCATATTCACTGACAAACGAACAATCCGTTCGTCCAGATTCTCATCATGTCCCTATCGGACTGAAATTAACACAATGAACAAAGTGTAAAATGAATTATTTGGTGTTATTCAGTAATTTTGCTGCAATGTCTTGACCGCTCTGACTGTTTGTAATGCTGAAGTTCGTGCATGCACAAAAAATACACATCTTCCATAATTGTCGCAATAGAAAAGTATCCATGATTCAGTGTTAAAAAAGAGCAGTAGCAACTATAAATACTCGGTTTCCAGTGCATGTTACTTTCAGTGTTCTCACTCTTCATGACCTGAGAAATGTAAATGAGTTTATATCACTGAACCTACTTTTCCTCATCCTTTCTGAATCTGCTTCCTGTGTAATCACCCATTTACTGCACCCATTAGACAAGTGAAAATACTGCCTTTGAGCTGTACTTCATGGTAACAACAGAAACTGAGTACCACTGTTCTTATATAATTGCTTTTTTTTATTTTTCTTTTTTTTCAGATTGCAGAACTAAAGCAATGGACCAGGAGCCAGCTACGTGGATAAAAAAAGAGGAAATGGACGAAGTGAAAACAGAGATACCCTTCATGGTAAGTGGCTTACTTGTATTTCTTAACAGTGTTTCGTTAATTTCTGTGTGCAGTATGGTGCGTGAGTACATAAAATTGATGTCGTGCTGCTGGAAACACAAGTAATTCAGTTTACTAAACAACTGATGAACTTTCACTCTTAAATATGACATTTTGCACAGTGCATTGAACTAAGCCTGTTATTAAACCTCACGTAGAATTCAGCAAGAGTTTCAATTTAATGTTAAGTAAACATGGAAACCTTTTTTTAATGCACAATTCAATTATACTGATAACGTGGTTGCCATAAAGTGGGTATATTCTGCTCTGATGTGCTTCTTTTAAATGACAGCCTTAATGTGCAACTTAAGAATAACTATGACCATAGTGAATCTTAGCAGTGCTATTAAATTTATAAATGGTATGGCGCAGTTAATGCATTATTGCAGTGTATCGTGGTATGGAATAAGAAATGTAATTTATTGATGATGTTGAAGTGACATTTGCATTTCACTAATCTGAGAAGTAAATTTTGTAGTACTATTAACATTAGGTGTCGACCTTGAATATGTGAACAAAGTGTAAGTAGAACGGTCACCAGGGTCATTCCATGTCAAGTGGTCTAAGGGTCCCCACTAGACCATCTCCAATTTCCATGAAATTTTTTCAGGTTGTACATATAGACCTTACATATAGCACTGCCAAATTACAGCTTCATAAGTAGTATGGTGGGGCCACTAGCAACCTTTTTGTAAAGACTCAATTTTTGACATTGTGACTATAGTAAATTCATCATAGTGTGCTATCAAAGTGGCTCATAAATCTTGTATAAAATTTTGACTGTACTTCATTGCGTTGTATCTACTGAAAGGATTAACTTTCTGAAAGATTTTTGAAAATTCGTTTTTTTTCTAATTTTTGACGTCCTATCTCAAACGCTTGAGGGAGTGGCGGCGTATTGGCCCAGTTTGGAAGTATCGTAAATTCGGGGCTGATGCCCAGAGCAGTCTGAGTTATAGTGGGCATGTGGTTAGTCTCCACGTGATCCGTGTATACATTTAGTGATTTTGCTGTTTCCTCTTCGTTTACTGCTCTCACATCAAATGAAAACAAAACAGATGGCTGTGGTGGGAGGCTATCGAGTGAATGAAAATACATACACATAATTACGGAAGCCTAAAATGTGTTGTTAGTTGCAGATTTTATTTTATTTCCACCTTTCTGACAGTCAAGCATTTATTGCCTTGCTGAACAATGAGGCTATTTTTGTCGATTTGCTAAAGAAATTTTCTTTTATTAATCTTTTCTGCTGAGGCAGAAAATATATTTGAAACGAGGTGTTTAATTCTGCACACTGTTTGCTGCATCATTTAAAGTGCACGTTTTCAACTTGTAACACGTATGGCATTATGCCATAATAAAGAACCAAACATGAGATAATATAGTACTGGTATTATAAGAAAATTTACATTCCAAAAACTACATTGAAAAGCTTAATATCAGGTCGTGGCCCACTTCACTGGGAATCTGGACATACGAATGTGCACTTTAAATGTGCACATTTTATTATCGGTCACGAAATTCCGATGCTCTTAGAGTATCCTCCGATGTCTTGTTTGTTTTATGACATAATGTAAGATGTTTTAATGTTTTACACTTAACGAACATACGGGCTCCCTACGCCATCGTAGCTGCGCAAGGCCGGTGGCACCTGTCATCTGACGCTCTCTGGCAACTGCACAAATGAACCTATTTCCAATAGCTCGCGTGAAAATATTCCGAATGATGGTTTGAAAAGTGTTACTTTCAAAATAAATATCCTACGTAAGTTGAACTATGTGTGAGAATGTACGATAAATTTCTTAAATCACAGAGCATTTGAGTCTCATTTAAAAATCAACTCTTTGATGATGATGATGATGAGCCATTTAGATGAATTTAGAGCCCAGAAGACAAGACATTAACGTCGTTATTAAAAATTTTGCTGGCACATTTGTGTAATATATATTACATTGTAATTCACACATAAAAGACCAACATTATATGTGAAAGCTTGCTTCTCTTGCAGCGTCTTAATCTTAGAGACCAATATTATATGTGAAAGCTTTGCTTTTTGTGTAGCAACACGATGTATATAAATTTAAACCATTAGCTTTTTCTGTTTGTGCATTCGCGCTTCTTAAGTGATGTTGCTTTTGGCTGACTACATCATGTGTCCTCAGTTCTGAATACCCGCTGTCATCGGCTGGCGAGATCACGTGACATGAGCTATGACTGGCTTACAAAAACGCATTGCAATCTTGATTTCAATGCTTCAGAAAGTAACATGCGGTGTTTGGTGGAATTCGAATTTATACTTTCGTAATACGAAAATATGCACTGTACATGTTGCTGCTCATCAAAGATCTTTCCAATACGTGTTGTCTTCCCTGTGTTTCGTTTTCTAAAGCGCCGGGAAATTCTACGACCGTATGTAACCATTCAAAAGACTGATGATATACAGTTCCGAGAGAAAATATATTGTCAGTTAATAGGGAAACAGTATGTTTGCACTCCCGGGAGGAAGTGTATCTTTAACTGGGAAACCCGGGAATTTATTTTTTTTCCATGTCGGCGTATACACCCTGCTATGATTGTTTAATATTTTTCAGTTGGAAATATACACCAATTCTACTTTATAATATTTTTCAGTTGGAAATATACACCAATTCTACTTTATCTAATATTGAAACAAACAGCAATTGGAAGCATAAATTTAATTGTAGTGTAATGGATATCAATGAGGTTTCAGTACTGTGTGTCATTGGTCCTACATATAATTCTGCATGTCAGCTGAAAACATACACACATCGAGGCTTCATTCCAATCAAAGAATTTTCAGTAGAGTAATATGAATTCATGACTTTCTACAGAGATATTGTTGTAATCGTTTTGGAGCAGAGAACCATTCTGTTGAAAAGGGTTTACGGATTGTCAATGTGGAAACGGCAAAACAATTCCAAGCTGTGACTAAGAGCAATGTCAAACCTGGTTGGAAGATCTGTCCAACTTGCAGAAACAATTTTTACCAAAGAAAGCAGAAAAATCACAGTGAACTTCAAACCAGTCAGAAGATGAAGCATATCCAGAGGTATCAATCAATCAATTCAATTCTAACTGCTTTTTCGGTCTTCCCTCTAAAATTTTAGATAATATCCAAAAGGGATGTGAAAGGTTACGCAAAACGAAAAATAAGCAAAGCTCAACAGGCAATTGTGAATAACATTGCTGCTGCTTGAAGGATTAGCCCCAAAAGATCTTCAAACACCTAGTACAAGCAAGACATGTCCTGATTGTGAAGATTATAAGCAGCTGATTAAGGAATTGAAAGAGAAGTTGCAATTGTCAAGGCAGCCTGAAAAATTGCAGATACTGACACTAGTACCACAAAGCTGGACTATAAAAGAGACAATGCAAGAATTCGGTGTTTCAGAGAGGATGGTAAAAGCAGCTAGGAAGTTACAGGCAGAAAATAGTGTACTAAATCTGCCAAAGAACAAGTGTGGCAAGATGATTTCAGATGCCGTAAAAGAGTGGTAACATTTTTTCAGAGTGAAGAATTTAGTCGAATTTGTCCAGGTAAAAAGACTATGTATCAATTAGAATAGAAGGAAAGATAGTTTTGATGCAAAAATACCTTCTTCTGAATAATTTGGAAGAAATATCTGTTGCATATCAACTTCAGCATGGACCTGAAATTGGATTTGGTAAATTTTGTGAATTGAGGCCAAAATCGTGCATCGCTGTGGGTGCTGCAGGAACCCACTCAGTTTCTGGTTGCACTTTACACCAAACTGTGAAACTGATGCTTGCAAGCACTCCAATTAAAGAAGATTATAAGAGTCTGACTGCTAAAACAGTATGTGATTTGGAATCCAGACTGCATGCTTCTTCCCCGTGAAATAGGTCCGGGAAAGGAACTACTTGCGCAGTTTTTAGAAAGTAGTTTTGAAGACAGTGATCCAGATGATACCATTGAGTTCAAACAGTGGGTGCACACTGATAGATACATTAGAAACAAAGCAGATGACCACTGAGGATTTTACTGAAGATCTGATTTAAAAAATTGACAAACTTTCCACTCATTATGTTGCAGAGTACCAGAGCAAGCACCTAAAATGCATAAAAGAAAACTCTAAGCCAACTGAAATGATCATATTAATGGACTTTGCTGAAAATTATTCCTTCATTGTCCAGGATGCAGTTCAAGGTTTTCACTGGAATAACAGCCAAGCAACTTTACACCCATTTGTTGTGTACTTCAGAAATAACTTGGACATCAGCTACTGTATAATAAGCGACAGCCTGAAACATAATGCAATTGTTGTTAATGCAATTATAGTGAAATTAATAGAAGATCTAAAGTGTCTCCTTGGAAAAATGACACACATTTACTACTTCAGTGATGGGTCAGCAGTGCAGTACAAAAACTTCAAAAATTTTATGAATCTCTGCCACCATCAGAATGAGTTTGGAATCTCAGCTGAATGGAACTTTCCTGCTACAAGCCACAGAAAATCTCCATGTGATAGAATTGGAGGAACTGTAAAGTGCGTGGCAGCAAGAGCAAGCCTTCAAAGACCAACTGAGTACCAGATTGTGACACCAACTGACTTGTTTAAATACTGTACAAAGAATATCAGAGGAATCCAATTAATTTTTGTTTCAAAAGAACAAATTGAAACATTAAAAACTGAGCAGGAAGCAAGGTTAAAAAATGGCTGCACAGTATCAGGAACAAGAGACAATCGCCATTTTGTGCCATTAAATGAAAAGCAAGTTTGTATTAGAAGAGTATTCAATGATACAAACTTTTTTGTGGCAAATGTTGACCAAAGCGTTTCATTCAGAAATACTAAAGCCTTACAACTGGGCCAATACATTGCCTGTATATATGATGGAAAATGGTGGATTGGTAATGTGTCCGAAGTTTCAGAAGAAGAAAAGTTTGTCATTTTCATGCACCCCAATGGACCTGCACATTCATTCTATTGGCCAGCTAGGCAGGATGTTTGTTGGATTCCAAACCAACACATTATTTCTATCATTCCAGCTCCATCAGCAACAAGAATGGGCTGACATTATAGCTTGTTAGAATCAACTGTAATTTCTATTAGTAACAAATTTCAGCAAATGAATTAATAAGAACTGAAATATTTGGCTTGGGAGCCATAAAGAGTACGACTGGTACATGTATTTTTTAATGTAATATAAATGTGAGTTTATTTGATACAACAAGATTTATGGAACACTTCAATAGCACACTATGATGAATTTACCATAGTTTGACCTTTTGTACTAAAACGAAGCTATTGTACCCAAAAAGTTGAACAGGATCACAAAGTTTGAGCACAACAGGTCTCTTAGATCCTGAACAGTGGTAAAACAAAGTTGATCATTTATTCATTTCAGTCACAATGAAAAAAACGAGCCTTTACAAAAAGGTGGCTGGTGGCCCCACCATACTATTTATGAAGCTGTAATTTGGCAGTGCTTCATGTAAGATCTATATGTACATCCTGTAAAAATTTCATAAAATTGGAGATGGTCAAGTGGGGAACTTGTCTAAATTTAGGCCACTTGACATGGAATGACCCAATAGTAAAGTTAAATTTCAGACAAATACCACATGAAAACATAAATTATTAAACGGTCCATATCTGCAGAATGAATTTATATGTTGGCAGTGAAGTTTTCATGAAGCAATGGTATTACACATGGAATATTGACAGGTTTGTTCATAACCACTTTCTGTGTTTGCTGCACATTGTCACACATATTTTTTGCGAAACTGCCAGAATGTTACAGTTACTGGTGTAAATAATCTTACATACACATGTCACTTGAAATCTGATACAGTGCAGCTATTTGTAGGGTATTCAGCTATCAGCAGGAAAACAAATTCACTTGGTGCCACTAGTATTTTTATTCTGCCTACCAGAATTGAGGGTCCTGACACAATCATGCAAACTGCTTGTGTACTGTCTGTGGTGAACAAGTCTGCTTCAACGCCCATCTTAGGTGCAACTGCAGAAGTACTGTGATAGCATTAATGCAGCATTTGCATTTGAATATATGTGCTTCATTATAGTTCGTACAAACTGTGATCAGCTTGCAATTCATTTGACAAGCAGTATCACAACAGTAATCCTAAACCATCACTGTGAGTAAACAATAGGAAAGTAAATATACTAAATTTTATTAAATACATTAAAAGAGTGGTTAGACCCAACATAGTTGAAGCCTTGGCTTTCACCCCTGACACAGTGATGGTTTGGCATACAGAATGATATGTATGCACGACACACATCATGTAAATGAAAAGCAATTTGAAGAGTCATTGACCTTGGACCTGAACCTGAGAACTATTCAAAGGCTAAAAGGTTAAAATGTGTTTCTAGACCCCCTCCCCCCTAGAAATATTGGTTGTGCTGAGAGACTGAACCATAGTGCAGCTCAAGGCTTAGCCTAGGTTGAAAGGTGGCAGTGTGGCTGTGAGCTGACGAAGCCTTGCTAGGTGAAAGCCAAGTAAAGGATGTGCTAACAAATTGACCTGTAGCACAGCCTAACCAAAAATCCAAATTGTGCCCAGAATGTAACTTTTAACTACGAGAAGTCTTCTTTTATGTTGTGTGGTGTGTTAGTGGGACTGAACTTCCCTATGACCTTAACAGATGCATGTAGACATTATGTTAGTTAAAAGCCACCTTCTTGGTCAAATTAATAAAGCTTAGTTTTTAAATGGTGTATATTTTGGGCATGAGGACATGCTGGAAAGTAATGGTACACAATTTTTATTTGAAAATTATTGAAGCATTTTAATTAAAACAAACTTTATTAACATTTTACATCTTTATTCTTAGTGTTTAAATATCTATTTCAAACATAGTCACCATGGCACTGAACACCTTTCTCCCAATGAGACACCAGGTTGTTGGTGTCATCACTGTAGAATATTTGACTTTGTTGGCAGACGCACAGCCTCATCTATGCTCGCACCAATTCACCACTATCAAAGTGAAGTTAAAAAAAATGGCTCTGAGCACTATGTGACTTAACATCTGAGGTCATCAGTCCCCTAGAACTTAGAGCTACTCAAACCTAACTAACCTAAGGACATCACACACATCCATGCCCGAGGCAGGATTCGAACGTGCGACCGTAGCGGCTGCGCAGTTCCAGACTGAAGTGCCTAGAACTGCTCGGCCACACCGGCCGGCAAAGTGAAGTTCTTGAAGGTGTGCTTTAGATTTTGCAAATAGTTGAAAATTAACTGGGTCAATCTGGGACACTATGAAGTATGAACAATAACAATGAATCAAAAGTGTCAGACTGTTGTGGGTGCAAAAAAAAGTTGTGTATGATCTATCATTCTCATGCTGAAGGAGAGGGTACTCCACATGTGGATAAACTATTTGAATTTGTGTTTTGTTTTCTGACATGCTGACACGGTTAACTAACACACACGCATTACACACTGCAGTTCAGAACCCTTCAGCAGGAGGGTGCTGCATATTGTGTCAGCAAAGTCGTAACATCAACAGAGTAATGTGCACGACAACTGATATGAAGAACACAATCAAAGTTTAGGAGGCATTATTTTTTGGTACACTCTTGTAGTAATTTGATGCATTTGACAATTGCCTTGAATGTTGCAGAATGGTTCCCTTGGAATGGCCTAGCATCCATTTGGAAGTCATAATACTATATCCATAACATCAGCCAAAACATTATGACCACTGATCTGCTATCAATATAAACTTATCCAGGCAATAGCACCTCACCTTGTCTTCTAGTCCCACATGCACACGGTGCATGGAGTATGAGTGAGCATGCTGTCTGGGTGTAAAATAGGGAATGCACACAATCTATCTGAGTTTGACTGAGAGCAGATTTTGATGGCCTGAAGGCTTGGGATGAGCATTTTGGAAGCTGCACTGCTTGTTGGGCATTTGAGGAGTGCTGTGGCAGTTGTCTTCAACACATGGCAAAACACAGGTGAAACCATGTCCAGACATTAGGGGGTTGGGCAAGTACTGCTCATGGCAGGTGGTACACATCATAGGCTAGGCAGACTGGTAAAACAACACAGGCAGTAAACTGTGGCATAACTAACATCATGAATTAATGCTAGGCAGAATAAAAGTGTGTCGGCATGCACAATGCTCCAAACGCTCCTAATGATGAGTCTGTGCAGCTGATGACCCATGAATGTGCCAGTGTTAATGTCATGACATCGACAACTACAACTGAAATAGGCATGTAACTGTTGGTGTTGGATGTTGGCACATTGGGAGAGCACTGCATGGTCTGATGAATCCTGATACATTCATCATGCCTTTGGAAGGATGCATTTCTTGTTTGTGATCTTCAGTCCTGAGACTGGATTGATGCAGCTCTCCATGCTACTCTATCCTGTTCAAGCTGCTTCTTCTCTGAGTAACTACTGCAACCCACATCCTCCTGAATCTGTTTAGTGTAATCATGCCTTGGTCTCCCTCTAACTTTTACCCTCCAGCCTTCCCTCCAGTACTAAATCGATGATCCCTTGTGACTCAGAATGTGTCCTACCAACCGATCCCTTCTTCTAGTGAAGTTGTGCCACAAATACCTCTTCTCCCCAGTTCTATTCAATATCTCCTCATTAGTTACGTGATACACCCATCTAATCTTTAGCATTCTTTTATAGCAACACGTTTCAAAAGCTTCTGTTCTCTTCTCGTCTAAACTACTTATCGTCCACATTTCACTTTCATAGATGGATACAGTCCATACCAGTACTTTCAGAAAAGACTTCCTGACACTTAAATGTATACTTTATGTTAACAAATTTATCTTATTCAGAAATGCTTTCCTTGCCATTGCCAGTCTACATTTTATATCCTCTACTTCAACCATCAGTTATTTTGCTACCCAAATAGCAAAACTCATCTACTACTTTAAGTGTCTTATTTCCTAATTCCATCATCATATCCTGATTTAATTAGACTACATTCCATTATCCTTGTATTGCTTTGGTTGATGCTCATCTTATATCCGCCTTTGAAGGCACTGTCCATTCTGTTAAACTGCACTTCCAGGTCCTCTGCTGTCTCTGACAGAATTACAATGCTGTCGGCAAACCTCAGAGCTATTATTTCTTCTCCCTGGATTTTAATGCATACTGAAAATTCTTCTTTTGTTTCATTTATTGCTTGCTCAACATACAGAGTGAAAAGCACTGGGGATGGGCTAAAACCCTGTCTCACTTCGTTCCCAACCACTGCTTCCCTTTCATGCTCCTCGACTTTCATAACTGCCATCTAGTTTCTGTACAAATTGTAAATAGCCTTTTGCTCGCTGTATTTGATGACTGCCACCTTCAGAATTTGAAAGAGTATTCCAGTCAACATTGTCGAAAGCTTTATCTAAGTCTATAAATGCTGGAAATGTAGGTTTGCCTCTCCTTAATCTGTCTTCTGAGATAAGTCTTAGGGTCAGTATTGCCTCATGTGTTGCAACATTTCTATGGAATCCAAACTAATCTTCCCTGATGTTCGCATCTACCAGCTTTTCCATTCGTCTGTAAATAATTCATGTTAGTATTTTGCAGCTGTGCCACAGATGTGACACCCAATCACTGACCATTTTCGAAGTCAACGAGTTCTGCAGAGCACCTATGTGCTCTCTCATGTTGTCTAATGGCTACTGAGTTCGCTGATATGGAGTGCCTGGCAGTATGTGGCAGCACAATGCTCCTAGTATGAAAAAGTATGTTTCTGGCAGTGTCCGGATACTTTTGAGCACATACTGTATGATGAAGTTATGCCCTGTCCAAAATTCTACCAGATGGCTTCCTCTTTCATTCCTTATCCACATTCCATATTCACCCACTAATTTTCCTTCTCTGTGAACCGTGAATTTACTTTCAGAACTTTTTCTTAAGAATTTACTTTATTTACTAGCGATTCGTCAAGAACATTAACACATTTAATCACACTATGTGAGTGTGGAAGTAGTTGCCAGGGAGTAACTGATGAAATCAAAATGAAATTGCTTTTAACAAATGGGAATTTTATTCCTAAAAGCCCTTTTTTTAAGATACAGATTTAAAATTATAAGCAGAAAGCACCCTCTAAATATCAAGTTACAATTTATTCAGAGGCAGAAAGAAACAAATTTTTGAGTGTATGAGTTTTCGGGCTGAGAACCTTGCCGCTCCCTTTTGACATGGCCATAGTCATGACCGCTAACAACCACCTCTGAACGACTACACAGGTGCAAATCTGCAACACACCAGATTACTTTAAAGTAAAAGTTTTAACAATTCACACAAGCACACAAAGTATGCACACCGTAGAATAGATGGAAATTAAAAGATTAATTTGCCACTGAAGGGGCAACTTGATTTTAATTTCTAAGAGAAGTCTTATGGTGGAAGGGTGGCAACTTTATATACAAAAATGACCATTTAAATAAAAGCCCATGAAATGCAATCTTACATAAAATTATACAAGGTTGGCCAAACACGCTCTACAGTACACATATACCACCTCTGAAGATGATAGGCAAGGTAAAAACATATTTCTGGAATTAGACCATTACACTTCAAGCAATAAATTCGTTAACACACCAAATCCGACAAACATGACAGAGGCAGCTATTAACATACGGCAGACTGATAAGGTGATTACCAAACAACCCAAACCGCAAGTTGTTCTAACGCGCCCCTAGTCCACAAGGGAAAAACGGACCACCCAATTCATAAATAACCACCTTCCCGCGGGTGGGCAAACGGAGAAGAATAGTGGGACGACCCCAAAACAAAGGGGCTGGTGACCTCATCAAGAAAACAAGTAGAATTTAACAAGTAAATGAAACAACATATCATGAATCAATTAACTTCTAATAAACTGCGGAACTGTCTGCTGCCAGCCGCTTCAAGAGACGCAGGAAGGTGTGCCAATCTCCCGTCTCACGGCGTCACAGCTCGCACTGCCCAGACCGATGTCGTGGGTTGACTCCTGTTGCTCTCGTGTCGGCCACGAAGCCACTACCCCTTGCTATACAGTGCGGCCCACTGGACTCAAGTGGCGACCTCACATGTGCTGACACTCAAGGCGGACAAGCCATCTTGTGTCTCAGTGTGCGACAGACCAACCGATTGATCCAACCACCAATGACCATTGCCTGAGCAACTCGAACAGACTGGCGGTCCAACGTGCAGCCTCAGATGCAGGAATTAAGCCCGCGATCGGGCGACCACTTGTTGAGTTCTCTCATTGCGTCACAAATTCGGATGAGAGACTTGCAGGCTGGGGACGACAGACTGACCCCAGGCTGACTCCAGACTCACCCAGACTGACCCTGACTGACCGACTGGTGAGCTCATAGCGCCCCTTACATACACACGAACGGGCTACCCCTTTCCCACCAGAGGGAGACGCCAAAGCTGCAACTGCTACAGTTGCGCACCACCAGAAACGGAGGGCGACACCTTTCCCCCGTCTGCCTCTGCCTTTCCCCCGTCTGCCTCTGCCTTTCCCCCGTCTGCCTCTGCCTTTCCCCCGTCTGCCTCTGCCTTTCCCCCGTCTGCCTCTGCCTTTCCCCCCGTCTGCCTCTGCCTTTCCCCCGCCTGCCTCTGCCTTTCACCCGCCTGCCTCTGCCTTTCCCCCGCCTGCCTCTGCCTTTCCCCCGTCTGCCTCTGCCTTTCCCCCGTCTGCCTCTGCCTTTCCCCCGTCTGCCTCTGCCTTTCCCCCGTCTGCCTCTGCCTTTCCCCCGTCTGCCTCTGCCTTTCCCCCGTCTGCCTCTGCCTTTCCCCCGTCTGCCTCTGCCTTTCCCCCGTCTGCCTCTGCCTTTCCCCCGTCTGCCTCTGCCTTTCCCCCGTCTGCCTCTGCCTTTCCCCCGTCTGCCTCTGCCTTTCCCCCGTCTGCCTCTGCCTTTCCCCCGTCTGCCTCTGCCTGCCCCCCCATTCCCCCCGTCTGCCTCTGCCTGCCCCCCCATTCCCCCCGTCTGCCTCTGACTGCCCCCCCATCCCCCCCGTCTGCCTCTGCCTGCCCCCCCATCCCCCCGTCTGCCTCTGCCTGCCCCCCCCATCCCCCCGTCTGCCTCTGCCTGCCCCCCCATCCCCCCGTCTGCCTCTGCCTGCCCCCCATCTCCCCCGTCTGCCTCTGCCTGCCCCCCCTGCTGCCTCATGGCCTTGGCCTTGATCCTCCTCCTCCCCTGCCCCCATCCTCTTTGTTCTCCTACTATCGAATTCCACTCCTTCATGACTATTAAATTTTCGTCTTCCTTCACTATCTGAATAATTTCTTCTATCTCATCATACATTTTTTCAGTCTCTTCATCTTCGGAGCTAGTTGGCATATAAACTTGTATTACTGTGGTAGGCATGGGCTTCGTGTTTATCTCAGCTACAACAGTGCGTTCACTAAGCTGTTCGTAGTAGCTTATCTGCGCTCCTATTTTTTATTGATTCTTAAACCTACTCATGCATTACCCCAGTTTGATATTGTATTGGCCTGCCGGTGTTGCCATGCAGTTCTAGGCACGTCAGTCTGGAACCGCGTGACCGCTACGGTCACAGGTTCTAATCCTGCCTTGGGCATGGATGTGTGTGATGTCCTTAGGTTAGTTTGGTTTAAGTAGTTCTGAGTTCTAGGGGACTGATGACCACAGATGTTAAGTCCCATAGTGCTCAGAGCCATTTGAACCATTTTTTGATTTTGCTTTTATATTCCTGTGTTCATCGGACCAGAAGTCTTGTTCCTCGTACCATCAAACTTCTCTAATTCCCATTATATCTAGCTTTAACCTATCCATTTCCGTTTTTAAATTTTCTTACATACCTGCCCCATTAAGCGATCTGACATTCCCTGTTTCACTCTATAGAATGCTAGTTTTATTTCTCCAGATAATGACGTCTTGAGTTACTCTTGGCCAGAGATCTGAATGGGGGACTATTTTAATTCCCGAATATTTTACCCATGAGGATGCCATCATCATTCAACCATGCAGTAAAGTTGTATCCCCTCGGGAAATATTGTGGCTATAGTTTCCCCATTGCTAACAGCACAGGAAGACTGTTTTGGTTAATGTTACAAGTCCAGATCAGTCGTTCATCCCAACTGTTGCCCCTGCAACTATTGAACTATTGAAAAGATTGCTGCCCCTCTTCAGGGACCACACATTTGTCTGGCCCCTCAACAAATACCCTCCGCTGGGGCTGCACCTACAGAACAGCTATCTATGTCACTGAGGCATGCAAGCCTCGCTACCAGTGGCAATGTCCACCCTTCATGACAATGATTTTTCCCACTGGCAGTGGCATTTTTCATCAAAATAATGCATCATTTCACAAGGCCATGAGTGTGATGGAATGGTTTGAGGAACATAGTGGTGAATTCCAATTGATGTGATGGCGAACCTGGTCAAACACATCTGGGATGTAATTTAAAATGTCGGAGATCATCCCCCCTTTTAGAATTTATGGGAAGGAGGTGACTTGAGTGTGCACATATGGTGCTAACTTCCTCCAGTGATCTACCAAGGCCTCATTGCTTCCATACCACAATGTCTCCCTGCTGTTACCTGTGCCAGAGGTGGACATACCAGACTTTAAATGAGTGATAATAATGTTGGGGCTGATCAGACTGTGGCAGTTACCATTATTGAAAGAAGATTGTTTTATTGTGGTGATGGTGATAATGATAGTGGCACATTAAGTTCGGCCAAACAGCACATGCTGCCCTCAAGCGCTGCATGGCTCACCCTCCAGTCCAGCTTCAAGACACCGACTGCCCTTGAGATGCACTGCTGTTGCTCTACATCCATTTTGGCTCCACAACGTCCACTGGTGCCATGAACTCTGAGCTGTGACAAGTGACATTTGCCAGGCACATGGGGCTGGAATTCAAAGAGGGATCCCACAAAATCAAAATCCCCCTTCCCCACTATTGAGGAGCCCTCTACATATGACTCTCCTTGACATGGGTAATGTGCATGCATGAGGCTTTATGCGTGCATAAATTCAGAAGCAGGAGGTTTGTCAGGCTCACCACCCTGACAGTCTCACAGGGTCCCAAGAACTGAGGAGCTAGTTTGCTAGCAAACCCTAACTCCCTTTTTTGAACAATGAGGGTTTCGGGCTAACACTCTGTCCCCAGCCTTTGCAATGAACTATTTAGCCCCTGATTGCAGCAGATGGCTAGCCAGCAGATGGATAGCCTGTGATGGGCAATTTTGGTATTATGCCTAGCCTGGCTCCAGTTGTGCTGTGTTACTGCTAGGGTGACTTGTTCTGGAAGCAAACCATTGATTGACCACAGGTTGACAAGAGGAGAATTTACTGGATGTGCTAGCATAAGGGATACTGGAGCAGCTTCCAGGGACTTGGGTTGTGCAGTTTTAAAGACAAAATTGAGCCATGGTACTGAAATGTCCCACTTCGTCTGAGCCTTGTTGTGAAAGATAAGCACATCCTTCAACATGCAGTTCACCTGGTCAGCAAAGTATGATGGTAATAAGGATTTGTGGTCACATTCTTAATTCCATTGTCAAAGCAGAACCTCACGAATAGCTGGGAAACAAAAGCTAATAAGCATTCTGTGTGGCCTGTAAACAGAAAGAATTCATTACAAATGCTGGATAGCTATCAGGATGATCACTCCTCTGCTTGGAATGAGTCAAAAAGCGAGAAAAGTCATCCATGATAACTAATAGGTGCCTAATACCCACAAATACGAGATAGTGGACCTGTATAATCAATATAAAATTTATGCATCAGTTATTTCTGATGGGTAGACTCCAAAAGCCCTTCAGGTGGTTCGGGTTGGGCTCAGCTTGATTATGGCTCTCACATCCCCCACCAACCTCTGGACATCATTATACAGGGAGGACCAGGTGATGTGTTGTCTTATCTTGACAACAGTATTATAAATGCCCAAATGACTGCCTAAGAGGGCGTTAAGGAAATAATGAGCCAAACCCTAACTAAGAGCTTGTCAGTCTCTAAACAAAATTCTTGGTGTTTAAAATAAAATATGAATTTCTCAAGGGCAAACAGAACCACCAAGGCTTCCCATTCATACATATAATATTTCGTCTCCTCAGGTGAAAGTTTCCAAGGTCCATAGGCTATAGGTCATCAACCCACAACACCTCCCCTCCCATTCTGTTCCTGTAGCAGGACAGCTTCCACTTTCTACCCTAGAAGAATTAGGTGCCCATTTGCAAGAACAGGAGCTCAAAATTGGGTATGGCTAATACTAGTGGGTTACAAAGCGCCACTTTAATGGTTTCAGAAGATTCTGGATGACTTTCATCCCATTTGAAATTTCTTAAATCATTAAGGCATCCCAGTAATTTAGTAAAATTGGGCACAAACTTTCGAAAAAAATTTGTAATGTCTATGAACTGTGCAACACCGTTCTTATTTCTAGGAGCTGGAAATTTTCGCAAATCACCACTATGCTTCTGGACAGTTCTAATGCAATCAGTGGAACTAAGATGCCCCAAGAATGAAACCTATGTGCCAGTGTCATTTTAGATGGTTTCGCAGTAAGTCCCACCTCCCTCTAGTAAACCAGGACTGCCTCAAGATGTTGCAGGTGTTCAGACAGAACAGTAAATAACCATGCCGTCTAGGTGATTATACACACACTTGAACGTGAAATCACCCATAGCATAATCTAGAAGGCAAGACATAATGGCAACTCCTATTGACATACCAAAGGGCACCCTGTTAAAATCGTAGAGGGTCCAGTCTGTACAGAAGGCAGTAATATGCTTGGAATCCTCTGTTAACATGATCTAATAATATGAGAGATTGAGATACAGGACAGTAAAATACTGAGCCCAACTGAACCAAGTAAAAGAAATATGCAGATTGGGAAGTGGCACAGACTCCAAAACTCCCTTCTCATTAACCATATGATAACCCACAACTGGATGAAACACCCCTCTGCTGCTCATAGATACTGAAAATATGGGAGATGCATAGGCTGAGATTGAGGGCCTGATGACCCCATCGAACAACATATTATTAATCAAAGCACATATACATTTCGTCTTTGATGGAGAAAGCCTCTAAAGATCCTGCCTCTCTGGAATGTCATTTGTAAGGCGAATTGTGTACAGGAAATTATTGGTGACGTCAAATCTGTTAGTTAACTACCTGCGGTAAACAATCAAGAACTTCCAGTACCAGCTTTACCTCTACTGGACCAAGGTGACTGAGCTCAAATGGCGAACATTGTGGTAACACACTATGAACTCTTGTGGCAACCTGATAGGAGCACAACTGGAATTTTTCAACTGGGTTAAATTTAAAATAAACAACCCTGCCTTGACAAACTAACACAAACCCACTACCACTTACAAAACACACCCCAAAATTAAGTTTACTGAAAATTTTTTAATTACTATTCACTTCATATGCCAAGAAAATTTTCCAGTACTCAGTTTAGCCAATCAGAGGCAACATCTGCCCAGTGAGAGCTTGACATTGGGATGATGGATGCAAATGAGGCAGTTCACAGGTATTGTGGAACTCCAAATACCACAGATAATCTAAATGAGAAACTGAACTACCAGAGTTGAGGAGTGTGTACACTGGTTCCTGGATAAGTTATACCCAAAGGTAAGGCAGGCATTCCCCTACCTTGGACTTGGCACAGAGACAGCACTTTGGCAGTAGAACACTACCATGCCTCTTCCATTCCTTGTGATGCCAGCTGTTTGACTCTCCTTCCATGGTACCAGACATTGCTATACAAAATGCCCCTCTTTGTTACACTGGAAACAAATCCTACACTTGTTCCGTATGGGTGGTCCCCTTTTAAATTGCCCAGAATCTCGATTCCCATCCTGATGAAGACACTTAAAGCCCCATCACTGCTGGTCTGCGAAACTCTGAACTCAATAGCGGACACCAAATCCTCTAATTCAGTAAAAGATGTGCATTTATTAGTGGAGGTAATCCATGAACGGTCCTGTGGCTTCTCTAATATATTATGGAGTATTTGTATCTCTGTGACCTGCAATTGCAAGAATGGAATGACCATATGCATTCATCTGTGTGCCTAGGGAAAGGTTCATGAGGAAACTGCACTAGCCAAAATGTTCATGCTTGAGCAGCCTCTAAATATGTGAAATGTCAGCCCAGTAATTGATTCCCACAACTCCCTCAATGTTGCACTTCTGTGTAAAATTCAACTGAAAACATGACTTAACAATGCCTGAACAACAACATTATTGGAGATGGTCAAAGTGTCAGCATCAAACATAAATTTGGTGATCCAAAGGATGGATCTCACCTGTCTTCAAATTCGAAATTGAAAGTTCCATTATAGCTAGAAGCAGTAACATATTTGGTAAGGTAATTTCCCAAATGAATTCCCTTCTCATCCTTAAAGGTGACTGTAGCATTACTTCTACTTACAGCAGTTATCTGTTGGTGGGAGAATCTTTTTCTCCACCTATTGCTCCTAATTTGTCTAAATCAAGGTGGCTGACCCCACTTAGCAAATCATGCACCTGCCCCTTTAACTGCAGAGCTAATGTAACCTGCTCAGGATAGAGATTACATTGTGGAATACCCCACAAGTGATTATCCCATTGGATCAATTGTGCCTGGACTGTATGTATTTGCTTATGGTGGGGCTGACTACTTTCTAAACACTCTATGTTCTGACACAAGGAAGTCATGGTCGGAGCTCAGTCAGCTAGTGCAACATATACCTCCCCAGTGCAGTTGGTACTAATCACCAACATGCAGACGAGCCACAAGTTCGGCCACACTGCCCTTACTACATGGAAGATGACTGACTTGTAATTCATAGATAAACTGTAGCTTCTTCAATAAGGACAAATTGAGACAGTCATGGGACCCCATGTTCAGCAGTGGATACCTACAGACACACACCTCGTGGTGAATGACAGTATGAGGATAACCTCCCCCTTTAGTTCCAGGAAAATAACCATCCTCCATTACCAACCAAACATCCAGCAGGAAAGAGGGAAATTAAGTGGAGTGACTGGATGGATTGGGGTTCACATGAGTCTCCATTGTTTATTAAAATGTTTTTATTTAAGGAAAATAACTAAAATCAGATACATTAGCAGGATTACAAACAACACTCTGAAGTTTCAAATTTAAGACATTACACACCTTAGTTTAGTGACCATTTGAATAAGGCAATAGTTAAAGACAAAAGCTGTGTCTTACAGCAGTTCTTAGATTTTAGATTCAAAATTTCCATCTTCACAAACCGCAACTCAGAAAATGCTTCAACAAATGGACAAATAATTATTTGGAAACAGATGGCTCTTTAAGACAACACAGAAGCATAACTCATCTCAAAGGTTAAAACTGAAGACAGAGCAATTTATAGCTGCCTCAGGACCATTAGAAAAAGGAAATTCTTAAAATACACCTCAAAGTGCATCTAGATAATTTAATAAAGTAAACAGGTGCACTGATTTCTGGAGCTGCCTTCAGCAGACAGGACAAGTTGCTTTAAATCTTGCCCCCAATGAGCAGTTAAGTAATTAACTGAAATTAGTGTGCACAGATTGATATAACTGGTTTCAGACACATTGGAAATTCTATTAAGGTATGCCGTAGAAGATGTGTAAGTGTTTCAGTAAATGAATGTGCATGCATAGGAGCTCAAGAATGCCCTTTAAAAAGGAAAACCAGTATTTAGTACTCAGAACCAACTTTTAGCAGTAAATAAATAAAAGGTGAGGAAAGGTCACCCCATGACAACTTTAAAATAACAAACAGTTGGACAATTAAATCTATTAAGCAGTAACTAGCCCTGAGATGGAATAAATTTCTTTCACTCTCCAGCTCACAAATGGCCAGTGAACAAACACACAAAAAACGTTCCGAGCTCAGTAAGACTTGAAGTTTTACACACTTTTGCTTGTTCTAGCCCGTGAGCCTCAAATGTGCCAACAGGCTATATTTTCACAAGTCTGGATGACATCTAAATATGACATGAGTGATTCACATAGAGCTGATCAGCATGCGATTCTAACAGTGCTCAGTGGTATGTACAAGAAGAGCACTCATCCCATCAAACCCCCAAACATGAAAATGTACAGAATTTTAGTACACATTTCAAATAGTAATTTACATAACTTGAGTGAAGGCAGCCCATTGGTAGCTGGCAGTGGTGCATTCCATGAGGCTGATGTACAAAGGCAGTGTTAACAGCCACAGTATGATGAGCAGGCCCTAAGAGTCCAGGTCCTAAACAATCGGTGTGTCACAACAGTAGAAAACTGGAGCAGACTAAGGGAGCATCTAAATTCCACTGTCATTCTCACTTAATACAACCACATGACCACAGTAGTTGCACAGATCAACGGACTCGTCAGATGATTCTCATCAAAAACTTAGTCTAAGGCTAAACATGGTCACACTTAAAACAGTGTTCAGGATTACCAAATCATAGAATCCACTGCTGAACATGAGGAATTGAATAGCAATAAGAAGCTTGTCTGGTTGCGAGACATTACCCTAACCCCTTCCAAGTCCATGCCACAAAGTATTAAGTCGTGCAACACAATGCAAATCAAGCAGTTTTGTGGATGAGAAAGCTCCCTGCATAATGTGACTTCCACAGAGAACAACCAACAGCAAATACAGATAGCCGAGACCACACCAATGTTCCATCTTCCGTTAACACTTGTGCCTGCAACTATTAACTTGACAGTACTTTTAAAGGACTACCAGTCACTCCAGTCTCAGTTTCAGATGAATGCCAGATACTGTCAATGTACCCTGTGCGGCTGTACCATACCCCATGGCGCCACAAGCTCCAAGGAAAAGAAATGACATACACCAGGTGCGGGGCAGGAAGTCAGAGGGAGCCTGTCATGGCTCAGATAGTATAATAATAATAAAATCATATTGTTGTTATTTGTACTAGTATGTTAGTATTATTGTAGGCAGTTAATCAATAGAAAGATCAATTAATAACATGATGTGGCTGTACTCTTTCTATCTCCTGCCCAGGATCTCTCTTCAAGGCATCCTCTTCGCATACACCATGCTGCTTCATTATTTTGTCGATATGCTCTTTCTGAAAGTTAAGTGGTCTACTTTATTTCTATCAGTAAGGTGACTTCCAACCAAAAATTATTCTTTGGCTGCTAATTATCTAATATTCTCAACAGATGTTGATATCAGTTTAACGATTTTCTTCCTATGCTATCACTGTTTCATTTGTTCTCATTCCAGCACTTACTTCAACATTACAGGTGTTTCAGTCTTGATATGCTGGAGCTGCTCCATAAGTAATCTTTCTAGAACTTTGTCTTCTTTTGAGATCAATAAGTAAAACCCATAGTTCCGATCCTTAGAATAGGGCTGGTTCAGCCTGTCTGTAGCCTACACTCTTTTTGTACTGTTAGAAACGTACTTGTCCCACCAAAAGGAATTAATGAGGTTAGAAAAGTAGTAAGTAGTGTGCCAAGGTAGGGGTGTGTGTGTGTGTGTGTTTTTTTTTTTTTTTTTTTTTAATAATTTTATCATAAATAAGCATTCTGTGAAACAAACGGTTTTGATGTAACTGTTCCAGACATTTTATGATTCTGATTGTGATAGTAGTATGAGTGATGTGGCACTTGACAGTCCAGTTCCTGCTTCCCCACACAGTTGATGTACACTGTATTGTGTCGTTTGATATGAACAACATTGATTTCATTGTTTGAGGTAGTAGCTGTGTTATTTTATTTGATTACACTACCATGATATGCATATGAAGATAATGAAGCTAGAAAATATGATTGAAAACAATGGAATAGAAAGAAGGCTGAAGTTGAAGATCATAATGAATTTTAAAAGGTGTTGTCATTAATCAGTCTTAATTTTTTGCTGGCTCCCATTGAAATATACCATAGTGAACTCATCACCAAGAATTTCGAACTCAAAAGATAACAATTAACCAGAACTACTATTTCGTTGTTAGGAAGTATGACGGTTGGGCTTCATATATGTTATACATTTTATATAATATGGGAGGACTGTGACTGCTTAAATGTATTAATTACAGTTTGTTATTTTTACCACAGGCCCAAGTTTACCCATTAAGCATGAATGTAAAAGAAGAGTTGGAGGAGGGTGCAAATAAAGAGGTAATTATAGAATTTATACGACCACGTGGAATTATTCATTGCTGAGTTGTGGTGGAAATAATGAGATGGTTGTCAATTGTGTGTGTATTCACTTTAGCAGTCCTGTGTTTACTTTAAGGTAAAGATGACAAGACTTGAGGTATTATAGTATGCCACAGGTTGGAAATGAGGAAACAGGTAAAGTAGAACATTTTGTTACAGTATACCCATATGGATTTAAACATTGCCTTTGAGCAGGTGAAGTAGTTTAGCTTGTGAGTTCCTAGAATTGCTTCTTTACATTATAAGCACAAATAAGAATTACGTGAGATTGCATTGATGAAGTTATATGAAAATTGGTACCAAGTCCCAAGTTTCAAGCTATGGTTTCCTGTTTTAATGAGTAGTTCTCTTAATAGTTCCGCGTATGTGAACTCCAGCATTGTATGTTTTTATTTGCCATGTGATACTGCTGTGACAGTTACAGAATTATTCAAGAAAAACCTACACAAAGTAGTGCAGAAAAGGGAGATGATCATAACCTTCTGAGTAGAGACTAAGATGTCTGTGCATACACTGCAGGTGTTGCGAACAGGCAGTCTTGTGAGGTACTTTTGAGCAGTTTTCTGAAAGCTGTGGTAAGCTGCTAGTATAGTAGCCCACACAAAATTATAATACTTTAGACCTTGTGACTATGAACAGGCATGTCCTTACAGATGGTATTAGTGCACAGAGGGGTTAGTGATCATGATTCCAGTGCAACAACAATAGTAAATGAAGTTACTGAATCTTTCAAGAAGGCTAGTTGAATAGATTTGCTAGAAAGAGCAGGGCTAGTAGTTGTTAGCATCCCATGTAGGCAATGAGTGAATATCATTTACTTCCAGTATCATTTACATAGAGAAATATTTGCAAATGTTAAATGGTCTGTACATCACACACTGAAAAAGTATGTGGTGAGTAACTGGATTACAGACAGAAAAGACCCACATGACAAAGTGTAGTTAGCAGATTCAGGTACACAAAAAATGGTGCCGAACTGGCCCCTCCCTGCCATCCGAATTGTTCATTTATGGAACAGTGGTTTGTCGCACGTATAGAAAAAGGCAGAGGTCACTCCAGTCTGTTAGAAAAGTCACAGGAAATATGTGCAAAACTACAGACATACCTAGTTGGTGTAAAATCTTGAATGATTTTGTGATTCTGTATGATGGTTCTTGAAAAAAAAAAATTCATCTGCAAGAATGGAAATGGATCCCGTAATTACTGGTCATGTGAAACTATTTAGTCTGTTTATTCACAGTGCTGCCACAATGCAGTCAGCCTGTAAAATGAGACCATAGTTCTGAAGCAGTATCTGTGGGAAAGCTAGCAAAGTTGATGTGCCTTTCAATGACTTAGCACTTCTGCTATGCAGTTATTCATTACTTTATGCCTTAAATTACATGAAAACAGTAAGATACATTAGAACTGAATGGTACAAATTGATAGGTGTGAAGTACCTGCCATTGCCACATTGTAAACTGTAAAAGTACCTTCTCTTGTGACAGTGTCCAACAGTCATAGCTAACACACAAAACATATGGAATGAAAATGAATGTTTGCATAAGTGCCTACTTATTTGTGGCAAAAAGTATTTTAACTATAGTTATATGTTGGCAAGATAA
Source organism: Schistocerca nitens (assembly GCF_023898315.1). NCBI lineage: Eukaryota > Metazoa > Arthropoda > Insecta > Orthoptera > Acrididae > Schistocerca > Schistocerca nitens. The sequence continues at coordinate 51,139,365 of NC_064624.1, read as the reverse complement.
AAATATTATCGAGTCTGAGAATCCTACTTTCACTACTGTTTGGGCTTTACCACCAATAGCATAGGCTTTCATTTATTGCACAAATTTAATCCATATTCATTCTTGCCCTTCGTCTCCCCTCCACTCTTCTGACACTACCATACAAGAGGTGTATAATCTGTTTATTCAGTGTACATTCCATGGCTTGCTAAATATTTCTGGGGTTTCTGCTCAAGGTTTCAGCCAGCTTTGTTCAAAGAGTATTTTGAACATGACAATTTTCTTGGAGGACATTACATTCAGGAACTACAAATACATAAAGAATTTACTGTTCAATGTTTTGATGGTAGTATGGTCTTTACTTTTTATTCAGTCTGTATTTCTGTATCTCTGCACTGACTAGCGTGCATTCATCAGAGGACCTCAAACTATTGCCTAGCCTAAAAAAGCTTGCTTTGTATAGTGCATCCCAGACCTATCAAGTATTCCTACAATTCTCCACACATGTCTAGCAGTCTGCAGTCGGGACAGTCAAAGAATCGATGAAGCCTTTGGTTGAGACCCTCCGCTCACTCCAAACCAAAGGACTTGAATCAATTCTGGAAATGCTGATACAAGCTGTGTACTGCAAGCACTCCATGTGTGGCTCAGGGGCTCTTGGCCATTTGTGCTACTTGTCCTTATAAACTGAAGATCACATCAGAACCCAAATGATAGGCATTATTGGTGCCAACATGAGCCACAACTTGGAGACAGCTGCACCCTGCATGTTTGATAGCCACAGGCAGGACATTCTCCACATCTCGGATGAGGCTCCCTGGCAGACGTATTCAGTACAAGTAGGATTCATTTCCAGGCCCGGACACCATTTTCCTAAGGAGTTTCATAATGAATTTAATGTTGGAGCTCCTGATTAACAAGCAATTCCCTCCCCACCTGTTGCTGTTTGGACCCTGGTGAATGAACACCTGCCAGTCCACTCACAGGATCAATGGGCGAGGCTAGCCTCCATATTCACTCTCTGCCTCAGTGCTAACAGTTACCACCCATTCCTCACCATTTGGTGAGGACAACTCTGCCACATTGGGTACACCACAAGGTGTCTTGACAGCAGAGCCATTGGGCAGAAAGATGGCACCTTAGGCATCCCATCTGACTTGCCAGATTATCGGCCACTGCTACTACAGTAGGCAGCAGCCTGAATGCTACTGAACATGGCAAAAAGCATCTTCAGCTGCTCTTTAGCTGAGGTCAGCTCCTCCATCTGCACACAGTGTGCACACGTTATGTCCATTTCAGCACTAATATTCAAGAATTAACTATAAAACACACAGAGAAAGCAGTATATGTAACTTGCTATTGTTCTGACGTTTCACCAGTGGAGGCTAATGCACTACTGCGCTGTGTAGTTGTTCATTCAAAAGAATTAAGCTGTGTAACAGACCGCGTATACACTTCAAAGTTACTAAAATATGGGATTGCACCTTTTGACTACAAAGACATGGAAGGAATGTAATCATAAAAAAGGGGGGGGGGGAGGGGGAGGAGGAGGGTGAGGGAAGCGCTACATATGTATCTTGATTCTGAAACAACACCAATTAAATTACAGTGTTGTTAGCAGTTGAATAAAGTACTGGCTTAATCTTTGTTTTAAGTAACGGTAATGTAATGCGTACATGCTAATTGGTTTTGATTGCTATGGGTGTAGTTTCAACCAGAATTTGGGTGCTCAATAATGCTACATTCAAGGAGCAGAGATTTTTGACTAAACGAGGTCATGAATGTTAGTCCGAAGTAAAGTTACATATTTTTGGTTAAACATAAATGGAAGGAGTCACTATCACTGCAAAATAAAGTTTTATTCATATCCAATCTTCACACATCAAATATGCATGTGTTGTCTATTCTTTTGAACATGTCCAAGGGGACAGACAGTATCTTGATCCTGCAGCCACAATGACTCAGGGGACAAAGGAAGTAGAGACTTGGATTGTCTGTGGGCATTAATTTACATAAATGGGGAGGGTTGATAGACACTGTAAAGAACGATACTACTACTTCAATAGTACCAGGTGAGTTTCTCACACTTGTAACTTTGCAGCTGCGAGAGGCAGCGAGGTTGAGCTGATCTGATGACTTCGACATGGTGCTACTTCCACGTTGATAGCTTTCTTTTTTATTGTAGCCACAGCTCCTTTTGATTCTGACATGTTAACTGAGCAACCGTCACAGCCTATACCTGCACAGTTCCGCAGGGACAGAGAAAGGCTTTCCATTCTCCTTAGAATTGTAGTACCTATACTTCACCAGTAACGCTACGCTCTTCATCTTGACACACTTGAGGTTCATCGTCTTCCACTACAATCCTTCTCTTTATTGATGTCAATAAACTCAAATATCTTTTGTGTAATTCACCATCAACATATCTTGCAGCTAAACTCAGTTGGGCAGTGTGTGCTATGTCCGTAGCCTCATCGAAGATTATGTTGTAATCATGAGAATCTTTGATTTCCTCCAGTAATCTCGATAACATCACTGTTTCACAGCATGAATTAAGTTCCTTACACGTTGTTTTACATATGTAAGTGGCATTTGCTTTAGTGGTCTCAAGGTGATGGTTTAGTTGCAACTCTCCAACATCAATTCTAAATCTTACACGCGCTCTAAAGTTTCCCGTGTTACTCACTATACTTTCACTATCATTATCGTTTTCTAATAGACTCCCATCATCTGTATGACCACGCAGGGGAATATTTTGCTTTCCATGAAATACGATTGTTTTTATTATAGGTACAAGATGGTCTCTGTTTTCCCTAATGGATTTATGACATAAAGTTAGCATTCCTAGTTTAGCGATTTAATTTTGCATCTGTTGATGTTTCAACATGGTACTCGAGTTGAGAGTGAGTCTCAAGGTCACCATCTTTACCAGTAAGTTTGGCAAACTTTGTTAGTGGTTCAGTCACAAGTTTTTTGGCGATAATGGATTTCTTTACTCCAGCCATTTTATTATTCACAAAAAGTAAACAGTTAATGCAAAGAAGTCCCTTTGTAACTTAGGAGAACAACAACCGTGGATAGTGTTTAAAATGATTATTATGCACTTGTCTACATTCAATCCGCCCTTCCTTGTTGTGCTCATAAGTAGGAAAGACAACCGTTTGCAGGTTTCCTTGGAGCTGTGTGAAGCTTGTGTTTTATATCATCAGTAATATCCTGATGGTGATGCATCCTATTAATTGCTAATATCTGTGTGATTAAAGGAATCGGTCGATGAACTTCGTTGTGGAACTTTCGACGAAATGCTGGGCTCTGCCTTTACATCTGATGGGGTTTTTGCAGCTGAATGGTGACTAGAATCATCAGAGGTTTCTACTTTTTTCTTTATTACATAGCAATCCATTTTATTATATTGTTATGATGTAGGTAAATTATATGCAAATTATTCTCGAATAAACGCTTTATTCGCAATGAGAAATGCAATACAGGTACACTTAGCACTAAAACACTCTCCGCCATGCTCCCCATATTTCTAATATCACTAAGCACAATGCTGACTGAAGTCTGCAGTAATAACTAATAATGGAGGTGGTCACTTTTTATCACTTCCAAGTTATCGCGAAGATTGTAGCTTTCAAACTGACTACCTGGCAGCGACTCTGCTTCTCATATGTGGCTCGGTTGTTTTGAGAACATTCACTGCCAGAATGTCAAATGTACTTTTTTGTCCACTTGTAAGTCACACTGGTGATGTCCTCCCCCCCCCCCCCCTGCCCCCCCTCTCTGAGCTAACTTTTCAACAGGTGCTTGTCTAAGTCACATGCAGTGGCAGCTACAGCAGATTTAAGATGAACTTCGAAATTAGTAAATGAGTGCAAGGCTCTCACAAACAAGGAAAGCTAAATACAGATACAGATAGAGAAAAGCTTACAATATTGGTTTCCACACAGAAAGACACAGTAAAAGGAAATAAACACAAATATATTTATGCACCTGCTAACACTGCAACTGCAGAAGTGCTGTATTTTTTCCGCTCACATTGTACCACTCAATTAGGTTTTTTTCTTACAGCAAATGCCATGAAAATCTTTGTTGAGTGGTCCAAAAACAGAATTTGTTATGCCACTGCTTTTATAGGGATACATTTGAGATACTGGATATGGTGGATGCAGAGAAAGTCCACCCATAAGGTAGGAGATTTTAGAAAAATCATGGAAGAACAAATATGGATGTAACAAGAGGGAAATTGCTATAAACTTAACTTTGGTGGCTTGCATAGATATTCACTGACAGCTATAATTGTACTAAGAGTGTGACTGCATCATTCCACCATTTGACTAGTAAAAGGGAGGGAGAGTAAACCAGCTGTGAATTTGTACTCTACTGCACATACAACAGGTGATCACTGCTTTTTACATCAAAGGCCATTCCTTGTGCCTGTTCATTATCATGGAAAATTTGTCTTTAGTTTTGGGTTCCTAGGACAATGACAGTGGGTGTCCAGATGGCATATGTGAGTTGTTTTCTGTGACTTCTGAAGGATTGCTAGTGGTGCAAGCAAAACGATTATATTTATTTTTATTTGTAAAGATTTTGGACAAATTGACAATTACATTCAATTGTAAGAGAATTAAATTTGTAACTTACATAGCATCCATAATTCACCACATCACTACCGTGACTGTGACACTGGAAAGAAGCAGAAAGTTGTCATGATATCTTACATGTCTTACATTTTGTACAATAATGATATGGCATTGTTTTTCAGAATGAAGGAAGTTTTATTTAAGTAAAACTAGTGGACTTCTTGGCTTCACCTGGGTATGCATGTACTCCAATTCTAACTCCTCGAACGCCATTACCTTTCACTCCATGTCCCCCTCCCCAGGGGCCTTTTAGAGTGATTCATTGGCTGAAAAGGTCAAGGTGATGGTATACTGATGTGATGTGAAATTGTAGATCTCTTCCCCCCCCCCCTCCCCCTCCCTGTGGTGCTTAAAGTGCTGGAATTTGGGCACATCTTTGCATTGCAGCACTAACCTCATCTGTAGAGACTGTGGATGAGTATCGCCTACAAATGCCCCATGTGCCTCTCCCCCCATCTGTGTCGACTGTGGAAAGCACCATACTTTGTGCTCACCAGATTACACTGTTTTCTAGAGAGGGAAGAAGGAACAAGAATATAAGACTCAGGACAAACCAACTGACAAAGAGGCCAAAAGGACGTGCAAGCATTTGCCCCCAGCATGTACACAATGTCATATGCTACAGCTACAAAGACATTTCCCCTTTGCTGGTGGTACTCTTGCCTGTTACTCTTTCTGTAGTGAGCCCTCAGGGCCACTGAACAATCCCTGCCCCCCTGATGGTTTGGGGATCCCCTTTTGCTGCTTTTTCCACGCCTGCTTTGGGATCGATAGCTTTCCATCCACCAGGGATATTTGTCCCCACCTCCCAGCCTGAGATGAATAAGCTTCTTCTGGCTTATCTTGCCAGGAAGGTGTCCTTGGGGACACTTCGTTCCCTGAGTTGCACTTACCAACTGGACACCAGCAAGTGGCTGAAAGAACCACAAACTGTTGGTCGCACTGCTTCATGATCATCTTTGCCTGAAACTGATTCAGAGAAGCCCTTGGCATCATCAAAATCCTGTAAGGAGAGAAAAGACAAGAAAAGTGTGTAAAGGAGGACCACCTTCCAGTGGGCCCCCATACTAGCAGATCCGATCTGTTCAACTCCTGTGGCCAAGGCAGAGATTCCAGCAACCCCTGAGACCCTAGTTTGAACCACACAATGGTACCAGGAAAGGAGTTTGCACATATGTTCTGGATACACTGTATATCAAACTTTTGCCTCTTGGTACAGCTTTGGAGGCTGTGGCTGTTCAGGTAAGTGCATTTCGGCATAGTGCTATCTGCAGTGTGTACCTCCCTCCTGATGATAAAGCACCTCATGAGATATTGTTTGCATTGGTTTCTCAGCTCCCCCATCTTTCCTAATCTTGGACGATTTCAATACATATAACCCTTTGTGAGCTTTAACCATGATCACTGGCCATCATAAGGACCTCAGAGGCTGACTGGCACAACTTTGTTTGCCTCTTAAATACTGATACCCCCTCACATTTTGACATGGCACACCAAGTTTTCTTGGTCATTAACATTTTCATTTGCAGCCCTTGGCTTCTCCCATCCATCCACTGGGGATTTCATGACAACCTGTGTGGTAGTGACCAAGCCACAATCTTCCTGTCCGTCCCCCAGCATCATTGCCCTGGATGCATGCCCAGATGGGCTCTCAACATGGGTGACTGGAGTGCTTTTGCATTTGCTGTCGGCCTGGACTCTCCGCCGCATGGAGGCATCAACAAGGAAGCCCAGAATATAATTACAGCCATTCATTTGGCAGCTGATTTAGCAATCCTCTGTTCCTCGGGCCAGCTCTGACAACAGAGTACTTTACCCTCCAAGGGGTCTAGAACTCTTTTGTGGATATGTGCGTGGCGAGCACGGGGCCCCGAGCCAGTGCAGTTCTCCTTCCTTTCCAGGCTGCCCTACCCCCCTTCCCCATCACTACTTGTCCCCGATCCTCCCCCCCCCCCTTACCTCCCCTTCACACTCCCTCTTCTTGGGAGTAATGTATCGAGCCTTCGTCCGGAGATGGACGTTTGAAAACTCCAGGATCCTGTTTCCTTTGTTTTTCTCTATCATCACGCTTTTTTCCTCTATTGGTCTTTCCCTATGTTCACTGTTCTCCTTGCTTTCATGCACTTACTTCTATCTCTGCCTCATTCTCCTTGCCCTATTCTCCTTGTCTTCTTCTCCGAGTCTTATTCTCCGCTTCGGTGTTTGAGATTCTCTCTCTCTCTTTTTTCTTTCCTCCCTGTTCATGTCTGAAGGCCGACCCACGCGTTCTCACGCATAGCTGGTGACGGGGTAACATGTATTCCCCGCCCTGGGTAGACAAGTAAGGCACGCATGTACCCCCTGGTAAAGGACAGGCCCAGGGAGGGGTGATTGCCTGAGCTGTTACCTTCCAAACGTGCCAATTGGTCCCTCTGCCGTTTGTCGGGAGGTGTGACCTGAGGTGTGACCAATCACCTAAGATGGAAGTACCCTCTGAGAGGGCCCCCACAAGGAAGGAGCGCACCATCGGAGACACTGGCAATCATGGGGGATTCATCTGCAATGGATTTTTCTTCTTCTTCTTCTTCTTCCCCCCCCTTGTCTTTTGCCCAAAAAAGAAAGCTAGATGCGACTCCTGTTCCAAAAATTCTACTACCAGCACCGAAGTTTCTTGTTGTCACCAGATCTGGCAGTCACGATCTTTCAACAGTCAACCCTTTCGTCATTCAGAAGGATGTAGATGCAATTGCAGGACCGGTGAAATCTTGTACTCGGTTGTGCAACGGTACCTTGCTGTTGGAGACAGAGCGCGCCTTCCAGGCCCAAAAATTACTTTGGGCCACTCTCTTACACACATTTCCTGTGCAGGTGGAGGCCCACCACACCTTGAATTCATCGCGTCGCGTGGCGTGGTGTATACCAGGTCACTCGACGGACTAACAGATGAGGAGATTCTGTCTTTCCTCTCATATCAGGGAGTGACGGCCATCCATCAGGTCATGGAAAGGGGCGACAAGGACCTCATACCGACCGAAACCATATTCCTGACATTTGACAATGTGCAATTACCTTCACGAATTAAAGCGGATTATGAGATCATTTCTGTTCAGCCGTATGTACCCAGCCCTACAAGGTGTTACAAATGTCAGCGGTTTAACCATACATGGCAGTCTTGTTCAAATCCAACTAAATGCGTTACCTGTAGCAGGGACGCCCATGAGGGGTAACTGTCCACCTCCATCCCGTCGTTGCATCAATTGTATGGGCGACCATGCTGCCTCCTCTCGCGACTGCCCTGTCTACAAAGATGAGAAAAGTGTACAGGAAATTCGAGTAAAAGAGAAGGTGTCAGCCTCAGCTTCTCGCAAGTTGTTCAATAGCAGAAAGCCCACTGTGCTTCCGGCAGATACATACAGTACCGTTCTCACCTCTCCTGGGCCTACCAGGGAGGTAGCTACACAGACATACAATCTAACATTTAGCGATTCGGTCATCAGGTCGGCCAGTGCTAAGATCGCCCGATCAACGTCTCCTCTTCGTCCCACCAACCCTAAGGCTCAAACATCATCTGCTATAGAGTGCTGCAACGCGCAATGTTTGACCGGACACGGCTCGCCTGTTGACGGGGGGACCAAGCCGCTCGTGTCTGGCCCCATATGACTCGGCTCGGCCACGTACTCGCCCCATGTCTGTTGTCCGGATTCCGGACACACGGGTAACCAAGCTTGACCGGTCACCGCTGACGTCTCACCTCACCTCACCTCGCACCGGCTTGCTGCACTGTACTGTACAAATCCAACACCTCTCTCTCTCTCTCTCTCTCTCTCTCTCTCTCTCTCTCTCTCTCTCTCTCTCTCTCTCTCTCTCACACACACACACACACACACACACACACACACACACACACACACACTCACTGTATTTATCTCTGTGTGTCTCTCTCTCTCTCTCTATCTCTCTTTTAATACAAAAGTAACATTTCCAAGAATGAGTACATGACACAGATAAATACATAAAGCACTTGGAAAGTAAAATGATATTTCAATACAATCGCAGTTAGGAGACGTATCAATTTTATGTCTGGAAGTGATCAGTCTTTCACAAATGAAAGTCAAGGCATGATTTTTAATCCTTTGTACCTCCTCTTAAAAAATGCATATCTGTTAGTACACATCAATTATGCTAGTTAATTATACATCTAAAGTGTATCATAATGAAACTGCCTTTAACTGCAGTAATTACTCACCTGACAGTCAGTGTCATTGACACTGCACATTTGTTGCAGTTTGTGAAACCAAAGAAGAACTAACTGGATTGTCGGTTCTTTTTCGCCTTCTAATTCATCTGTGGCCTCTTTAAATGGTCTCAGAATATGCGCAATTTTTCCTGTAAGCACATTATCATATCCTCACAATCTGTAAGCGGAGTCCTTTTCCGTCAGCAAAGCAGCGACTTCGTTATACTGAGTGTGTAAGGATTCCAGCACAGTGTACAAGCTGTTCCAGCGTGTGCAGACATCTTTTTTTTAATGTACCTTACAAAGCATTTTGCAGTATTTATTGTTGATGGGATGTTCGGGGCATGATTTAACAAGAAGTTATCTTCATCGAAAGTATGGCTAAGTGCTGTGTTTATACAATGAGCAGCACCAGGAATCCTTTCATGATTTTCCAAAGCCTTTATTACATTAGCAACCTGGTCGGAGACAAAAACAAAACTATGTAACATGTGCAACGAAATGTCCCAATCAGCCATCCTCTCTTCAATTTCTTTCATAATATTTACTCCCGTCTTCTTAACATCAGGGAATTTTGTGGTAAATGAAACATTGTTCACAAGAGACCAATCTGTGTTAATGTTATGTGTTGTAAGCATCAAATAGTGCACCTCAGTCCACATATCAACTGTCGCAGCACTTATTTTATTAATAACTTCAGCAATAACAGAAGGCATTATGCTGCTTCGCATTGCATCAGCTTCTTAGATTAGATTACATTAGATTAATACTTGTTCCATAGATCATGAATACGACACTTCGTAATGTTGTGGAACATGTCAGGTTAATAAAAGATGTCTGTACAAGATGTTGCATTACACAAAATATTGCATGACACTAATGTTTAGGTTGTTGTTATTATTTTTTCCCCTTAATTTATATCTAAAAATTCAGCCAATGAGTAGGAGGAGTTGTTCTCTAGAAATTCTTTTAATTTATTTTTAAATGTTAGTTGGCTATCTGTCAGGCTTTTGATGCTGTTTGGTAGGTGACCAAAGACTTTTGTGGCAGCATAATTTACCCATTTCTGTGCCAAAGTCAGATTTAACCCTGCATAGTGAAGATCATCCTTTCTCCTGGTGGTATAGCGATGCACACTGCTCTTACTTTTGAACTGGGTTGGATTATTAACAACAAATTTCATAAGTGAATATATATACTGTGAGGATCCCTAGATCATTAAATAGATGACTGCAGGATGACCGTGGGTGGGCTCCAGCAATTATTCTGATTACACATTTTTGAGCAATGAATACTTTTCTACTCAATGATGAATTACCCCAGAATATGATGCCATACGAAAGCAGTGAATGAAAGTAGGCATAGTAAGCTAATTTACTGAGATTCTAATCACCAAAATTTGCAATAACCCTAATAGCATATGTAGCTGAACTCAGATGTTTCAGCAGACCATCAATGTGTTGCTTCCAGTTTAGCCTCTCATCAATGGACACACCTAAAAATTTTGAAAATTCTACCTTAGCTACAGACTTCTGTTCAAAGTCTATATTTATTACTGGAGTTGTGCCATCTACTGTACGGAACTGTATATACCGTGTTTTATCAAAATTTAGAGAGAGTCCATTTGCTGAGAACCACTTAATAATTTTGTGAAAAACATCATTTACAATTACATCAGTTAGTTCTTGGTTTTTGAATGTTATTACTATACTTGTATCATCAGCAAAAAGAATTAACTTTGCATCTTCATCAATGTGGAATGGTAAGTCATTAATGTATATCAAGAACAGTAAAGGACCTAAGACCGAACCCTGTGGGACCCCGTACTTGGTAGCCCCCCACTTTGAGGAATCAGCTGTCGTTTTAACATTACATGAACCACTTATTTCAACTTTCTGCATTCTTCCAGTTAAGTATGAATTAAACCATTTGTGCACTGCCCCCCTCAAACCATAATGATTTAGCTTATTTAAAAGAATTCCATGATTTACGCAATCAAAGGCCTTTGAGAGCTCACAAAAAATACAAATGGGTGATGTCCGGTTATTCAGAGCATTTAGTATTTGATCAGTGAAAGTGTATATAGCATTTTCTGTTGAAAAGCCTTTCTGAAAACCAAACTGACATTTTGTTAGTACTTTATTTTTACAAATATGGGAGGCTACTCTTGCTTACATTACTTTCTCAAAAATGTTTGATAGAGCTGTCAGAAGAGAGATTGGGCGGTAGTTGTTGACATCCGACGTATCCCCCTTTTTATGCAATGGTTGTACAATGGCATATTTCAGTCTATCGGGGAAAACACCTTGCTCCAAAGAGCTATTACATACGTGGCTGAGAATCCTACTTATCTGTGGGGAACAAGCTTTAAGTACCTTGCTGGAAATGCCATCAATTCCGTAAGAGCTTTTACTTTTCAGTGAGTTTATTATTTTACTGATTTCAGAGAGAGAGGTTGGTAGAATTACAGTTGTTTCAAACTGCACAGGTATGGCCTCCTCTATTAGTAGCCTTGCCTCTTCTAGTGAAGATCTAGATCCTATTTTCTCCACAACATTTAAAAAATGATTATTGAAAATATTTTCAATTTCTGATTGTTTGTTAGTACACTTGTCATTCAGTTTTATGGCACTAAAGTCTTCCCGTGCTCTTGGTTGCCCTGTTTCCCTTTCAATAATATTCCAAATTGCTTTAATTTTATCAGAGTTACTGATCTCAGACATGATACACATGCTTCTGGACTTTTTAATAACTTTTCTTAGTACCACACAATAGTTTTTATAATATTGAATAATTTTGAGATCAGTACTCCCTCTTGCTGTCAGATATAGTTCTCTTTTACGGCTGCAAGGTATTCTTATTCCTTTAGTTATCCAAGGTTTTTTATATGTTTTCTTGGAATTATGTTTAACTATTTTCTTGGGAAAACTATTTTCAAATACCCTTAAAAATGTGTCATGAAATAAGTTATATTTCAAGTTTGCATCGGGATCTTTGACATGTCTGCTTATAGTAGAGGGATGTGGCATGACACCTGCCACGTTAACTTCTGTTATATTTCAAGTTTGCATCGGGATCTTTGACATGTCTGCTTATAGTAGAGGGATGTGGCATGACACCTGCCACGTTAACTTCTCGTAATGCGCACCTAGATGTATTAATTCTTGACCTAGTTCTCTGAAACCTTTACCGGAAACAGCATTAAGAGGTCTCATATCTTTAGCACACATTGCAACACATTTTGCTGTAATATTAGTTTCTATTATTGCCGGTATCCCTGAAGGAGATGTATCTTCGTAAAGTTTCCTGCAACTGTGTGTCTTTAAATGAGGGGTTCCCTACTGGAAACGCAATAATGTGGAGCAGTTAATGCACGATACGTACCCAGTAGATGCACTGTTTTTGTCTACAACCAACAGAAATGTACTCCATACTTGGCTTTTTAGACCTTCCCTTTCCTTCAATGTGTAAACATTGGTTTCAATCTTAGGTCTTACTGCACTGGCTTCCACAAGCTGCATGATTACAGAGAGACACACTCACACCACAAATGAGAAGCCTGTACTGGCTGCAGTCTCACACAATAATGACACGTGTAACGTGTTTGAAGCTACGTGCTACGTAATTGGTCACGGATTCTATGTTCCGTCACCAGAGCTAGTGCGGGCAGCCTGCCCAGTTAGGGTGTGCTCGCCCCATCTCGTATTTCATGTTCGCGTACTTGGTCATGCAGGACTCTAATCTGCTACTGCTACGATGAGGACCTCTAAATCAGATGCTTGGACCTTAAAAAAAGAACCGACACGCGAAGATTTCTTGTGTACACAAATTTCACAGCCATCAACTGTTCTTTCGACAAAACATAATTCTTCAAAGAAGGCTCATAGAAAAGAGTTCTCCATCTTTGCCAGGCCGCATCGCTGGTAGCTGATCATCTGTCCTTTCACCGGCATAGGAAGCTGCCCCTCCTGACCAGCTCAGGAAGGTGGCAGACACAACTGTTTAGTTGATGGACCATAACTCACCACGTATCGATTGCAGCAGCAGTGCTCCCTTGAAGCCAGGCCCTCAGCGGCCATCGAGGTGACCCTTTCTTGTTTCTTCTTTTTCTTTTTGTTTTCATAATGGCACTTCTTCAATGGAACATTCGCGGCATTCGGTCCAACCGAGAGGAACTAAAATTGCTCCTTCGAATGCACTTCCTGCTTGTCATAGGTCTCCAAGAAATGAAGTTGCACCCATGCGATCGTATTGACCTGGCACACTACACCTCCGTGTATTTTGACCTACCCCCTGTGGCAGGTATTCCTGCTCATGGAGGGGTCATGTTGCTGGTTTGGGATGATGTCTACTACAATCCAATCACATTGTACACAGATCTGCAGGCAGTTGCAGTCCGAATTACTCTCCCAACTTTCACATTTCTCATTTGTACTGTTTACACTCCATCGTCTGCCTTTACTAAGGCAGACATGATACAACTGATTGCTCAGCTTCCTACACCATTTTTGTTGGTTGGAGACTTTAATGCCCACCATCTCCTTTGGGGCTCTCCAGCATCCTGCCCCAGAGGCTCCCTCTTGGCAGACCTTTTCAACCACCTCAATCTAGTCTGCTTAAATACTGGTGCACCTACCTTCCTTTTGGACGCAATGCATACCTATTTCGACTTGGACCTCTCAATATCCACTATCCAACTTGCACATCGGTTCGAGTGGTATGCTCTGTCTGACATATACTCGAGCGACCATTTCCCCTGCATAATCCATCTCCGGCATCACACGTTCCACTAGCTGGAACATCACCAAAGCCGATTGGGGGCTGTTCACCTCCCTGGCGACCTTCCATGATCAAAACTTCTCCAGCTGTGATAGTCAGGTCGCATACCTCACAGACGTTAGTCTCACTGCTGCTAAATATTTCATCCCTCGTACTTCCTCTTCTCCACATCGAGTCCCAGTCCCCTGGTGGACTACAGCATGCAGCGACGCTATTCGTGCTTGGTGACATGCTTTACGCACCTTCCAACGCCACCCTACATCTACATTTATACTCCGCAAGCCACCCAACGGTGTGTGGCGGAGGGCATTTTACGTGCCACTGTCATTACCTCCCTTTTCTGTTCCAGTCGCGTATGGTTCGCGGGAAGAGCGACTGTCTGAAAGCCTCCATGCGTGCTCTCTAATTTTACATTCGTGATCTCCTCGGGAGGTATAAGTAGGGGGAAGCAATATATTCGATACCTCATCCAGAAACGCACCCTCTCGAAACCTGGCAAGCAAGCTACACCGCGATGCAGAGCGCCTGTCTAGCAGAGTCTGCCACTTGATTTTGCTAAACATCTCCGTAACGCTATCACGGTTACCAAATAACCCTCTGACGAAACACGCCGCTCTTCTTTGGATCTTCTCTCTTCCGTCAACCCGATCTGGTACGGATCCCACACTGATGGGAAATACTCAAGTATAGATCGAACGAGTTTTTTGTAAGCCACCTCCTTGTCGGTGGACTACATTTTCTAAGGATTCTCCCAATGAATCTCAACCTGGTACCTGCCGTACCAACAATTAATTTTATATGATCATTCCACTTCAAATCATTCCGCACGCATACTCCCAGATATTTTACAGACGTAACTGCTACCAGTGTTTGTGCCGCTATCATGTAATCATACAATAAAGGATCCTTCTTTCTATGTATTCGCAATACAGTACATTTGTCTATGTTAAGGGTCAGTTGCCACTCCCTGCACCAAGTGCCTATCCGCTGCAGATCTTCCTGCATTTTGCTAAAATTTTCTAATGCTGCAACTTCTCTGTACACAACAGCATCATCCGCGAAAAGCCGCATGGAACTTCCGACACTATTTACTATTTCATTTATATATATTGTGTAAAGTAATTGCCCCATAACACTCCCCTGTGGCACGCCAGAGGCCACTTTAACGTCTGTAGACGTCTCTCCATTGATAACAACATGCTGTGTTCTGTTGGCTAAAAATTCTTCAATCCAGCCACACAGCTGGTCTGATATTCCGTAGGCTCTTACTTTGTTTATCAGGCGACAGTGCGGAACTGTATCGAACGCCTTCCAGAAGTCAAGGAAAATAGCATATACCTGGGAGCCTGTATCTAATATTTTGTGGGTCTCATGAACAAATAAAGGGAGTTGGGTCTCACACAATCGCTGTTTGCGGAATCCATGTTGATTCCTACAGAGTAGATTCTGGGTTTCCAAAAACGACATGATACTCGAGCAAAAAACATAATCTAAAATTCTACAACAGATCGATGTCAGAGATATAGGTCTATAGTTTTGCACATCTGCTCGACGACCCTTCTTGAAGACTGGGACTACCTGTGCTCTTTTCCAATCATTTGGAACCTTCCGCTCCTCTAGAGACTTGCAGTACACGGCTGTTAGAAGGGGGGCAAGTTCTTTCGCATACTCTGTGTAGAATCGAATTGGTATCCCGTCAGGTCCAGTGGACTTTCCTCTGTTGAGTGATTCCAGTTGCTTTTCTATTCCTTGGACACTTATTTCGATGTCAGCCATTTTTTCATTTGTGCGTGGATTTAGAGAAGGAACTGCAGTGCGGTCTTCCTCTGTGAAACAGCTTTTGGAAAAGGTGTTTAGTATTTCAGCTTTACACGTGTCATCCTCTGTTTCAATGCCATCATCATCCCGGAGTGTCTGGATATGCTGTTTCGAGCCACTTACTGATTTAACGTAAGACCAGAACTTCCTAGGATTTTCTGTCAAGTCGGTACATAGAATTTTACTTTCGAATTCACTGAACGCTTCACGCATAGCCCTCCTTACGCTAACTTTGACAACGTTTAGCTTCTGTTTGTGTGAGAGGTTTTGGCTGCGTTTAAACTTGCAGTGAAGCTCTCTTTGCTTTCGCAGTAGTTTCCTAACGTTGTTGTTGAACCACGGTGGGTTTTTCCCATCCCTCACAGTTTTACTTGGCACGTACCTGTCTAAAATGCATTTTACGATTGCCTTGAACTTTTTCCATAAACACTCAATGGTGTCAGTTTCGGAACAGAAATTTTCGTTTTGTTCTGTTTGGTAGTCTTAAATCTGCCTTCTATTACTCTTGCTAAACAGATAAACCTTCCTCCCTTTTTTTATATTCCTTTTAACTTCCATATTCAGAGATGCTGCAACGGCCTTATGATCACTGATTCCCTATTCTGCACTTACAGAGTCGAAAAGTTCGGGTCTGTTATCAGTAGGTCCAAGATGTTATCTCCACGAGTTGGTTCTCTGTTTAATTGCTCGAGGTAATTTTCGGATAGTGCACTCAGTATAATGTCACTCGATGCTCTGTCCCTACCACCCGTCCTAAACATCTGAGTGTCCCAGTCTATATCTGGTAAATTCAAATCTCCACCTAAGACTATAACATGCTGAGAAAATTTATGTGAAATGTATTCCAAATTTTCTCTCGGTTGTTCTGCCGCTAATGCTGCTGAGTTGGGAGGTTGGTAAAAGGAGCCAATTATTAACCTAGCTCGGTTGTTGAGTGTAACCTCCACCCATAATAATTCACAGGAACTATCCATCTCTACTTCACTACAGGATAAACTACTACTTACAGCGACAAACACACCACCACTGGTCGCATGCAATCTATCCTTTCTAAACACCGCCTGTGCCTTTGTAAAAATTCGCCCTACGATGGCGAACTGTAACAGTTACAAACGACTCCGTGCACAATGTCGTCGCGTTATCAAAGAAAGCAAAAAGGCTTGCTGGGTGGCTTTCACCAGCTCATTCAACAGTTTTACTCCTCCTCCGGTTGTCTGGGGTGGTCTGCACTGGCTATCTAGCACCAAGGTCCACTCCCCGATTTCTGGCCTGACTGTAGCAAATGAAATCCTTGCGGATCCTGAGGATGCCTCAAATGCCTGCGGCCGCTTTTTCACGGAGGTTTCGAGCTCTGCCCATTACCACCCTGCCTTCCTCCCCCGAAAACAAGCAGAGGCACGGCCACCTTCTTTCCAGTCTTTGAATCGTGAAAGATATACTGCCACCTTCACTGTGCGGGAACCCGGTCCAAACGCTGTGCTCCGGGACCCGATGGTATCCATATTCAGATGCTGAAGAACCTTTCTCCTGCAGGTAAAGGCTTTCTTCTTTGCGCCTAATCGCATCTGGACTGAAGGTCATGTTCGCACATGCTGGCGTGAAGCAATTGTTGTTCCCATACCCAAACCAGGAAAGGACAAACACCTTCCTTCCAGTTATTGCCCCATCTCCCTTACCAGCTGCGTCTGCAAGGTACTGGAGCGCATGGTAAATTCTCGATTGGTTTGACTCCTCGAATCTCTACGCATCCTTACCAATGTCCAATGTTGCTTTTGTAGGCGCCGCTCTGCTGTTGACCACCTAGTTACCTTGTCGACCTTAATTATGAACAACTTTTTGCGTAAGCGCCAGACGGTTGCTGTGTTCTTTGGTTTGGAGGTGGTTTACGACACCTGTTGGAGGGCAGGCATTCTCCGCACCATGCACACTTGGGGCCTTCATGGTCGCCTCTGTCTTTTTATTAATGTATTTTTAATGGCTCAAATGTTCAGAGTACGTGTTTCTGTTTTGTCATATGCCTTTTGCCAGGAGAATAGGGTGCCCCAGGGCTCCATTTTGAGTGTGGGCCTTTTTGCCATAGCTATCAATCCAATAATTGCCTTCCAGCTGACGTTTCAGGCTCCCTTTTCGTGGACAACTTTACGATCTACTGCAGCGCTCAGAGAACATGTCTCCTGGAGCACTGTCTTCAGTGTTGTCTAGACCGTCTTTATTCCTGGAGTATCGCTAACGGTTTCCGTTTTTCTGGTGAGAAAACAGTCTGTATGAACTTCTGGCGTTACAAACAGTTTCTTCCACCATCCTTACATCTCGGTCTCATTGCTCTCCCATTCGTGGAGACAACAAAATTTTTAGGTCTTACATTTGACAGGAACTTTGCTGGTCTCCACATGTCTTACTTGGCTGCTCGTTTTACCCGTTCCCTAAATGTCCTCCTTGTTCTCGGCGGTATGTCATGGGGAGCAGATTGAAGGGTCCTGCTTCGCTTATATCTGTCCATTGCCCAATCAAAGTTGGATTATGGGAGCTTTGTATACTCTCCTGCCCGGCCGTCCATCTGACGCCGTCTAAACTCTATCCACCATCGGGGGTTACGTCTGGCAACTGGTGCATTCAACACCAGCCCTGTTGAGAGTCCGTTTGCTGAAGCTGCCGAATTACCAGTAAACTACCGGTACAATATGTTGCTTTGTCGGTACGCCTGCCAACTGATGTCAATGCCCGACCACCCATCACATTTCTCCTTTGACGACTCTCTCGACTGCCAACACGGGCTGTATGTCTCTGCCCTGTTACCTCCTGGAGTTTGCTTTTGTCGCCTGCTTCAGCAACTTGATTTTACCCTCCCTACGTCTTTTTGAGTGGGTGAGAGCCCGGCGCCACCTTGGCTCCAGGCTCAGGTTTGCGTTCACCTTGAACTCAGCTCGCTCCCTAAGGAGAGGACCACGAATTCCGTATACCGCTCGAGGTTTGTCGGACTTCGTTCGAGGCTCGCTAATAACGTCTTTATTTACACAGATGGCTCCAAGACTACTACTGGCGTCAGATGTGCCTTTGCCGTTGGGGCTCATACCTTTCAATACCGGCTCCTTGACCAGTGTTCAAGCTTTACAGCTGAGCTTTTTGCTGTCTATCAGGCTGTTCAGTATATCTGCCATGATTGTCTTTCTCCCTATGCCATTTGCTCTGATTCTTTGAGCGCCATTCAGATTCTCTGTGACCCATATTCGGAACACCCTCCCATGCAATGAATTCAACGATCCCTTCAGTCCCTTGCTGATACTGGCACTCATGTCCCATTTTTGTGGATTCCTAGCCATGTTGGTGTGCCTGGGAACGAAGCTGCAGATGCTGCGGCCAAGGCTGCTGTCCTCCTGCCTCGGACAGCTTCCTTTTGTGTCCCATCAGCTGATGTTCATGGGGTTCTTTGTCGGTGCGTTTCATCATTGTGGCATGAGGCTTGGTCCTCTCTCCATAAAAATAAGCTTCGGGGCATCAAACCAATCCCAGCGGCTTGGACGACCTCATCACACCCTTCCCGGCGAGAGGTCATTTTGGCCAAGTTGCTGATTGGGCATTGCCGCTTTAGCCACTGCTACCTGTTGTCCGGTGACCCTGCCCCGCAGTGTCCCTGTGGTCATCCATTGATGGTGCACCATATTCTATTGTCCTGTCCCCGTTTTATTCACTCTTGTGCTGTCCTGTCTCTGCTGTCTACCTTACAGGGACCTTTAGCTGATGACTCTCGATGAGCTGCTTGTGTCCTTAGTTGTATTACATTGACAGACTTGTCCAAAGAGATCTAACTCTTTTACTTTGTTTATCTGCATCTTTGCAAGTACATTCTGGTGTTGCCCCCTTGCGTTTTTCTGCACTATTAGTGCACTAACGTTTGTAACTGGGCACTGATGACCTTCATAGTTGAGTGCCCTAAACAAAAAAAGAGTACCTTGGCGATCATCAGAGATTGCAGAGGCAATTAGTGGTAGTAGGCAGGCTCTCCAGCACCATAAGTGGCACCAATCGATGGAGAACCTTATTTATTTAAAAGTGGCTTCATCCCCAGTTGTGCCATCTGATGAAATGTTACCAACAAGAATGCTGGGAGCAGCATGTTTCAACCATCGGACCACCTCTCCTCCACAGGTTTGACCTAAGATGAGATTTCTCTACATACACCAGACACTAGTAGGTGTATCTGCTGTTGCCTTGAAATTGCACTGTCTTCACTGACCCATACACCATTCCCAAACATTTTGCTCTGCATATGCTCGAGTCTCAGCATCTGAGAATTATCAACCTGTCTTTCATGTTATCAAGCAATGATTAGAGCAAAAGCAATTATCTTTTACTACATGCCACCTGGAGCTGTATAAAACTCCATTCATTGAGTGAGAATTCATCAATGTCCTAGTCATCTGTGCAGATACAGCACCAGGGCCAGGTCATATCCACAACCAAATGATCAGGCACCTATCAGTGGATTGTCAGCATCATATCCTTGCCATCTATAACTGGATCTGGAGTGAGGGCCAGTTCCCATTGCAACAATTACAAAGCATCATTGTGTCACAGTGTTGAAACAGGGTAAGCACCTTTAGAGATGAGCAGTTATCACCCAGTAAGTGTCACCAATGTTCCCCATAAATTGCTTGAATGCGCAGTGAGCTGGCAGCTGTGTGCCTCCTTGAGTCTCGGGGTCTTCTGGCTGCATCCCAGTGTGGCTTTCGCCAAGGCTGTTCCACTACTGATGATCTGGTTTGCCTGCAGTCTGCCAGCCAATCAGCTTTTGCCCATCGTCAATGCATTATTGCCGTCTTTGACCTGCAAAAGCTGTATGACACCAGGAGGTGAGGCCATATCTTTGCTGCCTTACACGAGTGGGTTATGTGAGAGCCACTCCCAATTTTTATCTATAATGTCCTGTCACAGTGTATGTTCTGGGTTCTAGTCTGTGCTTCCCACAACACTCTACATACCCAAGAGAATGGACTCCTGCAGGGCTCTGTACAGTGTGTCCTTGTCTTTCTGCAAGCCAACAATGGTCACCTCTAGCTGTGAGGTCATCAGTATCACCATCCTTACATGCTGACTATTTGGGCCTCTTACTATTGCTCCTCTAGTGTGGGTGCCACTGAATGTAGACTGCAAGGCACCATATGAAAGATGCTGTCATGGGCACTCACCCATGGATTTTGGTTTTCAGCTGCTAAGACCCATGTCATGGTTTTCTGTCAACATCATATGGTTCATCCACAACCAGAACCATATCTTCCTGACAAACTACTCAGTGTAGCAGGAACTTACTGTTTTTTAGGACTGGTCTTTATTTCTTAGTTGATATGAATTCCCAGTATTTTGCAGTGTAAGTGAAAGTGCTTGCTGCACCTCAGTACACTTTGTCTCCTGAGTAACACCAGCAGGGGTGCAGAGTGCACTGCCCTTCTGCAGCTTTACACAGCCATAATACAACCCTCCCTTGGTTATGGGAGTCTGGTATATGGTTCGGCATCATCCTCAGCATTGTGGATACAGGATCTGATGCACCACTGTGGTGTTTGATTTGCTACAGGAGCCTTTTGAACTAGTCCTGTGGACAGATTATGTATGGAGGCTGGGATCCATTCATTGTGTATCAAGACCCAACAACAGCTTCTCAGTTATGCTACCTATGTTTGCAACTCTCTTAAGCATCCAAACTATCATCCCCTCTTTCCAAACACGGAAACCCATCTTCCATAATGGCGGCCCGGTTCAGGGATTTTGATCACAGTCCACACCCTGTTGCTCCCCTCTGAACTCCAGTTATTTCTTCCTCCACCTCTCCTCTGGGCCCACTCACGTACACCTCTGTGGGAAACCCATTGGTCACAGCTTTTTCTTGATCCATCATGAGGTCCTAAAGACACGGTCCCTCCTGATGCCCTCTACCGCCAATTTTCCTTGCCAGAAGCTGTAGAGTTGGTAGCCATCTCTCATGCTCTTAAGCATATCCTTTCCTCCACTGGTGGGTCCTTCATCTTCAGCAACCTCTTGACCAATTTGAAATCTTTCAACCAGTATTACCCTCAGCATACCTTGGTCATTGCTAACCAGTATTCCCAGTATGCCCTTCAGCACTGGGGATGCTCAGTGATGATTGATTGGAGTCAGGGTCATGTTGGGATCCCTGGGAACAAACTTACTGACAGATTGCCCAAATGGGCTACCAGTAAACTGGCTCTTGTAGTCAGTATTCTGGAAACAGACCTCTGATCAGTATTATGCCATAAAGTTTTAGGAACCTGAAATACGGAATGAATCACTGTGACTTCAAACAGTGATAAGGAGACTATGAATCTATGGAGGTCCTCCATGCAGGCCTCTCACAAGCATTCTACCATCCTCTGCCAGCTCCACGTCAGCTGTATCTGGTGGTCTCATGGTCATCTCCTCCAGTGCCACCCCACTGTCATCATTCCCATTCAACAGTGGTCTACATTTTGCTGTACTGTCCAGCCTAGCCACCCTGTGGCAGAATCTTAATCTCCCTGACTTGCTACCCATGATGCCACGGTGGCTGACTTAGTTTTATATCTAATTCATGAGGAGGGCTTTTATTGCTCTCTTCAAGGGAGGGCAACTTAACCTTTTTGGCCCATTGATGTAAAATACGTCCACTTTCATAGTTGTATGGTTACTGTCTATGCTGGTTGCTGCTTGATATGTAAGAAACAATTTTGATTGATATTTTGGGTTCAGTTGCTTATTTTGTGCCTGCATTCAAGAATAAACTCAGATTCGGTTTCAAATATCAGACTTGTGCACCATATTTTCTTGCTGCCTGTTTCTAATTGATGAATATATGTGATTATTAGTGTTGTGGCCTTGACAGCTTCTACACAAGATATATTTTTCAAAGTCAGTCTCTCTCTCTCTCTCTCTCTCTCTCTCTCTCCCCCCCCACCTCCCCCTCCCTCCCCGCCTCCCTCCCCCTCCCCGCCTCCCTCCCCCTCCCCGCCTCCCTCCCCCTCCCCGCCTCCCTCCCCCTCCCCGCCTCCCTCCCCCTCCCCGCCTCCCTCCCCCTCCCCGCCTCCCTCCCCCTCCCCGCCTCCCTCCCCCTCCCCGCCTCCCTCCCCCTCCCCGCCTCCCTCCCCCTCCCCGCCTCCCTCCCCCTCCCCGCCTCCCTCCCCCTCCCCGCCTCCCTCCCCCTCCCCGCCTCCCTCCCCCTCCCCGCCTCCCTCCCCCTCCCCGCCTCCCTCCCCCTCCCCGCCTCCCTCCCCCTCCCCGCCTCCCTCCCCCTCCCCGCCTCCCTCCCCCTCCCCGCCTCCCTCCCCCTCCCCGCCTCCCTCCCCGCCTCCCTCCCCGCCTCCCTCCCCGCCTCCCTCCCCGCCTCCCTCCCCGCCTCCCTCCCCGCCTCCCTCCCCGCCTCCCTCCCCGCCTCCCTCCCCGCCTCCCTCCCCGCCTCCCTCCCCCCTCCCCGCCTCCCTAAAGAGCTGGCACTGAAAATACGTGGTGACAGAGCAAGAAGCTGTGTAAATGGCATTAAATTTGGTTAATTTTGCTGATAATGTGTGGAATGCCATAGTCATTTGATTAATGACCAAAAAGTCCTCTTGTTTATGGGTTTACAGCTGGAAGATTGTTTGCATCTATTTATTATCTGAGTTTAATTTTGAAATGTTGCCACACTCATATATCAAGTTTGTATATGGGAGTACGACCATCCGATAGAGCAGGCCATAGTGCCTCTGAAATCAGAGTGGATTATGTGACAGGAAAAGAAATAGAAAGTCTGCCAAATAAATACTACACAATGGCTGATAGCAAATTCAGAGAATTGATTTGGTTGCATTCTGACACTCACCCTCCCCAGTCGATAAGAATCTCTGAAGTTGGATGCTACTCATGAGAGAGGAATAGGGAGAGCTGTCATATACACACAGAAGTTACCAAGCAGCTATAATTCACAGATTGTTTCCTTCTTTCAGTCCATTGAAGATCCATTGGGAATATCATGGTCCACTGATTTTATCAAGGAGGATCCTGAATTAAATTTGGAACTGAGTGTAGCTGAGAATATTGTAAGTATTTACATGTTTGATGTATTGCCTGTAGTCAACTAATGAGTCTTTGTTTAGAGTAAAAGATGCATTGCAGTGAAATTGTCACAGATTGTCAGTTTTCTGGAACTTGTTGCTGATAATTGTAGAGTATTCTTGTATTCCTGCACTTGACTTTCATTTCAACTGTTACATGCTGATTGTTTTAAACAGAAATAGAAGTGGAAAGGGACAGGTAGCTGGTATAATCATGTTTTTTGTAGCCCTTGTTTATATCAAGTGTATTGTATAATCGCTGTGTGCGATGGTCACAAAATTCACATTTAGATGAAGTGTAAGTTCTAAAAGTGTAGGTCATTTGAGAAATATTCCTACTTTCAATAACTTCTGATAAATGCAGTTCAAAAGATCATTGGCTGTTCTTATCTTTTGTGTGAATCATAGTTATTCTTACATTTGTCCTAAAATTTTTTTGGGTTATGAAAAAGAGAGATAAAATTTGTGTGTTGCAGATCAGCCCTGATACTTTGGCCAAAACCTGTTCATATTGTGGCAGCTTCTGTGGTGCCTGTTGTATTAGTTATAAAATTTTCAGTAATAGAATAACTCTGTATATGGCTTTTGGTGAATGATTGTACATAGATAAAGCCATGTATGACCTCACTATTAGAGTCCTGGCAGATTTAAAGAAGAAAGATTTTTTTTTTCACATGCTTTTTGACCTTGGTAAGAGAAAGAGATGCTCACATTGATAAATATGTCACAGGAATGAAATTAGACAAAGATTGGGGAACATTTAACATACAATTGCAGGTTAGGTACTGGCTCTTGATCTCATTGTTCATAAACAAACTTGTACCAGTTTCAAAGCATTCTTCAGGCACAAAATGTTGGCATCTTCAACAAAGAAATGTGTAGTGATTATACAAGCATACAGGTCAAGGAACCAAACGATCATGCTAGGAACAGCTCACATTATGTAAAGGAGTGTCACAGAGACTCATGTTATGCCATTTTAAACAAATTAAAGGGCTGCATTGGCATCACAAGTAGGCAGGACAGTAAGTGAAACAGTAGTAGTGTTGTTCCACAACAAGGGTTTTACAGAAATGAGGAGTCAGGCATGTGCAAATGAGAAGCTAGGCCAAAACAACGAACTGTACAGTGTCCTAGGGCATAGCTGTAGTTGTGAAAGTGGCTGGATTGTAGTTGGTGACCACTTACCATGAAAATACAAAAGGCCATACTGGCCTTCGTATGCAGCCCAAGAGATCACAGGTCAAACAAGATGTCTCCATAGCACCAGGGCCAGATGTTCAGGGATAGTGTCCACTGCATGGAGTGCTGCTCCCATAGCAAGTGTGCAGAACAGTGTGTTTCTAATTGTGTGGTCTGGAAAACCATGTCATGTGGTTGGCACTGAAATCACTGATGTGTACCCCCCACTTGTTACTTTGAAAATACATAACTTAAATTAAATAGTGGTAGACACCTGAGCAAATCTACGAATAGGATGTGTGACCATAAGAGTGATCCTGAGTGGCACATGCAGTTGTGCAGTGAACATCTTAGCTCTGTCAGCCAGAGTGACAAGCAGTCTTTGTGGTCTCAGGAGCATAAAATGCTAGGGCTTAAAGATGCAGAAAAATTGGGCTGACCATCTTGATACTGGCACATGGCCAGCAATATTCTGTATTAATTGTGGATTTGGGGGAATTTTTTTAAGTAATTGTATGAGAAGCTAGAGCAAAATAGCAAAATAATACTTTGCTGGAGAAGCAATTAAGTGGTAGGCTGCCACATCTGTTACTGGTAGGTTCAAACAGTACACAAGTGTTACAGAGATGCTTCAGGAACTCAAATAAGAACTTCCAGAAGGAAGGTGATGTTCTTTCGAGGAACACTATTGAGAAAATTTAGAGAATTGCCATTTGAACCTGATTGCCGAACAATTTTATTGTTTCCAACATACATTGCGAATAAGGACTATGAAGATAAAATTTGAGAAATCGGGGCTGATATGGAGGCGCATAGACAGTCTTTTTCCCTCGTATTTACGAGTGGAAGGGGAACGAAAATGACCAGCAGGGTTATGGGGTACCCTTCCCAATGCACCATTAGCTGGATAGCGGAGTATTGATGTATGTGGAGATACTTGGTAAAATAAGTAGCTGACTAATGTAGTAGGAGCAACAATGATATTTTTTATAGTAGTAAATGTACATTGACATACATACAAAATAATCCATTAGCAGTTCCCATAATTATCAGTGTGAGTAGATTAGCACTATTCACAAACAGCTGGTTGTGAGTATACATCAGAGGTAAATTCCTGTGGGAGCTTCTGCCTTAAGATTTGCAGCCTGGCTCACCCGCTTACATCCACATCTTCGTTTATGGAATGCAATGTGTAAATCAAGGAATGAACAAATGAATAACATTCAGAACCCATCTCTAGCCAGAGCAGCGGTTACAGTGTTGAAAGCAAATTTAATTTTATGAAAAAATTTCTGAAACGTTTAACAATAGATGCAACCCATCAAGATAAATTACCATATTTTTCTGAAAGAAGTTATACCTGTATAAGCAATTCTTCAGGATGTTTAAAATCATCAGATTTCACAAAGCTATAACTTTGTATTAAATAAAGGTACAGAATTGGGGTCCGATTTTTATTTCTATACATGCCTGCAAAGCCTTTATTTACAAAGGAACCATATGATCTTCCCATTGATCACAATTTGTGTGTGTGCACATATAATATTAAGGTGCTTTTAACAGCTGTGTTTAGGATCAGATTTATCATTTGCTGATCATAAATATCAAAATTCTTTTAGACACATTTAAGCAACCATGTGATACAATTGATCCATGTATTTCCAAGCACGTCAGTGTAGGAAATTCACTGCTGTTCTTATGTAGTATTCATCCAATGATGTTGGAAGGGAGGCACATAGGTGGAGCCTTTCACAAACTCCTGCCAATAGGAGATAGCATACTGTGAGATGAAGCAAATTTCCAGGTCAGGTCTGCAGCCCCTTATAGCTGATCAATCCCTCAGGCAGCTAACTGTTCAGAAGTGTTCTTTTGTGCCGGTTCCAATACAGTGGTACACAATCCATATGAACAATGATATTTCTGATAATTTTCCATCTCTTCTGTTTTTGGTTGATCTATGTGTTTTCTAATATTGTCAATTTTCTTCAGTTTGTTACAGAATTCCCTTCTCTTCAGATTCAGTTGAGTGCCAATCTCACTAAACTGTTTATCACATCCCCTGAGTTTAATAATAAATCATGATCACTACCAACAAACTTCCTGTCCCATATTGCACAGCACATTACCCTTATTAATGTTGCAGCTACCAGTTCAAGTCATCCCTTGACGACTCATTTTATAACATGCAATTTAATTAGAAATGACCTGCTACTGGAAGATGTAGATATTACTGGTCACAGACTAAATGATACATACTGCATACAATTCCTTGGTGTCTACTTGGGTTTCAGTTGAAATGGGATCAACAAAATGGTAAACTTCTCGAGTTGATCCCCTCAACACTACTCACCTGGAGGCAATTATGATAGCGTCTTTTGGAGTTTTGACTTGTTTTTGGAAATATGTTCTGGGACAGTCAACTACAAATAAATATTTGTTACTTAATGTAAAAGCCAATAGGGAGTTCCATAGTCAGATGTAGGCGCAAGATTCCCTAGGTCAGTGAAGAGGTTTATGCAAGGTGTTCAGTTGTCATCATCACATCATTGGTACTACAAGCTTGTATAGGATAAATACTAATTTGTTCATAGCTGCCATGTCCTATAAGGTCAGACTATAGGATAGTACTGAGTGAAAGCATGCTAGGAAGCATCTCTGCAAGCTGACACTCTGGAAGAACATTCATTAATTGCAAGGCAAAGAGATGCGAGCTTTTTGGTTAACTCATTCTCATGCTGGTGCTTCCTTAATTTAATATCCATCCAAATGCCCAAGAACTTATGCATTCTCATTCAGTGCCTGTCATTGATATCTCCTTGTATCTGTAAGTCATTTGGATTTGTTTGGAATTGCATCAAGTGTGCTTATGTAAGTATAAAGGTTGAATTGTTTGTTACGTTGCCTGTAAACTAGTTGAAAGTGTGTTCCTTTATTTTCCTGGTTGTTTCTAGTATGAATGTGTTTGCCAGTTATCAGTGTACTTGGTGTCATCAGCAAGTATTGCAGGTTTTGAAGGTACCTGCAATGGTTTTAGGTCAGGATAAATCAAATGCTGAACCCTGTGGGACATGGTATGATTGTTTCTCCATTCTGTATTCAGTTTTCCTCCCAAGGTATCATTTATTACTGTGACCCAGTTTTTGTTGCTAAGGTAAGATTCAGTTCTTGTAAGTGTAATTCATTTAACACCGTAGTTTCCTGAGTAAAGGGCGATGAAGGTTGTAACGTGATGCCAATAAGGTTTCTACACTTATACTGCATATTTCAGTCATGCTGTAAAGTCAGCACAATATTTTAGTTATTAGATTGTTACAATCATAACAAGAAGAGTTCCTGCTTCTGTCAGCAGATGATTCTTGTGACTGATTTGACCATTCACCTGATGTCTGGTCAACTATACATTTCCTGACTGAGTCTGATGAATCTAATTTCAATGGTCACTCGCCCCCTCCCCCCAGTTTTTTTCAGCTACTGTTAAGAAATTATTGTTTTCATGGCCTGATATTATCTCAGTTTTTTCCTAAATATTAGGTTGCTGCATAAGTTGATTAACATTAGTTTTGCATGTTGGTATACTTGTTGCTGAGGATTTATTTATCAATTGTCATTTTTCATTTGTAGTTAACTGTTGCTCTTTGAGTTTACACATTGTCATTTTGTCATTTGAAGATACTAAGTGGAACTGTGGCCACTAGATAGTGGAGTGCCCAGTGGAGAAATAGGAGCACTGTTGGGTTCTATATAGGTGTAAAAGCAATGGAGGCAGCCAGAAACATTTGCATCCTGTTTGTGTTTAATACCTTTGGACAGAGCTTGGCAAGAAAATTGTTTTTTCATTCTAAGGAGAATTGTTTTTCCATTAGTGACTTACCTTCAGGGCTTGATGGAGATCATTTAAATGCATTAATTCACAATGATCCCTGTCACTGTACTTGAGAACTGGCAAATTCGATGAACTGTGATCTCTTCATGACCTTCCAATATTTGCATGCAATGGGTAAGGCTCAAAAATAGGGTGTATGGATACCACATGCACTAAACCAAAATCACAAAAATATATGGCCATATGCGCATTCTTGCTTGTCTGTAATCAGTTATTTGTGAACAACACTAATCATTCCTGCCCTCTACATTATGCTGATCAGAAATGGTGACTTTGTGCTAAAATAAGGAAAAGAAAGGAATGATTGAGCCCAAACAAAGCAGCAACAAAAAGCATCCACAAAAGATAATGCCCCTCAGGGGGCTCAGCATTTAGTTGTTGGGTACGGGCTTGGTGACCCCGGGGTCCCTGAGCTGGGGATTGGGAAGCACCACCAGTCCTCAATACCGTAAGCTTTGAGCATGCTTCAATGACCACCGTAAGGTGTGATGGTGGAACATTGTACGGTACAGAGCCCCGGGATCTTGGCTTAACTGCCTGGGTCGTGAGGATGGTATAAACCTCTATAAAAAAAAACTCAATCTCAAGGTGTGCTTTGTGCTGAGGAGATGCATGGCTGTTGAGGTAGAACAGTTGCTAGCGGGTGACCTCTGGGGAACCTGCCGCCCCCTGGTTGTATTAGGCTTACCCAGGCAAGCGGGGCTCTGTGTGGGTGGACATTCCTTCCCCTAGCTGCTCATGGGACCACCATGAAACGAAATACGAATAGTGTGCAAGTATGAGTTTCTAAAAAAGGAAAGTTCAATGCTTTACGGTATGACCCTCAATTGTTCCCTTCCCTGTCCACACCAGGGGAGGAACGGCAGTCTAAATTACCTGGTGCGACATATTCTCCTCTCCTCGATTTCTGGTTTGCAGCCGAACAGATGGGGACACATTTCTGACCACAAAGCCTCAGTTTTTTGTGAAAAATTTAGAGGATAAGTTTGGAGAAGTTGAGGGCATGTCTAAAATGAGGTCTGGAGCAGTCCTCATACAGACAGCATCCCCAGCACAGTCATGGGAATTGCTTGCTTGTGACAAGTTCAGTGATGTTGCAGTCTCCATTACGCCTCATAAGAGCCTCAATATAGTTCAGGGACTTATTTTTCATCGTGATCTGTTTTTGGAGTGTGATGGCGAGCTCCGTGCAAATCTGGAACGCCGCGGTGTCTACTTTGTACGACGTGTCTTCAGGGGACCTAAAGATAGTAGGTTCGCCACCGGCGCTTTCATCTTGGCTTTCGAGGGTGACAGCCTGCCCCAGAAGGTCGAGGTGGTGATATATCGATGTGATGTTAAGCCTTACATCACCCCTCCCATGCGCTGCTTTAAGTGCTGGAGGTTTGGGCATATGTCATCGAGATGTGACTCCAACTCTACCTGTCGGGATTGTGGACATACCTCCCACCCCAACGTCCCATGTTCGCCGCCCCCTGTTTGTGTCAATTGCGGACAGAAACATTCAACTTGCTCGTCAGACTGCACGGTTTATCAAAAAGAACGGAAGATCATGGAGTATAAGACCTTAGACAGGCTCACTTACACAGAGGCCAAATGCAAGTACGACCAACTTCACCCTGTGCGCATTTCATCGGTGTCGCCATCCCTGGCAACGAGGGCCCAAGCTCAACCAGTATTTGTCTATTCCTGCCCCCCAGGTAGTTGGGGAACACCCTCTTCTGTTGCTCCCCTGTTATCAACATCGGGAGTAACAACCCCTCCTTCTTTGGGGACTTCAGTCCCCACCTCTGAGCCGGAGAAGTGCACACCACCTCCGGCTCCCCTCGCGTGGAATGGATCACTTGGTGCCCTCCCTTCCACGGTTACTGCCCCTCCAGATGTTAGCCAGTGGCTGAAGCAAAAGCAAAAGGAGAAGGACATAGAGACAGAAAAGGAGTTCACCACAGCACCTGAAGATGATGTGGAGAATCTAGCATCCACTCAGGAGCTAGATGTTGCTCGACCCGCAGCTCCTATGGAAGTTGATCAGGCTACTTCGCAATTGGTGGCGGCAAGCTTCCTCCCCCCCCCCCCCCCTCCCCTCCCATGGTCTCTCATGTCTTCACAGTTGGATACCATTGTCCTTCAATGGAATTGCAGTGGCTTTTTCCATCACCTTGCTATAGTTGAAACAGCTTTTGTGCTGCTTCCCTGCCACTTGTCTGGCCCAACAGGAAACGTGGTTTCCTGTTCGACAGACCCCCTCCCTCTGGGGCTACTAGGGTTACTATAAGAACCTCGTAGAATACGACAAGGTGTCTGGTGGTGTCTGTGTTTATGTTCTTGCCACTGTTCCTAGTGCCCCAGTGCCACTTCATACGGCTCTCGAGGCTGTGGCTGTTAGAATCCGGGCAGGAATAGAGCTTACCATCTGTTCCCTCTACCTTCCCCTGGATGAGGTTGTCCCTCTTGCCGACCTAGCTGCCTTGTTCGCCCAGCTCCCCCCACCATTCCTCCTTTTGGGGGACTGTAATGCCCACCACCCTTTATGGGGTGGGGCCCAGATCTCGGGCCAGGGTAGGAATGTTGAGGCTCTCTTGACACAGCAGGACATTTGCCTCCTTAACACTGGTGCTACCACATATTTTAGCTTCACTCATGGTACATACTCGGCCATTGACCTCTCTCTTAGTAGCCCTGGTCTTCTTCCATACCTCAGTTGGAGGGTTCACGACGACCTCTGTTGTAGCGACCACTTTCCTATCCTGGTTTCTCTTCATCAATCCCAACCCCTTGACCAGCTGCCACGATGGTCTCTTCATGGAGCTGATTGGGCAGCCTACACCTTAGCTACTATGGCCATTGCTCCGCTTCCTGGTGACATTGATTTGGCAGTGGACGAGGTCACTATGGCCCATGTTTCTGCTGCTGAGGCAACTGTCCCCTGCTCTTCAAGTACCCTAAGGCGTAAGTCAGTTCCTTGGTGGACACCAGAGATTGCAGAAGCTATCCGGGACCGCCAGCGAGCCCTGCAATGACACCGGCATCATCCTTTGCTAGAGAATTTGGTTGCCTTTTAACTGCTGCGGGCCTGGGCTCGGCGGTTAATCCGGCGGAGCAAACAAGACTGCTGGGAACGATATGTTGCCATCATAGGTTCTCACACCTCCCCATCTCAGGTGTGGTCGCGGGTTTGGCGCATTTTTGGCTTTCGCCCTCATGCACCTTTTCCTTGCCTTTCTCTTCGGGGTACACTTTGTACTGACCCAATCGCCATCGTCGAACATCTGGCAGAGTACTTCGCTCGTATTTCCGTGACAGCAGGCTAGAGTGCAGAATTCTGCACCATTAAAGAGCAGGCTGAGCGTACGCAGTTGTCGTTTTGCACGCACCGTTGGGAACGATACAGTGCCCCATTTAGTGAATGGGAGTTCCGAAGTGCCCTTACAGCTTGCCCCGATACCTCTCCACAAATTCACAACAGAAACTGCCATCTCTTGGCGCACTGTCAGTGTGAATTACTCGCCCTGTTTAACCGCATCTGGACGGAGGGTGTTTTCCCAACTCGTTGGCAGGATAGCGTTACCATCCTGGTGCTGAAACATGGTGCAGGTCCGCTGGTGGTTGATAGCTATCACCCTATCACCCTTACCAACGTTATGTGCAAACTCTTGGAACGGATGGTGAGTCGGCGGCTCATGTGGGTCCTCGAAGCTCGGGGCGTCCTAGCCCAGAAACAGGGGGGGCTTCCGTCAGGGCCGCTCAGCGATCGACAATTTAGTCTCGCTAGTCGGCTATTTGTACAGCTTTTACTCGGCGAGAACATCTAGTTGCTGTTTTCTTTGATCTTCGGAAAGCGTGCGATACCACCTGGCACCATCATATCCTTGCTATGCTGCACGAATGGGCTTACAGGGTCCACTTCCGATTTTTCTAAGGAGTTTTCTCTCCAATCGCTCCTTTCGGCTCAAAGTTGGCACTTATTTTAGCTCTCCTCATATTCAGGAGAACTGTGTGCCACAGGGCTCGGTTCTTAGTGTTGCCCTCTTTATGGTGGTGATTAATGGTCTTGCGGCTGTGATGGGCTCATCGGTCTGTTCCTCTCTATATGCCAATGACTTTTGTCTTTATTACAGTTCCCCAAGCATCAGTGTCGCTAAATGGCGGCTGCAGGGAGCTATCCGTAAGGCACATCTTTGGGCGTCCAACCATGGTTTTCAGTTCTTAGCCCCCAAGACCTGAGTGATGCATTTCTGTCGTCGTCGAACGGTCCACCTCCATCCAGAGCTCTACCTTGCCAATGAACTCCTTCATAGGGCATTGCTTCCTTGGCATGCTGTTTGATGCTCAGCTCAATTGGACACCTCATCTTCGCGAGCTTAAACAACGGTGCTGTCGGCACCTCAACGTCCTTCGCTGCCTCAGCCACACCATTTGGGGGGGGGGGGGCTGCACAAACAACCCTTCTACAGTTCTATAAGGCCTTAGTCCAGTCCTGTCTCGACTACGGGAGCGTGGTGTATGACTCAGCAGCACATTCAATGTTGCAGATCCTCGACCCGATTCTGCATTGTGGCGTCAGACTGGCGACAGGTGCCTTCCGCACTAGTCCGGTGACTAGCCTTGTTGTAGAAGCTGGAATCCCTCCCCTGCGATTCCGCCGACAACAGTTGCTTGCATTGTACATCGCCCGCATCCATGCCACCCCGACCACCCAAACCGCAGGCTCCTTTTTCCATCTTCTGCACTCCCCTCCCCATGATGGCAGCCTAGGTCAGGTCTCCTAATCGCAGTCATCGTTCATTCCCTTCTCTCGTCACTAGAGTCCTTTCCTCTTGCTCCATCCTTCCGGCCCTCTTCTTCTACCCCTCCTTGGTCCCTCCCTCACTTGCGGCTTTGCTTGGATTTGTCCTGTGACTCCAAGGCCTCCGTTCCACCTGCCAGTCTTTGTCAAGAATTCGTGGCTCTTCTTGCCTCGTTTCGCGATGCAGATGTAGTCTACACTGATGGTTCTGTGGTCGATAGACGCAGTGGGTTTGCTTTCATTCACGGCGACTACGTTGAGCAGCATTCCCTGCCTTGCAGGAGCAGTGTTTTCAGTGCAGACCTGGTTGCTCTTTATCGTGCATTCGATCACCTTTCCTCCTGCCCTGGGGAGTCATTTGTCATATGCAGTGACTCCCTGAGTGGATTGCAAGCACTTGACCAGTGTTTCTCTCGG
This sequence comes from Schistocerca nitens, assembly GCF_023898315.1. Taxonomy (NCBI): domain Eukaryota; kingdom Metazoa; phylum Arthropoda; class Insecta; order Orthoptera; family Acrididae; genus Schistocerca; species Schistocerca nitens. Next base: position 51,105,581 of record NC_064624.1, on the reverse strand, counting down.
GACTCTTTTGTACAGGGTATTCAAGATGCTGTTTCTGCTCTCTCCGATTGTGGTCGTTCAGCAACGTTTGTGTGGACTGCAGGCCACATCGGCGTTCCAGGAAACAAACGTGTCAATTGGCCAAGCAGGCCACCACTTCGCTAGCCCTGGAGCTTGGTCTCGTGGAAAGAGACCTCCAGTCAGCCCTACATCGCAAGGTGCATGATGTCTGGAGCTCTGAATGGTCTGTCTTGAACACGCCAAATAAGCTCCGCATGGTAAAGTCATCCACGGCCATATGGAACTTATCCTTGAGGACCACGCATAGGGACTCAGTTGTTCTCTGCTGTCTGCGAGTTGGACATATGCGGTTGACCCACAGCTATCTTCTTCGTCGTGAGAACCCGCCCAAGTGTCGCTGTGATGCAGGGCTGACAGTGGTCCATCTTCTGATGCACTGCCCCCTTTTAGCCCCCTTGTGGGAGTCCTTTAATTTAACAGCTGCACTTCCTTTAATTCTCGGTGACGATGCCTCTATAGCTAACTCTGTTTTACGTTTTATCCATGCAGCTGGGTTTTATCACTCACTCTAGTATGGGCATTCTCGCATGATTTCTCAGGCTAGACCCACTCCAGCGACTTTTAAATGTGAAGTGGATACCAAAATAGTGTCTTTTATGGTATTAAGTTGTGTTGGTACCTCTATCAACACTTTCCAGCTGGAGGTTCTTCGTTTGTAGTTGAGTGGTTGACCTTTAACCTGATCCATCAACCACTGTAGTCTGTTTTACTCTAGTCAATTATTTGCTCTGCTCCTTTTAAGTGTCCTCTATTTTGTGTTATTGTGGTGTTCATTTTAGCTCTGTACCCCTTGGTGTTCCCTCCCTCTGGGTGCAGAGGCTATGCTTTTCCTGTATAGGCGTTTTACAAGTACGAGGTGTGGCTAGAAAAAAACCGGACTAGTACTGGTGAAACAATAAAACGAATGCAATAAGGCTGAAAGTCGCATGGCCTGTCACGTGACTCTCGCTCCGCCTACTGCTCGAGTTTCATCTGCCTCCTGCACTCAGTCTGCCCGTGGCGTCTGTTTTAAGTAGTTGACGTTTTGTCTGTGCGTCGGAAAATGTTGAGTGTACAGAAAGAACAGCGTGTTAACATCAAATTTTGTTTCAAACTAGGAAAATCTGCAAGTGAAACGTTTGTAATGTTACAACAAGTGTACGGCGATGATTGTTTATCGCGAACACAAGTGTTTGAGTGGTTTAAATGATTTAAAGATGGCCGCGAAGACACCAGTGATGACACTCGCACTGGCAGACCATTGTCAGCAAAAACTGATGCAAACATTGAAAAAATCGGTAAACTTGTTCGACAAGATCGCCGTTTAACAATCAGAGCAGTGTCTGAGTTAACAGGAGTTGACAAGGAAACTTGTCGAACAAGTTTACCGATTTTTTCAATGTTTGCATCAGTTTTTGCTGACAATGGTCTGCCAGTGCGAGTGTCATCACTGGTGTCTTCGCGGCCATCTTTAAATCGTTTAAACCACTCAAACACCTGTGTTCGCGATAAACAATCATCGCCGTACACTTGTTGTAACATTACAAACGTTTCACTTGCAGATTTTCCTAGTTTGAAACAAAATTTGATGTTAACACGCTGTTCTTTCTGTACACTCAACATTTTCCGACGCACAGACAAAACGTCAACTACTTAAAACAGACGCCAAGGGCAGACTGAGTGCAGGAGGCAGATGAAACTCGAGCAGTAGGCGGAGCGAGAGTCACGTGACAGGCCACGCGACTTTCAGCCTTATTGCATTCGTTTTATTGTTTCACCAGTACTAGTCCGGTTTTTTTCTAGCCACACCTCGTATGTCCGTTTTTAACTGGGGACTCATGACCTCGATGTTTAGCCCCCATCAAAGCCCAAAACCAACCAACCAACAAAAGATAATGTACATCCTGTGTAGTTTACTATGAATTGCATCCTTGAGATGTAACCACTGATTACTGCTGACATTTGCTGTCAACAACTGAGATTGGTTGCAGATGCTGTATATGAACAATGACCAGGAAGACACTACTCCAGGATAATGCCTGCCCACAATCTGCTAGACTGATAAACAGTACACAGGAGTTGGGTTTTGAAGTCATTGCACACCTACCTTATTCAACTGATCTTCCACCCTCAGATTTTCTCCTTTTGTGCTCTCAATCGAACAAGCTGCAAGGAACTTCCTTTCCAGATGAAAATGCGTTCATAGCCTTGCTTAATGAGTTCTTTGCCTTAAAACCAGGTGACTTCTACAGTTACAGAACGAAAAAGTCATCCCAGCATTGGGAGACTGCTGTAAATAGTGAAGGAAAATATTTTGTTGATTATTTAAGTTTCTCTTATTTGTATATGTTATATATTAAAATTAGGGAATATGCCATGAACCATATACCAACTAAGTGATAACTGCAAAAGGGTACATATGCCTTTTTTTTTTTTCATTTTACTGGTAAATTGTGTTTCCTTTCATCTCTAACTAGTATGTATAATGAAACAGTATGTATAATGTTCAAAATAATACTTGGTCTGTTAAGCCCAATGTCTGTGTACAGATGTTGCTAACACATATTGGTATTGTACACATCTTTCACAATGCAATTAACTCTGTGAATGTGTGCTAAGGCTTCATTGATGAATCATATTGTATTTAGTTGTCGAGTTTATAAAGAATTTAATATTTTCTCAAAATAATTCTGATCCCCCAGTAAGGTTATGGCTAAGTAAATGACAGAAGATTTTTAATTTCTTGTCACAAAATGATGTGGCTCTGTTGAGAGGTTAATGTAACCTGTGCATGGTTGTTTCTGAGAAAATTTTAGTAGTGGTGTCGGGGTCAGCTGTGTTGTGACAGTTATCCAACATAAAAGCTAATTACTCTTGTTCTGAGGTATTGGTTTGAATAATTTTAATGAACAACCCAAAGGGTGCATTGAAATATTATCACAAAATGAGCATAGCTTCTAAAACTAATTTTGTATGAATAATTGACAGAATCTGTAAATTAGTTAATAAATTTGTTTACTTCAGTGTAGAAATGACTGAAGCACTAAATATCCGCCAGTTGATGTTGTAAATAATTTGAATTTGGTGTATAATCAGTATTCCTGGTAGTTGCAGTGGATAGAGATGCAATTATTTCTTTATGGAATACAACAGTATACTTACTCATTAAAGGTCAGTTGAATCAAAAGTAGAATTCAGCTGAGGAAAGAGTGATTACAAGTTTCCTCTTGGGCATCACACCTATGTAAAGTGAGTTTCATTAATTGTTATAGTAAAATTTGCTTTTCTAAATGAATGATGGGTTCATACAGTTGGCTGTGTGGAATTAAAGATAGCTCCTGAAAGAATTTTTTTAAATTATATTCAAATCAGAAATTGTTTGAATTGCACCCTTCCCTTAAAATACAAATACATAAGGAATGTGTTAAATTAGGCATGCAGTAATTCTATGTAAAACTTGTAATCTTGAAGATAAAAGTCAAGAACTAATTGCATTTGGGACACCATAGATTCTATACATGGCTCGCACAAATAGTGTCATTCATAGTGCAACTTTTGATACTCTAAAAAACTAAAACTATACATAAATCATATGATTTAAATACACGAGTCTTTCAGTTTTTCATTATATTACATTTTCTTCTAAAAAAAAAAAAAAAAAAAAAAAAAAAGATTCATGTTGCAACACAGTCGTATGTTCCAATTCTAAACACATAAGTAATATCTGTTGCTTTTTAAATAATCATTAATTGATTTAAAATGTTCAGATTTGTTCAGTTCTAACAAAAAGTGCTGTCACTTTTGTATTGTGTGAAAAAATTGTTGCCTTTGGAATGGGTTTCAAAAACATTACCATAGCTTCTGCATTTTCAGAGATGCCATAGAAATTGTTTTGTACCTCTCTCATTTAAAATTTCTACAGTGACAAACAATCCAGGATTTATCATGTCAACATGCACATCTTTGCCAGCATCTGTTGCAATTGTCTTCATCTGCAGCATTTGGTCCCCGCAAGAATAGTTTTACACCGGAATACCCAGCACATCTTTGATGGGTTGCATCCGTAGTTATGAGAAGATGTTTGGTTTTTTCAAGCTTCAGGTTGGTTGGGTCAACAGTATTATGATAGCTTAAGGTAGGAAATAATAATAGTTTTGAATATGAGCAAAAAGTTTGACCTGAATGTAATTTATGCTCACGCAGTTGTCCAGAAACCATCTTCCAGTACCATAAAACGTGGTTTTTCCTCGAATCTGAGTTTGTGCGCATTCATAAAAATCAGCCAGCTTGCCATTTTCTTTGTTTCGTCTGGTTCCACAATCCTCTCCTCATTGTACTACCAGTAGCATCCATCACAACTTTGCCATGACATGCAGCAAAGAATAGCAGTCCATTTCCACTTTAAATACTTTTGAACGCAAACTGGATAACATGTACTTGTTTTCAAATAGGGGAGTACAGCCATCTCAACAATTGTCAACTTATTTGACACATGAGATCTTCTTTAAATCAGCTGTAATCTATATAGGAACACAGCAATAGAAACTTTAATGTGTTAGATGTCATTAGTGATGATGGCATGATAAAATGTTTCCGTGGCATCTAGATTGTGTTTTTAATGAAGCAGTGAAATGAAATGTTAAATATAAAATTTGTTTATCAATTTCAGACACTATATCAGCGATGGTACCATTAACTACTTTATATTTTTGTTGCCTGCCAACATCAATCCATTTTTTCCATTTTACTACTTTGTCAGTGAACTTCATTATTTAATGTGAAGCGAAGTTTAGGAGTTACAGCTTTTACACTTCTTTCATGAGTTGATAGTATACATGAATTAACAGTAGCCCACATGTTCCAGTAAGTCCTTGCCTCAAGAAAAATGGCTGTTTTCAGTGCATTCACCAGATAATGAGAGTTGGCATGATACCTACATGCATACATTGAGGTGTATTCAAAACCAAAAAAATGTGTAATGAATAAAAGAATGTTTTATTCGCCCTATTTCTGTGTCTGCATAAAATTGCTTATAGGCTCCTTGAGCTGAAAATACTATGTAGTATTTTTGCAGCACTCTGTGCATCTTAGTCTTCGGATCTTTAAAGAATTTAGTACCCCATCTGTCAGGTGCTTGACAGCTTGTCATCCTTGTTGTAAAAAAATTCAACTGTTTGCTTCCCTTTTTCAAAAACCTTGTTATTCAGTTTGTGTTGTTAATGTGTCCTTCAACATTATGGAAGTTGTTGCACTGGAACAATTAAAATGTTTGTTACTACATATTTCCAAGTTGGGCTGCTGGATGTAGCTATTCTGATCTTTTCACTGCCTTTCCTAAAGTTTATGGGGATTAGTATGAACCTAAATAGGGTTCTGATGATTACACTCCAGTGACATGCGTCGTTGCACATTTACTTCTTTTTTATACACTCTTCCCAACTCTTACTTCCTCTTTTCCTTTACTTTAAATTTAGACATTTGCTAAATTGCTCTCTTTCCTTTCTTCTGAAGTCTTGCAACATTTTATTATCTTTTTCTCTGCATTGAACCAGTTGTAATTGATTTGAATATAGTTTTGAAAAATTTATCTCAGTCTCTTAAACTTTCTATCCATTACCTTTAACAGAGAGCTAGCATTAATGTGTAACAATGCACCAGCCTTCATATACAGATGTATTACTCTGTAACTTATTCAGCAAACGAAACTTATATTGTTTCATCCACAAAATAATTCCCCCATAAATTCTTTGCTTTACTGTACATTTTCTGAAAAAAAAATTTTAGATTGAAGTTAACTAACAAAAATTTAAACATTCTTCCTGACCTACCTTCTGTGTAGTAAGAATCCTTGATGTTATATTCTTCTTTGGATATCACAACTTAATCAGTATTTTTACTTCCATATATGGCAGCAAACATGATAAATTTAAACTTAAAATGCCTCTAACACTGTAGGCAAACACAATGTATTTTGTAACATGGTCTATGCAGTTGAAATCAGCACACAGGAAGTGTCATACTGATGAGTAAGTTAGGTATATAATGTTAAGACAAAGGGTCTTCATATCATTGTAACCTCTACTTGTAACTTTCAAAAAGTAGATGTGGGAAATTTACATTTTTCCTACTCAGACAGGAAAATAGATACTACAGCTAAACCACAATGCAAAAACAAAGATAAGGTTCAGAAAATTATATTTTAATTGTGTGCTTACATTTTGGAATGGCTCAAAACTACAAATTGGTCAGACAAAATGGCTGGCCTCCACTTAACTTCAGGAGGTGAAATAGTTAGTACCGACAATACATGCACACAAAAGTATAAGGATCTTCCCTGGCTTTTGGAATTATTAGTTCCTTCATCTGGAAAGAGTTAGTAAAAGATACAGGAAGGTTAGGAAAGAAGGGCAGGCCACTGAAACCCAGAGAGTGTCACTCACAAGGAAACATCATCAGTTTGACCTTATATTTTAGAGAGAACAAAAACATACCATATTTTATGGAGTACGACACACTTTTATCTTCAAAAAATTTCGTACAACATTCAGGTGTGTCTTTGACTCAAAATGTAAAAATGTCCATTGTTTGATGTAAAATTCCTGCAGGCTTAAAACAGGACATATATTCAATGCTGTGGGAACCTATCTCTGCCGGCCGCGGTGGCCAAGCGGTTCTAGGTGCTCCAGTCTGGAGCCGCGGTGCTGCTACGGTCGCAGGTTCGAATCCTGCCTCGGGCATGGATGTGTGTGATGTCCTTAGGTTAGTTAGGTTTAAGTAGTTCTAAGTTCTAGGGGACTGATGACCACAGCAGTTAAGTCCCATAGTGCTCAGAGCCATTTTTGAACCTATCTGTATCTGGCAACACTGGATTCAACTGCCAGCAGCAGTGCACCGATGCGACGAACATGAGTTGTGGAGCTTCACAAGCTTGCTAACACTGTCTCCCTCCTGCCCTACCATCACAAACCCAGAAAACTGTCTAGCCTATGATGTGTCACTGCAGTCTATAGTGCCAGTGAACTTGAACTGCAAGTCATTTGTATTACTGGTAACAGAAGAGTATTTTCTTTAGGAGTTTCCTAATGGAAAAAAATAGGGGTTTCATATGATGTAGGCTATAAACTGAAGGTAATAGCATATGCAGAACAATATGGAAACAGAGCAGCTGAGTGGAATTTTGGTCCTCGTCCAACAGAAAGAGCCATTCGTGATTGGCATGCTAGTATGGAAGAAGTGAAAAAATGAAGACTACATGTGCAAATTGAGGACTGAATGCAATATGGCCAAAACTACACTGTTATCCAAAATTAGAGCAACAAACCACAACACCCCTGTCCTGCGTTCAATTCATGATACAGTCCTACAAACTGTCAACCAGACATCCGTACGATCATGTTCTGCACGGGAGATGGCATTCTGGTCAACTGACAACTACGCCAATGATGTCAGGGCACGTATGAAATCAGGTAGTGTTTGTTGGGTAACCCTACATCCACAATCACCATGTACACAACTGCAGACAGTGCAGTTTGACACAGAGAAAATGCCTACTAGACTCGGCAGTGGAGGGCCATAGAAATAAAGGAAGCAGGACAGTCAAAATTTGATGTGTCCTGATGGCTTAGTGTGAATGGTTCTGCTGTTTCTTGGGTGGGGCGACAGCTCATAGAGACGGAAACTGTATCCCAAAGTCCAGGGTAGGGTCGACCATGTGTGACTTAAGAAGAGAGGACTGTTATTTGGCTGTAAGGTCACAACAGACTGCCTTAGTACTGCACGGCAACTGGCATATGAGCTTGAAGCATCCACTGGACGTGTTGTATCAAAGTAAACTGTGTGCATATGGCTTTGGCAGAGTGGCCTTTATTGTTGGAGACCTGCTGTATGTCTAGCTCTGACACATTTTCACATAAGTTAGCATCTAGAGTGAGCAGGCAGCTTGCTTGTGACTCAGGGCAGGCTGCCCTGTCTTGCAGTCATTTTTGGTGGACCCCATGCTGCATTCCAGGATGCCACTCTTGTGTGTTACAGGCATGTGGCGTAGGTTGTGATAGTAGGACAAGAATCATGTAGTATACAAACTGCTGAGTACTTTGGCATTCCCAATTGTTTGTTTAGGGTTTAAGGCATGTGTTATAAATAGTACTCTGGTGTCAAGTGATGAAACACATCCGTCTTTCCACTAGCATGTTGCAGCATGCTATACTATGCCCTGCTGGCTCTGCTTTGCATAGCAAGTTGGCCATGGTTTGCTTTGCAATGCATAACACTCACCTGTCTGCAGCTGGCTCTGTTTCAACTCGCTTCTGCTCTGGCATATTTTTTTACCATTGATGGTTGATACACTAAATTGACCTTTTTAACAAGACTCTGTCCCTCGGGTTGACCAAACTATACTACCAATTACACCAGAGTTACTGGCGACAGTTATTTCCAGCCTTATTTTGCCTCTTAAGTATCATTCTAACAATTAGTTACCGTAACCCTTTCAGTGAATCTTACGCATTTCTATAGGGCCCCTTGACCTGCACCTTCACTGGAACACCATGGTACTAATTTCATTACTATGCTTCTTGCACAGTCATTTCTAACTCTGTACTCCCCACTTAAAAGCGAAAATAAATCAATTATTGCTCACATTATATCACTGTGCATTTTGCTTCATTCTGCTGCTTTTATGTTTTGGTTATCAAACGCGGTGGAATCTGAACTACGGCTGGGTCTGAACATGGCAGTGTTCTTTATCTTCTATGCACCAGAACAACACCAGTCTCAGCAGAACTAGTGCTGCTGTGGTGGTTAGTATGACAATAGTCAGTGTTGTTTCTTTCCGGTGCTGATTTTCACAATATGAATTTATATTCTGCATTAAGGTTTCCATGGAGATTGGTCCCTCCTGCTGGTTCAGAACTGTGTTTATAGATTACTTTAGTTCTGGCCCTAGAGTTTTATTTAAGTTGGTCAGATTCGTGGCAGGTGGCACTTCCATGGGCTTCTCTGGCCAGTACAAATGTGACTGGGAAATACTCAAGTGAGTTATCCCTGCAGCCACGGTGGACAGGCAGAAAGTAGGCCCCATTATGTAGAATGCTCTTCTATTTAATACGAAGGCATTCACCTTTCATTTTACCCTCGTTGATGTACCCCTCCATTTCTTGAAACAAGTGGCTGCTACTACCATCTTCTCAAAGCTAGGGTACAATCCATGTGCCTTGACCTGTTGAAAGTATGATTCTGGCTGGACCACTATTTATTTGCATTCTCTTTCCTACTTTGTCCCATTAGCAATTTCACTGCACAGGAATCCTGCCCCACTCTTATTACCATACTCGGACAGACTATGATTTTCTCTCGGTGGCATTTTTGTAACTTTGCTTCCTCCATTTCTACATATCTTCCTTAATCTTTTGCAGTTAATAACAGTCGCTGAGTCGTTACTCTTACAAATTACTTCAGTATTCCCCACTTGATGAGATACGCGTGAATTATGTAGTGCTCATGATGTGCTTGTTTCCCTGCTGTTGTTACAGAAATGGAAATGGAAACTTTTCTTCCACCAGTTCTCACTGATGCTGTGGCTACTCGAAATTAAAGGGCAAGTCTTTGCACTCAGGTTCTGAAACCAACCACATCTTCAGTGACAGTTCCTTCTGTACTTTCCTTAGACACTTTAAATACTGCTCTTCTTGCAACAAATTTACCCGTAGCTGAAACACTATATTCTATGGACTGCAACCATTGTAATAACTACTTCCGTATTCAGGACCTTTACTTGGGTTTGTAGCTCCCTGATATTCTGAGTAATATGTAATACTGCTGCTTTTCTACTTCAGCTATCTGCATTTCCATGTTTCTTCTCAGTTTTATGCACAAGCTCAAAATCTTATTCGCTTAGTCTTGCTGTTCGTCGTGTCAACCTATAGGGAAGGATTCTTTAACCCCAACAACCATTTTAATGCCACATGATCTGTTATTACTCTAAATGCTTACCTTACAGATAAAATTTGAAATATGCGAATCCATTCTCCATTGTGGAATAATTTCATTCTTCAGAATTCAGTTGCCTTGAGCGTAAGCTACTAAATGTTCTGCACATGCCACCTTTTCTGATGAGACACAGCCTGGTGCATAGTTTTATGCATCACATAATAAAACAAATTTGCTATTAAAATCAGAAAACGCCACAATTGGACTCAATGTTAAAGCTTCTTTTAACTCCTCAAAAGCATGCTGGCACTGTTCTGACCACACAAACTTGGTACCCTTCTTTTAACAATTGTGTAACCTTCAGGCAATATCGGCATATCCTTTTGTCAACCACTGGTAATAGTTCACAAGTCCAGAATGATTGCAACTCTTCTACAGATTAAGGTACAGGAATTTCCCATACAGCTCTAATTAATCTTGGGTCTGTCTTAACTCCATCTTGTGGTATCTCCTTTCTGTACTCAGTGTTCACTTCACTGCTTTTAACCTTAAGAATACTTCCCTTAATCGCTGCATATGCTGTTTGATATCACTTCCATAGACAATTATGTCACCAAGATACACAGAGCGTTACCATGGTTTCAGACTTCTGGGTATTGCGTCCAACAATCTCTGAAATGTTACAGGTGCATTTTTAATGAGGATGGCATCCGTCTGATTTAGTAGTGGCCCCAGGGTTCCAGAAATTCTGTTTTGTGTCAGTCCTGTGGTGCAGGCTCTATCTGGTGATAATCACTCTTCAAATCCATTGTTGAAAAATATTAGCATAACTCTAAATTATCCATAGTTTCTGTGATGTTTGGGAAAGAGTAGGCATCCGTTATTGTTTTCACATTTAGGTGCGTCTAATCAAACCAAAACCTATATTTTTTACACAACTATTCCGCTGACATTGCATTCTTCAGTTATTCCATCTTTCAGCTGTTGATAGATTTATAACTCCTAAATTGGGTGAAAGTTCCTAGCTATTCTGTATGGTTTGTGGTAGACTGAGGATTTATTTCCTATTGGTATGCAGTGTTATGTGATATGCGTACCTGATAATGGTCCATTTGGAAAAAATAAATCATTGAATTCCAAAGGTAGTTTTGTTACCTGTTTCCTATTGCTTCCCTCTAGAGGCTTCACTTTTGCTGGCAATTCTCCATGGCCGACTCCCCACATGTCCCATTCTTCTTCTTCCTCCAAGATATTCATATTAGCAATTAACAAATGATTTGTTAATCATATGCCCTATGTGCTTAAATGGTACATAGAAACTGGTATGTGCATGATATGTCTGTTAAATAAACAACCCACGTGATCTAATACTTCATTCTCTTCTAATGGTTCCATCACACACACAATTCCTACCGGCAAGCTAGACTCAACAGTGACCCAAAGTAATTTCCCAGTACCCTTAGATACATAATCATGTGTATCAAGTCTTTCTATGGGTGTTCGTGGTTTAATTGATTCACCTTTCGCAACACTCTCCTTGCCACCTCTCTACCTTGACTTAACCTAACTGAACCATTTTTCTGCCACGTTCCACCCTGTGTAGCTGGAAGTTGATTATGGCACAATGCTGATAAAAGAAATCTAATCCCAGAATCAGGTCATAGCCCTCAATTTAGTGTGCCACAATCTCTAATTATTGTTTCAATTAAGCCGTATCCAGGTGGATGCCCAAGTCCACTGTCCTAATGGTGTGATGTCTTTATTCCCACTCCTTGCTGTCTGTGCTGTGGTGGGTCCAATTGCTTACTTTTTCACATCACCATGAGGCTGGCGACACTTCGTCCTTATATGGCCTGTTTGTCCAAACTTGAAATGTTTCATATTAGTGGCGAACAGTGTCCATTTGCCCTGCATTCCAGTCAACAAATTGATCTCCTCACACTCTGTAGTTAACTGCACTGCTGTGCGCAAATCTGTGGGACATCCTGTACACACACACTTTGTCATTTCTGCATGCAGTCCACTTAAAAAAGAATTGAAGACCCTCTGCTCTGCTTCCTGCAAAATATCAGTGACCTCAGCATCCTACCCTAATGCATTAATTTTTCTCATCCTATTTGCAAATTGTTCCACAGTTTTTGTATTTTCTTAGTTATTGCTGCTAGTTGTTCCCTGTAGTGTTTGGCAATATTTTGCTCCATATATCTTTGAATTAACCCTTCTTTAAATTCTTGGAATGTTGTGGCTCCCTTCAGAGCTCCTGTATAGCCTAAATATGTTTATACTTCCCCTTTTAGTCTCTTTGGAACAGTCAATAATACTTCATTAGACCAACCTTGCATCTGAGCAAGATACCGAAGGTGAAGACCTGGTCATTGTCAGTTGCTTTACCAGGACAAGTAGCAATTAAACTTTTGTCTGACAAATTTACACTCTGTTGAATGATCGTGATCTTGTCAACCCACAAAGTTCGTTATTTTCTGCTGGCAATTGTGCTACATTTTCTAACAATATGCATACTGCTTCTGGTTATGACACACTTGATGTCTCTAGTTTTATTGAAGCTTTGTCCTTAACAACACTCACTTTGAGAACTAACGTTCACAAGACAAGAAGACAAAATACATTAATTTTATTCTTATATGTAATTATGAGCCATTTTGACTCCCAGCACTGTCTAGTCGTATGGCCCAAGTGATTACATGTGTGACCTTTTCCTAGAAGTGATTTCATACATTGCACTTAGTGACCCTTGAGGTTACACTGTGCACATCTAACAGTCACAAACTAATCATACCTTCCATTACCTCTAAGCATAGAAATATCAACGTGTTCTCTATTTGCTATAAAATCTAGTTCATAATATTCACAACTGTCAGATGTCTTTTCCATGACCAAAATATAAGAACTTTCTTTTTTTTGTTTTTGATTCACTGTAACATAAGGTGTAGGTTCTAACATAGGTCTACAAAGAGATAACAAAGTTCTGACATCAGTGTTGCATGACTCTTGGAGTGTCGCATGTGGAGAGTGAAATGAGACGTCAGGGCGACTGTAGATATGTTTAATTGCTTTCGTTTTTCCAACCCTCAGCCATAGTACATCAGGAATAGCTTCGTAGAGGCTTCCAACTGCCTCTCATGTGAAATAGTAGACATCTGACAGTGCAAGGAGCAAGGATGAATATGGGGTCACTCAATGCCGCTGTCAGCAGTCTCTGGCTGCGACAGTGATGACACCACAGTGGTGCAGCTGATGATGGCCGTGAACTTCCTCCAGTGAGCAGCCAGCTCCCTCATGCCTCATAGCAGGCTACCCTGTGTAGTGCTCAAACGGCTGACCCCATACTGCATTCTAGGATGTCACTCTGGGTGTCGCAGGCTTGTGGGTGTTGTTCGCTCTGATATTGAGAGAAGAATCATTTAGTACACGAATGGCTGAACGTTTATACATTCCAGACTATGTTCGTTGAGGGCTTCGGGCAAATATTTTAACATGACTGTTGGCAGGTGAGGAAAGGCTCCCGAACTTCCGCTAATGTACTGCAGTGTTGGCTGTTGCTATATGATGCCTAACTGACTCAACTTCGCAACATCAGTCGGTCATGTTTAGCTGTGCAGCATGTGATACTACCACCCACCTGCGGCTGGCTCTGTTGTGGCTCAGTTCTGCTCTTGCGTTTTTTCAGACCAAATTCAGTTGACATGCTACAGACAAAACCCAACAAGGACTCTCACCAGAGAGAGCATTGAAAGGGCCTACAATCAAACAAGTGTGTCAGTGGAAAAGACAGTCATGGTGTAGAGTAAGAGAAGACATTATGGTCAAATATTTCAAGAAGTACAGCACAAGTAATGCTCTGACGGGCAGTGAAGACCATCTCTTATATGAAGAAGACAGTGGTCATGAAGGAGAAGTTAAATTTTGATATTCAGGGGCCTTTACATCAGTTCGGTTTTATACACTAAGAAATTTTTTTAGCCTGGCTTTGCAATCTAATATTAATATTTGTAACAATGTTACTTTTTAAAAAGTGGTTAAAAATGATAAGTGTGCTTTATAGCCCACAGCCTCTTAGTCTAAAATATACTGAGGGTCTCACTGAAGCCTTCACCGATCGTAATTATCCTCCCAATCTTGTACAAAAAGAAATCTCTTATGCCTTATCTTTGCAGTCTCCCATTGTCTGGCCACAGAGGAGCATTCCCCTTGTAACAGAATTACATTCTCCACCATTGTTTTGACTACCTCTCGTCATGCCCTGAAGTGAGAAATGGTCTGCCCACTGTCCTTCCCACACCTCCCACAGTGGTATTCCACTGTCCACCAACCTTACACAATCTACTCGTCCATCCCTACACAACCCCTGCTCCCAACCCATTACTTCATGGCTCATACCCCTGTAGTAGACGTAGATGCAAGACCTGTCCCATACATTCTCCCACCACCATCACAAGCATCACCTATTGCATCAAATACAAGGCTACCTGTGAAACCAGTCATGTGATCTACTAGCTAAGCTGCAGCCATTGTGCTGCATTCTATGTGGGTATGACAACCGACAAGCCATCTGTCTGCATGAATGACTGCGAAAATAGTGGACCACGTGGTTGCTGAGAATGCTGACAAACATGACCCTTCATTTCAATGACTCATTCACAGTCTGTGCCATATGGATCCTTTCCACTAACACTAGCTTTTCTGAATTGTGGAGGTGGGAACTTTCCCACATTCACATAACCCTCCTGGCCTCATCCTTCATTAGCCATTGTCCTCACCTATTCACCCTCCTGTTCCATTGCAGCACCATACAGCCCTCATTCCACCATCACACCCAGTCTTTTCACTTGTCTTCTTTTCTGGTAGCCTCTTCCCCACCTCTCCCCTGCCCACTGTGTAACTCCCTGATAGTACATAGCTGCCCTACACTCTTTGCACCTCATCCTTGTACTCTCCCCAGCAGCACTGTGCTGTACATCACCACTACCCTACTATCCCTCCCCCAGTGGCCACTCCCATCATGCAGTAGTGCTGCTGCTGCTCACAGTGTGGTTGCAGTCTTGTGTGATTTTTTTGGACGAAAGACTTATAGGCCAAAAGTTTTATTTGTGAGAGACTTTTTGTTTAGCATCTCTGCAATATGACGAGTGTCAACTTTGCTTTCCCCTGCTGGTCTGGATTAGAATAGGCTTGAGGTATCCCTGCCTGTTGTAAGAGGTGACTAACAGGAGTCTCTAACTTTTTGGCCCTATAAGTTCAGGTACCATTTTATGGTTTCACCTGCTTCTTTCCAAATTCTACAGAAGCACAGGCCATATGGGGAGGACGCCTTATGTGGTGCATGAGTTATCCATAGTGCCCTTAGATTTGATCTCCTGAGCCTCTTGTCATGGCTTTGCATCTCCACCTGCAATTCAACTATTTGGATGAGGACACTTTCCGGGGTATGTCATCTTCTTACATTGTCTCCTGTACTCTTTTGCCCCCATGACAGTATTAGATTTCTCTGAGCCCAATATCCAGCATGGTAGTCAGTTCGTTGGGGGTGGGGCCATCTTGTCCCCTGACAACACAGGGATAGCACTGCTGATGCTTGGGCTGTAAACTGCCACGTATGCCAAGGAGTAGATACCTGTCTTCCTGGGGCATCAGGACTCACAGCAATGGTCATCATGCCAAGTGGCCTTTGCTGTGGCTGGGTGCTGCCCATGGGGAGAGCCCCTGATCGGAGTCGGTGGCATCAGGGTGGCTGACACACAATGAAGCGTACTAAGTCATCTCTTGTTGGTGACTGTACAGCACCTGCAGTCTCTAAGAAGGGCAAGATCCTCTACAATGCTGACAGATATGATCCTAAATCATTTCCCTCCCTTGCTACACAATGGGAGGAATGTAGTGCTACAGAAAGAAGAGAGCCATATTCACCTCGGTATTTAGTCTGTAGCAGAATGGTCAGGGACTCCTTTCTACCTATGAAGCTTCAATTTTTTGTTGAACATCTTGAGGATAAGTTTGAGGAAGTGACAGCACTGGCAAAGATGAGAAGTGGTGCAGTCTCGATTCAGACAGCATCCTCAGCCCAATCCCAGACATTACTTGCATGTGACTAGCTGGGTGATATTCCTGTTTCCGTTACTCCCCATAAAAGCCTCAACATGATACAGGGGATTATTTTCTATCACGACCTCCTCTTTGCAGTCTGAAAAGCTCCACACCACTCTAGAATGGTGGTTCATTTTATCTGGCAGGTTTACAGGGGACCCAAAGATAAAAGGGTCCCTACTGGTGCCTTCATCTTGGCCTTGGAGGGTGATTCATTGCCTTAGAAGGTCAAGGTGATGGTTTACTGCTGTGATATTAAACCATACGTCCCTCTTCCTATGCAGTGCTCTAAGTGCTGGAAATTTCGGCATATGTTTTCCTGTTGCACTTCCAACGCTACATGTTGAGACTGCGTATGTCCACTGCATCCAAATACTTTCTCTGCATCTCCTCCCACTTGTATCAGCTGCGGTGAGCAGCACTTCCGCAGCTCGCCAGACTGCACAGTACTCCAAAAGTAGTGGAAAGTAATGGGAGTACAAGACCCTGGACCATTTGACTTATCAAGAGGCTAAACGTATATTTGAACGATTACACCCCACTCAGTTGACGTCCACATATGCTGCAGCTACATTACCATCGCCATCATAAGTACCTATTTCAGGAGCAAGGACCCCACAAATGCAGGGGAGAAGCAACAGCATCCTCTGGCTCATCTTGTGCAGAAGAGGTTCCTTGGGACCTAACTACTGCTGCAGCAGACGCTCGCCAGTGGCTAACGGAGCCAAAAGCTGCTGAATGAGGAGCTTCACATTCTTCCTCTGTGCCTGAAGCTACTTCAGAGAAGTCCTCCCAGCAAGCCCCTAAAGAGAAGTGAGAGGGCAAACAAACAAAGTAGTCTGCTAAGAAAAAGAACCCTCCAGTGGCCTCACCACCACCACCACCACCACCACCACCACCTACCAATTCTGCACCTGTGGATGAGGTGGAGATCTCAGCATCTCCTGAGGATCTAGATGCCACTGATGCCTCATCCACAATAGGAATTGATACAAATGCTCAGTCATTGGCAGCAGGTGACCCTGAGGCGTAACCTGCCTTCAAGCATACTTCATACCTTCCCAGCCTTATGATAACGTCGTCCTCCAGTGGAACGGCTGCGGTTTTTTCCACCACCTGCCTGAGCTACAGCTGCTGTTTGGCTTTACAACTGCTTTCTGCATTGCCCTCCAGGAAACCTGGTTCGCGGTAATGCGGACCCCTGCGCTTTGTGGCTATAGGGGATATTACAAGAACTGTAGTGAATATAATAGTGTCAGGTGGAGTTCGTGTCTGCACCGCACACAGTATGCAGTGAACCTGTGCTCCTTCAAACCGCTCTTGAAGCTGTGGCCATCAGGATAAGGATGACACAGGAAATAACTTTCTGCAACGTACATCTTCCTCCAGATGGTGCAGTACCCCTGAACACATTGGCTGCACTGATTCATCAACTACCTAAACCTTTCCTACTTTTGCGAGATTGTAACGTCCATAACCCCCTTGTGGGATCACACTGTGCTTAATGGCCGAGGTATAGATGTCGAAACTTTTGTGTCTCACCTCGACCTCTGCCTCTTAAATACAAGGGCCCTCCACACATTTCAGTGTGGCTCATGGCACTTACTTGGCCACTGATTTATCACTCTGCATCCCAGGACTTATCCCATCTGTCAACTGGAGAGCCCACGATGACTTGTGTGGTAGTGACCACTTTTCCATTTTCCTGTCACTCCCACAGCGCCATTCCCCCAGACGTCTACCAAGATGGTCTTTAAACAAGGCAGACTGGGAAGCTTTCGCCTCTGCTGTCACCATTGAAACTCCCCCACATAGTACCATCGATGTGGTAGTTGAGCAGGTCAGTAGAACGATTGTTTCTGTGGCAGAAAACATGACCCCTTGTTCTTTAGGGTGCCCCCAACGAAAGTCAGTACCTTTGTGAACGCCGGAAATCGCTGAGGCTGTTAAAGAGCATCGGAGAGCTCTACAGCGACATAAGCAGCACCCTTCCCTAGAACAACTAATAGCTTTTAAAGGGGTCCTGCCCACGTTCACCAGCTTATAAAGATGGAAACAGGCGTGTTGGGACAGGTACGTCTCGACCATTGGGTGCCATAAGTCACCATCCCAAGTCTGGACAAAGATCAGACGTGTTTGTGGGTACCAGACTCCAACCGATGTTACTGGCATTAACATCAATGGCGTGTTATCTACCAATCCAAACGCAGTTGCTGAAGACTTTGCTGAGAACTATGGTTGAGCCTCTGCATCAGAGAGTTATCCCCCATCATTTGCCACACTCAAACGGCAAATGGAAAGGAAAGACCTTTAGTTCACTGAATGTCACATTGAACCTATAATGTTCCATTTACAGAGTGGGAGTTCCTCAGCATCTTTGCACATTGCCCTGACACATCTCCTGGGCCAGATAGGATCCACAGTCAGATGATCAAACATCTTTGTTCGACTACAAGTAATATCTCCTGAACATCTTTAACCAGATCTGGTGCAATGGCATTCCAGTACTCAAACCCGGCAAAAACCCACTTGATGTGCATAGCTATCGGCCCATCAGCCCCAGCAACTTTATTTGTAAGCTGTTAGAATGTATGGTAAGTCAGCGATTGTGTTGGGTCCTGGAGTCACGTGGCCTACTGGCTCCATGCCAGGGTGCTTTCCGCCAGGGTCACTGTACGATTGATGATCTAGTTTCCCTCGTCTGCCATCCAAACAGCCTTTCCCAGATGCCAACACCTGGTTGCCATCTTTTTTTATTTACGAATAGCTTAAGACACGACCTGGCGACATCATAACCTTGCCACATTATATGAATGGGGTCTCTGGGCCCCGCTCCCGATTTTTATCCAAAATTTCCTATCGCTCCATGCTTTCCATGTCCAAGTTGGTGCCTCCCCACAGTTTCCACCATGTCCAGGAGAATGGCGTCCTGCAGGGCTCTGTATTGAGTGTATTTGTATTTTTAGTGGCCATTAACGGTCTTGCTGAGACCAATGGCCTGACAGCTTCTCTGTATACAGATGACTTCTGCATTTCGTACTGCTCCTCCAATACTGGTGTTGCTGAGCAGCGCCTACAGGGAACCATTCACGAGGCATAGTCATCATGGCCTTAGCCCCCAGCTTCCAGTTTTCAGCTGCAAAGTTATGTGTCACACACTTCTGTCTGCTTCATACTGTTCATCTGGAACCAGAACTTCATCTTAATGATGGTCCACTCACTGTAATGGAGACATATCGATTCTTACGACTGGATTTCGCTGCCCAATTGATGTGGCTTCATCTTCATCAGCTGAAGCAGAAGAGCTGGCGGCACCTCAATGCCCTCTGCTGCTTGAACAACACCATCAGGGGTGCAGATCACTCTACGCTGCTGCAGCTCTACACAGCCCTTGTTCAATCCTGTTTTGACTACGGGAGTCTGGTTTATTGTTTGGCGGCACCCTGAACATTACATTTACTTGACCCAGTGTGCTACTGTGATGTTTGACTGGCAGCAGGAAGTTTCAGGACGAGTCCAGTGACCATGCCAGAGTTCCTCCATTGAAGGTTAGGCGTGCACAACTGCTCGCCAGTTACGTTACACACATTCATAGTTCTCCTGAGCATCCGAACTACCATCTCCTTTTCCCATCCACGGCATTTCATCTCCAACATCAGGGCCCAGGTCAGGGCTTAAGAATGCGGTTCGCATCCGATCTCTTCTGTCTGGAGTCCTTGCTTTTACCACCTATGCTGTAGATCCATTCACGTACACCTGCATGGTGTACACTGAGGCCGAAACTTTGCCTGGTCCTTTCACAGGTCCCTAAGGACTCAGTTAACCTTTCGGCTCTGTGCTGTCACTTCCTCTCGGTTCTTGACACGTACCGGAACCATGAAGTGGTTGCCACTGACAGCTCCATGGGTGATGGTCAATTTGCCTTCGCATATGTTCGTGGTGGTCATATTGAACAGCACTCCTTGCCAGATGGCTGCAGTAGTGTTTGGACTGCAGAGCTGGCGGCCATTTCTTGTGCTCTTGAGCGCATCCGATCATGTGCTGGTGAGTCGTTTCTTCTCTTGAGGAGCCTACAAGCTATCGCCCAGTGCTACCCTCACCATCCTTTGGTAGCGACCATCCAGGAGTCCATCTGTGCCCTGGAACGATCCAGTCGATCCCTGTTGTTTGTGTGGACCCCATGCCACATTGGAAATCCAGGTAATGAACTGTCCAACAGGCTAGCCAAACAGGCTACATGGAAACCACTTCTGGAGATTGGCATCCTTGTGACTGACCTGTGATCATTATTATGCCACAAGGTTTTTCAGGTTTGGGAGATGGAATGGCATACACTCAGTATGCACAATAAACTGCGTGCAGCTAACACATCGCTACCTCCTCTGTCGCGAGGACCCACCTCGGTGTCACTGTGGCTCACATATGACTTGTCATGCACATCTTGCTGGACTGCCCAAATCTAGTCGCTCTACGGTGGACTTTTAACATTCCCAGCAACAGTGCTTCAACAGCAGATTTTGTTTTACATTTTATTTGTGAGGGGTTGTTTTATTGTACCATCTAGGGTAGGTGTCTAGCCTTCTCTCTGAGGTCGCCACCCTCCCTCCATTTTAACTCTGCCGCACTTTCTTTGCATTTATTTGTCTTTGTGGTCGTCTTTTCCCTACATGTATTCATCTTGCCTTGCCTTTTTGGGGTGGAAATTTTAATGTGTTGCAGAGTGGCTGGCTCATCCTCTTTTATTATTGTGATCAGCCAGCCTAGACCATATGCTCTATGGTTTTAATACCTTCTGCTTCTCCTTGTGGTGTATGTTTTTCCCATTTTCTTTGTTCCATTTGTTTTATTTTTAGGTGTGGTGTTGAGTGTTTTCTACCTTGAGCCTTGCTTGTCAAGAGAAAGGGACTGATAACTCTGCAGTTTGGTCCCTTTATACCCAAAACCAACCAACCAATCAACTTTGTTCTTCATAATATTGTTACATTTCATCAATGGTTTTCCATTACTTGAGTCTATACTTGCAGGACATCAGTGCTGTAGTTGATGCGACATTGAAATTTGGGCTACAATTCTAATATTTCGCAGTTATGACCAACTGAAAGGACAGCTTTTAAAGATAGACATTCTCAAGTTGTCTGTTACTCCACTCCACTGGAGCCACACAATGCCTGAGCAACAAGTACTACACTGTTGAGTAGGTAAAGTGTTCGTGAAATACTGTTTTGGTGTTGCTTTTGTGTTTCATTCATTGTGTAAGTGTGTGGTTTCTAACCTGTAACTGGAGACAGAGATCTCCTACTTCAAATATTTTTATGTTGCAATGCACAAATGCAGTGTAAATGAATGAAGGTCATGTTATAGTAGTAGTATAGGTCTCACTCTGTGGTTTTTTTTTTTTTTGTCTTTTCTTTCCTTGAAATTTGCAGCTGGCGTTATTAAAGTGAAGTACATTTTGTAGGAGGTTCACTGTTCTTAACATAATTGGCATGATCAAAATGTAAATAAAAAATAGGTAACTTAATTTCATAATAATTCTGAAGTTGGCTAGATTACTTATTGTCATCTTGTGGTGTGTATATGTAGCTCCCGAATATGGATACATTAATATTGTTAAAATACAGGGTGTACATGAAGTCAAAGAACACTTTCAGTTATTTATTGCACAGCAACTAAGCTTTGTACATATATCATACATATTGCAGTTTGAAAAGAAACTCTGAAAGTTGTTTTTTTATGAACACTCGATATGCGAACCATGAGTGACCCAGCAGACATCAATACGGTAATCGAATTCTTGCCATATCCATCCCAGCATGTCTCTCGTATGTACTCCAGTCACTTCACTCTTACTGGGATGTCCACTTCTCTTTGCTGGGCATAAGCAACCTGTCATAACGAATTTGTTGTGTCAGTGGTAAATGGCCTTCCTTGTTGGTGGCTTCTTACTGGTTCTAAACATCTGTTGAAGAGCTGTAGCATACTGGTTTTTGTCAAACTCCAACACACAGAAAGCTCGCTCCACACCTGAACTTGCCGTACTGACTATCACCGGCAAATTACCAAACTATGCTGGTGGTATACATCAAAAAACATTTTCATGTTTCTCTTCAAAATGACATATGTTTGCTATCTGTACAGTGTTTGGTTCTTGTGCAATAAATGATTGAAAGTTTTCCTGGACTTCATGTACTCCCCGTAATACCCTACTGTTTCAAGAGTGTAACACACTTAGAGGCAGTGGTCTGCACCATGCCATGATAAAAGGACTGTAGAACAGTAGAAACATAATATGTGATTTAATTGGTAGAGAGTCGTGTGTGCATAGGCCCAGTATTGCCTTCTTTTGTGTGATAGGCCAGGTCAGTGTTACACAGCACTGGGTGCAGAGATGTCATATGAAATAGCAACATGTAATCAAGTGCCACTATTCCTTGCCAGTTTCACAAGGTGAAATATCGGTGTGTGTGTGTGTGTTCGTGTGTGTGTGTGTGTGTGTGTGTGTGTGTGTGTGTGTGTGTGTGTGTGTGTGTGTTCGCGCGTGTGTGTGTGTGTGTGTGTTCGCGCGCGTGTGTGTGTGTGTGTGTGTGTTCGCGCGCGTGTGTGTGTGTGTGTGTGTTCGCGCGCGCGCGCGTGTGTGTGTGTGTGTGTTCGCGCGCGTGTGTGTGTGTGTGTGTGTGTGTGTGTTCGCGCGTGTGTGTGTGTGTGTTCGCGCGTGTGTGTGTGTGTGTGTGTTCGCGCGTGTGTGTGTGTTCGCGCGCGCGTGTGTGTGTTTGTGTTCGCGCGCGTGTGTGTGTGTTTGTGTTCGCGCGCGTGTGTGTGTGTGTTCGCGCGCGCGCGTGTGTGTGTGTTCGCGCGCGCGCGTGTGTGTGTGTTCGCGCGCGCGCGCGTGTGTGTGTGTGTGTGTGTGTGTGTGTGTGTGTGTGTGTGTGTGTTCGCGCGTGTGTGTGTGTGTGTGTGTGTGTGTGTGTTCGCGTGTGTGTGTGTGTGTGTGTTCGCGCGTGTGTGTGTGTGTGTGTTCGCGCGTGTGTGTGTGTGTGTGTGTGTGTGTGTGTGTGTGTGTGTGTGTGTGTGTGTGTGTGTGTGTGTGTGTGTGTTCAAATGGGGCAGAATTATTGGTTATTCTGTCATGTTGTGGCTCACACGAGGCAAGCTGCATCAACAGTGAGGCAGATGTGGAATCGGTGGAGACCAGGTACTGGAGGACACAATATGACCACAGTGTGAGATAACCACAATCTTGTCTGCTTGCAAGGCGTTACAGGAATTGCATAGTTTAGCAAAGTAACACTAACAGTAAGTGGTCCAAAAAGTGCAAATAATGCACAGAAAAGGAAAATTAACTTCGGGTAATTGGCAGCATATTAAGAGAAAAAGACTTCATGACGGTGGATTGCAACAGAAATCACAAAAGGTAAGGTAGTTCCTGTGAAACAGCCACCAATGCAAGTGAGTGGAATAATGCTGGATTGGTTTCTTTGGTTTCGTAAAAGGACATATGTTAATAGAATAACATGTGTCCTGAATGACAGCATATGTGCCCTGTAGAGTACATGGCTCTAACAACATACCTGATGTGCATCTTCTGACAATATTATAGTAAAAATAAGTAACATGGATAAAACTAACTACAGTTATGTCTTTATCATTAATGAAAAAGTGGAATACACACTGCTATATTATTAAGACAATGTGGGGTATGATACTTTAGTTGAATATTGTGTAGTAATATTGACAGCATGATTCAGGATCATGTATGCAATACTGAAGTGTGTTCAAAAGAAGGATTCTAGGACATTTAAGTATGTAAATTAAATTAAAGTTGTGCAAAGAATACCATGCCTTGATGCACAATGAAAAGTCAATTAACTTGATAAACTCCACGTACATAGGTGTGCCAGGCAGACGAAAGGAAGGTAAGACAGATGGTACATCATTGAAACAAGCTACTTTGAAATACGAAGTCCAGTCAAAAGAAGTGTGTCAAACATATCTTTACGCATTCTGAATCACCCAGCAATGAAAACTCTCTCTTCAGCATAAACTGGAAAGTGGAGTGACCACTCCTGAAGATGGTTGAGGAAAATATTTGTGTAGGTCACAGCCATATCAAATGATAAGTCTCTGATTCGGGAACTCGGTTTCAGTTTCTCAAAGTAGGAATAAATCTCCGAAGAATTTCTGTACCACAATCTCAATCTGTTCAGAATTTTTCGCTCGTTTATGCTCGCAGCTTCAGGTGAGATACAAATGCACAACATGGAACTTGGGTCAGTTGTCATGCAAAAGCAGACCGAGCATACAGACTGCTAAAAGACAACACAGAAATGGCTACAAAAGAACAACAATATAAATGTTACATGTGTTGACGTACAACAGGTTCTACTTTGTCATACATTGGCACATTCCATGGTATTCTGCCAGAGACAGCTGCCATCATATAATTTCATGGTTCGTGACTTCGGTACTTAACTAACACAGTAAATTTAGGGGATGGATCTGATGCAAGATTTGGTTCAGCCAAAATAGTTTCCAGTTTGATTAAATTTGTTATGCTTGAAGGAGGTGTGGAACACAAACTAATTATATGGTATGACCACCATGTTGGGCAGAACAGTAACTGGAGAATTTTAGCACTTTGTTTCAGTCTGGTCAACTGCAAGTACTGTGTGGAAAAACATAAAAAGTTATTATGTTCAAGTCACAGTTTCCTACATTGTAACAGGAACTTCGCTATGATTGAGAAAAGAAAGTGTCAAAAGTTATGGCTCCTTTAGAATGGAAGCATGTCACAGCTTAGACCTCTGTTGAACTTTCAAAACTGACCATTCAGGAGACGATGGAAGACTTCAAGGGCATAGGATCTGTTGAGCTGGTTATCAAAACACCACATGCTTTAAAAATTTCTGGTGTGCTCTGGTTGAAGTTATGCAGTGACAATCCTTGAGGCATAAGGATGCTTCATCCATGTGGAAGACATTTCATTTTGAAACGTGGGTGTGAACATGAGGTAAAAGAAATTGTTGCGTTTTGCTTTTTGGTTACTTTACAATGGGGTACTGAAACTTGTAAGGAGAAGAAAAGTGATCTATTGGATGTGACGAAATCAAAATTATAAAAAACATTGTGTACAATATGAGTGTAATGTGCCGGCTTTGGGTCTCCACTTGATAACAAACTCATGTTCTATTATTTTAAGACCAAAGTAATCAGTTTACAATAAAAATCCGTTTGTGTCTTGTTATAATTTTCCTATTTAAAACTTTGAGACTCTAGGTAACCTTATAGTAGAGTGTGATTATACAGTAATGCTGTATATCAGTTGCTATACACTGTTTTTCTGTTACAATAATTATCTATTTTCTAAAACCTACCCTTAGTGCAAATTTTAAAAAGGACAAGCAAGTATTTTCAACAGTCTGCATCTTCAAACAACACATATCTGCTATTACATTACTATTAATGGTTTTTGTCAATTTCCTAAAAAGTCCAAAATGTGCCCTTCAGCGTTATTCATGCACATGCTTCATTTTGCTATTATTATGTGCGTCTATCAGGTGACACAGATAGAGAATGTGATTGACTGGTGCCTTCTTCCAATCACTAGGAAACTTTCATGGGCTCAGAGACATATGATATGCTGCTGTTAGAGAAGGGAGTAGTT
The DNA here is from genome assembly GCF_023898315.1 of Schistocerca nitens. NCBI lineage: Eukaryota > Metazoa > Arthropoda > Insecta > Orthoptera > Acrididae > Schistocerca > Schistocerca nitens. The sequence goes on along the minus strand of NC_064624.1, from coordinate 51,079,852 downwards.
CATTGTAATATGAGCAGTATTACACAGCCATCTCATATGGTCCAGGTGCCTTTTTTCTATTAAGTGGTTACACAGTATAAAATCAACAGTTATTGATCATCTCAAAATCTGTAATTTTGATGTTTATGCCGGTACTGAAAGGAGGAACTCCATTACAATATTCCATGATAAAATAACTTTGGAAGAGCAAATTGAATTTTTTGGCCTTGTATTATCTGTTACCTTCAGTTTGTGTGACAGTAGGGTCACTGATGATGGTTTCAGTCCAGCTACTGACACTGTGAGCTTACTCCTTACTGAGAAATTTCATTCAAGACGTGTAATGTTAATGTTTTGAAATTGGTCCTATGATGTACTGAGTTTCAGGCTAGTGACCAAATCTGATGTTGGAATGTACCTCTACAGTCCCATGCATGGGTCACAGCCATCCACCACTGAGTATCTACCCTGTTAAAACCACCAGCTGTCTACACTATATTTTGTCAGTCAAGCAACATCTAAAAGTATGAAGTTAGGCATATATTGCAATAGTTAATGTATACTTAAACATGTTGTTTAAACTGAATTTAAATGCAGTGAAAACTAAATAAGGAAATGTAAACACAGTGGCAAAGTTAAGTTGAATGGTGTATACTGTCAATGTAAGACACAAAAGTAGAAATAGCCATATTTAAAATCATGAAATTGAATTATATAGGTTCACATAGCAAGGTTGAACACTTCAGACTGAAGATAATGCAGTTCAATTATGTGAATAATTAAGAATATTTGACAGATTCCCCAGTTACATGAGCTACTTTGAAATCAGAACTAAAATCTAAGTTCCAACTTTGGGTCAATATAAGTTCATTTTTCACGCTGTGTCACTGTCTGATCAAAGTTCAACACAAAAGAGAACTATCAGTTCCACAAAGTGAAAGTTCTTCAGTCACAAAAACATACAACAATGAGAAAATGTGAAAATCCTCAAATTTTGCTCAAAATCATATCGTCCATACAATTTTAGAGAACTTAAATCGCACAACTGGTTGGCTGCCCAGAGACTTCAGTTCAACTACTGTCAAAACCTGCGCAGGCTTAACAGAAACTGTTCACCAGCCCAGACTGTGTGAGAAACACAAATATATTACCAAAGAGCATGAGGCGCAAAAGCACTGCTTATTTAAAACCTCAAGAAACCATACAATGCTAGTCAGCTCCAAAGCATCTTACAAAAGTAAATGGAACTAACAGTGATCGAAAGTACATTGTTTTTGTTGAAACTAAACAACTTGAAATAAGCACCTTCCCATGATGTTCACTTTGAGGCTTACCAAACATTCTAAGTTTGATTTTACATTAAATATCAGTGAAGAAACGTTACACTGCCATCATATTCAACTGTTAAAATAAGCAAATCTAAGGAAATATTTCTCTACAAACAAGTTTGTCATATCAGATGAGATCATAATTTAATGCTCATGTACATGGTGCTTTAGGTTACTATGTAACACATACCAAGTTTGAATTACAACCAATTGAACTCGGCCCATCTTGATCTCACTGCATAATAGTCAATTTGTCAAAAAAATACCTAAACACAAATTCACTAAGGATGATTGATTTCGTTTGATTTTGGCAGGGAAGCTAAAACAGCTTTGATCTAACCTGACACTGCCCGCACTGAAACAGTTTGTGTGGTATCGCTCCCTGTGTATCTAGTAAAGCCAACCAGTGCCCTTAGGTAGTGCAAGGAGTCCCTTTACCAGTTCTTTGTTAGACACAATTTCTCCACTTCTAGTTGCCCCGAAATTTCTGCCCCTCTTGCTGTGGTATGTAGGTGTTTTTTGAAATTCTCATGGCTGGTCTTCATCCCAACCATAAGTTTAATATTTTTCCCGTTCAAGCCTAGGATTATAGAGCTTCTTTTAAAACATGGCTTTGGCATCATTATCTTACCATGTTTTGGTTATAGACCTTGCTCCAGTATTCTATGTACTATCTTGTAAGCCAGTTCTGTAGTTATAGTTCGATCATAGTCGTGGTGATTGTAAGGGCAGGTTAGGGTCCAATGAATGGAGTCTTTGCCCCCATCCTGGCCAGTTTTTAGGATTGTTCATTGCCACCGATCTCTGGCCAGGGACCCACATTAGGTTTACCCTATTGCTTCCACTAGCTCCACCGGAGCACTGCGACATACTACAATAATCTTAGATCTAGTTGCAGGAGCTACCAATGATTTCAAGGCTGCCTGGCTGAATAGATATAGATGCTACGGTCCTTGTAGCACCTATGTATATTCTCCTCCACACACACACACACACACACACACACTGATTTCAGTAATTTCAGCTTGGAATACCAAGGCCAGTTTTCCTAGAGTGATGATGCCCTCCAGTCTTTGCTGAATCCGAGACACCCCGACCCCAGCTCCTTGGTCTGATTTCTACCCATATGGTGTCGAACTGTTTTTTCGCACTGCTCTCTGCTTCCAATTATTATATTGTTAGGCTTGTTGAAGCAGTTGGAGTTATTATGTAGTCAGCCTGCATTTCTCCAGCCATTCATATATTTGCCCCACTTACTGATTTAGTGTGTGTGTGTGTGTGTGTGTGTGTGTGTGTGTGTGTGTGTGTGTGTGTGTGTCCCATTGAGATCCAGTTTTTACTAGTTTTGAGTCTGCATGCATCAGCTGCTGCCTTCATCTAAACCCAAAGGTGTAGTGGAGGCATGTCCAGCATGGCCTCCATCTCAGCATTTGGTGTGCTACTAATTTTCCCTGTTATGGCTAACCAGGCCAGTCTCTTTACCTTAGCTGCAACCTGATTTTCTACCTTCCTTTCTACCTTTCTCCTAAGTCTAACTGCTGTGGTGTATATCCAGTGCATACCTCAGGGTCTTATGCCCCAGTTTTTGCCATAAGCCCTTCTGGTACTCACTAGAGTACAATTCGCCTTCGAGCAGATAATCTTAATGTGAGGAATTCATGTTAGTTTCTCAGCTAAGATTACCCCTAGATATTTCACTATCCACTTCACAGGTAGGATTTCATTGAAAAGCTTTACATTCCAACTTGAGTGTTGGATATGCTTCTTTGTGATTGATACATCAGTCTTCTTAGGATTAACCTGTACATCCTGTTTAATGCACCAGTCTTCCACAATGTCAAGCGAACCTTGTGCCAAGTATTACTATGACAAGGTCATCTGCTTATCCTTGGCAAAAACATTGACTGGAATTTAGTTCCTAAATGAGTTCATTCACCACTAGCTTCCACAAAAGGGACAAAACTTCGCCTGGTGGACAACCTCTAGTGGCGTTAATTGCCATTTCATTCATTATTGTGGCCTCTACCCTTCTTCCACTAAGTGTGGCCCTAGCTCACCCACATATAGAAGTCAGTAGATCATGCACCTTCGCTGCCCTAACCATGGCATCGAAGGTTGAATTACTAAAAGCCCCCTCGATGTCCAGGAAGATGCAGAGGGCTATTTCTTGAAAGCAAAGTGCTTTCTCCACCCTACCAACAAATACATGGAGAGCTGTCTCACTTGATATACCTGGTTGTGCGTGTTGGGGTTTGAATGCGCAGGAGCCCTAGTTAACCTCCTCTCCCCAACATATACATTAACCAGACTGATTGGTCTCATATCCTTGGCCTTGTTATGATCAATTCTCCCTGGCTTTTGAATAAAGCAACCTTCACTGCTCTTCAGGCATTGGGAATGACTCCTGCTGCTAGGCTAACCCTGAATAACCTGCACAGGACTCTTACAAGATTCTCTCCTACTTTTTTCAAGAGAGCTGGAAAGATGCCATCTGGGCCAGGTGGCTTGAACAGTTAGAATGTTCCCACTGCCCACTGGATTTTACTGAAATTGTCACACTCCTTAGCCAATTCCCAGTCCTCTCTTAGAGTGCCTGAGAAAAATGGCTCAAATGGCTCTGAGCACTATGGGACTTAACATCTATGGTGATCAGTCCCCTAGAACTTAGAACTACTTAAACCTAACTAACCTAAGGACATCACACAACACCCAGTCATCACGAGGGTGCCTGAGAACCATTGTCTTTCAGGGGTCACGTTCTGGTCTACGTTATCAGCCAGAGCATATTGAGGAAAGTAAGTTTTGCGGAGCAGTTCCAGTGTCTCGTATGCTGTCTTTGTATATTCCCCTCCTCCTTCCTCAATGTACCTTCTGGATTAGTTGGTACTCTAGTGAGGATTTTTTGAAGCCTGGCTTGAGATAAGCACCTCCACATGCTGGTCACTTTAGAACCTTATGAAACCTTCTAAGATAAATACTACATTAAATATCAGTGAAAACATGATAAACTGCCATCATATGCAACTGTCAAAATAAGTAAATACAAGAAAATATTTCTATACCAACAAGTGTATCATATCAGGTGAGATAATAATTTCCTGCTCATTTACTTGGTGTTTTTGGTTACTATGTAGCACATACCAAGTATGAATTACAACCAGTTGAAGTGGAAATATCTTTATCTCATACTGCATAATAGTTAATTTGTCAAAAACAGTACTTAAGACACATTCACTAAGGATAAAGGTAAAGGTGTAGTGTAAAATATGCTGTCTTTTTGTGTATGGAAGTGTGGAGTATATTTAGCTCTGGTCAAATTAATCAAGTAGTTTGTCAAATTATAGATACCCTGGATCTAGTTGAGTTCCAGACAAATTATGTATTCACTGTACAGTTTGATGTATTGGTTATGCTTGTGGCAGTTTTGGCTTACCAGTAGTACAATTTAGTGTTATTGTAATCAGTGTTTATAAACATTGATATATTAGTGATGAATTGAATTTTAGTGGTTTTCTATGTAATATTTGGGAATAATATTTTATAGCTGGAAAGTGACAAGTTAGCAGTTAGCTATAAATCTGGTTTTTTGAGACAATGGTCAGCAGAGTTAGAATATTTCATTTGTTGCATCCTTTGTTTATTTCCGTTCCTCGCTTATTTTGGCCATTCATCTTTTGTTCATCAGTGAGTTTATGAGTATATTTAAATGTGTGACAAAAATTCTACTTGCTATCATGGCATTGACCTTGGCAAAGTCCTAAAATTCCTCAAAGAATTGTAAAAAGTTGTATGAATGTGAATTTAAATACTGCCTTACAGTCGTTAGCTTACTCTCACAGGAAGGTATTCCCAATGGATAACAGATTAGTGGCATTTCTCATGGCATGGGAGGAATATAGTTCACCAGAGCAAAATATTAAGTGTATATTTGTTGGTGTTTCAGTGTTAAATGAGAAATGTTCAGTGTCAATCATATGACTCAAAAAGTTTGGTTTTGGTCTGAAAAGAATTTCTTAGAAAATAGAGAGGTGTGTTTTGGATCATTATCTATATATATACTTACATTATGAATATAATAGAGGGAATCATTCCACATGGGAAAAATATATCTAAAAACAAAGATGTGACTTACCAAACGAAAGTGCTGGCAGGTTGATAGACACACAAACAAACACACAAAATTCAAGCTTTCGCAACCAACGGTTGCTTCATCAGGAAAGATGGAAGGAGAGGGAAAGACGAAAGGATGTGGGTTTTAAGGGAGAGGGTAAGGAGTCATTCCAATGCCGGGAGTGGAATGACTTACCTTAGGGGGGGAAAAAAGGACAGGTATACACTGGCGCGTGCACACACACACACACACACACACACACACACACACACACACACACACACACACACGTATCCATCTGCACATACACAGACATTTGCCTGTACAAATGTCTGCTTGTGTCTGTGTGTGCGAGTGTATACCTGTCCTTTTTTCCCCCCTTAAGGTAAGTCTTTCCGCTCCCGGGATTGTAATGACTCCTTACTCACTCCCTTAAAACCCACACCCTTTCATCTTTCCCTCTCCTTCCCTCTTTCCTGATAAAGCAACCGTTAGTTGTGAAAGCTTGAATTTTGTGTGTATGTTTGTGTTTGTTTGTGTGTGTATCAACCTGCCAGCACTTTCGTTTGGTAAGTCACTATATACTTACATTGTTGTATGATCTTGCTCGTTCACTAGATATGTAACCACAGCAGCATGAAGCTCTTGCTGTAGTGACACATACATGTGTTGCTCTTTTGTGACTGCTTGCAAGCAGTACTGGCAGAATAACACAACTGCAAAGTATTTCTGAGTACTGCTGTAACCTAACAAAACACTCCAAATACTGTTCCCTGCATATTTGCAGAGACACTTTGACCTACTTGCTGTAATATGTTTGCAGTACAAATACAATTGCTGTGCTTTACTGAGATGGTACTAGAAATGTGGAACAATATTATTTTTTTTCCCTTCTCAATTACAAGCCAGCCAAGGTTTTACATTTCTTTATACTACTCCATCTGTACACTTTCTTGTTTCCACTCATGTGACATCCAGTTTCTATTTTCTCTTTTTGGAACTATTTTGCTGTGGAGTATTTATCAACTCAATTCTGTTTTTGTATTTGGTTTTAAATTTCTTGCTTATTTATACAAGTTTCTTGTAGGTCTTGGTGCAGTTCTGTAAGCCAATGAGTTCTTTTCTTAAGTTTTTAGTACTTCTGCACAGTTTTTCTTTTTAGTATGATAAGATTCATTAGCTTTCTTTGCCAAATTTTGTCTCCAGTTATTTTCGTACATATTTATCTATACTTCTGTATTGTTTCTGAATTTAAATGTTTGTACTGGTGTTCTGTTTCCTAATATCTTTTCTTTTTTCATAATTTTCTCTTATCATTTGTTGATTTTAAATTTAGTGTTTGTGATTCAGATCTGTATTCTGGCCAAATGACTGCCTTGCAAGTTGGAGGTTCTGCAATTTTGGAGAAAGAATTTTTACCGTAAACATCTTCTGTTAACAGAAATGCAAAGACCATCTTTCATAGTCTACCTTTTGTGGCTCCATTTTCCCCACCATTTGGCTACATGACTTCTCATAGATCCTTAAATTTTTCTTCCCCTGATACTTCGTATTTGATTGGGATATTGCAGTCCTGTTGTTACCCATTACTGCTTCTTACCAGAGGAGATGAGTAGTCATGCTTCTCCTACCGTTTTTCTTTCTCTCTGTTTTGTGCTTTCTCTACACTGCGAGTATTGCTAAATTATCTACAAAAGTTGAACAGACAATTTTGGCATCCATTTTCTAACCAAGTAGTATTCAACTTCTGGTATTGGATTCTGACAACTGCTCCATCTGTTCAATGTTAACTTTTCTAGTATGGTCTGGAAGAAGAATGGAGTTAGTCCTTTGCCTTGGCTAAAGTCTGTTGTTATCTCAAATGAGGCTGTAGTTCTTTTCAGAGGACCCGTGTTGTCTTCTGTATTTCAGATTCTTTAAGAAGTTTGAATAAAAGCAGTCTTGCTTTATAGTCATAAGCCTTCTAAAATTTTACAGATGTATTCCAATAGTATTTTGCTCCTTTAGTCCTTAACAATTTGCCCTTCAGAGGACCATCCTGCCCTAAGCTATCTCTAATATATCTCCTATTTTGGAATTGTTTGTGTTGTTTTCTCCTTGAACTTTTCGTGGAATTTCTTTTAATCTTCTGTGAACATGGCTATCTCTTATTACAGGCCAGGAATCTTACTTTTATGATTCAGTGATAATAGTCAATTTCAACAGGTATCTATGTCTGACTCTGGAAATCATCACCTTCTTGGAATTGTGCTTCATTATTGGCACATAAGCTATCTGATATTCTCAAATCATATTATTGTTGACCTCATATCTTTTTAGTGGTGTATGTGGGTGGGGGGGGGGGGGTTTATCTGCCAACAATTTAGCTAAATGTCTTTTTCTTACCACTTTTCCTTTTTTCTTACATCCACAGTCAGGCAGACATAAACATTTTCTCCTTGGACTGTTATGGAAAGTATTTATTCAAAATTAATTTGGCAGCTGTACAATTCTCAAGTGGTAGCCCAGTGTGACATCTGAATCCTTTATAATTCTTTTGAGGTAATACTTTCCTTGTGTTAACCATGTTCACAAATTGCATATTTATCAAAATAAAAAAAATTACTAATCTGTATGTCCAGACAATGGTAGTACTTCATGTACTGATTTATTTCAGTCATGTCATACTGCACGTCTTAATATCCACTCCCTAAGCACTAGTTATGACATTTAATAATTTTGATGTAGTTCATAGTAAAATGTCACTGGAGAATGGCATAAGTCAAAATTCCAGTTGTGAATAAATACATTTAATAGCACTTTTATGCAGAAAATATTCTCATCTGCATCTTGTGCCAGTCTGAGGATAAAAATTTAATAAAATTTTTATATCTAAAAACAAAGATGATGTGACTTACCGAACGAAACGCTGGCAGGTCGATAGACACACAAACACACACACAAAATTCAAGCTTTCGCAACAAACTGTTGCCTCATCAGGAAAGAGGGGAGGAGAGGGAAAGACGAAAGGATGTGGGTTTTAAGGGAGAGGGTAAGGAGTCATTCCAATCCCGGGAGCGGAAAGACTTACCTTAGGGGGAAAAAAGGACGGGTATACACTCGCGCGCTCGCGCGCGCGCGCGCGCGCACACACACACACACACACACACACACACACACACACACACACACACACACACACACACACGCACGCACGCACACACACACACACATATATATCCATCCACACTATACAGACACAAAATTTTTATGTTTTCCTGTAGCACTTCATCAGATGCTTCTCAATATTGTTCTCAGGACAGTTTTACTTTCTGAACTGTTCTTGTTACCCTGATTTATTATTGCATGTGCATTAATTATTGTGTACCTCTCATCTAAATATTGAATTATGGCAGGGAGAGAGTCTTTCTGGAGGTAATGAAAAATTTGTTGCTGATTGCAAAATATATTTGCCATTTATAAATGCAGAGCCTAGTACTGGAGGAGTTTCACGAATTTCTTCCCTGTGTTCTCTTTGAAAAATCTATAGTTCTCTGAATGTTGTATTTCTTCATCTGTGAATGTGCTTTTTTTGTAATGCCAGTTTTAACTTGTCCATTTACAATGTCTGAAAGTATTTTGAGTCTGCCAATATTTATTAATGTTTGTATATTTAATGGTCCAAGCGTGTATGTAGTTCTGAGTGTGAACTTACAGTTGGGTTTAGAAGTCACTCCTCACCTCTGCAAGTTGGTCTGGGCTGGCCAGAGCACAAAGGCCCAAATGTGTCACTTACGATGATCGATTCATCTCTCACTTTTCATAATAAAAAAAAAATGAATGAAAATCTTATACAATACACAAGTACATGACAGATGAAAGATGTTTTGGTCACTTTTCTTTGTGAAGTGTCTAGTAGGAAGTATGGCTACAACCAAATTACTGGCTTGTGTAGATATTTACAGAACTGAAGACAAAGTGAGGAAATGGAGAGTGAATTCTTACTGACATTCTGTTTCATTAACAGAAACAGTTTATCATGTCCTCTTTAATGATATTTTCAAGCCTCACTTACTGCATTTTGTGGACCAATCACATGTTGGTGGGCATTAATTCAATTATATTTATTTACTGTCTCATCAGTTGTAAGTCACAGGCAGTTTCTTCATATATTTCAGGTGGAAACCTCAACAAGATACGCATCTGATAGTGCAAGGTAAGTTTTCATAATTCACTGCAGAACTTTTTGAGAAATATAAATTTTTATTACTTGTGAAAGTACGTCAGATATAAAATGCCCTACTCTAATTACTCAGTATCACCGATAAGCAACAACATTACAAGGCAGTATGGTCAGTACTGCTATTCTCTGCAACAACCTTTATGTGACTTCCTAGATAAATAGAGCAAATGTCTAATATCTGTACAGGTAAATAAAAGTTCAGGTGGAATGTCAGCAGCTGTATTGGGCTGAATTCAGAATGTCACATGACTCACTGAAATTCAACAGGTTCCTCTTGATGAGCCCAAGCTAATATACTGCAATAGAAAAGTAAGAAGGAAGGGTGAGTGGCTACATATCCAAAAATTGGAGCTGATTCCTGGCCTTCCAGATTAATGAACATAGTGTTGAACAGCTCTTTCAATGCTGTGCCATAGTGGTGATCAGGAAGCACACAAGTTTGTAGTGGTGACAGTGTACAGGTCACCATCAAGAAGAATCTTAAGTAGCTGGTGCCACTTTCAGTAAGGCTGTGAAGACTTAACTGGTGAATCCTCATTCTCTTTGTTTCTCCTTTGTCCCGGTGTGTTCCTGGAGGCTGGCCCATTCATTACGCACATTACAGGTGACAAGGTAATGGATAATGCCAAGCTCCAGGTCAACAGGTAGGGTTCGCACGTACTCTCTTATACAGTCCAGGCCCAGAGATGGGTAACTGCCTAAGCTGTTACCTTCCCAAATCCCAATTCGTCCCTCTGTCAAGAGTTCGCGAGATGTGACCTGAGGTGTGAACAGTCATTTACGGTGGAGTGAATCCCCCCTCTGAGGATGCCCCCAGTCGGAAGGAGCATGCCATTGTAGATGTTGGCAACCATGGGGATTTATTTATTTATTTATTTATTTTTTTGCAATGACTCACCATCTTAGTGTGTGTCTACTATACGTAAACAGAATGAGGCTAAAGATTTGAAGGCCCTCCCAACTGCACCTCGGTTCCTCATGGTATCATGTACTGGAGGTGGTCCGTCCTTTGCTACAGTTAATGTGTGCATTATTCTGAAAGGTGGTGTTGCAGTTGCAGGCCCTGTGAAATCCTATTCCCATTTATGTAATGCAACTGTGCTTCTGAAGATGTATTGTCATTCTCAAGCTCAACTGCTTAAGAGCTATCCTGTTCGTGTGGAGAACGATCTTACACTTAACTCTTTGCAAGGTGTTATTTACATTCTGATGCTTGATGGCCTCACTGAGTAATGTTTGCCTCAAAGATTAAGGCAGGCTATGAAGTCATCATGGTCCAACCGTACATTACAAACCAGATGAGTTCCTACAAGTGTCAACATTATAATAAAACACGTATCCTGTCAAAACATGGTCAAATGTGTTACTCTTGGCAGAGATGCTCACGAGGGCAGCAGTTTGCCTCCTCCTTTCTGCTGTATCAATTGTAATCCCATGAATTTCCCATGTGTCTTAACAAGCAAGCCGATTAGGAGATCTGAGTGGGACATCAAACTCCACTTTGTCACTCACAGTTGTTAGCTAGTCAAAATCTGTGAATTTTACGATTGGCATTTGCAGTATCGTTTTTGCTATGTTGTGCATAATAGAGGATATGCCCACCCAGACTTGCGACCCCAAGTTCAGTATTGCAGTAGTGAAGTCACCCAGGTCACAGTAGCGTCTCCATCTGCTCCTACAGCTGCGCAACAAGGCATCAGATCTTTGCCCCTGGTGGTGAAATAACCTGTTACACAACTGTCAGGCTGAAAGGACAAAAGCAGTACTCCTGCAAAAGACTTTCTACAGTTAAAAACAGTCTTCATCTGCCAACTAGAAAGTTCTAAGAGCTCAAACAAAAACAAACTGTTTTCTCCTTACCTGATTTAGAGATCTTTTTCAGTGGTGTTGCAACATATACTCTCACCTGGCTGACCTCAATTTTGCTGGTGCCCACTGCCTACTGGTTTTCTGCCATAGAATTCACAGGCTGACTAAGGGAGAATGCCAATATGTTTGCAGAGCTCATGGAACAGGATTCTCCAGCCTCTGCCTCCTGTAGCAGTGGATTTTTGAAGGCTGGCACTCAGCAGCCACCAAGGTGACTAACCTTCATTTGTTCCCTCCTCCCCAATCCCCATACCCTGTTATGACTCTTCTCCAATGGAACATTCATGGCATTAGATCCAACAAGGAGGAGTTACAGCTGTTTTTGGAATTGCAGTGTCCACTTTCTTTCTGCTTCCAAGAAAAAAAAATTGTCATATTAAAAATTGTCCTCACAACCCCTTTGATCGCTCATGTTTCCTTCTGGTCCTCTGTGATGTTCCCCCAAGGACAGCATTGTACCTCATGGGGGAGCCATGCTGGTCATCCATATCATTGAACACTCGACTGCTAGCTGTTGCAGTCTATATTTTCCTTCCTCATTTCACCTTTTGTCTACATAACTTCTACACCCCTCCATCATTTGCTCTTACTAAGTCAGACTTACCCCAGCTCATTGGTCAGTTCCCTCACGCCTTTTTGCTGCTTGGCGACTTTAATGCCCACCATCTGCTTTGGTGCTCTGCGAGAACCTGTCCAAGAGGTTCCCTCTTAGCTGACTTCCTGAATCATATCTTAGCACTGGAGCACTCACGTTCCTTTCAGATTCCATGGACATTTATTACCGTTTGGACCTCTCGTTCTGCACTGTATAGCTCGCTCATCATCTTGAATGGCCCATTCCCTCTGACACATACTCAGGTGATCAATTTCTGTGTGCTATCCATTGGCCGACTCCTATCCCACCTGAGTGCAGTTCCAATTGGCAGCTTTCCAAGGCCAACTGGAGGCTTTACCCCTCTCTCACGACATTTACACAGCTGTGATGACCACGTAAAGTATCTTCCAAACGTTATCCTTACCGCCCAAGTATGTTCCATGCCATGTACTTAAAGTTTACTGTAGCATGTTGTGTTCCCTGGTGGACTGAGGCATGCAGCAATGTGTTTCGCTTGCGGAGATGTGCTCTCCACATTTTAAACAATCATCATGATACATCTGCTGGAGTTCTGGTATCCTGTAGTCCATACATCTGGGACTTCAGAGGCCATCTTACACATTTACTAGAGGAAGTTTTGAAAGACAAAAGTTCTCTCTAGGTTTATATGGTTCAGATTTGTCACACACATTTATCCAGGAAAACGGGATGCCTGAATGCTCGTTGTAGCATTGCCTTTGCTATCCCCATTAACCATATGGACTCTCCCTCCATGCATCTCAGCTCCCTTTTCGTCAAGGATTTTACAATCGGTTTCAGTTCTAAATCAACTTGCCTCCTTAAGCCAGTGACGTTAGCTATGGTTTCGTGTGTTTCCAGCCAGTCAATGCTGTACATAACTACCCCCTGCTCATATATTGCAGGAAAGTAGTTTGCATTCACTTTAGCCCAATTAGGATTAGAGTGAACGTCAGTACATCAAAGCTTCAAAGCTTCAAATGATGCAGAGACTTGCATACTGCTTGTTTTTATGCGATTTTGATGAAAAATATCAGTCAGAAATATCCTCAGAGGTATGAACTGAAGTCATGGTAGCGTCGAACATTGTACAACAGCTGGTTCCTATTAGTGAAGTGACAACACAATTCTTTAGGTGGCCTTAAATCACCAAGAGCTCCATACCTCGAACAACATCTAAATTTACTGTTCCACGTTTTGTGGTTTTGCACATTGTCTCAGGCAAAGTATCCTACATAAACACGCTGTAAAATCTCACGATTTTAAATTTTCTGGTGAGTCTAAGCAGATCTATGTTTTTACCCTTCTTTCCAGTACCATTGCTGTGGGCGTTTTTTTTAATGTACAACCCAAGCCATCTTCTGTATTGTAAATAGAGGCCTTTACCTATAGCGATGGCCTCCGTGGTCATATTGCGCCTTTTAGTTGCTTGTAACTACTTTTCACTTTTTCAGGCATTCTCTAGTGCTTCAAATATATCAGCTCTCCTAGCTAATGAAACCAGTGGCTGACAGCCCAGCAAATGTAGGTATCAAAGCCAGAATTATTCCACCAGATGTCTTTGGTATTGGTAGGAACCTGGGCGTTTTAACACATCATTTCCTTCCTTTTTTCTGCCTCGAGGCACCTTTTGGAGCTGTCACCAATTTTTTAAACATCCCATAGGTTTTTCTTCTTCTTCAGTATGCAGTGAGATGCATTCAGTATTGCTTGAAGGTTAGTCCAGTACCCAATTTAAGTTCTAGCAAACATTTCCTTATCAACAGCATATGCAGAAATAGGTTGTTCTACATGAATATCCGTCTCTTGACGTACCTGTGCAGCGTTATCAGTGAGTATTTGGTGTGCAGTATGGTGATCTTTATTTGTAGTGTAGGTGGTGATGTGCTCTTTGCACACATTTTTTAATGCGTTGAAGCCCTTATCACCATAATCTTGGTGCTATTTCAATTTTGTTCCAGCTCCACAGAAATTATATCCAGAGATACAAACTTCTGATGACAGATTCTCGAGAATACCACCTCCAACTTTGTTGATACATTTCCTAGCACTTGTCACATTACTGCATGTTTTGAACTTTGCTTTTCGTATTACGTAGTAGTTTGCGAGTGTTCACCCAACTGTTGAGCTTCGATGAGAAACTAAACCATTTCATCAAAGCCCTGTTCCCTCAACATCGTACAATCTGCTCTATGAGGAACATAATGGGTTTAAAGCTATCCCGTAGTTCGTTTGTGACATCAATAGGTTTGTTCTTAATTCTGTGGTGAATAATGCGATTATACTTGTCAATGATCTGTGGCTGTATGTTCAGCCATTTGCACATACGTTGAAGATTAAATTGCTTCCACATTCGGTTTTTCATGGTCCAGTTCAACCATTTGGCAATACTAGTTTCCAAATGGGAGAATGTTGAGTAGTGATTTATCCAACATCATTCCAATTCTGCTTTGAAATGCCTGTCGTAAAAATCACTTCAATCATATTCCTCAAGGTTGTTGTGGCGTCGAGTTAGTCCTGTCTGCAAAAATTGTTTAGAAACCTCTCAAACCTCCTTCCGTGTCTTTACTTTCAAAGGTAAGGCCCAAGCAAATTTGGAATGTGTGTCTGTGACTGTGAGAATGTACTTGAAACCATTATTTGATTTTAAGTAGCCTTGCGTATCTGATATCAGCCTGCCATGCATAATCCATTCCTTGTATTATCAGAAATATTCTGCATGCAGGTCTGTAAAGCTCGTGGACAATTCTCTCCCCAATTACTCGACGATGCATATTTTTCAAAGCTCAGGTAAGATCGATAATATTTTGCTCATGTGATCAGCATTCTCTTCACCAGCTGAAGCTGTAAACAGTTGTAATTGAGCTATGATTTCATTTAGTTACCACAATTTGTATACTCTAGAAGTAAGTTGTTTAGTCTTTCAGACTAAACTTAGGTTATTTTACCTGCACTATGTGGAACTGCTACTGCTGGTACAGTTACAATCCTGTATTTGTCACTCTCTGAAATTTCCATTCATTTTTTTGCTGAGTGGGTCAGGAGTCAACTACACAAAGGAAGCAGTTCCACGAGTATGGGGATGTGTAGAGGAGACTGGGCTTTTTTTAGGTTAGAGGGTCTCAGGTAAGTGCAGAAAGGGCTTCAGTTTCAAAGGCTGAAAGTAGAACACCGAAAGAGGGTAGATACAACCACAATAAAGGTATGGAAATAAGTTAAGCTGAAATTTTTCAAGAGACCTAACAGTGTTCACAAAGAATAGATGAGATACAGTTGGTGGTGTAGTGTTAATTGCTGGTGGAAGTAGTTTACCCTGTAGTGAAATTTAAGTAGATAGTTCCTTTGAGGTAGTATGGGTAGTGATCAGTTAAAAGCTCTGGGCTGAGATGCCGTTTTCGATCTGTAAAGCTACTACTTCCTGGCGTTTCGTTGCCAACTGCGGGAACATCTTTGGAGGTGTGTCAATTATGGCTGCCAGGCAGTGGAATTCCCGTTCATATAGAGGGCACCATCATACGTTCAATTGGGACCGACTATAAGTCTCTCTGACTAGCGTCATTATTCTCGATCGAATGTAATCGATCGTCAAATGGTTGGTGGAGAGGCGACCACCGTATCCTGTGTAACTGTAAGCCTTCCTCTTTTCTGTTGAAATTATTGTGGTGTTCCTTAATCTCTATAGCTTTCCTATACATACGTGCATAATAATAGATGTCCTGGCTAACACGCTTGTCTCACTTAATTTTATTTCATGATCACAGTCTTTAAAAAACTTGTTCCGCTACAGCTGATTTGTCAGTATCTCCCAGTCGACATTTCTTTTGTGTTCCGTTCAGAGGGTATTGACATTTCTTATCGTTGTTCCAATATAAACCTTCCCACAGCCACATGCAATTTTATATTCGCCAATCTTATACATTCACTAATCTTGGTCAGTAAAAATCTTCTGGGTTTGAGGAAGGCGTCTTGCAACAGTCGCCAAGACGTCGAAATTTTATAGTTGACAATGCGGCTTCAATCCCAGAAGAATTTTATTGAGTGTGACAACGGACGCGGAAGCTTACGTTTACACTCACTAATCTTCTTTGTAGGTCTAAAGATTGTTTGAACTTGAAACTTGGCCAGAACTTTACCAATACAGTCCGTAATATTGCGAATAATTGGAAGAAAAACTACCCTCTATATATTGGCGAAAGTAAATGTTTAATGTCAGTGGTAGGCATAAAACGTCGTCCGAAACCGTACTGAATGGCGTCTCTGAAAATTATTTTGAACAATGGGTACAGAAGTGCGAAAACATCCTTGACATCATAATAGCCCTGACCAAGCAGGGATTAGTGACCACAATGTTGTTGAGCCATGAAGAGTTCACAAGAGTGAATACTGTAACATCGAGACTGACCAAAATAATCAAAATTCACCCTTAAAGCAGGTAAAAATTCACTTGACACATTCCGAAGATACAGTTTCCACTCCGTCTGATAAGTCTTTCTAAACTTAGTCCAGATGCGGTTTAAAGTCAAATGATTAATAACTGAGAGATACGCGTCAAATTAATGAAATGTGGTACTGACAAAAAAAAACAGGTCAGACCACTGGTGCAGAAGCAATGAATTACACATGCCAAATTTAAAAGACCGCAAAATCCACAAGATTGGCGAAGTTTTACAGAAGCTCGAAATTTAGCGCAAAATCAATTAGAGAGACTTTTAATAGTTTCCAGAACGACATTCTGTCTCGAAATCTGATCGTAAACCCAAAGAAATTCTGGTTGTATGTGAAGTATATAATTTAAGAGGTGCATTAATACCTTCACTGCGTGATAACAGTGGTAAAGTTATTGACAACAGTGCTGCTAAAGCGAGTCACTGAAGACGGATTTTCTAAATTCTGTCACAGGATAAATGTAGTGGAGCAGCTTAATAGTTGGGAGAGGCAATGCCTCTGGTCCAGATTGTACACCATCCAGCTTCCTTTCAGAATATGCTAATACAGTAGCTCCATACTTAGCAGTCATATACAACTCTTCAATGGCAGAAAGATTGGTACTCCAAGACAGGAAAGTTGAACGAATTACACCAGAAACCAAGAAAGGGAATGTGAGTAATCCGATGAAATGCACGCCCATACAACTAACGTCGTTTGCAGTAGGATTTCGGAAAATATAGTCTGTTTGAACATTATGAATTACCTTGAAGACGACATTTATTCACAAATAGCCAACACTTATTCGGAAAACATAATTCTTGTGAAACACAAGCTCTTTATTCTCGCAAAGTAATGACTGATTAGGACAGATGACATTACATTGATTCCATATTTATGGTTTTCAGAAGGCTATTGACTCAATTCCTCACAAGTGACTTCCGATTACATTGTGTGCCCCTGGAGTATCATCGTAGTTGTGTGCACTGATTCGTGATTTTGTATCAGAAAGGTCACAGTTCGTAATAACTGACAGGAAGTCATCGAATTAATATCTGACGTTTCCCAAGTAAGTGTTATAGGCCCTTTCTTGTCCCTGACCTACATACACGATTTAAGAGACAATCTCTTAGATTGTTTGCAGATTATGTTGTCATTTACCTTATCGTAAAGTCATCAGATGATGAAAACGAATTGTGGAGTGATAGAAAAGATATCTGTATGATGTGGAAAATAGCAATTGACTGTAAATAATGAAGAGTATGAAGTCAACCACGTGAGTACGGAAAGGAATGTGATAAATTTCGTTCACACGATAAATCGTACAAACATAAAAGCTGTGAACTCAACTGAATGCATAGGAAATACACTTATGAATAAATTGAATCATAACATCCTTATAGATAATGCTCTGAGAAAGCAAACCAAAGACTGATTCCTTGGCAGACCACTTGGAAAACGTAACAGGTCTACTAAAGAACCGGCTTACATTATGCTTATCTATTATCTTGTGGACTATTGCAGTGTGGTGGGGGACGTGAAAGAAATTGAAAGAAGTGCAGCTCGTTTTATACCATCGCAAAATAAGGGAGAGTGTGCTATGGATATGATACGTGAACTGGGGTGCTGGTCATTAAAACACTTTTTTCGCTGTGGCACTAATTTATCATGAAATTTGAAACACGAATTTTGTCGACAGTGTGATAATATTTTATTGATGCCCATCTACGCAAGGAGAAATTATCATAGTAAAGCATGAGAAATCAGCGCCCACATGAAAAGGTGTAAGTGCTCGTTTTCCCTGCGTGCAGTGAGAGTGGAATGGTAGAGAAGTAGATTACAAATGATGGTTGGATGACCCTCTGCCAGGCCCATAATTATGAATGGTAATCATGTACATAAAGATCAGGCGTCATCGTCATTTTACATAGTAACAAAACATATGAAAGTTACAGGTAGATCAGTTCTCAAACGTTTCTTAGATGGACAGGCATTTTAAACAATGTAACATGTGCAGCACTTCATAGATGTTAGTTGTAGTATCATGATATGACGTAATGGGCTCAGAGATGTGAGATGCACGGGACAGTGTGTGCTTCATGAAAGTTGATGGAGCACTGGCCATGGGAGTAGAGGTGTCAGAGGCTCATATCAGTGAAATATGACATGCATCTGAACTGCACTTGGAATAGGAGCTGCTACACATACAATTAGTCAAAGCACAGGGAGGAGAGTCCTCATTCCTTCCTTCCCCCCCTCCCCTCCCCATTTGTCCTGTGGACCTCAAGCCTTAGCTGCTTTCCTGTCATCTCTAACTCCTGTCCTCTCCCCCCGTCATTCTCGTCCTCTCCCCCCGTCATTCTCGTCCTCTCCCCCCGTCATTCTCGTCCTCTCCCCCCGTCATTCTCGTCCTCTCCCCCCGTCATTCTCGTCCTCTCCCCCCGTCATTCTCGTCCTCTCCCCCCGTCATTCTCGTCCTCTCCCCCCGTCATTCTCGTCCTCTCCCCCCGTCATTCTCGTCCTCTCCCCCCGTCATTCTCGTCCTCTCCCCCCGTCATTCTCGTCCTCTCCCCCCGTCATTCTCGTCCTCTCCCCCCGTCATTCTCGTCCTCTCCCCCCGTCATTCTCGTCCTCTCCCCCCGTCATTCTCGTCCTCTCCCCCCGTCATTCTCGTCCTCTCCCCCCGTCATTCTCGTCCTCTCCCCCCGTCATTCTCGTCCTCTCCCCCCGTCATTCTCGTCCTCTCCCCCCGTCATTCTCGTCCTCTCCCCCCGTCATTCTCGTCCTCTCCCCCCGTCATTCTCGTCCTCTCCCCCCGTCATTCTCGTCCTCTCCCCCCGTCATTCTCGTCCTCTCCCCCCGTCATTCTCGTCCTCTCCCCCCGTCATTCTCGTCCTCTCCCCCCGTCATTCTCGTCCTCTCCCCCCGTCATTCTCGTCCTCTCCCCCCGTCATTCTCGTCCTCTCCCCCCGTCATTCTCGTCCTCTCCCCCCGTCATTCTCGTCCTCTCCCCCCGTCATTCTCGTCCTCTCCCCCCGTCATTCTCGTCCTCTCCCCCCGTCATTCTCGTCCTCTCCCCCCGTCATTCTCGTCCTCTCCCCCCGTCATTCTCGTCCTCTCCCCCCGTCATTCTCGTCCTCTCCCCCCGTCATTCTCGTCCTCTCCCCCCGTCATTCTCGTCCTCTCCCCCCGTCATTCTCGTCCTCTCCCCCCGTCATTCTCGTCCTCTCCCCCCGTCATTCTCGTCCTCTCCCCCCGTCATTCTCGTCCTCTCCCCCCGTCATTCTCGTCCTCTCCCCCCGTCATTCTCGTCCTCTCCCCCCGTCATTCTCGTCCTCTCCCCCCGTCATTCTCGTCCTCTCCCCCCGTCATTCTCGTCCTCTCCCCCCGTCATTCTCGTCCTCTGCCCCCGTCATTCTCGTCCTCTGCCCCCGTCATTCTCGTCCTCTGCCCCCGTCATTCTCGTCCTCTGCCCCCGTCATTCTCGTCCTCTGCCCCCGTCATTCTCGTCCTCTGCCCCCGTCATTCTCGTCCTCTCCCCCCCGTCATTCTCGTCCTCTCCCCCCCGTCATTCTCGTCCTCTCCCCCCCGTCATTCTCGTCCTCTCCCCCCCGTCATTCTCGTCCTCTCCCCCCCGTCATTCTCGTCCTCTCCCCCCCGTCATTCTCGACTCCTCCCCCCCCCACCCCCCGTCATTCTCGACTCCTCCCCCCCCCCACCCCCCGTCATTCTCGACTCCTCCCCCCCCCCACCCCCCGTCTTTCTCGACTCCTCCCCCCCCCCCACCCCCCGTCTTTCTCGACTCCTCCCCCCCCCCACCCCCCGTCTTTCTCGACTCCTCCCCCCCCCACCCCCCGTCTTTCTCGACTCCTCCCCCCCCACCCCCCGTCTTTCTCGACTCCTCCCCCCCACCCCCCGTCTTTCTCGACTCCTCCCCCCCACCCCCCGTCTTTCTCGACTCCTCCCCCCCACCCCCCGTCTTTCTCGACTCCTCCCCCCCCCACCCCCCGTATTTCTCGACTCCTCCCCCCCCACCCCCCGTCTTTCTCGACTCCTCTTCCCCACCCCCCGTCTTTCTCGACTCCTCTTCCCCACCCCCCGTCTTTCTCGACTCCTCTTCCCCACCCCCCGTCTTTCTCGACTCCTCCCCCCCACCCCCCGTCTTTCTCGACTCCTCCCCCCCCACCCCCCGTCTTTCTCGACTCCTCCCCCCCCCACCCCCCGTCTTTCTCGACTCCTCCCCCCCCCACCCCCCGTCTTTCTCGACTCCTCCCCCCCCACCCCCCTTCTCTCTCGACTCCTTCCCCCCACCCCCCGTCTCTCTCGACTCCTTCCCCCCACCCCCCGTCTCTCTCGACTCCTTCCCCCCACCCCCCGTCTCTCTCGACCCCTTCCCCCCACCCCCCGTCTCTCTCGACTCCTCCCCCCCCACCCCCCGTCTCTCTCGTCCCCTCCACCTCACTCACTCCCGCACTCTCTCGCCCCCCCCCCGTGACTCCCGCCCACTCCCCCCCTCCCCCCGTCTGACTCCCGCCCTCTCTCGCCCCCCTCACTCTGAATATGCTGTAGGCAACCATGACATGTCATGTCATGGATACAGCATATTGTACAGGTAGACCATTTTGAAGATGTAACTTCTCATCATATCCTTATAAACATACCAGAACCACCAGTATCATTGGTCTGATCGTTTCTCCTCTTTTCCTGCACTGATGTCTCATTCTCACTGCTTATAGCGCCATATTTTCACCTTTTGGCGGAAAGTGAAAAATTATTTTTCAGTGTACTCGATGAGGACAACTGTTAATGAACACCCTAAACTGCCACAGCATCCTGGAAAGTATAGAGCTCACACAGCAGCATCCAGAACACTGTCAGTGTAATTATAATCACTTAAAACGCCTTGGGTCGACTTCTTGTTATGAAAACTGGTTGCTCTTCAGACAGTTTTACACTCAGTAAATTCATAATAAAGTTATTATGACATCCAACAGAGATACTACACTCGTTCAACAAATACTGCTCAGCAGGGTTTTTTTATCAGCAGCTTGTGTTTATTCTTGTTATTACAGTGTAATAATTATGGTGTGTTCTTTCAGTGTCTTTTACAGTATGCAGTGTGTGTCACATATCTCTAACCATTCAAACCAGCCATAACAGACTTCTTATTCCCCACGAGTTCTGTCCACAGCTTGTGGTCTACTGGCTAGCATTGCTGCTTCTGGAATATGGCATCCTGGGTCTGATTCCTGGCTGTGTTGTTATGACTGGGTGTTTTCACTGTCCTCATCATTTGATCATCATCATTCGTGACAGTGGCTACATTGGACTGTGTAAAAAAAGACTGCAGTAATTGGGACTGATGACCATGCAGTTGAGCCCCCACAAACCAATCATCCATGAGTTCTGAAAGTAAGACAACTGTACTTTAATATATATTTAGATAAATGGTATATGAAGTTCTAGTTGACAGTAATATTCATCAACATTACACGATGGAAATTGGTGATACAATTTCAGAAGAGGGTGGTGGTGGTGGTGGTGGTGGTGGTGGTGGTGGTGGTGGTGGTGGTGGTGGTGGTGGTGGAGGAGGAGGAAATGATAACAACAGAGGATACAGTCATATCACCATGATTCCTGTTTTTATGGTAGGGGAAACTCTTTCAAATGGAGAAATGCACAATCCAAGCAATGTTTGTGCTACACAATAGAACATTGCTTTGCAGATTCCTGCCCTGTAACTTAGTGGTGACATGATGGGTAGAAATCGAGACATTGTACAAGAAACAAAGTTTTGTTTTCTCTCAAGGTATTTTAGATGAGATTCAACAGTGATGAAACAAAATCTTGATAATATAAAAATGTTCAAAAGAACATACCTTCTTTGCATGATATTAATTTTTCTGAGTAAAAGCTTTAATAGGCTTGCTTGTATTCACAGCAGTCTCCAACCCTGGCATCAAATGCATTGACAATATTTCCTTACTAGGTGGAACCAACTGTAATATTTTCATGGTAATGTAAGAAACGACCTACCAGGGTAGCCGAGAGCGCTAACGCGCAGCTTCCTGGATTCAGGCATGCACGCCATCCCTGGATCAAATCCATCTGGTGGATTAATGATGAAGGGCCAGTGTACTGGCCAGCCTGGATGTGGTTTTTAGGCGGTTTTCCACATCCCACTGGGTGAATACCAGGCTGGTCTCCACATTCTGTCTCAATTACACGGCTTGCAACCATTTTCAGACATTCACACTTTCCCATGGATTACACCGGATGTAGGCAGTTAGGGCACACTAATCCTGTCCTGTAGAGGGAGTGGCGGTAGTCTTTGGGAGTGGCGACCCCATCGCAAAACTAGTGTATATATGCAATGGCACTTCGCAACCATCCTCAGCCGAAAGACCAAGTAAAAGTGATGAAGTCCCATTAATCCCCCAACCGCACTAGTTGTATGATACAGGGGTACTAGAGAATCTAGATAGAATGTAAGAAACTGTTTTTGTGCATAATGACAGCTCTTTGGTTTGAGAATTGAGAGAACAAAGGAAGGAATAAAGTCGAGGTAACAGCTATAGTGCCAAACGTTTCAGCAAATGTGTAAACCATCAGCAGTGTTGCTGTTCAGGCTGTAGTACGTGTGTTATTAGAATACATGTGCACTTCCATCATGACTGCATTAAGAGTCTATGAATGTACATGCCACAAAAAATGTTGTGCAGTAAAGATTAAGGATATGACACAAGTACTCAGTACCTACACAATGCTTACGTGGAGGTCTCTTAAACAATTGATAAATAATTCATCAAAATTTATGTATTGTTGACGTTTTCCAGAAATTCTGGTTTTTATTCTGGTTTGTTTATGGTTGACTGGCATAGTCTAAAATTTTAATTGTTACCTTTCTATTTCTTAAAGTAGTAGAAATAAAACTATTTGTTTGAAACCTCACTTGCATACTTTTTGATTTCTTTCTTCATTATTTATATTCTGTTACTTCACTTCCATATGTATGAAAATACATGTAACTGAGTTTTAAAAAGTTACAATGTTTAGTGATTCAGTTGTCAACTTCTAGAATCTGACACACAACGATACTGGTTACGTTAAAAAACCCGTGTGATCCCAATTAAGAGTTTAAAATCATTCGAAATTTACCAGATACCATGCCAAACAGAACTATATACCAAACACAATGCAAAAAAGTTAGAAGTTACAGTCAGAACAAAAGATAACACTGGAGCATGCATGCCTCCAGTAGTTTGTGATCTTTCATGTGCAACATGATGCACATGGGGACCTGAAAGGAATCACAGTTCTGTTCTGTGGGAAAGGGTTTAACTGCAGGTGGAATTATGGGACCCATATACTACAGGGGTAGCTCATGCATTAGCAATTGTCACTGCCACTCGATATGTAGTCTCAGCCTGCAGTGTTTAATGTGTGTGTCCTTAAGTTATTTGTGTTCTGCAGTGTCGGGTGACCAAATGTAAAAATTTTCAAAAAGGCTCACTGCAAATATACTGGAAAATTTAGAACCATTTCAATCATTTTAGACAGCATTTCCATTTGTACAAGGCTTCATATAAGTTGCAGTGCCAAAAACATAGTCTTAGATAAAAACCATCTGCAAGTTTGTCATTCACATTCATTCATCAGTATGCATTTTTTCCATAGATTGCTGTGACATTGATTATTGTTCATGAACAGTCATTATCCACCTGATAAACATCCATACAAGATACCTAACCAAAATAATTATGCTTCCAGTAGTTCTTGACTCATTGGGAATCAAACAAAAAAAACTGTTTGCTAGGTGAAATAAATTTTCAAAGGTGAAAGTATTTGCCAGACAAAGGAAAGCCATTTACAGAGCTACGATAATAGAAGAGGAACATTTAAAAATTATTTCTCTTAGTTAAAACATGTAACTGAAATTTTTTTTGATACAATTAATAAATCGGTGTAGACTATTAATTTGTAGCACTGTATTTTAAAAAGACTGTAACACTTGAAAGTGAATTATTTTAATTCTCATCTAAAAATTTCAGATCAAATTGGCAGTGACTCAGATTAATCATTTTTACCTCATCAGTTCCTTCCTTCTGGTGAAATATTACAATTTTAAATCTCTAACAATTTCTTCTGCACTTTTATGAATTCTCTCTAATAGTACTGGATTTATGGACACCTAAATATTGTTTCTTTGTTGTATGTATATCAGTATTTAACATCCGCCTCCTTACTCTTCAGATTGACTCAGTGTACTGGTGGGAGCAGTGGCATATCATGTGAAGAAACTTGTCACCATAGACTGGTCCAGGATGAGTTGTTGATAGACATGGAGAAGTCAGCACAAGAGTTTGGTACCAATACAGAAGATATGACTGTTGATAAGAACTGCTCAGTTGCCACGCGATATAACTGTAGTACGTGGGAAAAGGAATTACATGTATATAACTGTAATTTCTGCCAACAGAGCTTTCCTTCAAAATACAGATTCATAAAGCATGTGTTTATTCACATTGATGGTATGCTACCACCTTTATATGTTTGTAAGTGGTGTGGTGAGGTATTTCACAGTAATGTTAGTTTGAAAAAACATTTGCGAATGAGTGAGAATTACCATTTCTCAACTGCCGGCAACCATGAAAATTATGGCTATAGTGATGAGCATCAAAGCACTAACTTCTCAGATAGTGAGCCAGAAGTTTCTGTCACAGAACTCAATAAGCTGAATTCATACAAGGAAACATGGAAAGCTGCAAACAAGTCTGATAATGACATAGGTAACACACTTCTGACAAATGATACAGAGGAAACAAATCATTATGGAACTTTATCTACAACTGTTAATGTCAGTTTCCAGGGTAATCTACTTACTGCAAACAGAACCCACAAATGTGACATTTGTGGCAAATCTTTTGCTGGTGCAGGCAATCTCAAGAAACACGTATTAATTCACACTGGAAAGAAACCTCACAAGTGTGAGAGTTGTGGGAAATCTTTTGCTTTCCCAAGCGATCTAAAGCAACACGTATTATTTCACACTGGAAAGAAACCTCACAAATGCGATATTTGTGGGAAATCTTTTGTTGTCTCGAGCGATCTCAAGAAACATACATTAATTCACACTGGAAAGAAATCTCATAAATGTGAGATTTGTGGAAAATCTTTTGTTTTGTCAAGCGGACTCAAAACACATATATTACTTCACGCTGGAAAGAAACCTCATAAATGTGAGATTTGTGGACAATCTTTTGCTGGTGCAGGCAATCTCAAGAAACACGGATTAATTCACACTGGAGAAAAACCTCACAAATGTGTGATTTGTGACAAATCGTTTACCCGGTCAGCTAATCTCAAGGCACACACGTTAATTCACGATGGAAAGAAACCCCACAAATGCGATATTTGTGGGAAATATTTTGCCCAGTCAGCTTATCTCAAGCAACACGCATTAATTCACACTGGAAAGAAACCTCATAAATGTGAGATTTGTGGGAAATCTTTTGTTTTGTCAAGTGGACTCAAAACACACATGTTACTTCACACTGGAAAGAAACCTTATAAATGTGAGATTTGTGGGCAATGTTTTGCTGCTGCAGGCAGTCTCAAGAAACACGGATTAATTCACACTGGAGAAAAACCTCACAAATGTGAGATTTGTGGCAAATCGTTTACCCAGTCAGCTAATCTGAAGGCACACACATCAATTCACACTGGAAAGAAACCCCACAAATGCGATATTTGTGGGAAATCTTTTGCCCAGTCAGCTTATCTCAAGAAACATGCATTTATTCACACTGGAAAGAAACTTAAATGTGAGATTTATTGGTAATCTTGTTTTCTCAAGCGTTCTCAATAAACGTATCACTTTGCACTGGAGAGAAACCTCCTACATGTGAGATTTGTGGGAAATCTCAAGACACGGTAATTAATTCACACTGGAAAGATACCTAACAAATGTGAAATTTGTGACAAATCGTTTGCCCAGTTAGGTTATCTCAAGAAACATACATTAATTCACAGTGGAAAGAAACATCACAAATTTGATATTTGTGGGGAATCTTTTGTTAGGGCAGGCTATCTCAAGACACATCATTCATATACGCTGGGAAAAGACCTCACAAAAGTGATGTAGTGATCAATCTTAGATCAGCTGATCTCAAGGCAGATGCATTAGAACACATTGGAAGGGGACCACACAAATGTGATATGTGACAAAAGGTGCACTCAGTTGGGCACTCTCAAGACACATGCATTACTTCACATCAGAAAGAAACTACAAGCAAGTGGTAGTTTATGTAAATAGGTTTTCGTGGTTGGTGCCCTCAAGGCCTGTAAAATAATGGATGAAGCAAGGGGACAATAAATTATAATGGCTGTGAAGTAACATAAAAATGTGGTTTAACTGTGAAACAGTGTGCAATAATGTGTACTATAGATTGGTAACAGATAATGTGATGATATAATTCATATCTGCAGCTTGAGACATCAAGAAATTTTATTACTAAATACTCCAGAAATAGGACTCAAATGTATATTTGTCATTAACACTTATGTTCTTCTCCTATCAGTCTCGAGACAGGAAGATTGTGTATTGTGATAAATCCATATGTTTGTCAGTAATCATAAGTACCTTGCAATATTCAGTATAAGGCCAAGGATGTGTGTTGACTTGCATAGTCATCATGTAGTACTTGTTACTCT
The DNA here is from genome assembly GCF_023898315.1 of Schistocerca nitens. Classification (NCBI taxonomy): domain Eukaryota; kingdom Metazoa; phylum Arthropoda; class Insecta; order Orthoptera; family Acrididae; genus Schistocerca; species Schistocerca nitens. Next base: position 51,052,592 of record NC_064624.1, on the reverse strand, counting down.
GTATTTTAGAAACAGTGACAGTAAAAATATATTAATGGCACTTCCTTCATTCACGCTAGTACACTTAACACTGGAGAAACATGGTTATAACAATTATTTTACTCAGATATGTTTTCTCAGGAGATGTCATTAATAGTGTGTACATTTATGTTCTGTTGGTACTAATCCTGTATCAGTAAACGTAACAACAAATATAGCAACGTGCTTAATAGCATGTTTGTTCACCTTCGGAACACAATACTTCGACAGTTCTTCATGATATGGACTTGACATGTCATTTGTGTTTCGGGATGAATGTTATACCATTTGCATTCCACATGTTCAGATCAGCTACATGGTGTGGTCAAGATGTGTTAGGTACCAGCCTCGTGATGACTGGGTGTTGTGTGATGTCCTTAGGTTAGTTAGGTTTAAGTAGTTCTAACTTCTAGGGGACTGATGACCATAGATGTTAAGTCCCATAGTGCTCAGAGCCATTGTTAGGTACCATGCTACTCAGACCACTGTGGAGTCGTTCTGCACATGTCTGCACATGAGACATGGACAGTTATCCTCCTGGAAGATGCCTTCACCATGGGAGATAATATCCTGGCATGAAGGAATCTATGCGGTAGCTACAAAGGTCACAGTCGGCAACTGTCATGATCCCTTCAATTACTACCAGGTGTCCCAAAGGAGCCCGAGTGACTGTCCCCATAGCATAATGGGCACTCCACCTGGTGCCATTCACCTAGATATAGCATATCTGGATGTGGCAGCTGACCTGGTGGAAATGTCATCCATCCTGACAGTTGACATTTGCATTGACCTTCATTATAGCCTCAATGATCCCTTGCCCACTGCAGTTGCAATTGAACATTTTGGTGGATTGGTATGGAAACATACAGTTACCACATGTTCTGGAGCCCTGTGTCCAACAATGTACATATAATTGTGGGTTCAAAAACGTGCATAGCTGCTCAAGCATTGTTTTCTGTAATTAGATATGCTACATATTGCCACATGTCCAGCTTCACAGAGCAGGCAAGCCTGTGACCTCCATGATTTGTGATGGATAGGTGCATTACATGTTTTCATAAGGTTAATGATTTATCACCTTTCAGCCACTTTCCACAGACGTTCACAACAGTAGCATAGATCCAGCCTACTAGCTTCACCACTTTTGAGGTTCTAGTTCCCAACTGCAATGCCACTGTAACCTGCCCTTTGCTAAAGCCACTTATGTCATTAGGCTTACATGTTCGTGACCCATGTAATTGGTAGAACAATTCCTTGTTAATTTCTGGTCTGCTTGTATACTTGTAATCTGCTTATTGCATCATGTATGTACAACATGTGGCATTCATTCTCCTCACAGGGAGTATTCATGACATTTTTGCTCATCAGTGCATCTTCACATAAATGGGTCAGATGCTAAAATGTGTAATCTAATAAATTCATTGTTCTTGGCTGCCATTTACACCAGTGCACGATAGCTATATTTTTTGCAAATTTTTTTTGTTTCACAAAGCTCTTTACATGATTGAGAGATGATGTAGATAAGTGTTATGCACTAAAGGTCTTAATTATTATTTCAGTATTTAATACCATGTAAGTTCTACACAAAATGAAATAGGTAAACAAACATTAGGTCTTATGATTTGAATCCAGTTATTCGTATACACAAGTACAACACTTGGGAGAGCTCAGAACGTGAGTACTAAATATTTCCTGCATTTTATTCAAAGATGTTTCCATTGTGGATAGTTTCCTTAATGTGTGTAAATAAACATGACGTTTTTGGAAATCTGTATTCATGCTTCATTTTTATTTTCAGAAAGATTGTTTTTATTTTTGATTTCCTACCTATTTCGTATTGGTGAAAGTGCATGTGTAACAACTGGAGATAGTTATAATTAAGTGATTGCCACTGTTCTGTTTTGCTACACTTCAGCTATGACACTTTGTAGTGATGTGATTACATTTTATTCCATCTTTCTCGTGATAGGACATCCACAACTGCTGTATAGAGTATTCATAATAGGCAACATCCGCATACATTTGCATTAAATATTATTTTCCTATAAAAGGAAGGAAAAGCCGGGTTTCTTGACAGTAGTTTTATATTCCGATGAGTCCAAAAATACACTATGTGTGGCGAGTATACATATTATGAATCTCTAAGAAAAACAGTAAAATTTGTAGTAACGTGTTAAAAAAGATACAACGTATGGACTGAATAACTATATGTGTGAGCTAAAGATGGGTCATATAGCATTTCTTTGGTACACGAGATGTAAGCAGAAAATGAACATATTCAATGGTTGTGTGGAAAACTACCTAAATAATTGAGTCTACAAAAACACAATACATGCCCATGAATTAAAGAGTGTAACTGCACCTAATAAAATCATAGCGTAAGCTAATCACAACAGAATAAACTATTCTACAAGAACGGTCAAGGACAAATACATTTTAGGATGTGGATTGAATACAAAAGGAGGTTTAGCTCAATCATATTGATAAGATTCATTATTTTTCCTATAATCTTTGCAGTTTGTAGTATGAAAGTTGAAATTGCAAAGTTATTGAAGGATACATTACAAGCAGATAATATAGCCATAATAAAGTAATCTTATTAACACAACTGTGACACTAGCATTGTTCTATTAATTCTTATTTCATGTAATTAATTGATATTGATTCTTAAGTAATATGTCATTGGTTTGGTCCTAGCTAAGTGGAATGTAATGCTTCACATGTTGCAAAATGACAAAATTATACAATGGAAACAAACTAATACATATCAGCATCCCATCTCCTAATGCATAGTTGTAAAAAGTCGTGACTGAATTGTGCTAGGATCCAAAATCCACTTAAGTATAAAATTACCCAACAGCTGCTGCTTGTGCACCACATGATCTGAATGGTTCACAATATCTTTGATTACATATGATCCATATAACCATTTGTGAGGACAACTACAGTGACTGGAAGAGAGACTGACACTGGGTCAACCACTCTTTATAGGTATTCCAGCTTATTCCTCTCAGTGATGTGTGCAGTGCCATGGTCATTGGTAACTTTGATTGTTTTAGGTTGTGTAGGCAGGCTGTCAGTTGGGTGCCAGCACAAAAGGTGTTTTAGGCAAATTAGCAGAAACGTTCAAAGCTGTAGTGTGTGTAAGTTAAATGAGCAGATAACCTAATGGTAGGTGTGATGCATATACAATAAGAAAGTTGAATAAAAGTATACCATTAGAAAAACTCGATAAGTCTGAAGTGTAAATGCATGGTCACAGCAGAGAACTGCAACTATAGTTGACTGCGCTACCAAATACAGTAATCTGTTCCCAGTGGGCCTAAATAAAAATTTGTGCACTGCCTCAACAGTCCGAGAGCAAGGGAATTCTTTAGTTTCCTCTAAAAGCAATGCAGTTTCACATTTGACACTAGTGCAGAGTAATAAGGTAGGATGCTTGTAATAATTAGTGTTAAAGCACAGATGAATCTTGAACTACGTGACAGTCTGATGGATACCCCTTGCAAACAGACAGGATGTCCGTTTGCCAAACATCACGTTCATAATTAGGTACATAGGGGACAGGGAAAGAGAATGTGATAACACTCAAATTAGCGACTGGTGCAAGTTACGGTCTAGGATATCTGTACATTTAACACATCTATAGATGATGGCAGTTGTACAATAGCAGCAGTGCAATAATACGGCAGGGTTGATACCTACATGGAGTAGTCATTTGCACGTGTACTGATGCATGAAATGAAGTATTAGTTATGGTTTGCTGGAAGGTTTCAGTGGGCACTAAGTTAGGAATGAGTCTCTGTTGCTGTCTTGGTTGAATGGTAGTGTGCAGGGTGTTAACATGCAACTGTTGTGTGGGTGTTATACAACAAGATCTGGAAGGCTTTGGTTACTCCCAAAGTAGCAGTCAGTTTGCACAGTGCCCTGTGTATTTAATCACGTTGGATCGCATTTTTAAGTTCCTAATATTGCAGTATTAGCACAGTGGCTATATTATGAATTTGTCAGGTGGTAGCCAAAAGATTGTCTTCAGTGTGATTGAGCTGCACATGTCAGCTTACTAAGATTTCGTGACACTGCATAACAACAAGGAACTTTATCACAGCAATCAGCATCAGTCTGAGCAGGGATACCAAATTTGTTTTCAGCACAGCTGCACTTCCATTAAACCAAACTCGCATAGCATTGTGGAGTGGTTCTGTGACTCGTTGTTCACAGGATGAACAGTGTCTATAATTCAGTGAAGGAGAATTAAATCAGAGTGAAAAGACAGGGATGATAGTACACATTGGTCGTTTCTGCTTGCATGCTGCAAGAGTTAGCACTCATGTAGAGGCAATTGCAACAGGGTACCAAGGTTCGATGGCTTTGCAGTCAAGATGATCAGCAGTATTTATAGCCTGTCACAGGTGCTAGTTGTCTTGAAACTTTGCACAAGTTTGGCGTTTATTATTCTTTCGAAAAAATAGTGATGGGTTATGTTAAGTAGGGCTGAATGTTGAGAGGACTGAATACACAGCCAGTTGTTTTTGGCAGGCGTTTAGAAAGAACAAAAGACGTTATAGCCTGATATATTGCAGAATTAGGTCAACATTTGGCCAATGTGTATGATTTACTGTAGTTGTGCTAATTCTATACTTCATTAGGAAACCAAAGGTGAGAGTGAAACCACATTTTGGAAGTGTCCATTATGTAAATTGGCGTGAATATGATGTTAGATTTAGGACAAGGGTGTCAAAATAGGAGCCAGTAGGCCTACCCAGTAGTGATAACTTCCTTGGTGAGCTATGGGGAAGAATAGAGGGCTTAGCTGTTAGGAAAATTGGCAAACCAGCTTCAATTGTCTGTAACGAAATTAAAGTTGAGAGTATTTGTTGCATTTATAATTATAATGTATTAAAATATAACAGATGCTGCAATAAGGATGGGAGGTGAACTAGGCAGGTAATCACGATCAACTGCCAAGGCTCATGATGTCTCAAGCAAACTGGCGTGTTGTGCACCACACAGGGTAGCCTATGTAATGAACTGAAAACAGGCGTTCACAATAGTCAATTTTTGAAACGGATTGTAGTCTTGTGACTTTTGAGGGACCTAACTGCTTCATGTCAGTCCTAATTAAATAAGGTGAAAAATACAGATGGCAGAACATGACAATATGAAATGGAAAACAGAAAAACCTTAACAAGAAAAGGGGTGACACCATGCACTACAATTACTGAAACCTACATTTAATCATAAAGTCAAGCAAAAGGAAGGGCAGGAGGTTGTTGCTAGATGAATCAGACGTTTTTCGTCATCTCATCAGCCTATCAAGGTATAATGAACCTATGAGTGGTAGGAATCGAAGTGAGTGTGCTCCTGGCATACAAGATTTGTCATGAAGCCATAGAATTTTATTCTGCTGCTATAAAAGTATGTCGTAAGGGAAGGTGAACTGAGCAGAAACGCCTATAGATACGTGAGGTAAGTAAATGAGTTAAGAGGCAAAGCATTCAAAGTTTTTCTCAGTGATGCAGTGCTGGAAAGTGGTACATTAACTTTTTAGATGTGTAAGGCACTGGGGTGTGTCCAACTGTGTAGCTATTTAGAGTGTACTACATGTGAATGCAAAATGTGGTATGTATCAGTGGAAATTAAAAGATCACAAAATTAACCTGTATCAGTAATGTATCCAGATACACAGCTCTTTTAGTTAGTGCCAGATGGGGAAGCACAGAGCTGTTGAACAGTTTGCATGAAGCATTCTAAGTCTTTCCATAAACGGAATTGTGGTCATCAGATGAGATTACCATTCATGTCATCAAAACAGCAGAGCCTAACTGGCAGGTAAAACACATCACTAGAGGGACAAATGAACAACATTGTAGGTTAGTGAGTATTTAATTAGAGTATGAGCGTAATTGATAACATTGGTGGTGATCACATTGGGAAAAAGACTTCATTATTCTTATTTCCCCCCCCATGAACCATGGACCTTGCCGTTGGTGGGGAGGCTTGCATGCCTCAGCGATACAGATGGCCGTACCGTAGGTGCAACCGCAACGGAGGGGTATCTGTTGAGAGGCCAGACAAACATTTGGTTCCTGAAGAGGGGCAGCAGCCTTTTCAGTAGTTGCAGGGGCAACAGTCTGGATGATTGACTGATCTGGCCTTGTAACATTAACCAAAACGGCCTTGCTGTGCTGGTACTGCGAAAGGCTGAAAGCAAGGGGAAACTACAGCCGTAATTTTTCCCGAGGACATGCAGCTCTACTGTATGATTAAATGATGATGGCGTCCTCTTGGGTAAAATATTCCGGAGGTAAAATAGTCCCCCATTCGGATCTCCGGGCGGGGACTACTCAAGAGGACGTCGTTATCAGGAGAAAGAAAACTGGCGTTCTACGGATCGGAGCGTGGAATGTCAGATCCCTTAATCGGGCAGGTAGGTTAGAAAATTTAAAAAGGGAGATGGATAGGTTAAAGTTAGATATAGTGGGAATTAGTGAAGTTCGGTGGCAGGAGGAACAAGACTTTTGGTCAGGTGACTACAGGGTTATAAATACAAAATCAAATAGGGGTAATGCAGGAGTAGGTTTAATAATGAATAAAAAAATAGGAGTGCGGGTTAGCTACTACAAACAGCATAGTGAATGCATTATTGTGGCCAAGATAGACACAAAGCCCATGCCTACTACAGTAGTACAAGTTTATATGCCAACTAGCTCTGCAGATGATGAAGAAATAGATGAAATGTATGACGAGATAAAAGAAATTATTCAGGTAGTGAAGGGAGACGAAAATTTAATAGTCATGGGTGACTGGAATTCGTCAGTAGGAAAAGGGAGAGAAGGAAACATAGTAGGTGAATATGGATTGGGGGGAAGGAATGAAAGAGGAAGCCGCCTTGTAGAATTTTGCACAGAGCATAACTTAATCATAGCTAACACTTGGTTCAAGAATCATGAAAGGAGGCTGTATACATGGAAGAAGCCTGGAGACACTGACAGGTTTCAGATAGATTATATAATGGTAAGACAGAGATTTAGGAACCAGGTTTTAAATTGTAAGACATTTCCTGGGGCAGATGTGGATTCTGACCACAATCTATTGGTTATGAACTGCAGATTGAAACTGAAGAAACTGCAAAAAGGTGGGAATTTAAGGAGATGGGACTTGGATAAACTGAAAGAACCAGAGGTTGTAGAGAGTTTCAGGGAGAGCATAAGGGAACAATTGACAGGAATGGGGGAAAGAAATACAGTAGAAGAAGAATGGGTAGCTCTGAGGGATGAAGTGGTGAAGGCAGCAGACGACCAAGTAGGTAAAAAGACGAGGGCTAATAGAAATCCTTGGGTAACAGAAGAAATATTGAATTTAATTGATGAAAGGAGAAAATATAAAAATGCAGTAAATGAAGCAGGCAAAAAGGAATACAAACGTCTCAAAAATGAAATCGACAGGAAATGCAAATTGGCTAAGCAGGGATGGCTAGAGGACAAATGTAAGGATGTAGAGGCTTGTCTCACTAGGGGTAAGATAGATACTGCCTACAGGAAAATTAAAGAGACCTTTGGAGAGAAGAGAACCACTTGTATGAATATCAAGAGCTCAGATGGCAATCCAGTTCTAAGCAAAGAAGGGAAAGCAGAAAGGTGGAAGCAGTATATAGAGGGTTTATACAAGGGCGATGTACTGGAGGACAATATTATGGAAATGGAAGAGGATGTAGATGAAGACGAAATGGGAGATAAGATACTGTGTGAAGAGTTTGACAGAGCACTGAAAGACCTGAGTCAAAACAAGGCCCCGGGAGTAGACAACATTCCATTAGAACTACTGATGGCCTCGGGAGAGCCAGTCATGACAAAACTCTACCATCTGGTGAGCACGATGTATGAGACAGGCGAAATACCCACAGACTTCAAGAAGAATATAATAATTCCAATCCCAAAGAAAGCAGGTGTTGACAGATGTGAAAATTACCGAACTATCAGTTTAATAAGTCACAGCTGCAAAATACTAACGCGAATTCTTTACAGACGAATGGAAAAACTGGTAGAAGCCGACCTCGGGGATGATCAGTTTGGATTCCGTAGAAATGTTGGAACACGTGAGGCAATACTGACCTTACGACTTATCTTGGAAGAAAGATTAAGAAAAGGCAAACCTACATTTCTAGCGTTTGTAGACTTAGAGAAAGCTTTTGACAATGTTGACTGGAATACTCTCTTTCAAATTCTGAAGGTGGCAGGGGTAAAATACAGGGAGCGAAAGGCTATTTACAATTTGTACAGAAACCAGATGGCAGTTATAAGAGTCGAGGGGCATGAAAGGGAAGCAGTGGTTGGGAAAGGAGTGAGACAGGGTTGTAGCCTCTCCCCGATGTTATTCAATCTGTATATTGAGCAAGCAGTAAAGGAAACAAAAGAAAAATTCGGAGTAGGTATTAAAATTCATGGAGAAGAAGTAAAAACTTTGAGGTTCGCCGATGACATTGTAATTCTGTCAGAGACAGCAAAGGACTTGGAAGAGCAGTTGAACGGAATGGACAGTGTCTTGAAAGGAGGATATAAGATGAACATCAACAAAAGCAAAACGAGGATAATGGAATGTAGTCAAATTAAGTCGGGTGATGCTGAGGGAATTAGATTAGGAAATGAGACACTTAAAGTAGTAAAGGAGTTTTGCTATTTAGGGAGTAAAATAACTGATGATGGTCGAAGTAGAGAGGATATAAAATGTAGACTGGCAATGGCAAGGAAAGCGTTTCTGAAGAAGAGAAATTTGTTAACATCGAGTATAGATTTAGGTGTCAGGAAGTCGTTTCTGAAAGTATTTGTATGGAGTGTAGCCATGTATGGAAGTGAAACATGGACGATAACTAGTTTGGACAAGAAGAGAATAGAAGCTTTCGAAATGTGGTGCTACAGAAGAATGCTGAAGATAAGGTGGGTAGATCACATAACTAATGAGGAGGTATTGAATAGGATTGGGGAGAAGAGAAGTTTGTGGCACAACTTGACTAGAAGAAGGGATCGGTTGGTAGGACATGTTCTGAGGCATCGAGGGATCACAAATTTAGCATTGGAGGGCAGCGTGGAGGGTAAAAATCGTAGAGGGAGACCAAGAGATGAATACACTAAGCAGATTCAGAAGGATGTAGGTTGCAGTAGGTACTGGGAGATGAAGAAGCTTGCACAGGATAGAGTGGCATGGAGAGCTGCATCAAACCAGTCTCAGGACTGAAGACCACAACAACAACAACAACAACAATTCTTATTTCTTCTTGAAGGAGTGAGCAAGGCTGAAATTGGTGTGGTGCTAGGTGCATCAGCCAGGAACTGCTTAGGAAATATGGTTGTATACTGCTGAATGCCTCATTTTATTCGATGGAGGATGTAGATAATGTCTGAGGTCCCCTCTTGCACAATGACGTCGATTAATGTAGGACAAGTGTTCATAAGCATCAAATGGAGGTTCCAGTATTATAAAAACAGATAGATACCCAAGGGAAGATCAATGTTCAAACTGGAAACAATGTGGAACATTATTGCCTGTGTACACACAGTATTCAAAGCAGTGTCAATAGTAGGTGAAACAGTGAGTCAAAATAACACAATAGTGTAGGAATTAGTGATAGTTACGCACTCAGGGAACACTCTGTAAGTGTGTAAGAGTGAACGTTGTGTTTCATAAGTGTTTGTGTTGGGTGTGAGTGAGTAAGGCCACTACAACCCTAATTGAGGTACTGTAGTTCTCAGTGTGCAAGTGGGTCACGCATGTTTTTGTGTGACAGCAAGATGATAGATGGTAGAACGGACCATAGTATGAATACAAATCAGAAGTGCAATGACCAGACAAGGGTCTCTTTGATCGCTAATCGCATCATGTTAGGAGGACGCCCCTGGAGGAACCAGAAGTCCAAGCAGGAAGGTAATCCGTCTCCTGTCTCATTTGCGTGGGGTAGATGTTGAAAGACACTAACTGCCTATCTAGCGAGTCCCATTGGTTCTTCTCTCACACGAATTGTTGAGCAGTTAATGATATGGAATAAACAGGAGGGCTGTACATCGAACAAGGCATGTCACATTTCTCACACTATATCGTTGTTAAATGGTCTTAAATCCTTCCGTTAAATGTAAGTGGTTGTAAGAGATAGCAGTGCTATTATCTTTCAGATTACGATGTACACAGGAAGCAGTTCTAAACTAGGTGGAATCATCTTTGTGGGTATTGCAATTGAAGCATTCTATATGAATATCTTAAAAGAATGATCAAGGTTTCAGATAGTTCTCTTATGGAGTGGTTAAGTCCATAATTAACAGTGCATACATCAAATTTGTGAACCACATGAATGGAGTGACTATATTCCCATTGCCAAGATGATGTGAATAAATCGTAAGTGGAATTAGTGGGGACCAAGACGAAGTTCTTAGCGATATTCCTATCACTGCTCAAACACTTACTGTTTGACAACTGATGTGCCAAATCATTCGTCTAGAAAATAACACTAGTTCCTTGCTTAACTAACCAATTGAGGGACGGCACATATCATCTAGTAAGTCTCTGGGGAATAGCTAAAGCGGACACTGCAGCAAGGCAGCAGTGATAACTCTGTAGTATTGGCTGGAATAGTGAAACAGTTTAACATTTTTAAATGTTCGGATAATAAGTTGCCGTCTCTTTATCTAAGAATAGATGATCAATGCAGCTAGCCGCTATCTCTGTGTAATGTCTTGTCCGTATATACATGTATCGGTTATCTTTAAGATCCCTTCACCTTCACACACAGGTCTATACAGTAAATTAAGGCCCTCCCAGTTCTTGGCTGATCCGTGATAAGACAGGCGAAAAATGAGACTAATGGAGGATTATTATTATTATCTCTACTTTCATTAGCTCTCTCTGTCTTTCTCTCCTTTATCTATGTATAGTTTTTAATATAAGATTTCATTACGTGTATAGTGGCAAAAAAATCAGCCAAATAGAATCTTTGGTGGAGTCCTTCATCTTGGTAATCAGCGGCTGGCTTGCTGTAAGAGATCTTTACATTTATTATTATTGTTAAACACTGCAGTCAGTCGGGAGAATCAATCGTTTGGACAATTTGTTCCTTTTACGAAAGATTGCGAATTCCAGATGTGTACGAAGCCTTTTTGGACGATTTAACACAGACTCAGTGATTGCAGGCTCTCTTCGACACAGCTGAAACTTCCCCACTAATTACAGGGCCAACGTGATCAACAAATGATTCAGAAAAAACTCATTCGTTCATTCACTCCAGAACAAAAAAAGTCACAAACCTTATTTTTGGAGGAAATCGTGTATTAAATCGATCTCCATTACTTGTCCAGATCTCCGGTAATTCCACGCCTTAATTATTTTCCTTTTACAATCTCTTTCTCTTCAAAACAAACCGCTAGCGGCAGAATATGTATCTCTCAGAAACACGTAAATCCCTCAACAGAGACTCCAGAAGCTGTCCTAGTTACCACTCTAACAACCATGGAGAATGCATATATGCATCTGTTATTTCAAAGAATAAACGCACTAGAAAATACTTTGGCCTTGACGAGCTGTCGCCACATATATTACGAGAAAATCAGATCAGATAACTTTTCCAAAGTGAATAAATGTGGATGGTTTGATGGAAAATGATTAATTGGTGCGTGGTAGATGGTATTTGCTGTGGGGACATTACAATAGAACTACGAATACTATGGTACTAAGAAAGTGACACAGTCAAGATGCGCCCAGACTTCTCCTTTACGAAAGAAGGCGAACAGAACTGATTCAGGGACATGGTAATAGGGACAGGAATAACAGGGAAGGTTAAGAAGCTAACTGCAATGATATGTGAGTACAGAATTTTTCCAGAAGTAGAGGATGACTGTTCGTCACGCATTAGCAGTAGCGTAAGAAACCATGTCATTGAGAAGTAGTCCCTTTTCCTCCTTGTTTACTGAGAGTGAGAACCAATGACTCCATATGGATTTTTTAGCAGATAGCCAGGTTAAAAGAGGCTAGCATAATCTTCATTATAATGTGCCAGCACTATTGGATTGTCTAACAGCGAAATGGTACAAGCATGGATCCATGCATATGTTTGTTCATATCTGTAGGGTTGTATCAAAATTATGTCCACTTGGACATTAACCATTTGTAATACAGGCAACTACCACCAGGTCTTGTGGAAACAACTCGTTTTAATTATGACTAGACATCTGAATAGTGGTAGATGCAATAGATGGGGGAACTACAGTTAAGAAATACTGCTATATCACTTGGCCAGAGTACACGCAGTATAATTCACGATACCAAAAGTGGATGGAGAAATAACATGCGTCACTGTAGTTCACGTAATAAGTAAGTTTTCCCAGGAGAATATTAAATCACAACCACTGGGTTACCCATAAAAAGAAAGAAAATCATTATTGCATAAGAATGATGCACATTGACTGATCAAGAGTATTTCAAATCAAATACTGTGTTGAAGCTTAAAGGAAGGTAATCCACCACATACTGGTACAACAAACTAGCTTACTGGTTTTGGCTAGTGTCAGGTGAGAGTGACTACTATGACATCATTTCTAACACACATGAAATACAGTAAACAAAATACAGAAAAAAGACACAAAACATAAAAAGAGGTACTGATAGAAATATTTTAAGTGAAACGCAAATGAACGTTTATGAATGGCATGCTGTCAGAGTAACTGCAACAGTGACAAAAGCAGTTAGCCCATCACTATGTAATTACAACAATCAATGCATCTACCCTTCTTTGCAGAACCATAAGTAAGTCTTATTCACCCATATGACAGTGAAGGTGCTACTGTTGTTTGAAAATTGGTTCTCTCTTAACTTCATATAGAACTTTGCACAATTAAACATTACCTCTCACAAACCACTGCTGGGAGACTTCATTTGACACCTTCTGTCTCTTTAGTGCCTTTCAAGTATCATTGTTTGGTGATGAGGTTAAGTCATTTGTGACACAGAAGTAGTATATAATTCAACTTATCTATGCTTTCTTTCTCCTGACCTACCACTGATACCATATATTTTTAACATGCTGGATTTAGGGTCTCGACATGTAGCAGTGTCTTCTGACAATGGACTTAACTGTGATGTTCAGGACTTCACGTCTGAAGTCTATTGTAAATTAGGTGGAATATCGAGGAAAGTGTAGTTTCTAAAGGAGTAATACATTTCCTATAATGGCATATGGCAAAATTCGTAACCATAAATTGCTTGTTTCACAAGATCAATCCACGTGAATTATGAAACATTCCACCACTTACTACGAAGACGAGGACTTATTTTTGTTGTGTTAGCCGTTACATACAAAGAATATAGATCATCTGATGTGCAATGATGCTGCCAAACAGCAACGTATGCATGCATTGGCCTGACTACTAGTAAAATGTTGCAGTACGAGTTAATCTTTGTCTACAAAAGGCTAACACAACTTCCCGATAATAATGTTTTATACAAAATAACTGCCCACTAGTGTATACTGTGAGAGTCTTGGGTAATTTCAAATAGCTGTTGTTTGCATATTTTAGGCGAGTTTGTCAAGTACATGATCTCTGTAGGTAACTCATTGCATGAATTAGTCTTTAGTGTTAACTCGAAACACTTGATATAGAGGTCCTCTGGTTGTTGCAAATTTGGTTCCTAATAGTTATATAAATGAATGCACTTCTCTTGTCTCTTCGTGTATTTAATTAAGAAGTTTACTTGCCTGTTGTGGACAAGAGAAATATGAATTCTAAAGTAAATTTTGATAGTAAAGTGGAAATATGATAATAAGTGAAAATTTGGTGTATGTATTTTTTCGTACGAAACTCGGCAAAAGAAAAATATGTATTGCTGTAAAGAAAACATTCGATTAATAGCAACTACTGGAAAAACACTTTATTACTTGATGTCTCCAATTATCTACTTCACTTCAAGGCTGTTTGTGAGCTGGTTAAGTAAAACATTCTTCTACCTCAGAACTGTGATTCTCTTCTTGTAACAATGTAGTACTGATTAAACCTCGTTTGCAATAGTGTAAATGCGTTCGTAAAAAGTCCATTTCACATTATGTAAAATCTTTAGTGTACATAACGCAAAACTCAGTTATTTCATGTATCACCACGGCGTGTTTCTCACTTAAAGGAACGTCTAAAGCTTTGCTTAGTAACATAGTAACCTGATGATGATGATGATGATGATGATGATGATGATGATGATGATGATGATGATGATGATGAATAGTAGCCCCCTCACGTTGTCTTACTGGCACATTATTATTATAAAACAACCGATCTCTCTAAACTCATGTCCACTGTATAAGCAATTACTTCTGGTCACACTTTAATCATTTACATTACCACTGCCCTCGTTACTTCGCTGTTAATATAGAGTATTTTGTAATACAGCAAGGCGTGCTCCTATTTTAGAAAGCAATTCTTGCAGCTTCTTGCATAAAAAAAACTGCAAAAGAAAGATGGCAAAATTAACCTCAGCTGGATACTGGTTCTACAGTATAGCGCAATTCGTTTGCACTAGTCAGTCAAAATGACTGACTGAACGACAGAATTATTACTCAGAATCACATCAATAAAATACATTTCTTCCCATAGTGAAATTACACCTACACAGAATAAAATACCACGTGAAACTCGTTCAAACAAACAGTACCTCAATCCCATGACATCAAGGCATAAGGGTGTTTATTTCTCAAGGCACACTGAGAATATGCTGACAGCAACTTGTCGTTTTTTCCTGCATTTCTGCATCATAGTACATGTACCTTCTCATAAATTATTTTGAGCTGGACTAAGTGACACTGCAGATGATGGTAGAGCTTGACCATGCTACAGCTGTAACCAGTCAGAATGTACTACCACTGTATGGTCAGACAATGAATATCTGCATTGACAGAAGTCACTCATATGAAGGAATAAGGAGTTTCGTATTGAAGCATGAATTTCTTAGTCTTTCCTTTCCTTTCTTAATCATGGGGTTACGAATCAAAAATAGGTTCCCAGATTTATACTGAGAAAGCACAGCCCCTTTGTTACGAGGGTTCATCTTGTTTCTGGGTAGCTTGTATTTATTTTGTTTTATCTGCTTCCAGATAGCCTTGAGGTGACAACTTCTGCCAGATCTCCGACAGATTGGAGTTTATCATGTTCAAATTGGGAGCTCATAGGCCGCCCATATACTTCCTCTTAGGATTTATATCTAGTTGATTCATGTATATGACTATTTTATGCAGAAGTTACATAGGCGACCTACCTGTCCCAGTCACTGAGTGGTTTATGTGGTAAGACAAAATCCCAACTGTTGTTTGATGTACACATTGGAGGTGGATATTAGCTTTTGGATGGAAAGGAGTGCTTCTCAGTTGTTTGATTCATAGTAATTTGTACACTTGTAAAAACAGGATGTACATAAAATTAATCCTATGTTCAATCAAAATATGATCAGGACTTCTGAATGATAAAACTTAGCTATTGAGAAAGGCACTTGTTACTGTTCCTGTAGTCATATCTGCAACTTGTACTAGAATTACATATCTAGGAAAAGATCAGTGATAGATAGGATATATGTATTATTTTGTGAGGTCTGTGGGAACGGTCTGACAATGCCAAAGACAACATTCTGAATCGGGTTTGTAACGTCTGTAGCCCCTAGAAGTGTTAGCAAGGCAATTTAAGTTTATGGTGGGACTGACCTCTGACCACAAAGCAAGTAGTTTTGTATGTACTTCTGAACATCAGTCTGTCTATCTTCCCATCAATGCCATGTGTATATTCTGGCACTCATGACTTTTTGTCCATTATGACGCACCTGCAAACTGTCGTGATTCTGAGCTATTATACATGCTTGAAATTCTTTCTGCAGTTATGACTCTGTTGCTCAGGGGCATTTATGTAGCATAGAATATAATGAACTGTGACAAAATGTGGAATAGAATTGTACCAGTGACATTGTACATGTCTCAATTCTTCTCTTAAAACATTGTCAGTCTGAATCATTTTGACCTTATGGCTCAGTGCATCACCATTCAGGTGTTAACAGCCTGGTTTGTGGCATACGTCATAATCTTATTTCGATACTTTTAATGCCCAACGAGTCAAATGACTGCTGGGATCCTTTAAACTGTGCCTCTACAAAAGAGCAGTATAATCAGAGACCACAGAGAATTTTCTTCTGTAGAAATAACATCTGAAATAGTTGACTCCGAATTTAAATGCTAGCAATTATTCTTGACAAAGAACAGCACTGATAGCATATTTGAGGTGTCTGTTCAAAGGATAAAAGCTTTTCAGAATCAGTATATTAATAATGTGAACCTGTCAAATAATATTTAAGTTTCCTCGTAGCCAATTCAAATCCCTCTGTCCGCTTAAGCACTGCACCTTCCTTTAACAACTAGTGAGGCCAAGAAAAGTTGCATCTCCTTAATGTTAGTGTGCCTGGAAGAGTCTCAACTGATTTGGTTAGCAGTGGATCTGCCTTAACCTCAACTGAACTGATAATATGTCCCAGGTACTTAACCTTTAACTGTGCAAAACAAAAGCTTTAAATTCAAATGTGTGTGCTGTAACCTAGATAAAACGTACCTCAATCTCACCAAACGTTCCTCAGTACTCCTTGAAAATATATTAGCTAAATACACTAAAGGCGCTGTATGCTTCAATCATCTTAGTAACAAGTCAGCGAATCTTTGGAAAGTGACAAGCGCATTTCTAAGGCTGAAAGGCATGTGTAAAAACTCATACAACCCTCATGGAACCAAAAATGCGGTTTTATAGGTATTCTGGTGAAATCGAAATTTCTACAGTTTTCCAGTATGTCCAATGTTTCTTCGATATGAGGTAGAGGGTAGGTATCACTGGTAAATACCTTGTTTTCTGCTTGTACGTTAATGCATAGGCGATAGAGTTTCTGGGTACCACAGCTCTAGGGACCAAGCAGGGTTTCGCAGAGGATTGATCTATACCTGCAACCAGCTGATGTTGTGTAACATCCCGACCAACGGGTTGTAGATAAAATGGGAATCCGTCCAGTTCCGAGCCTGTCCAGTTTCTAAGCAATTGGCCTAATGTCTTAAATTTGAATTTTGTGTTGCACAACGTCAGTGACTGACATGTACTGCGGTTTCTCGAACAACCAAGCATATTCCTTTAATACCGAGTACAAAAGATTTCACTGACACTGGCAAATGTGCTAACTTCTCATAGGCCTGATTTTTAAGTAAGGACGTTACTTTGCAAATTCTTCTTCTGTCAGCTGCTTCTTGCTCTTACACTTTAACTTATTTTCACACTGAAATTCTTCCTCTACAACTTCCTGAGCACAAGCAAGTATTGTTCCGCATGTAATCTCTATATCTACTTACCGAAAGTCGTCAATAAGTACTGGAGCACAAAACTTTTTTACCAGTGTCTCTATTTTGTTTACACTTCTTCTCACATGAATCAATGACCTGTAGACAACATTGTTTAGACTGAGTGTATCAACGAGAAAGTCCAATCTAGGCAGCATTTGGATTGTGAAGTCTGTCCTGTGCCACCACTGACTGTTACCAGTTGTATAAATTTCAAATGCCCATGTATGTGGTTCTGTTGGAGGTTGTGGAAGAGGCCTCATTCCATAAATTCCTAGCGATTGAGGGTCGCGAGTTCCACCGAAATAGTGGCTTCACTGATTCGAACAATATGCTTCCCATAACCTACCACCATCCAGTACTGGTGTAGGAAATCCTTCTCTAGAATGACACTGAAATCCCTTCTGCGTCTTCTCCCAACTTTCCTAACAAAATCATAGTTCTTACCATGCATCTGCAGGTTTACAAAACATATTCCTGTGGCAGTGTTACTTCTTCTCTTAATCCACTAATGTAACAGCGCAACGATTTAACTGCACTCTTATCATTAAGAGAAACAAATAATGCTCTGAGTTCCTGTATCTACTGACACTTTGTCAGCTCTTCCTCTGATAGTGGCCTCTAAAATTATGTTACCCACATCATTTACACTTCTGTCTTGGGCTGGATACCTTACCCACGTTACGTGGACGATGGGTGGTGGGGCCTGATTCCTGACCATTTCCCCTGTGTGTACTCACATTTTGTCTGTTATCACGTGGAGAATTCCGCTATTGAAGAGTCTGTCTCTGATCTTTTGGGCAGGCAGTACTTTCATATCACCGTTTTACAAAAACATGGCGCAGCTTATTGCTTTGCGACACAGTAGAGACGAACTTCGCGGCCACCTTGAAAAAAGGGTCAATCTTACTGCCTCATTTAGTGAAGTAGGCGAGGCCACCTTCACTTCACTACATATCTGCAGATTTATTCCACATATGAAGACGTCAATTGTTCTGGCTCTAGCTACCTCAATTAACACGTCGTTACATGTGGCATCCCACCCTAACACATATGTGTCACCCGACACAGCTCGTATTTGATCAGCAAAATCTTCATTTAGCTTGTGCCATAAAGTGGATAAATGGTCTCTGTAGTAGCTGGCTTCTTATTTGTCGGAATAGTGCTCTGCTAAGTCGTAGGCCTGGGCTTCAGAGAAAGGTAATTAAAAAGATTACCAAGGGCCGTCCTGAAAGTTCTGTAAGTGGTCTATTTGTTTGGGATCTTAGTATTGAACCCTGTTACATCTGGGGCAGATGCTATTGAAGGTGGTGTCGCATACGCTGGTGACATCATAGTAGGTGTGTCTGCAGACTCCAGGGCAAGACTTTGCCTAAAGACGAGCGATATTCTTGCTCAGATGCAACGTCAGTGCAAGAGCAACAACTGACTATAGCTGTTCATGAAACCACATACATACTTCTGAAGCGAAGGCTTTCTCCTAGTAGGAATCCTTCCCTGAGGCTTGACGGAATACCTGCAAAATGAATCACTGCTAGTAGGTATTTAGGCTTTCTTCTAGTCGAGGAAAGAAACTGTCTAGATCACTAAAAATCTGTTACTCAGAAAGCGGCCAAAATTATGCATATTATTGCCTATGCTTGGACTGCTGACTATAAATTATCATGTCATGTGGTGTGGTCATATCACGAAGCTAACTTTGGCACTATTATGGACTTCACCGCCAGCATCTTGACATCATCTTAGACTAGGGAGCAACAAAACAATAGTGCGACGAATTCAGTGCAGCATACTTCTGCAGCTCAATGTGCTTTTTACACTACACCTGTAGAGGGTTCATTGGTGATAATCGGATATGTCTGATAGGTATCGTGACATGTTACAGGGCAGCACTGTTTTGGTTTGGGGGTGAGCAATATGATCATGTGTATGAAGATCACAGGACTGCATATTACGGATAAGACATTTATGAGCCTGTAAGTTAGATGAATAGCAGTGTGATTGGGACACTAAGAGCACTGTAAGGAGTGTTTAACGCATATTTTCAAGCATGATGAACAGATTGGAATTGCACGAGGAGGTATGGGGCGCGAGGTCGAGGGCACGGTCCATATCCCAAACATCTGAACCGTGTGGTATGTAGTAACACACGAATCTGTGAATGTAGAGAGGAAGACCTTGGTGATCATGTCGTTCTCAGATGTCCCCCTTTTCAGGTAAAGAGAGATTGCGGATAATTAGACAGCAATCTGCAAACAGTTGCAAGTGACCAAAATTTTTAGGTCTAAAGTTAGTATGATAGCGCATCAGATATAGAAAAGGCATCTGCTTAACTTTCTGTCTACAAGATCAAGTGGACGTTGTGAGTATCAAAGTAATGTCAACAGTTAAAAAAAAGCATTTTCTCAGTTATAGATAATAACAGGCACATACACATGCAATTAAGGGACCAGCCACACGTGTATGTATTGATATGAGGATTGTTGAGTAATACACATACCAATGTGGGTGATGTAGAATATTGTAGCAACGATAGATTCAGAAGTAGGTGTAGCTGTAGTTAGTTGGCAAACCTGAGGTTCTTAAGACAGAAGTCATTGACTTGGATCTTGAGTTAATTCCCATTATTTTCATTTTTTTAAATTAATTCTTATTTTTCAAATGTGTTTCAATTCTACGTTAATATTACCAATGGTTGCTGTTAACATTATTTACTACTACATATATAATATGAAACATTGTGTGTCACCATTATTAACGAATATGTATGAGCTGTGTAGAGTTTCCAGAAAACAGATCTAAAATTCGTATTAATGAACTGAATTGAAATGAATTGCTTGCAATTTTATTGTATCTGATAATGCATCAACATATTCAACGTACTTATGTCTGTCACCTGAGAGTTTTAACTTCACTATGTTTAGAAAAATTCCATTTGTAACAACAATAACTGTACATATAATAATTTTTTCGTCTGATTTTCAATAGATTAATGTGAGTAATGTTTTGATGGTATTTCTTTTCTTGTCATGTCATTTTGTTAAATAAATTGTAAACACATTTAGATGTAAATTTTAATATTTATGTTAAATTTCAAGTAATGTTATAATAGAAGTGAAGTTTAAATAATGTTGGGAATATTGTAAGATGTGAAATTTGTAATTATACTCCTGGTCCATACGTAGGCAATGTATTAGGATATGTGAAGTGTAAAACCTGGGGTGAATACCCTATCTGTAGGGAAGAGGAAAAGGTGGATGGCAGGCGAGCGCGGGAAAATGCACACGGGCGTGGTACGGCATAACGGGCTCAGTCAGTCAGAGTTGGGCACCTGTCTGAGGAACACGTTCCGGATCGAGGAGGCTATTCTGGAAAAAGTGGTTTCTCTGAGCCTCGGATGTGCCATTTCCGACGACGATACAGCATGGCTATATCCAATAGGCACTGAATTAAAAAGGATTACGACGCCAAGAAGAAGCAAAGTGCCATTACAGCAAAAGCCATAGCTGTAATTATATGTGAGCTGTGCGCCACGCCATCTCGCTGCCCGCCAACCGCCGCATCGACTTGCACAGGTCAATTATTTAAATGTGTATCCGTATGGACCAGTGTTAAATTTGTTCCTAACTGTTCAATAATAACTTGACTTTTACCTGAATTGCCATATCCATTAATTATCCTAATCACTAACCTGGACAGGGTCCTTACCGCATGTTGTGCAATCCGAGTATCCCGAAATGAAGATTGAAGTTTCATGTTAATAAGAATTACCTGCAGAACTATTTATGCTTGAAAGATGTTTAAAGAACTTTGTTGTTAATGAATATTTTGGTAAATAATAGACCTGACAAATTTTGAAGATAATGTTGAAAGTGGATTAGTAATGAAGCTTAATTAATCAGAGACAAAAATAATGGTAGTTAAATGAGGAAGTAATAAGACGAAAAGGAATAGTATCTCCTATTTTGTAATTCTTGAGCACTTTCAATAGCTACCAATTTCAACACAGTGACCATAACAGTTTCAGGGTCCCCCCCCCCTTTTTCTCATTCTTTTCATTGCTATTCAATTAAATGCTAAAGTGCACTGATCGGATTTGACCTGCAGAGTTAAAGTCAATATAAATCCTAAATTTATCAGTGTTTTATCCTTATTAAAATTAACAATTCATGTGTGTTTCAAAAGTGCTAGTACTAGGGTAACCTATGCCCGATTTCAGTCTGATCAATAGACAAAACGCAGCTGTAGTGGTAATCATTGTAGTATAATGTTGTGTATTTGTAGCTTGTCCAAATCAGTACAGAAAAGGAATATAATAGTTCAGTAGATTTTTCTGGTTTTAAAAGTTTCCATATAATGCAATATTACTACGGGTTGTTATGTTTGTACGTACATCTACTTGTACAAGGGAAAAACTCACGTAATGCCTAATTGGGCTGGCGACCGGATTATTAATAATTGGTAGCATCTGCTGTGTAGGTTCTTGTCCGTATTAACGTGTAGTTGCACTTTATACTAGCTTGACGTATCATTATTGTTACTGACTGGGTATAAGTCCGATTTTGCTTCCATTTAGGTACACGCGGTCATCATATTTAATAAAATCCTTTCTTAGAAGGTGAAGCCCGTCAACTTATCATAGTACAGGCTTTAAAGAGTTAACGTATGCAAGAGCGGGGACGTTACAAGTGGCTCATTTGTGACAGGACTATTTGTTCTGTTGGGATATGCTACGTAAACGTTAATGCTGCTTGCAACGTTACACATTCAGCCAAGTCCAAAGTTGCCACAAATCGTGAACATTCTGTAAGAAAGTAGTGACACTTCCATTCTGCTTTCACGAAAATGTAGGCGTAAAGGAGACTGCAGGGAAGCTGCTTGCAATGGTTGCTACAGATGCTGCAGAACTATCTTTACGGGTTCCTGAAATACTTGGAGCTGTCCGACAGGCATTGTGCTCAGTTTCATCCCTTTGCGCCAGTTCTTCACGTTAATCCTGTAACACTAACTTCTGCCAGGTAAGTATATTGATACGTTCAGCTGGCGTATGGAAAGGGTCCGTATTGGCATTCCCAGCATGTGCTACTTTGGTCGCTCTTGAACTCGAATCCCTCCAGAAGGAAAAACAGTTACTTGAAAACATCGTAACTTTGACAAGAATGATGTCGCAACATTCGAATGAAAATTAGGTCCTAACTACAACGATTTACAATGACGGCATCTGACAGAGAAGCGGCAGCTGAGTATAAGTAAGCATGGCTAGCGGGACTTACTTTAATTAGTCGTCAGGGAAAGGTGCGCCAACGATGGCATCGACATCAATAACGGCACGTCGACAGCAGGGACGACGACTAAGACCCTCGAAAATGTGGCACCGACCCACGGTGGTTACAGGAACTCCCGCTCAATGAAGGCATAGCGACGGAGGCGGTGGCTCGGGCGGGACTGGCACCCATGACAATGTGGCGGCAGTGCGGCGTAGAGGATGCGCCTCTGTGGCCGGAACGTTGGGGAGTAGCGGCCCACGCGAGTTTTCACGCAGCGCGGCATATGTGGACGCATCTGAATGACAATAAAAGTTGGGAAAAGTATTCACAGCGTAGTCTGGTCGAGCTCATCACGTGTATAGGACAGTGTAGTGTTACTATGCACCTACGACCTGCAGCAAGCTCGATAACAGAGACGTGGCATCCATCGGGAAAACAAAATATTCGTATGTTGAAATGGACAGTGTATTCGAATCCTGCAGATGACATCTGCGTACAGGAATTGGTGAGGGCAGGGCAATTTTAGGATGTGGGCGTCTGGGAGTGCATGAAATTCGAGGGAATTTTTCAAAAATGACTAGTGGTTTGTGGTTCAAAACAACTGTTTGATTTTTATTTCTGAAATCAACGTCTAACGGATACAAGTGGCGCTTGGGAGGCGACTAACAGACTGAGGGGCATATTGCTCAAGAGAGGGACAGATGATCCAGTCGAAGGCTAGCTGCCAAGAGCGAGTCAGATCAGACCGCACATTACCATTTGCAGCTCTCTGATTGGTTGCTGGAGGGTTTTCTAAAAGAGTTCCCTTGTCAGCAACGCTTCACCTAAGCATCATCCTGTCAGCATTCTCGCTGTCAGAACGATATGAATGTGACCAAAGTGTGGGCTGGTGACCATATCCGTTTAAGGCACTCATTCACGTGTCTGCCTTACCCAGGATTTGTCTACAATACGTTGGTCTACAATATCTTTTATTATTATCATACTAACGATAACCAACAGCGTGTTAAAATTATAAGCCAGAAGTTAGGTGAGAAGGTGACCCTCTGTATTCGGTCAGATAGGGGTATAACCACTGTTGTACTGTCTCAGGTTGAGTATAAACAGAAAGCAGAGGCGTTTATTGTGGGTAATGATGTATAACTGGTTACATGTGGTCTTATTCGCTAATACATGGAACAGATCAGAAAAGCATGTAAATGTATCAGATTGGTGTGGAATTAGTGCCACCACATTAGCGGGTATAATCAAGAGTCATAACACCTTCAAGACCTATTATTAACAGCACTGATAGTCTGGGATGTCAGCTGGCTAGGTACCTCAATGATATCCTTAAACGAGGATTTATTTATTTATTTATGTTTTGAATCGAATATAGTTAAAAATGAGAAGGAAGCTGTTCAGCATCTGCAGGCAATGAACATACCTAAAGGAGCTGTACTAGCGTCCTTTGCTACAAAAAGTTTGTATTGCAACATCTGAACTCATGGGCAATAATCTTTGGTCTTAGAGTAATCTCGTGTATCACTAAAAGGATGTGCTGAAGAATATTGTCTCAGAATTTATTTATGTGAAAACTATTAAAGCTTTTTAAATGAAACATACTTTGTTAGCATTATGCGTATTTATCCTTCATGTTTCTCAACATTGTCGGCCTGGCGATGAACACGTTTCTCCCACAAGAGACCATTTTGTTGATAGTATCACTATAAAATTTTATACTTTGTTGACATGACCCCAAACCCACTTCTCCTTGAAACAATTCATCACTAACAAATTGGTGCCCTCGAACGCGTGTTCTATTTTGGAAACAGATGAAAATCAGATGGGGCCAAGACGGGACTGTGTGGAGGATGACTGATGATAGTGATCCCAAGACGCCAGATTATTCCAGATGCCACAACCCTCGTGTGTGGTCTGGCTGTGTCATGCTGAAGGAGAAAATGCTCCATGTGAGGATGCTCCATGTGTGGGCAAACTCTTAGAATTCGTGCGTCCTGTTTTTTAGGGATTTTCCCGCATTGACATAGTTGTGTTACACGCTGTCATGCTACACACTACAATTAGAAACCCTGTAGTACCAGAGGGTTGCAGCTTGTGTCAGAAGAGCGGGAAGGTTGACCGAGTACTATGCATGACATATAAAATCTCAACCGATATTGAGAACAGAATAAAAAATTTGGAGGCACTACTTTTCAAGACGTCTGCAAACATTACTGCTCTTAGCAAACTATAATCGGTAGTCCTATTTCTAATTAGGGGAACAAGCTTACAAATGAAATATGGGGTTAGCCGAGGGCTCCCCCACAGCCACTGCCTCACATGGCCCATTTTGAACAAAGATGTTTGAGGACATACTAACGATATAATTGCGATTTCTATGGTAATAAGGATCAGGTAGATGAAGTATTTAAGGTGCTTAATAGCCAAAATCCTTATAATAAATTTACTGTCAAATTAACACTGGAAGATAAGCCACCCTATTAGGATTTAAACATCGCTCTGAATGAAAGAAAAATTCTTATCCGTGTTTATCATATGACCACCACAACAGATAATTTGACACAAAGTTCTTCTGGACATCCCACGTTCCTTAAACATGTTGCCTTTAGAGCAATCCTCCATAGAGCGCAGGAAATTCTGTTGAGCAATAGAGAGATAAAGAGAGAACTAGATACCTTTAGATATGTGACCCAGGTGAGAGATTGTCATTGGGAGATGGTTAACAAACAGAACAGGATATTGACACAGGGGTTACGATATAGGGATCAGAGGGTAGTAGCCTCCTTGAGCAGAATGTGAACGATAAGAAGAAGAGATATTGCAGAGTATCTTGACGTCGACCAGTCTCAGATATGGTTGGTCGGTGGCTGGGAGCTTTAAATGCCCAAGAAAAATGGTCAACGGTTTATACATCATGAAGAACGATAGGTTCGCCTTATGGCAATACAGGTGTTTATGAGATTAAGAGAGCTCAGTGTGACTGCAGTTTCGGAGGCCAAATAAGCGAAGCTTCCATGTCAGATATAAGGAGCATGGTGCAGTGTATAATCCTGTCAGTCGTTTCCTCCCACCTAGCGCTCAATAACCAAAACTTAGAGGATGTTAGCGAAGATTTAGATATCTAGCACAAGTGGCCTATAGGCCGAACACTGACATCTTGGATAAATTGGAATCATGAAATGTAAAATCAACTGTCCAGAAAGTGATGGTAACAAACTGCATTAAGGCTTTACGGAATGCTTCGTATCTAGAATAATATTTTTGTAGTAGTGTATCCCAGTAGACAAACCCTATTTTCTGTAAAAGGTAGAGAATCTCAGTGTTTTGCGTTTAGATTTATATTATCATATATTTTTCATTTACTTCCGCCATGACTTTTTTCTCTGGAGCTCGCACTAAGGCATTCATGTATGTTGATGTGTAATTATATGGACAAGAGAAAGCCACTGTTTTTTTTTGCTGTGTAAATGATGTGTAGTACAAGTGCTTTCCTCGGCATGAATGAAACAAGTGTAGTAGGTATTACAGGGGTTAGTGGACTTATTCACATCAGCACAATTGATTGGTTCTTATATTATGCATTTGTTGCTTACAGGCTTCCTTGCTGAAGGTTCTGCTTTCTTTGTATGTTCTTATTCACACATTGATTCCTAATATGTAGTTGTTAACTGCATTTTATTGATATTGCCATTGTAGCAGTGATCTTTATAGGTTGGTGGTTTGAAAAACTTCATTTAAGGTTTGGGTCCAAGAGGTATTAGTTTTGTGAAAGTTCAGACTGGGTACAACTCAGTGACAGTCTTTTGTTTGTGTTGATACAGTGTGGTATCTGACATTATTAGTGGTGTTACATGGTGGTATCTGCCGTTACCAGTGGTGTTGTGTGGTGGTATCAGCTCCTGTTATTGGCACTGTAGGACATATGTCCACTTACTTTTTATCACATCTGTTACTGGTGCAATTGGTTCACTGCAGGTGTTGCTGTATATAATAATAGTGCATCTGTTGTTAATGGGCGGTTTCAGTGTGTGTGTGATGGTGCTTTATCAAGACTTTTAGATGTGACGATATCAGGGATACTAGGTTATAGTTTTTCCTTTAGATGCCAGCCATTGTGCACTTGACCCAGTACATTGACCATCACGTGACATTTTAATTTTGGTGTTCAGCTGTTATGGTGTTCTGTATGTCCATGAATGCAGTATTGGTAAGAGCGAGGTGGCGCAGTGGTTAGCACACTGGACTTGCATTCGGGAGGACGACGGTTCAATTCTGTCTCCAGCCATCCTGATTGAGGTTTTCTGTGATTTCCCTAAATCGTTTCAGGCAAATGCCGGGATGGTTCCTTTGAAAGGGAACGGCCGATTGCCTTCCCAATCCTTCCCTAACCCGAGCTTGCGCTCCGTCTCTAATGACCTCGTTGTCGACGGGACGTTAAACACTAACCACCACCAGTATTGGTAAGTCAGAATCTTTACATAAAGTGGGTGCATTATGTATGAACTGACATCTCCATGTGCAGGCACTTTTTTCTGTTTGTTTTTTAATGTTAGTGTGTGGGAGTCTGGTTAGCTCGCTGTGTGAGAGCACATACTACTGAACAGCCTAACCCATGAGCATGTAAGTTTGTATTGGTTTTATGGGTTGTTTGGCCTTGATTAGTTTATGTTATGATCTCAGTAGGCGTGATTACAATGTTTTATTTATGGGGCTAACTTATATATTATATAGACCTAGTTCTCTGAACAGTTTTCTGTGCAACCACTAAATATATTAGATGTATTTTCTGCTTAGATGGCGTGTAGAAGAGAATCACTATATTTCCCATTTTGGATGACTTCTGTGTATATTCTCTGTGTATTTCAGGTATTCTTCTCAATATGTTACTACAATTTTTTGGTTTTTCTTAGCGTTTCATAGTAAACTGATTGAAAAAAGATCGCAACACCAAGACAAAGTTGTACGACATTAACAAAAGTTGGTAGGTGTGTTTCCACATCTAAAATATGATGTCTATTCACCTTTCACGCCAATCACATAAGAGTGGCGTTAGTAGCACCACTACGAAATTCCAAATCAGATTTGTTTGAAATACACAGTGTAACTGTCTTGATTGTTCCTTACCTTTGAGGCTGGATGTCTTGAGTTGATGTTAGCTAAGAATGCTTTTAAGGCAACAAGGACACCATTACCAACACCTCACTGAGTTTGAAGAAGGTCATGTGACAGGGCTATGAGAAGCTGGATGTTCCTTCTGTGATATTGCTGAAATACTTAACAAGAATGCTGCCACTGGACATGTTTGCTGATATCGGTGGTCATGGGAATGTATGGTCCTAAGTAGACTGGGCTCCAGATTGCCATGCGGCACTAATGAGAGAAAAGATGATCATGTTTGGCATATGGTTCTGGGCCATCGTACTATATCTGCAGTAGAAATACAAGCACCAATTACCACCACAATGACTTCATTGACAGCTTTGAACCATCTGCCCTGTAGCATGCATTTCACTGACCTCAGACCACCGCCATTTGCGACTTCAGTAGTGTAAGTAGTAGCTCATCAGAGAGCAGGGTGCAGATCTCTTGTGTTTTCTGATGAGAGCTGGTTCTGTCTTGGTGCCAGTGATAGCTTTGTGTTCGTTAGAAGGTGGCCAGTTGAGGGCCTGCAACCAACCAGTCTGCTTGTTAGACATACAGGACCTACAGCTGGAGTTATCGGCAAGGGTTTGTTTTCGTATGACAGCAAGAACACTCTCATGGTTATCCCATGCAACCTGACTGCAAATCTGTATGTCAGTCTGTTGATTCGATTTAGTGTGCTGCCATTCATGTATAGCGCTTCAAGAGGTGTCTTTCAAACAGGATAACGCTTGCTCACATAGCGCTGTTGCAACCCAAAGTGCTCTACAGTGTGTTGACATGTTGCCTTGGCCTGCATAATCACCAGATCTGTCTCCAGTCGATCACATATGGGACATTATTGGATGACAACCCCAGTGTCACCCACAAAAGCATTTACCAACCGGGTATTGACCGACCAAGTGCAACAGGCACTGAACTCCATCCCACAGACTGACATCCGACACCTGTCGCTTGCTTGCTTGCATTCATCATTCTGGCGGTTACAGTGGTTATTAGTGTTCTAACATTTCACAATTGCACGTTAACCTGTGATCTTGCAGTATTAATAAAGAAGCTACCTAGATCAATGTATTCCAGAAATTCAATAGCCTACATTATTTATTTTAGGTGTTACATTTTTTTCCATCAGCATATGTTTGATCATCACATTTAGTAGTAATTTTTCAGGTGACTTAAAGATGCGACTGTTATCTTGAAACCTGATTGTGCATTTCTTTTTGGTAAATAAATTTAATACAAGTGCATTTGGATTTAATTAAACATGATTAATATTTACATTTTATTGTTTTTGTTCTTGCAATGTAATACTGGCTGCTGTCTCAAGTATTACAGTAAGTTTTAGCTATTTAAATAATATTGATCTGCTCGCTATTTTTGGTGTATTTCTTTGTTCACGTGATAATAAATTTTGACTGTGACTGGGAGTTCAACTGCATAGATTTTTGTAGTTTTTCTTAATGTAATGTTGTTACATTATTGTGCACAGTTATTTGTACCCACATTTTTGCTTCAGTCCTTGTTAATACAACATTACTAGTGGGTAGTGTACTTAAGTAAAAAGACAAATGGAAATGTTTTCTCAGTAATGTCATGTTGAAACAATAAATATAACTATAATTTCTCAAGTACAAAAAACACGACCCCTAATTCACATGCTTCTAATGTAACGGCTCACTATGAATGTTAAATTTTGCCTCATAACTTTACAGTTTTAACAATCTCTACACTGAAGATATCAGTATGAAGTTACTCAGCGGAAATTAAATAAAGTAACCCTCAATGCAGTATTAAAATAGATACTTAAAATGACAAATTGGATTGGAGTTGTTGTCAGTATTAATTTTCGTAGTAACATTGCCATAAATACTGTACATTTTAAAGCGGTATTTGGAGAATAAGACTAATACGAATCTCGTTATGAGTCACAGTTCATTACTAGCATCACCATTATGTGATGTTCTTGCCGTTTTCTGGATGCTTTTCTTTCGAAATATATATAGCAGGCACCATAAGTGGAGAAATATCGTTCACATTTTCAAAAATTCTTATCTTGCACTTCATGGCATAATGCAATGTTGGAATGTTAAATGAGCCTTAAGAGTGTTGAGAATAAAATGAGACATCAGGATGACAGTAGATGTGTTATACTATATTCTTTATTCTGGCCCTGGGCAATAATACACCAGGAAAAGCTTGGTGGAGGCGTCCAGTTGCTCTTATGCAAAAGAGTTGACATCTGCCATCTTTGAGATCATGAAGAGCGGGGCCGAGCGTGGTGTCACTCGAAAGTCACTGTCAGCGACATCTCTGGCTCTGATCAAGAAGACAGCGTGACGGCGCAGCTGATGACGGCGGTGAACTTCCTCCAGTGAGTGGGCGGCTTCCTCGTGACTCAGACTGGGCTGCACTGTCTTGTGGTTGGACAGTGGAGTCGTTACTGCACTCTGGGATGTCGCTCTGTGTGTCACAGGCTCATGGTTTAGGCTGTGATTCTAAGACAAGAATCATTTACTACACGAATGGCTGGGCACTTACATGCTGTAGACTATGTTCGTTTACAACTTAAGGCATGTACTCTAAACATCTTTGTGGTGGCAAGCGAGGAGAGCCTTCCATCCTTCCGCTAGTGTACTGCAGTGTCATGTTTCTATACTGTGCATAATGCCACTTGGTCGTGTTTTGCTTTGCAACACATAACACTCTCGCCTCCCTGCGGCTGTCTCTGTTGCTAATGACTTCCGCTCCAGAGTATTTTATGACCAAATACTGTCGATACGCTAGACTGCCCTTCTATTACGCTAGACTGCCCTCCTTTTTATCAAATTCCGTCTCTCAGGTCAACCAAACTAGATTATCCTTCACACAACAGTTCCTGGCAACTTGCTTTGTCAGCCCTGTTTCGTTTCTTAAGAATTATTCTAACAATTGTTTCCTTTAACCCGATCACTTAATCTTACACATTGCTACAGCGCCCCTTGTCCTGCGCCTTAACTCAAACACCTTGGAGCTTGTTTCATTATAGGCTTTTCGCACAATTACCTCTAACGCTCTATGCCCAACTTAAAAGCTAAAATGAACCAATTATTCTTAACACTATCCTCCTGTGCGTTCAGCTATATTCTGTTTCTTTTATGCTCTGGGTATCCAATCCACTTGGATGTGAACAATGGCTGCGTTCAAAGCTCAGTCTTCTGCTTCGTCTTCTGTGTACCACAACAAGGACTACACTGAGCAAAACAAGTGCTGCTGTAGTGGTTGATAGGACAATAGTCAATATTGTCTCTTTCCTGTACTGATTTTCCCGATATGAATTAAATGCTGCAATAAGGTTTCCATGGAGTCTCTTCCCTCCTGCCGGTTCAGAAATGTGTTTATAGACTGCGTTAATTCCGACCCTAGAGTTTGATTTGAACTGCTAAGATTTCCGGCAGGTAGCAGTTCCGTGAGCTCCTCTGGCCAATACATGTGAGGCTCCGAAATATTCAGCTGTTATCCCTTAAATCGTGTCAGGCAAACAGAGAGTAGGCCGCATTATCTCGCTCGCTGTTCCAGTTAATAACAAATCCCTTCCTTTTAGTTCTAGCCTCTTCGCTGGTGTAAGCTTCCTCTGATCGAAACAACTAGCCGTTATTACCATCGTGTTAAAGGCAGAGTACAACCAATGCGCCTAGAGCCGCTGAAAGTGCAATTCTGGCTCGAGTACTTCTTTATTGCATTCTCTTAGTTCCTTTTGTCCCATTAGCAATTTCACTGTGCAGGAATCCTGCCCCTCTCTTATTATCATATTTGGATAGACTGTGATTTTCCCTCAGTGGCAGTTTTGTAATTTTCCTTCCTCCATTTGTACATATTTTCCCTTGTCTTTTGCAATTAACTGCAGGTGCTGCATTTTTACTCTTACAAATTTCTTCAAAATCCCCAAATTACAGGATTTGCATGAACTATAGTAGTTATGATGTGCTTGTGTCCCCGTTACTGGTATAGAAACGGAAATATAAACTTTGGCTTCATCAGTTCTCACTGATACTGTGGTCATCTTGAAATAAAAAGCTGAGTTTTTGCGCTTGGAATCTAAAACGTACCTCAACTCCGGTGGTAGTTCCTTAATGTGCTTTAGTTAAACCCTTTAAATACTGCTCTGCGAACAACAAATTTACCTCTGACCGACCCCTTACAGCCTACTACATAGCCTCCTATAGTTTTCTCACTTTCCTTTGTGCTTGCCAAACACAAACTTTGTCCCTTTCTAAGGCTTCCACTTCAGTTTGTAGTTCCCTGGTATTCTGATTAAGTGCCTCTTCTACAGCTCAAGTATACCGCTTTACTCCTCAGGTGAGTTGTAGTAGTCGTGTGTTATTCAATACGTCCTTCTCCAAACCTCACCTATGAGCACGAGTACCTATTACTCTTCTCCCCCTTTAATTCTTTGCTGCTCCAAAGCTGCTTATACTAATTGCACTAAATGTATACATAACCTAAAAAATATCAATTTCTTTTTCCTAGGTCTTAATCCATACTGGTTCTTCATCACTGTTTATTCCACAGCTCCTTTTTTCCTCTTCTGATATCTTTCGCCTCACTCTCCCCTTGTGGTTCACATTCCTATCCCTGGAATAACTTCCGTACTCCCTCGAAAAGCTTTCAGCCACCATACACGCACAATTATCGGCCTCCTCGACAACTGAATCTTGACATTTATTGGTGACGTAGTGTCTACCACTTGGTATGGCCCCTGATACTTTGCAAAATGCTTCTTCATCTTTTCCTTAGGTGTATATGAAGTTGACAGCATCACCCGCTGCCCAACCATAAACTGTGGCATTCTTGCTGTACGGCCCACTGCTTCTTCCTTTTTCTCTAGAGTTCGTGTATTTGCCCTCTCTACTGTATTCCAAATTTTCCTTATCGCTCTGGCAAATTGCTTAACATACTCTCGAGGCTTCCCTTTCTCTGCTTTCAATATGTCAAATGGTGATGTCATTTTACGACCATATGCTATTTCATATAGCCATAATCCTGAATTTGCATGCTGCTTTAAGTCAGACACGATGTGCTTCAAATAGACATCCCGGTTGGTTTGATGTGGGTCACTGTAGTATCTAAGCATCTTCCTGATCGTCCTGTGCACTCTTTCACTTTTTCCATTGGCTTGTCGATGGAGAGAGCTCGTTCTTAACTTCTTCACATTCAGTAACTTACACAGGTCCCTGAATAGATCTGTCATGCAGTTCGTTGCCTGGTTTGTTCTCATTGTTTCCCGCAATACAAAATTCAGTATCCTGTTATTCAAAAGACTCTGTGCCACTGTTTCTGCCTGCTATTTTGACACTGCGACCGTTTCTAAGTATCGTGAAAAATATCCAGCGACCTGTCTTTCCAACCATTATCTATTATTTCGTAGCATCCAG
The DNA here is from genome assembly GCF_023898315.1 of Schistocerca nitens. NCBI lineage: Eukaryota > Metazoa > Arthropoda > Insecta > Orthoptera > Acrididae > Schistocerca > Schistocerca nitens. The sequence continues at coordinate 51,019,374 of NC_064624.1, read as the reverse complement.
TCTTACTGGGACGGACTGTAGGTGGGCCTGGGGCTATTCCTGCCTTATCTTCTACTTCTAAAACTATTACTCACCGAGCGAGCGGCTCCCTTGTGACCCATGGCAGGCTGCCCTGTCTCGTGGTCGAACAGCGGACCCCATACTGCACTCTGGGATGTCGCTCTGGGTGTCACAGGCTCATGGTTTAGGCTGTGATACTGAGACGAGAGTCACTTAGTATGTGAATGGGAATGGCTAAGAACTTAAACGCTTAAGGCACGTACTCTAGACTCTCCCATAGTTGCAAGTGAGTAAAGGCTTCCATCCTCCTCTAGCGTACTGCAAAGTCGCTATCTACATCTACATCTAAATGGATAATCTGAAAATCATATTTAAGTGCCTGGCAGAGGGTTCTTCGAATCACCTTCACAATTCTGTATTATTCCAACCTCGTACTGGCGCGGAAAGAATGAACACCTATATCTTTCCGTGCGAGCTCTGATTTCCCTTATTTTATCGTGGTGATCGTTTCTGCCTACGTAGGCTGGTGTCAAAAAAAATATTTTAGCATTCAGAGAAGGAAGCTGGTGACTGGCATTTTGTGAGAAGATTCCGTCACAACGAAAAACGCCTTTCTTTTAATGGTGTCCAAGCCAAATCCTGTATCATTCCATCTACATCTGCATGGATACTCTGCAAATCACATTTAAAAGCCTGGCAGAGAGTTCATCGAACCACCTTCACAATTCTCTATTATTCCAATCCCGTATAGCGCGCGGAAAGAATGAACACCTATATCTTTCTGTACGAGCTCTGATTTCCCTTAGTTTATCGTGGTGATCGTTCCGCTCTGTATAGGTTGGCGTCAACAAAATATTTTCGCATTCAGAGGAGGAAGTTGGTGATTGGAATTTCGTGAGAAGATGCCGTCGCAACGAAAAACGCCTTTCGTTTAATGATTTCCAGCCCAAATCCTGTATCATTTCTGTGTCAGTCTCTCCCATATTTCGCGATAGTACAAAACGTGCTGCCTTTCTTTGAACTTTTTCGATGTACTCCGTCAGTCCTATCTGTTAAGGATCCCACACCGTGCAGCAGTATTCTAAAAGAGGACGGACAAGCGTAGTGTAAGCAGTCTCCTTAGTAGGTCTGTTACATTTTCTAAGTGTCCTGCCAATAAAACGCAGCCTTTGGTTAACCTTCCCCACAACATTTTCTATGTGTTCTTTCCAATTTACGTTGTTCGTAATTGTAATACTTAGGTATTTAGTTTAATTTACGGCTTTCATATTAGACTGATTTATCGTGTAACCGAAGTTTAACGAGTTACTTTTAGCACTCATGTGGATGACCTCACACTTTTCGTTATTTAGGGTCAACTGCCACTTTTTGCACCATTCAGATATTTTTTCTAAATCGTTTTGCAGTTTGTTTTGATCTTCTGATGACTTTATTAGTCGATAAACGACAGTGTCATCTGCAAACAACCGAAGACGCCTGCTCAGATTGTCTCCCAAATCCTTTATATAGATGTTGTTATTGTTGTGGTCTTCAGTCCTGAGACTGGTTTGTTGCAGCTCTCCATGCTACTCTATCCTGTGCAAGCTTCTTCATCTCCCAGTACCTACTGCAACCTACATCCTTCTGAATCTGCTTAGTGTATTCATCTCTTGGTCTCCCCCTACGATTTTTACCCTCCACGCTGCCCTCCAATTTAAATTGGTGATCCCTTGATGCCTCAGAACATGTCCTACCAACCGATCCCTTCTTCTGGTGAAATTGTGCCACAAACTTCTCTTCTCCCCAATCCTATTCAATACTTCCTCATTAGTTATGTGATCTACCCATCTAATCTTCAGCATTCTTCTGTAGCACCACATTTCGAAAGCTTCTATTCTCTTCTTGTCCAAACTATTTACTGTCCATGTTTCACTTCCATACATGGCTACACTCCATACAAATACTTTCAGAAATGACTTCCTGACACTTAAATCTATACTCAATGTTAACAAATTTCTCTTCTTGAGAAACGCTTTCCTTGCCATTGCCAGTCTACATTTTATATCCTCTCTACTTCGACCATCATCAGTTATTTTGCTCCCCAAATAGCAAAACTCCTTTACTACTTTAAGTGTCTCATTTCCTAATCTAATACCCTCGACATCACCCGACTTAATTCGACTACATTCCATTATCCTCGTTTTGCTTTTGTTGATGTTCATCTTATATCCTCCCTTCAAGACACCATCCATTCCGTTCAACTGCTCTTCCAAGTCCATTGCTGTCTCTGACAGAATTACAATGTCATCGGCAAACCTCAAAGTTTTTATTTCTTCCCCATGGATTTTAATACCTACTCCAAATTTTTCTTTTGTTTCCTTTACTGCTTGCTCAATATACAGATTGAATAACATTGGGGAGAGGCTACAACCCTGTCTTACTCCCTTCCCAACCACTGCTTCCCTTTCATGTCCCTCGACTCTTATAACTGCCATCTGGTTTCTGTACAAATTGTAAATAGCCTTTCGCTCCCTGTATTTTACCCCTGCCACCTTTAGAATTTGAAAGAGAGTATTCCAGTCAACATTGTCAAAAGCTTTCTCTAAGTCTACAAATGCTAGAAACGTAGGTTTGCCTTTCCTTAATCTTTCTTCTAAGATAAGTCGTAAGGTCAGTATTGCCTCACGTGTTCCAGTATTTCTACGGAATCCAAACTGATCTTCCCCGAGGTCGGCTTCTACTAGTTTTTCCATTCGTCTGTAAAGAATTCGTGTTAGTATTTTGCAGCTATGGCTTATTGAACTGATTGTTCGGAAATTTTCACATCTGTCAACACCTGCTTTCTTTGCGATTGGAATTATTATATTCTTCTTGAAGTCTGAGGGTATTTCGCCTGTTTCATACATCTTGCTCACCAGATGGTAGAGTTTTGTCAGGACTGGCTCTCGCAAGGCCCTCAGTAGTTCCAATGGAATGTTGTCTACTCCGGGGGCCTTGTTTCGACTCAGGTCTTTCAGTGCTTTGTCAAACTCTTCACGCAGTATCGTATATCCCATTTCATCTTCACCTACATCCTCTTCCATTTCCATAATATTGTCCTCAAGTACATCGCCCTTGTACAGACCCTCTATATACTCCTTCCACCTTTCTGCTTTCTCTTCTTTGCTTAAAACTGGGTTTCCATCTGAGCTCTTGATGTTCATACAAGTGGTTCTCTTATCTCCAAAGTTCTCTTTAATTTTCCTGTAGGCAGTATCTATCTTACCCCTAGTGAGATAAGTCTCTACATCCTTACATTTGTCCTCTAGCCATCCCTGCTTAGCCATTTTGCACTTCCTGTCGATCTCATTTTTGAGACGTTTGTATTCCTTTTTGCCTGCTTCATTTACTGCATTTTAATATTTTCTCCTTTCATCAATTATATTCAATATTTCTTCTGTTAGCCAAGGATTTCTACTAGCCCTCGTCTTTTTACCTACTTGATCCTCTGCTGCCTTCACTACTTCGTCCCTCAAAGCTACCCATTCTTCTTCTACTGTATTTCTTTCCCCCATTCCTGTCAATTGTTCCATTATGCTCTCCCTGAAACTCTGTACAACCTCTGGTTCTTTCAGTTTATCCAGGTCCCATCTCCTTAAATTCCCACCTTTTTGCAGTGTCTTCAGTTTTAATCTACAGGTCATAACCAATAGATTGTGGTCAGAGTCCACATCTGCCCCTGGAAATGTCTTACAATTTAAAACCTGGTTCCTAAATCTCTGTCTTACCATTATATAATCTATCTGATACCTTATAGAATCGCCAGGGTTCATTCATGTATACAACCTTCTATCATGATTCTTAAACCACGTGTTAGCTATGATTAAGTTGTACTCTGTGCAAAATTCTACCAGGCAGCTTCCTCTTTCATTTCTTAGCCCCAATCCATATTCACCTACTACGTTTCCTTCTCTCCCTTTTCCTACTGACGAATTCCAGTCACGCATGACTATTAAATTTTCGTCTCCCTTCACTACCTGAATAATTTCTTTTATCTCGTCATACATTTCATCAATTTCTTCGTCATCTGCAGAGCTAGTTGGCATATAAATTGTACTACTGTAGTAGGTTTGGGCTTCGTATCTATCTTGGCCACAATAATGCGTTCACTATGCTGTTTGTAGTAGCTTACCCGCATTCCTATTTTCCTACTCATTATTAAACCTACTCCTGCATTACCCCTATTTGACTTTGTGTTTATAACCCTGTAGTCACCTGACCAGAAGTCTTGTTCCTCCTGCCACCGAACTTCACTAATTCCCACTATATCTAACTTTAACCTATCCATTTCCCTTTTTAAATTTTCTAACCTACCTGCCCGATTAAGGGATCTGACATTCCACGCTCCGATCCGTAGAACGCCAGTTTTCTTTCTCCTGATAACGACATCCTCTTGAGTAGTCCCCGCCCGGAGATCCGAATGGGGGACTATTTTACCTCCGGAATATTTTACCCAAGAGGACGCCATCATCATATAATCATACAGTAAAGCTGCATGCCCTCGGGAAAAATTACGGCCGTAGTTTCCCCTTGCTTTCAGCCATTCGCAGTACCAGCGCAGCGAGGCCATTTTGGTTATTGTTACAAGGCCAGACCAGTCAATCATCCAGACTGTTGCCCCTGCAACTACTGAAAAGGCTGCTGCCCCTCTTCAGGAACCACACGTTTGTCTGGCCTCTCAACAGATACCCCTCCGTTGTGGTTGTACCCACGGTACGGCCATCTGTATCGCTGAGGCACGCAAGCCTCCCCACCAACGGCAAGGTCCATGGTTCATGGGGGGGTTTATATAGATAAGGAACAGAAAAGGGCCTATAACACACTACCTTGGGGAATACCTGAAATCACTTCTGTTTTATTTGATGACTTTCCGTCAATTACTACGAACTGTGACCTCACTGACAGGAAATCGCAAATCCAGTCACACAACTGAGACGATAGTCCATAAGCATGCAATTTCACTACGAGCCGCTTGTGTGGTACAGTGTCAAAGCCCTTCCAGAAATCCAGAAATACGGAATCGATTTGAAATCCCTTGTCAATAGCACTCAACATTTCATGCGAATAAAGAGCTAGTTGTGTTTCACAAGAACGATATTTTCTAAACCCATGTTGACTGTGTGTCATTAGACCGTTTCCTTCGAGGTAATTCATAATGTTCAAACACAACATATATTCCAGAATCCTGCTGCATATCGATGTTAATGATATGGGCCTGTAATTAAGTGGATTTCTCCTATTACCTTTCTTGAATATTGGTGTGACCTGTGCAACTTTCCAGTCTTTGGGTACGGATCTTTCGTCGAGTGAATGTTTGTATATGATTATTAACTATGGAAACAATGTATAAGAACACTCGGAAAGAAACCTAATTGGTGTACAGTCTGGACCAGAAGACTTGACTTTTTTAAGTGATTTAAGTTGCTTCACTACTCCGAGGATATTTACTTCTACATTACTCATTTTGGCAGCTATTCTTGTTTCGAATTCTGGAATATTTACTTCGTCTTCTTTTGTGAAGGCATTTCGGAAGGCTGTGTTTAGTAACTCTCTTTTTGCAGCACTGTCTTCGATAGTAACTCCATTGCTATCGTGCAGAGAAGGCATTGATTGTGTCTTGCCGCTAAAATACTTCACATACGACCAGAATCTCTTTGGATTTTCTGCCAGGTTTCGAGACAAAGTTTCGTTGTGGAAACTGTTAGAGGTATCTCGCATTGAAGTCCGCGCTAAATTTCGAGCTTCTGGTAAAGATCGCCAATCTTGGGGATTTTGCGTCTGTTTAAATTTGGAATGTTTGTTTTGTTGTTTCTGAAACAATGTTTTGACCCATTTTGTCTACCAAGGAGGATCAGCTCCGTCGTCAAATTTATTTGGTATAAATCTCTCAATTGCTGCTGATGCTGTTTCTTATTTCTTTGAACTGAAGCTACATCTGGTCTACACTTGTATTATTTATTTGAAAGGAGTGGAGATAGTCTCTCAGGAAGGCGTCAAGTGAATTTTTATCTGCTTTTTTGAATAGGTATAGTTTTCGTTTATTTTGGAAGAATTCGGGGTTACAATTTTCAGTCTCTCTACAACAGCCATGTTTTCACCGATTCCTATATCCGTTTGATGCTCATTGTTAACTCAGTATTATTTGTTGTTAAGAGGTCAAGTGTGTTTTCACAACCGACGGTTGCTATACCGCGCCCAGATGGCTCTGCTTCACAACGCCACTTGGCCGAGTTTTGCTTTACAATGCAATACGCTCCCACCTGCGGCTGTCTCTGTTGCAGCTCTGACGTATTTTTTTCCGAATACAGTCGATACGCTACAGGAAGTACATAGTTCACTGTGTGGGAATTACACAGTAACTGAAGGTCAAGCTATTAATTAAAAAGAGAATTACATACCATTGTAGCAAAGCTACCATTTCTGTCATGTAACCAACCTAGAAGTATTAACAAAAATTTTCGGCGGACGATAGTAGCTGACATAATCTGTTCCATAAATGAGTTCAGCACGACTGGCAGTTCTGTCTGAATTGTCCTGTTTAACTTTCAAGCAGGAGTCAATACATGGTTAGACCAACATCGTTGCTCACTGGAGTCCAGATTGAAACATAAATGACGAGGGTAGCCTACAGTTTTATAAGGGTAAGTCAAAAATTATTCGGACTTTTGATGAGACACTCCGTTTACTTCAAATATACAATTTGATTTACACGTTACTTTTCAGTACGTGTAGTCTTCTTTCTTTGAAATGCATTTGGTCCAACCGTCCACAAGCTTGTGTATGTCTGCCAAACTGGTTTGCTGTGGTTGTGAAGCCACTGGTTTGCGGTTGGTTGTGAAGCCAGTGATGCATCACTTCTAGCACCTGTGTGTCTGAGGAAAATCGGTGACCTCACAAAGATTCTTTCAGCGGCCCAAATTAATAGAAGTCTGATGGAGAATGATCTCGGCTACAGTGTATGTTCCAGTGGCTCGAAACACAATTTCTGGATTGTGTCAAGGGTGAGGCGAGCCATGTGAGGATGAGCGTTACTGTGTAACAGTAAAACGTGCCATCACAATATACCTCATCCTTTATTGCGAATTGCTGGTTTAACCCTACACTGCATGTTGTTGCCGTTTGGCAACGCTAATATTCGTTACGTTTTTCGAGCGTACTTCTTGTTGCCAGATGGTAACACCATGCATATTGCAAGACCACCTACAATAAATCAGACCTTAAGGCATATATCTATAGTTGACAATATGGCGGCAATCGTGGGGGAAACAAACCAGTGTGCTTGTGTTTCCATAACGCGTGTGTGTAACATTGTATACGTGATGTTCAAGAGGAGCGAAAGCACTTATTACTAGATGTTATTTATGCTATATGCTGTGAATGTCGTCAAAAGTGCTACTCTAGTATTTATTTTCCAAATTCTGTAGTAAGTTCGGCATAATTTAAAGTGTAAACTGTTGTTCCGATGGGTCGTAGCTGTTGTGTACCAGGATGTAAATCCAATTACGGCAAAACATACGATACCTCAACATTTAAGTTTCCCAAGGAAACAGCATTGAGGGACAAATGGATTAAACTAATTCATAGGGATAATTTTGAAGTGAACGATAAAGCTGTGGTATGCATTAAGCATTTTGAACTTAAGTTTGTGGTTACGGAAGACATTTTTCCTGTGGAAAATAGTGAACCAATACGTGTGCCACGAGAAATACCAAAACTAACAGATGATGCATTTCCAACCATCTTTCCTAATCAACCTTCTTATCACACAGTACCAGTTCCTAAGCAAAGGAAGAATCCTGAAGATCGTGTTCAACAGCTACTGGAACGTGATGAATGTAGTTTCAGTAAGTGGTGCGAAAATGGCAATATACCTGACTTTCAGCATCTTAAAAGCGAAGTGTAGAAAATGAATGTTTTTCCATTTACAATTTTAGTAAAGGATGACTACGTATCTTTCATTAAATTAAAGGATGATTCAGTCAGTGATGTGCCATTAGTTTCAGTGTGCTTCAAGATATCAAGTTCCTTGGAAGTAAAAGTGTTTCACAAAAATGTGTGTTTGCCTACAGAAACCTTGAAATGAATACTACAGTCTGGGGAGGAAGAGAACTTGAAATGTGACAAGTGGACGAAATTTGATAATCTGGTGAGTCACCTAAATGGTTTCACAGATAACTACTGGCACCATTGACAAGATTATAATTTTAGTCAATGTTCTCAAACAAGCACTAAAAGCTGGTAGTGATTTTGACGCTGAAATAGCACCTAAAATAGAATTTGTTTTGGAGCAATTACATCTCGCAATAACAAAGCAATGTAGAAATTTTCCTGAACTTTTGATATGGGCAGCAACCATTTGCTTTTCATTTTCTGGTGCCTACCATCACTTGAGAAAAACAAATGTGTTAACATTACCTCATCCTGTCTATTTAAGGCAGTTTCTATGCAAAATGGGTCAAAATAAATCTTGTATTGGTCCATCACAGGTAGCTTTTTTGAGGGAAAAAAATTAATTTCTTCAGGGAAGTGACAAGGTAATTTCAGTGATGCTAGATGAAGTTTATGTTAATTCAAAATTCTCTTATAAGGCAGGAAAGATACTTGGTGTTGCTGAGAATACTTCAGATAGTACAACAGCAGGTACAATGGAGGTTTTCATGGCATCATCTTTACATTCTGATTATAAAGAAGTGATAGCTCTCTTTCCTGTAAAAATGTTAATGCTGATACTCTACTGAAAATGACAATTGATGTATTAAAGTTAATGCATGAGCTTAAGTATGATGTTATATGCCTGGTAACAGATAACCATAGCACTAATAGGAAAATGTATCAGCTTATGTGTGGTGGCACTTTACAGCCGTGTATTACAAATCCAGTCGCTCCATCCAAATTTCTCTTTCTTCTGTTTGACAATGTGCACTTGCTTAAGTGTATCAGAAATAACTGGTTGAATGGAAAAAATGAATCCTTCATAATGCCAAATATTGAGGATACATTTGCTTTCATCAATACCTTTCTACACAGTGATGAAGGGAATGCTGCATGTGAATATACTGTCAGTGAAGCAAAGTTTTCAGATTTGAGGAACCTGTTTCATTCTGAGAAAAATAAACTGTTGAAACTTGCCCCAAAGCTAGTGAGAAAGGCAGTATATCCAACTTCTATTCAGAGACAGAATGTTACCCTTGCTCTCAGTGTTTTTGATTCTAAAAATGTGGCAGCACTAGAAATTTTGAAAAGTCAGGGGATTGAGATTTCTGATGGCACTATTCAGTTTTTGAAATTAATCATTAAATGGTGGACAGTTTCTAATGTACAGCATCCCATGAAAGGCAAATACACATCAGATGATAATTCTAGCCCAATCACTGGACCTACTGACTCCAAACGTGTGTTTCTTGAAAATTTGAAAACAGTTCTTGATATCTGGCATGCATTGCCTAGTGATGGAAAATTAACCAATGAAACATATACTGCTTTCTCTCACACACTTGCAACAACAGTTCAGTTATGCAGATACATTTTTAACACTTACAACTGGTCCTATATTCTTACAGCAAAATTACAAACTAATGCTTTGGAAGCAAGATTTGGAGCTTATAGAAGGCTAAGTGGCTGCACATATAATGTTTCAGTTGAGCAAATCTTGGAATCTGAGAGGAAACTGAAAGTAATAAGTCTACTAAAGCTCAGATCTACTAAACATGGTGAATTTACATTAAATGATTTTGCAGCAAAAGTAAATTACTGCATAAAATACCAAAAGTATGAAAATTTAGATGAATTAGAACCTGCTCTAGAGGAACTAGCAAACATTCCCATGATGGATGAAGACTTGAAAGTCTTGGTTTGTATTGCTACCTACACCAGCAAAACAGTGCTTGAGAAGCTGCAAAAAGGTGGAAAATGTTCAGGCTGTGAAGAAATGTTGCGGACACAGGATGAAATTTTGTTGCAGTGTGACACCAAAGAACTCCTTTCCTATTTCAACCAACTCAATCATGGGAGATTGAAGTGTCCTTCTTCTATAATGATTTCCTTGTGTTGTAATATATATAAACTTTTTCAAGTTCTGATTATCAGCACATATGAACCAGAATTCCTAAAACTTGAAAAATCAGAGAGATGCAGTACTTGCCTTAGGAACTGAATTGTGTGAAAATGCCGTTAGTAACATCAGTGATGTGTGCAAATGTGGCATTCCTTTCAAGACAATAATAAAGAAAAGTATTAAAGTGCTTTCAAATATTTTTATTAATAATTACACAAAACTGTTGAATGAAAAGTGTGTTTCAAAGGAAATTGCTCGAACAGTAGTAAAACAAAAAAGAGGAACTCATGAAGACATTGCAGCAAAAATAACAAAACGCAAAGTGGCAAAACTGAGCAGAAAATAAATCCAACAGGTACTCAAAATCAAACACTTCTAACATATTACGTAATGACAGTGACCAGAAGTAACTGCATATTGTTTAATACAATTTTGAGCTTTAGTTACACGCTTCATTTATTATTGCTATGTAGCTTCTATTGTGCAAATTATTATTAGTGTCCAAATATGCCATTTACATGTGTTTTGTAGTAGTTTCTTGGATTTGATTTTGAGTTGCATCTCATAATTTTACTTCGTCATAGTTCTTATTACGTAATTTGTGGCTTTAGTGACAACTTTTTACTTTAGTTTGAAGATAGAAAAATACATAACAATGCATTTCTCACGCAATTTAGAATCTACTTTCCATTTATGAAGCTTGTAAATTATTCGTATTAGGGTAGCGCTGAAATACTTGGCCTAAGACGGCCACCATCTTGGTTTCTGTGTTGTGGTCTGATGTATTGTAGGTAGTCTTGCATATTGTATACATTGGAGTCTATTCTAAGAATTTAGTTTATCATTTGCTCCACAGATGGCAGCAGTCTTGAACTGAGGTGAAATGCAACAAAGAGCGCTCCAGTGAATTTTATTGTTGAGCATTAAATTACGTAAATTAATTATAAACTGACACAACTTCTGTCAACTAAAAAAAATTATCGTGTTACAGAGATTTAATAAGAGTAGAAAACATGTTAAACACTTTTTTCCTTAAAAGTAAGTTTCTGTGTACAGAAATTTACGCGTTGCCATTTGGCAACACTATGCATTTAGTCATAGCATTGTCGCGTACTTGCTTAGAAAGCTTGCACGCAGCACTGACGCTGACCTGCAATTTCAGTGAATTGATGCTCTTTCTTTTATAAAAGTATCATGAATCCTGAAAGAATTTATTTTATGGATGATGATGGACGATTAAAGGAGTTGACAGAAGAAATTTGGTTTTTAATACCAGTTCCGAGTGAAAGTGAAGATGACAGTGGTGATAAAGATGAAATATGTGACACCAACAATAAATTCTTGAAATCACACAGTGAAACTGTTAATCTTATTGAATCCAGTGTGACTTCAAATGATTCTGATTGTGCTGGGCAGTCAATCAATGCAGACACCTCGGTAATTGCAGCAGGGACAACAACTGCAAGTACGAGAGGCGGTTCTGCTGCAATATCTGCGCAAGGTGAGAACAATACATCATAGATAAAGAAAACACGAGATGTGTTGTGGAAGAAAGGAGAGATGAAGTATGTAGAGCAACATTTTCTTGGAAAAGAAGCTTTACCAGATGAGCTATTAGCAAAGAAAACTCCATACGACTTCTTTTCGTATTTTTTCAATTAAAATATTTTAGAGCTGATTTCACACGAATCTACGCTTTATAGTACCCAGATGAATTTCTCGAAGCCCAGAAATGTTACCGTAGAATATATTAAAAAGTTTTTAGGTTTTTGTATCCTCTCATCTGTTGTAACACTGAAAAACGTGAAGATGTCTTGCAATAATGTAGTGGGCCCATCAGTTGTACAGGACAATATTACTGTCAATAAATTTGAGCAACTGAGGTACTTCTTACACTTTCACGACAATTTAGCAAATACTAATGGAGAAGACAAGCTCAGAAAGATAAGACTTATTTTTACTCACATGAATGAAAAATTTGGTTCAGTTCCAATGGAGGAGTCATTAACTGTAGATGAACAAATGTGTGCTACCAAAGCCAGGCACCATCTCAAAATGTACATGCCAGATAAACACCATAAATGTGGCTATAAACTGTTTTTACTTTGTGGTGCATCTGGGTATGCTTACAAAGTAGAGATGTATACAGGACGTGAACATGAATGGGACAAGAATGATGCAGAGCCGGATCTTGGTGCCAACAGCAATGTGGTTGTTAGATTATGCCGGAATGTACCAGAGAATCAAAATGACAAAATTTACTTTGATAATTATTACACATCAATACCGCTAATGCATTATTTGAAGGGAAGAGGCATTTTATTTCTAGGAACTGTTAGCAGATATAGAGTTCACAATAAGAAACTCCCAGACGAAATGTCTCTGAGTAAAGAGGAAAGGGGTAAAATACTTGAGTTTATTCGGAATTATGAAGGAACAGAGATCTCAAATGTACTCTGGAAGGACAACAAGATAGTCATGTTGTTATCCACGTTTGTAGGAAGTGACCCTGTAAGCAATGTAAAGACATATGATAGGAGTAGGAAGGAACATATTTTTGTATTTGTCCAAAAATTGTGCAAATTTATAACAAGCATATGGGGGGAGTGGATCTTCTAGACAGCCTCATTGGGAGATACAGAATCATAATGCATAGTAAGAAGTGGTACTTTCGAATACTTTACCATCTTGATGATGTAGCCACAATCAACAGCTGGATTTTTTACAGCAGAGTTAACAGCATCCCATGTGCAACCCAGTGTCTCAAGCTAAGGAGCTCCAATTAGCGAATTTTAGGATTGAACTGGTTGAAACTTCGCTCAAAATTGGTTTAAGTTCTACACCAAAGAGAGGAAGCCCAACTTTTATAGAGACCACCAGCAAAGCAGAAGACAGCTTCACACCATCCATCTAAAAATATCAGATTCGATAAGGTTGGTCACTGGCCTGTTTATTTAGATAAAAAACAGATATGCAAAAAAGGAAAATTTGCAAGGTTATACAATTATTAAATTCGAAAAATCTAACGTGGAGCTGTGTCCTAACAAGAAAGGTAACTGTTTCACTAAATATCATCTACTGCGATTTTAATGTTTTCAGATTTACTTCACGGAACTATCCTGCTTTATATGCCATTGAGATCAATAATATGAAATTCAAATTCAAAATCAAATATCTTATAAAATCTTTGTTCCATAAACTGTATTTGTTACTTAATTTTCCTGTTTGATTTGCTGTTGTAAAAGTTTTGGCAACTGGGGAGTGCATTATGTCGAAACAAATGATGTTGCCAAATGGCAACAAGTAATAAATAATGACTTTCACATTGTTAAATGAGTTATATAATTTTTCAACATTTTTCCGATTCATTGGTGAATATTTTCTACCATATATATATATTTTTTGCGCTAAAATAAAAATTCATGTAGTGTAAGGTTAAGTTTGTTGGTCAACAACGCACAGTACTAGACTTCGTTGATGGTTTTCCCCTTCCCCATGTAATATTCCTTTTGCATCCCAAAACACGTTTTGCATAACCTTTGCTGCTGATGTTGCAGACTAGAATATTTTCTCCACTGGTGATTCTGGGTTCTTCCACTCCATACACCAGCGTTTTGATTCTGGCTCATAGTGATGAGCACAAGTTTCATCAAGCATCGCTGTTATTTCCAAAAATGGCTCGACCCCCTGCCATATAGGTCGAGTAAGTATTGGCTGACCTCAAGACGCCTAAGTTTGTGTTCTTCAGTGAGTTGTCATGGCGTTCATGACAAACAAACTTTATGGAAGCCAAGTCCATCACGGATGATGGTATTGGCAGTGAACCGTGATTTATTTTCAAAGAATATTCTTAAGAATTTATTTTAGTTACTAGCAATTCATCGAGAACATTAATACATTTAATCACACTATGTAAGCATGGAAGTAGTTGCCAGGGAGTAACTGATCAAATCATAACCAAATTCCTTTTAACAAATGGGAATTTTATTCACTTTAATAGTGCCTAAAAGCATTTTTTAAAAGAAACGTTTAAAATTATAATTAGAAAGCACCCTCTAAATATCAAAGTTACAATTTATTCAGAGGCAAAAAAAAAAAAAAATACAAGTTTTGACTGTAAGAGCTTTCAGGCAGAAAACTCTGCCGCTCCCTTTTGACATGGCAGTAGTTACGACCGCTCACAACAGTCTCTGAAAGACTACACTGGTGCAAATCTGCAACACACCAGATAACTTTAAACTAAGAGTTTTAACAATTTACACAAGCACACAAACTATGCACACCCCCCCCCCCCCCCCCGCCCCCAGGAGTGATGGAAATGGTACAAAACGCTAACAATTAAAATATTAACCTGGCCACCAAAGGTGCAACTTTATTTTAACTTCTAAGAAAAGTCTTACGGTGAAAGGGTGGCAACTTTATATACTAAAATGATCATTTAAATAAAATCCCATGAAATGCAATCTTATATAAAATTCTATAAGGTTTGCCAAACAATAGTTAAGATGCTCTACAGTACACAGATACCGCCTCTCAAGATCATAGGCAATAAAAGATAAAAACATATTTCAGGTATTATGCCGTTACACTCCAAGCAATAAATTCGTTACCACACCAGATCCGACAAACATGACAGAGGCAACTACTAACGTACAGTAGATTGATAGGGAGATAACCGAACAACCCGAACCGCAGGTTGCTCTAACTTCCCCTACTCCACAAGGGAAAACCGGACCACCCAGTTCATAAATAACCACTTTCCCGCGGGTGGGAAAACGAGAAGAATGGTGGGACGACCCCAAAGCAAAACGGCTGGTGACCTCACCAAGAAAACAAGTATAATTTTATAATAGTAAATCAAACAACATATCACCAATCGCTTAACTTCTAATAAACTGCGATTTCTCGAGAAGACGTGGCGCAGCATCCCCAAATCGCTCTCCCGAACCGTCCGCTGCCAGCTGCTTCAACGGACGCAGGAAGGCACGCTGATCTCCCGTCTCACGGCGACGCAGCTCGCACCGGCCAGACTGATGTCGTGGGTTGACTCCTGTTGCTCTCATGTCGACTACTAAGTCACTACCCCTCGCTATACGCCGTGGCCCACTGGACTCACGTGGCGACCTGATTTGCGCCGACGCTCAAGACGGACCAGTCATCTTGTGTCTCAGTGCGCGACTGACCAACCGATCGATCCAACCGCCAGTGACCATTGCCTGAGCAAACTCAAGCACATTGGCGGCCTAACATACAGACTCAGATGCAGGAACTAAGCCCCGACCGGGCGACCACTCGCTGAGTTCTCTTACTGGTGGAGTGGAAAGACTCATTTTGCCGGATCATTTTGATCCAAACGACAGACATACTAGCACTCCGAACGAAAGACACTAACTGCCTAACAACTGCGGACGAGAGACAGACTAGCAAGCTGGGGACGAGAGAATGACCCAGACTGACCGACTGGCGAGCTCATAGCGCCCTTAAATGCGCGTGAACAGACAACCTTTCCCCTTTCCCACCAGAAGGAGGCGCCAAAGCTGTGATTGCCACAGCGGCGCCACCGCTAGAAACGGAGGGTGACTGCTTCAAAATGGTTCAAATGGCTCTGAGCACTATGGGACTTAATTGCTGAGGTCTTCAGTCCCCTAGAACTTAGAACTACTTAAACCTAACTAACCTAAGGATATCACACACATCAATGCCCGAGGCAGGATTCGAACCTGCGACCGTAACGGTTCTGCGGTTCCAGACTGAAGCGCCTAGAACCGCTCGGCCACTTCGGCCGGCGGCGATTGCTTCACACTACGCGCTGCGGCGCGCTCTTCAAAACAGCAATTTTGACTACGGCTCAGGTAGAACAATGATAGATATTCAGTGTAGACGCTATGCCATCAATAGTAATACGCCTCTTCGTCAAAACTATCAATTGAGCTTGCTCCATTTTGTCGGCCCTTGTGGATCTTGACAGGCGCCCTTTTTCCTTTTTGTGAGTCATTTTTTTCTAACTACATTCGAACTTCTCGACCCACTTGAAAGAACTTGACCACGGCAATGTACTATCCCTGTACTGTGTTAACAGTCTACCATGAATTTCAGCCCCTTTCACTCCTTATGACCAAATAATCTTATGACTACTCCTTGTTCTTCGTTTGTGCACATTGCTAGTGGAGTGGAAATTTTTACGATGCCACTGCCAGCTCACTTCTGTTGCCATAAAGATCAAGTGAGTTGCATGTCACCACAGTAGTACCAACTGTAAGTATGCTCTCACAGAATGCATATGACTACTGCAAAAGTGTTTCTTTTTTCTTTTTAGAGAGATCTGGATACTTTTGACTTACCCTCGTACATTGTGTACTTTGCAGAACTGCAGTTCGCTTGATTTGGAATTACTTTATTGAAAAAAGTTTGCTGGAAGATGATACAAGTGCCATTTAAAGGTAAAACAACAGCTCCTCATTAAAATATAAAAGTGGAAAAACAATTCCTGATGCATGTTACTCATTTAAGTTTGTGTATAAATGTTGTTCCTGTTAATAAAATTCTCCTGTTATTAATGTTTATGAGGTAGTTGCCAATTTAAAAAGGTTTAATTAATTAATTAATTAATTGTGTTTCATGTAAAAATATTTGATCTGTGTACTTAAGTATTCCACTGCAGCGGTTCTTTAAGTTTAGCTTCTTTTTATAGCGTTTTATCAATTGATTTTCAGCAGATATTGCTGAAAAACTCATCAAACCTCAGCATCAAATCCTGTCACCTGTGTTCGTGGGACTATACGAGTTTCCGCAACGTAAAGCATGCCAAGTGGCTTGAGGGTAGAAGAGAACTGATGTTTGTGACAAAGTCCACTGAGACCTAAGTAAAATCAAAGAATTCTGTGTAATAGGCAGTTGAGAGTTATCACTACAGTCTGTGATTATAGCACTAATAAAGGTTGCATTGGCACACTCCGTAAGGTGGAGTTCCCCATCTCAAGAATATCAGTGTCATGTCTTCTGTTCCATAACAGAGATAGAACACGAAAGCGGCTGTTGCAGATGGCCTAAACAAGGGATGGACACATCGCAGCTCGCGCAGATGATATGGTGGCGGCATACCGCTCATTGTTCATTCTAGTAAACTTTTTTACCTACCTTTCACTCTTGCCTGGAAAGGAGTGGCTCTGCCCTTAAACAACTTTTGAGTCACGCCACTCTAGATGGAACAGCGGCAGAGGAATCCATATTCGAAATAATAACTTATTTTACTGGACATTATTTCTAAAGTGGCACACTTCCACAACAGAGAAGTTCCAGTAGATGAGCTGCACGTGGGCCTGCGGGAAACAGCATTGTTTAGTCGTCAGTGGGTTGGGTATTATAGAGGACATGCCTTGCATCAGTGAGCTTCTTCACCTTAGTCACATGTTTTAAAATAAGAAGAGCATAAAAAATAAATAAAAGGAATCTTTGTAAAATAAATGACATCGAATTTTCTTCCTTTGCTGCGATCCTTACATAGTCATAGTGAGGAATTTGTGGCCTGTGGTACTAGCTAATCTGAAAACCCTTGGTGTAGGACATCTTCACTTTAGCAGATTCAAATTACAAAAGAAGAACTCACAAGTATGTGCAGGTAGGTATGGGAGGCGTTTTCCCTACCCATTCTGTTTAGTTATGGAATAAATGCTGGCCTCTGCTGTAACTTCGCAAGGTCTCACTGCTGCCCTTGGGCTCTGGTACACCAAAACAGCACTCATGTAGCGGCATATGTACCTCACGAACACTGGGGTTTGCCCACGATTCCGACACAATCATAACAATGAAGATAATCTCCTTAGCCATAGCACGCTGAAACACACAAACAGCACCAAACTTCCATCGACGGAAAAATACTCCCCTGTAAACTATATCTGGGAGCAGCATAGCCACAAGCTCCTGCCAAGGCACGGTCCAGGGAAATCGCCACGAGAAAAGTGATCCAGCATGAGTATCGTCACCCAGACCTTAGCAAGGCACAATCAGACAGGGTAAGAAAGTTGGTAATCAGGCGACGACTCCAACCACCGACCCGGGGAGCGGCAAGTAACACCAGCCCCGGCTAGCGACAGCGCGGAGGGACCCACCATCAAACGCAAAAGGCAATGCTCGCACCGCACGCGCCCAAACTTCACTACTGACAGCACATACGCCACTGGGCAGAGATGGCGCCACCCACTGCCAGGAGGTGCCCCGCAATGGAGAAAGAAACACCACTCAGAGGCCAACGATCGAGAATCGATCGGGAATACCGTCGCCATAGCACAATCTCCCCTCTCACAAGTTAAACACCGGGGGGGGGGGAGATGGAGAAGGGGGGCTTCCTCGTATCAGAAACACATTTGAGCTGGGAAAGGTGAACACGGGAGAGTCTCCCAGATGACACGTCCTGAAACTGAAAGGTAACCGGACCTAGTATCTTAATGATACGACAGTGCCTACTAAAACGGAGGTGGAACTTCCGCTTTCCTTGCGACGACCCGGATTGGGGCTGGGTGCGGACAAAAACCAGGTCACCTATCTTAGTGTGGTAGGGGCGCCTGCCTCGATTATATTTAGAGGCCTCCCTCTGATGAGCAGCGAGAACATTATTCTTGGCCCTCTGCCAATTCTCCCGGAGAATGGCCGGAGCTACCTGGTCAGGCAATAAATCATTTATTCTCCACAAGTTGGACAATGGGGAATTCACCTGATAAGCAAACATCAAGCTATTAGGTGTGGTGCCAGTAGATTCATGGTTCGCTGAATTAAAAGCCTGATTAATCCACCGCAAGGTCTCATCCCACTTGGAGGGGGCATGGGCATGGTAAATACACAAAGGAGACTTGAGAATACGATTCACTCTTTTGGCTGAGGAAGGCTGCGGGTGATAAGGGGTGGTAGTAATATATCTGATCCCCTGATTAAAGCAAAATGCCTTAAAATTACTGTATACGAACAAGCATTATCTGTGACTAAACTCTTGGGTGGACCAAACCACGACATGACCTGAGTAAGCTGCTGTATGGTAATCGAAGCGGTAACTCCTCAAGTGGGCAACAACCACAAAAAGTGGGAAAAGGCATCAACTGCAACAAATATATACTTATTACCCCTCCTGGTGCGTGGCAGGGAGCTGATATAATCCACAAAGACTCTATCCACGAGATATTCTTCATGCACAGGATGCAACAAACCCCTACGCAGACCTGGATCAGGTTTAGCTCTCTTACACTCATAACAATTGTTGACATAAGCACGAACATCACGATACAAGTGAGGCCAATAAAACTTCTCGCGTACCTTGGCCAGAGTTTTGTATATACCCAGATGCCCTCCCAACACAGAATCGTGAAAATATTTAACCACCATGGGAACCAAGGCTCCAGGAAGACAGATCTTTAAATTGGGGCCATCACGGTCCTGCTTACAAAGCATGTGGTCACACAGAGTAAAACCAGGAATGGATGTCTCCTCTGTTCACTGTCCAAATCACCAAACAGACCAGGCATTTCAGTAAGGACAGCACAAACCCCGTAACTAGGTTGACACGGACCAGACTCTTGCTCAGTAAACATGCGACTCAAGGCATCAGCAATCTCATTATCAGCACCCTTAATATGTCGGACATGGAAGCGGAAAGCCGACAGCCGCACTGCCCACATGGCAATATGACCAGTCTTACGGGGGCAGGCCAACACCCAACAAGAGCCTGATTGTCGGTTTCTAAAATAAACTCACGGTGCTCCAAAAAGAAAAGAAATTTCTCCACTGCAAACAACACAGCCAAGGCTTCACACTTGTAGACGGAATAATTACTTTCCGCTTCAGTTAGGCGCCAAGAGGCATAAGCGATAGGGGGTCTTTCCCCCTCCTGTTCCTGCAATAGGATGGCAGCCAACCCAGTATGGGAGGCAACCATCTACACGATAAAGGTGTGGTTAAAATCAGGAATAGCCAGAACAGGAGGATTAGCCAAGGCGGACTTTAGAGCCTGAAAGGGCTACTGTTGTTGCTCTCCCCACACAACAAAGACTGAGTTCTTTTTTCGAAGACGGTTAAGGAGGGCGGCGAGTTGAGCAAAGTTAGGAATGTGCTTACGAAAAACATTGACCATGCCAATAAATCTGGCCACACCACGACGATGATGGGGGGGGGGGGGGTAAGTCCCTAAGAGCTTTGGTTCTTTCATTATCAATACCAACCCACCAACCCCATGAACCGAGACAACAAACCCCAGAAAAGAAATACTAGGGCGACATAAGGTGACTTTTGATGGTCTAACTGTGAGACCCCAGACCTTAATCTGCAAAATACTTCCTCTAGATGCTGAAGATGTTGAGAAAATGTCTGACTGAAAACCACAAGATCATCCAAATAGTTGTAAACACATTTAAACTTGAGGTCGTGAAGAACATTATCTAGCAATCGGGACAACATGGCAACGCCAGTAGCTAAACCAAAGGGGGCACG
Source organism: Schistocerca nitens (assembly GCF_023898315.1). Lineage (NCBI taxonomy): Eukaryota > Metazoa > Arthropoda > Insecta > Orthoptera > Acrididae > Schistocerca > Schistocerca nitens. Next base: position 50,998,829 of record NC_064624.1, on the reverse strand, counting down.
ATTGAACTCAAAAAGGTTCCAGTCCGTACAAAAGGCCTAACACGCTTAGACAACTCAGCAAGAGGGATTTGATAATACACCTGATTCAAATCTAGGACCGAAAATATGGTAGCGCCTTGGAACCAACAAAAACAGTTATGCAAGTCAGGCAACGGCACTGACTCAAGAATGACCTTCTTATTGAGTTCATGATAATCTACTACAGGCCTGAAATCAGTGACGTTCGCTTTCGGGACCAAAAACATGTATGAGGCATAAGGGGAAGTAGATGGTCGAATAACACCCTCCTGCAGCATCTGCTGGATTTTATCCCTAAGGGCACACATCATAGGAGGCGACAGGCGATACGGCGCACGCCGAACGGGCATGTCATCAGTTAGCTGAATTTCATACGAATGAGATGCGTGGCACCAAGCTGATCAGTAAGAACGTCGGGAAACTTGCCAACTAGGCGCCCAACCTGGAGAGCTTCTTCGGCAGTCACGTGGACCAGGTCCACGCCACCTTCCTCACTAACGAAACTATGCAACCCTACTGCCGATTACAAGAACAAAACCCAATACAAACCTCGGGGCGAAACTTAAAATAAATCTTGCCCCCTGAGTAATCAGCCTGGTATGCTGAATAAAATCACAACGCAATATTAAAGGTGTGCTAAGCTTATCAGCCACAATAAACGAGAAGGGCCATGAGAAACCATTAATCGAAATGCTCCCAGACACCACATCGAAAATAGGTAAGACACAACCATCAGCTATATGACATCAACTCTCGCACGGGCAGGGAAGAGAAAACCTGCGCAAATGCTTAAACTCGTTGTACCATTGCCTGTCAATAATGGATCTGAGCACCCGGAATCCAACAAAGCGCAAACGTGCTCCTGACCAATCCTAGCACACACGTATGGAAGGGGAGGGATTTTAGGAACAAACACAGAGTTACCATTAAGGAGCCAACTCCATTTACGCTTATGCTTGTGAGCCCTCCCCCGCCAGTCCTGGCGTTATATAGGAGCACGAGGATGGCGCTGCAAGGAACAGTCTGCGACCAAATGCTGGATCGAGCCACAACAAAAACAACGCTGCCTCCTGTTGACCAAGGCATCTTGCGGGGAGTCCGGACCCTCGGGCTGCAGAGGACAATTACTAACCAAATGTTCGTCAGAAGCACAATGGAAACAGCGGCGCTTACTACCCTCCAAGGTCCAAGTTTGGGGTTTTGGTCTGATACCAGACGGTCACATCAACAAACCCTCCAACTGACGTTGCGCGTCGCTGAAAGCAAGGAAATCAGCACGCGAAATAAGCTCAAAAAAACTGTTGGTAAGTAGTGGGACGCTGCAGTAAAACCAAAGCAGTTCTGTCCTGAGGTCGCATCCCATCAAGAAGCATGGTCAGCACTTCTTCCTCAGTCATGGCAACATCGAGAGCAGAGACAGCAGTATGGACACGCTCAAACTACTGGGCTAATGTTTCATATTGCCCCTGCACCTTCCAAAAATATTCATGGAGCAATTGATCGCGCATACCCGCAGACAACAAGTCCTTTAGAATGCGCTCACGCATGGTAAACAAGGACCCCCACTCCACAGCACTTCTGACAGCTGCTAAACGACCCCTAGCCAGGGGGTACAACACAGACAAAATAATGAAATGATCAATACGTAATGCATCAGCATGAACTGACAGCTGAACCAAAAGCCACAGAAACGCCATTATCTCTTGCAAGGAATCCACCACTAAAACGTGGACCTTGTGCAGTAAGGCAATCAAAGGATGTGGTAAACGGGAAAAACTCTCAGAAACTGCAGATGTCTATCAGTGACAGTGTGCAACCTATCGCCGATACCACGCTCCTGATCTAACTTCAACAAACGCGTTTGCAGTGATTGCACCAACGCCGAAAGTTCATTAAACTGAGTAACATCTTTAATTAAAGACAACGACTGCAAATCAGATAAATAACGGGCATAATGGGACAGGTGGGCTTGCTAACGTACCACTTGGCGACGCGCAGGTAACTCTGACTCAAATAGGGTTACGGTTGGCTCCAAAGTGCACAAGCTACGAGATATATATGCAAGCGACTCACCGACTGGCGGAAAAACCACAGGGCGGATGCGTACAGGAGCGTCAATACTCGCGCGCAACCGCGATGCTAACTCGGGCACTGTTCCATCGACTCGGCGCTTACACAGTTGTAATTCGTGAACGAGCTGCTCCTTCTTCAAATACTGTACGCCCACACACTCCCTAGCGGACATCATGGCAGCTAAACAAAAAAACACAGAACCAATTAATAACAAAACTATACACAAAACAAATTAACACTAAAATAACGGTAAATATATAAAAGGCAAAGGCTAACCCAGAGGAGGAGTTGGCTCTGCTACCAGTGAACTGTGGTACAGAAACAAGGGGGAAACAAATGGAAGCACCAAAATTTTTTCTTTAACAGGGTGGCGTTATTGGACTGAACAGTAGACAATGAAATTTAAATAACAACTCTCCACAAATATGGCTTCACAGGTAAGATTAAATTTATGATAGTTAAATTTTTTTAAGAATAACTTTCAACAAATATCCCATAATGCCTTTAGTAAAACAATAAGTGATAGGCCTAACGAGAAAGTGCAATCCACCCCAACATTTCCATAGACCAAAGACACAAATTGCACAATTTAACCCCAAGCATTTGCCAAGATAAAATTTCCTCAAAACATAAAAGATAAATCATTACACTAAAATGCTGCATCAGTTATCAACATAAAATTCACGAGGAGCCCAAGGCTAGATTTTAACATTTCTGACATCGCAGCAGTAGGCAAGATAAAATTAACTCGGTTAACAAAATACAATTACACCAAAACCCAAATTCAAGTTAAAATTTAACACACACGGCGACAACTGCCACCTTACAATAGTTCAAAACATTATTCAATCTCATAGGTGCGCAGATGTCATTACCAAGGGGAGTGTGCGAACCAACTTGAAGCAACTATAACATGGCATAGACCAAATTACACATTCAGCAGTCTATGCAGAGAAGTTAGCAAGAACGGTAAACAAGTCAGGAAACGATAACCGTCGCCCACATACACACTCGGGCATGGGCACAGAGGAGCCAACCTTAAGCCAGGGAGATAGGACAGGCAAGGTGGAAAAAAAAAAAAATAAAAAAAAAAATTCGTCTCGGGGCCCACTGAACCACTGGATGGGAACTACCAAAATTCACTTACCTTAAACTTTACGTACAACGCCCAGGAGAGGAAACGGGAAATCGTACGGGTACAGTCCAGCGAAAACCCCAGACAAACACACAGAATCCCATAAATTCCAAAACACAATTTAATCAATTATCCCCCCAAAACCCTGGAACTTGGCATAATCAAAATTACAGGCCACAGGATCCAAAGGCACTCTGCAGGAGAGTAAGGAGGGAAAAGGTTAAATGAAGTTCTGCAACTGCACAACAACACGCCAAGAAAAACACACTACGTAAGGTACATCACCCCACAGAATGCCGAGAAACACGAACACTGGGGTTTGCCCACGATTCCGACTCAATCATAACAACGAAGATAATCTTCTTAGCCATAGCACGCTGAAACACACAAACAGCACCAAACTTCCGAGGACAGCAAAATACTCCCCTGTAAACTGTATCCGGGAGCAGCACAGCCACAAGCTCTTGCCAAGGCGCTGTCCAGGGAAATCGCCACGAGAAAGATGATCCAGCACGAGTATCGTCACCATACCTCAGCAAGGAGCAGTCAGACAGGGCAGAAAAGCTGGTAATCAGGCGACGACTCCAACCACCGACCCGGGGAGCGGCAAGTAACACCAGCCCTGGCCAGCGACAGTGCCGAGGGACCCACCTTGCAAGAAACCTTTAGGGAGAGCTCGGCTCGAAACGAAAATAACCAATAGCATTTCAGGGTAGCGATATCCAATAGGATTGTTTTATTTCGAAGGAGCCATGGCGTAGACATTTTTATCTTTCAAAAGTAACACACATGTACGGCTTTGTCAGCAAATACGTATGGAATAAGTGTATTTCGCCCTTACTGTCACTTTGTGCTGTGGAGTTATCTGTGTAAGCAGTGAAAGTTTTGTTGTGTCCAACATGATTTTTCAGTGTCATGTGTGCGTTAAAGTCTATCCTAAAAAAGGAAAATTGAATAGACACCTGTTAGAGGTTCATGGACTGCAAATAGAGCAGAAAAAATTGTGCCCTGTGTAATGAAAGAAGTACTTCTGAAAAGTGCCTGTTTGAACATTTACAGTCGGCACATGAAGTAGATGTGAAATGTGAAATACACTCCTGGAAATTGAAATAAGAACACCGTGAATTCATTGTCCCAGGAAGGGGAAACTTTATTGACACATTCCTGGGGTCAGATACATCACATGATCACACTGACAGAACCACAGGCACATAGACACAGGCAACAGAGCATGCACAATGTCGGCACTAGTACAGTGTATATCCACCTTTAGCAGCAATGCAGGCTGCTATTCTCCCATGGAGACGATCGTAGAGATGCTGGATGTAGTCCTGTGGAACGGCTTGCCATGCCATTTCCACCTGGCGCCTCAGTTGGACCAGCGTTCGTGCTGGATGTGCAGACCGCGTGAGACGACGCTTCATCCAGTCCCAAACATGCTCAATGGGGGACAGATCCGGAGATCTTGCTGGCCAGGGTAGTTGACTTACACCTTCTAGAGCACGTTGGGTGGCACGGGATACATGCGGACGTGCATTGTCCTGTTGGAACAGCAAGTTCCCTTGCCGGTCTAGGAATGGTAGAACGATGGGTTCGATGACGGTTTGGATGTACCGTGCACTATTCAGTGTCCCCTCGACGATCACCAGTGGTGTACGGCCAGTGTAGGAGATCGCTCCCCACACCATGATGCCGGGTGTTGGCCCTGTGTGCCTCGGTCGTATGCAGTCCTGATTGTGGCGCTCACCTGCACGGCGCCAAACACGCATACGACCATCATTGGCACCAAGGCAGAAGCGACTCTCATCGCTGAAGACGACACGTCTCCATTCACGCCTGTCGCGACACCACTGGAGGCGGGCTGCACGATGTTGGGGCGTGAGCGGAAGACGGCCTAACGGTGTGCGGGACCGTAGCCCAGCTTCATGGAGACGGTTGCGAATGGTCCTCGCCGATACCCCAGGAGCAACAGTGTCCCTAATTTGCTGGGAAGTGGCAGAGCGGTCCCCTACGGCACTGCGTAGGATCCTACGGTCTTGGCGTGCATCCGTGCGTCGCTGCGGTCCGGTCCCAGGTCGACGGGCACGTGCACCTTCCGCCGACCACTGGCGACAACATCGATGTACCGTGGACACCTCACGCCCCACGTGTTGAGCAATTCGGCGGTACGTCCACCCGGCCTCCCGCATGCCCACTATACGCCCTCGCTCAAAGTCCGTCAACTGCACATACGGTTCACGTCCACGCTGTCGCGGCATGCTACCAGTGTTAAAGACTGCGATGGAGCTCCGTATGCCACGGCAAACTGGCTGACACTGACGGCGGCGGTGCACAAATGCTGCGCAGCTAGCGCCATTCGACGGCCAACACAGCGGTTCCTGGTGTGTCTGCTGTGCCGTGCGTGTGATCATTGCTTGTACAGCCCTCTCGCAGTGTCCGGAGCAAGTATGGTGGGTCTGACACACCGGTGTCAATGTGTTCTTTTTTCCATTTCCAGGAGTGTATTCCATTTTAGCACCATTGATGAATTTCAGAAGTGGAAGGAGGAAACTGAGCAGACAGCGCTCTCAAAGTTCGTGAAACGTCGTGGTTCCCATGCTAAGGTTGATTCAGAAGTTGTTTCTTATATTTGTCACCGGTCTGGTAAGTTTGTGTCTAGAGGAAAAAACGTGCGATGTCTTAAATTACAAGGTAGTAGTAGGATTGATGCATTGTGCCCTGCTAAGATGAGAGTGGATATAAAAAAGAATGGAACCTGCTGTGTGAAATATGTTTAAACCCATGTTGGCCACAAATCCTAGTTATGTCATCTGCAACTAACAAAAATAGAAAGGGAAAGTATTGCTGCAGATATAGCAAGTGGCATACCACTCTCTGTCATATTAGACAAAATTCGAGATACAGTTGTAGAATCGAACTTGGAAAGGATACATTTGATTACGAGATAGGATCTACATAATATAGATCAATCTTATAATTTGTCCTTCAAGTCAATAAGACACCATAATGATGCAATAACTGTAGAAGCATGGGTAAATGAAGTAAATGGTGGAGACAGTCCTTGTGTGCCTTTTATAAACCACAGGATGTAGTCCTTGATTCGTATCCACAATTAAAGCGCTCTGATTTTGCATTGATAATTATGAACAATGCTCAAGGCGAGATATTAAAGAAATATGGGAACGACTGCGTTTGCGTTGATGGGACACATGGTCTTAATGGATATAATTTTGAACTTATAACTCTACTAGTGCTAGACGATCTGAGACAAGGGTTTCTATGCACGTTTCTAATATCTAACAGGAATGACCCCCAGTTGCTGTCCATATTTTTCCAGCATATAAAGAGGCAGGTTGGATCAATTTCGCCAAATGTTTTTATGTCGGATTTGGCCGAGTCTTTCTTTATTGCATGGAATGATGTCATGGAAGCTCCATCTATGCGACTTTATTGTACATGGCATGTTGATAGATGTTGGAGGAAGAATATCAAATGTAAGATTCAAGGTGTAGAAAAACAAGGTGAAGTATACAAGCAAATCAGAACTTTGATGCATGAGCAGGATGTAGATTCATTTGATGAGATGTTAGATATTGTGCTACAGAGATTGGAATATGATCCTGATACAATTCAATTTGCCACATACTTCCGAGACAACTATGTTGGGAATGCAAATTGTTGGGCATATTGCCATAGATTGAATGCTGGAATCAATACCAACATGCATATAGAAAGAATGCATCGCACTATTAAATATATATATCTAGGTAGGAAATGTGTCAAACGTTTAGACAAAGCTATTTTTGCATTGATGTCATTTGTGAAGCACAAGCTGTTTGACAGGCTTATTGTGTTAAATAAAGGTAAACTGACGAGTAAACTTAAGGACATTCGCCTTCGGCATAAATCAGGGATTAATATTAAGGAGGACTTCATTACTATGCAGTTTTCTGGTTGGAAAGTGCATTCTTCTTCAAGAAGGTCAACAGATTATTTTGTAAATGATAATGACTTTCAGTGCAACTGCAGATTGATGTGCATTAAATGTAGGGCTTGCATTCATAGGTATTCATGTTCATGTATCGACTATACCATCAAATGGAATATGTGCAAGCACATACATAGTGTTTGCCAGACTCAGTTAAAGCAGCAGCCTTCTGAACACCCATGAAATAGTGAAGTTACACTTATTGAGAGTGAAGATATTTCTGTTGTTCATGAGAAAACAGAAATACTTGCGGGGGTAACGAAAAAAAGTGGTAATGATTCTGTACCTTTGTCAGTCCAAAGAAGGGAACTTATCGCAGAGTTTTCTGGTATTGTATCTGAACTGACCTCAAATGACTTGGAAACTGCTAAAGAAAATGTTATCATCACTTAAGGCAACTGTAGCTGTCGGAATGTTGCAGCAAAAACAGGCACCGATGCAAATGAAAGGGAAACAAGCACAAAAGATTTTACCTCAATGTAGACTGTACTCTACAAAGAAAAACAAAAGGAATAATAATGCATCCCTGGTGCTACCAAATTCAGAAGAATCCAGATTAATCAAATTATCTCTACTGGCAGACAAAGAAGATGCACTTGTGGAAAAAGGTATGTTACTAGTGCCCCCCCTCCCCTCCCCTCCCAACAACATACATCCCTGTAACAAAAAATGCTTGTAATTAAGCAGTCTGATAAAAGTCTACGTATGACTCAAGTGGCATAGTGCGCTGATGTTGGCAATGATCAACCATGAAGTAAATAATTAATGCTGTTCCTGTTATCTAGTTGTCAAGTTCTCGTATGTACCCTTGTTTGCTCAGTAATTTAATTATCCATGTAAAGCGAACATTTAGAACAAGTAATTATAAGAAACAAAATATACACAATAAATAAAAGGTCATTGCCAACATCACAGCACCACGCTGCCTGAGCTATAAGTAAAATTTAACCAGTACTCTATTATCTGTTAATGTCAGCAGTCTAATATAATATTCTGTTTGCAGGTTCAACTGTTCAAAAGCCACCAGCAATAAGAAATACAGAGGCTGTAGCAGATTCATCCCCCATTACAGCATGTGCCCTACAGAAGAGCCCGACGAATCGTGAGTATTATAAATCCAGGCGTTAATGTACTTTTTTGTTGTAAAATATCATTCTAGTTTTATGCCATAGTTCCTCGTAAGTTACAGAAATCTGGTTTGCAATTCTGCTTGCAGGCTCAACTCCCATGATTCAGCCAATAGCAAAATGGGCTGAGGTGGTATCTGGTCCGTCTCTCGCTACACCGTATGTGCTGAAACGCAGCCCGAGGAATAGTGAGTACTATGAATCAAGATATTAGTGCACCTCTGTGTTATGCCATTGTTTATTTTTGTCACAGCTCCTTATAAATTACTTACTGTAACTTAGTTTGCATTTCTGCTTGCAGGCTCAACTTCCAAAATTCAACCAATACCAAAACAGGCTGTGGTGGTACCACATCCATCCATCTTTACAGTGTGTGTGTTGCTACACAGCTCAAGAAATGGTGATTTTCTATGAATTCAGGCATTAGTGCATCTCTTTATTATAAAATGTTATTCCAGCTTTATGTCATACTCCCTTGTAAGTTATTTATAGCAATCTGGTTTTAAATGCTGCTTGCAGGTGCTGTTCTCCCACATTTAAACCAGTGACAGGGCAGGATAAGATGGTATCAGTGCCTTCCCTTGCTACAGCACATGTGCTACAAGACGGCTATGGAAAGGTATTATAAATTCAGGCAGTATTTGTGGATCCTTTCTGATCTGAAATTTTGCTTGTCGACTACAACCTTCCTTATGAAATTTCATTTCTCATTTATACCAAAGACGAGTGTCCTTTTGTTTAATTGAAATTTTTTTACCACTTGTCAGACAGGTTTTTCTTCACAAAATAAATTAGTACAAATATGGCTATATAATAGTGTGATGCATTCTTTCTGTATTGATGATATTATGGCCAATATTTCACATTACAGGCATAGGCAATTGTCTTGGTTACAAATTAAACTGTATCAGGATCACATACATCCTTGTTGTGAATCATGTTGTCTGCACTGGCGATTTGTTCACGTGTCCCAGTACACCTTGCACATTAAGTACACTTCACTAGGGAAATTAAAAAATGTTGTAACTTTTGAATCACTGCAGATAGTACAAAAACTCTTTCATCCTATCCATAAGAAACACTACAGTTTACACCCTTAATGGACATTACATGCAAGTTACACCAAGAATTATATTTAGCAATAGTTTTTAAATAAGGCTAAATTTCACTCCATAGTCTTCTTTATAATAATGTCATACACACTTTATTTTACTCCTCACTAAACTTGAATTCAGAGAATCTTACCTTGCTCACTTAGGAGAAAGTGTCAGATGCAGTAAACACCAAATGAAAAGGCTAAATAAGACAACGCAGTGTGGTAGTCAGCACTCAGTATGATATAACCACCACTAGATATTAACATTTCCGGCGTTTAGTTCATAATTTCAAAAATTTGATTAGTTGAACAATCTTTTTAGCTTGAAGTAAATGAAGTTGTCAACATAGAAAATACCCGACACTTTTATAATTTTCATTCAAGTTATGTCTCACTATAAATAGATTTTTAAAACACAGGTTGGTTGTGAGACAGCATGGATGTGATAGATGGAACTACACCATCGACTATGCCTCTGAGAAGCACAAGCAGAATGTGCAGATTGTACAGGATGAAGCATATATCATTGACCATGACACCTAGCCAAATTGCTAGGTACAGAGTTCGGCTGTGTGGAGATGTACTTCATAGTGTTTACAATCCCAACATCAAGGGCACCTGCAGCTGCAGGGAAATATTCTCAGAGTGAAGGTCAAAGGTGCTGCACTTCATATTGGACAGATCATGCTTCAGTAGTGTGGTAATTTGCTGTCAGTCAGTGTGACTGTACTAGACATGTTGGTCAACTCTGGTCAAGTGCAGACAACCTTTTTTTTTGTTAGGATGTGTGTTAGGATCTTTGAATTATTTTCAACTTAGAGTAACATTGTTCCTTTTATTTTATTATTTTCTCAGAATGTGCCGTACGGTATGTAGGCAAGATTGTGAACTCACTTTGTATAAGTGTTTTTCTCCATAATTCTCTCCCATGCCGCTCAGATGTCTAAACATGTGTTCTTTGTGAAGACTGTCTCTGTAAGTCGAAGCAATGACCAGCAACACAATATTCTGTTTACTCTTGATTCAATGCTTAACATATTCTGCAATTGACACTTATTACAAGTTAATAGCACATTCATAAGCCAAGAGCGAATGTGTTAATTGCTAATATTTGAAACCTTTGAGTAGCTAAATGACATAATGCCAGTTTAATGGCTTCCTACTGTCCCCACAAATTATAAACATTAGTTTTTGACATTTTTCCCCCTTCACACCACTTTTCAGCACCTGATATGTGCATGCAAAATTTTTGATGTTTGGAAAGGTTTAAAAAAAATTTATTTCAACACAATTAGCCAAGATATTATTAGCCAAAGTAATCAAAGTTTAATTCTGCTAGCTGCCATGGTGTGCAGTGAACTTTTTAAATGCTATTAGTAGACCTTTCATGAGGATTCATTGTTGGGGGATATGGTAGTTACTTTATGCATTGATTATCTCTTTGTTCTGTGTTCAGGATATATATATAGATAATCTTCACATGCAAGTTCACAACAGATAATATGGTAGTTACTTTATGCCTTGATTTTCACTTTGTTCTGTGTTCAGGAGTGTAAGAGGCTCGTACTGTATGTGATGAGACTAAAAGTTTTCCAATGAGAGTGTGGATGTGCAGTTCTTAACATACTAGATTTCCATTTGTTGGTGTGACAGTCAATTCCTAATCTAACAACACAGGTTGGTTTTTTCACCATTTTTGAAACTCCCTCCAGACTAATAGCCAGAATGCTTCTTTTGAGAATTCAGGGATTTTTCCTCCTAACTTTGGATGCCTGTTTCGTTGTTAGCCATTTCACCCTGTCAGTTACACACAATGGTAAAATTTTACTTGCAGTTCAGGTGGCGTGCTTGTGCTGATGTCAACAGCGACCAACCATGAAATAAATAATTAATCCTGTTCCTACTCGATGGTTGGCATATTCTTGCATGTACCCGCATCTGCTCAGTAAATTAATTATCCTAGTAAAGCAAACATTTAGAAAAAGTGCTTACAAGAAATGAAATATTAGAGAATAATTTCCAGCATTGCATGGTCATTGCCAACATCACTGCACGAGGGCGCCTAAGCCGTAAGTAAAGTTTAACCAATATAAATGTGATATCTTCTTACTTCCTCATTGTCATGCCACAAGGAGCATGAGTGCACCAGCTAATGCACAGCAATAAGTTAATAAGTTATGTGTCCTGTGACGAGTCGGAGAATTAAAGTGCCATAAGACTGCACCAAGCTTCCTGGTACGACAGTGTCCACCAATAGACACTGTAGTATTCGTGAGGATGAATGTGTCAAGTTGACAGATTCTCAGTATGTCCTACAAGTAATTATTTGATAGTGTGCACACTTCATTGTATTTGGACCTAACTTTTTGTTCTTAGCATTGGTTACGTTGAGGCTGCTGTGCATCTCTTCTCTACTGTGATTTTCAGAGCAACTGTATTACCTAAATTTCTAATCCAAAGTTCCATTAATGTGGTTGTTCTTGAATCCTGTCGTCTAGGATTATCTTTTCACACAATTTCTTATAGTATTTCCAGTGCTTGAGAAGGAACTCACAAATTTTTCATTGTTTTGAACACATATTATCCACTGTCCACTTACTGTTCCATATTGAAGCATAACTACTGTTTTGTAATAGGATTAATTACATTTGGCTTGTAAATGTCATGTGATGTTACACATTGTGCCACAATAATCTTTACTAATCGTTAATTGTGTCTAAAATTAATAAAGTCTTAGGCCAACATTCCTTACTACTTCCAAACTGTTTGCAGTTTTCACCACTGGCTTGTGAAATATACTTGATTACACTTTCGATACACATAATGTACTAGTGCTACCATTGTGTGTCTGTGCTCAGTGCATGTCAGGAGAGCACCAAACTGGGCAGTGACTCTTAAGTATTTTATTTACTGCCAAAAATATGTCAATAAATGTGTTCTTTAAAAACAAATAAATTACCAAAGTAAAATCTGAGATTAACCCATCTGGAACTGACAAACTGCCATTGCTCGACTGTTTGCTGTGGGATGTCGACAGTTGGATAATATGGTGTCTTTTTCCTCCACAACATATAGTGTAAAACATCATCCTATCTCCTGTGTTAGTCTCACCTGCAAAGTTAACAAACATCCAAAGGTTATACTTGACAGTATTACATTTCCAGATCAGGATGATCAGTATTTAAATTCTGGTTTTCCGTACATTTGAGGTGCAATGAGTCTCATTTGCCATGCCTTGTTGATGTCTTATGCTGCTTTCTCTTAGACAGGTAACTTATTGAAACTGAATAAGCTCACTGCACTGTTCATGGTAACATCACTTATTTATAGTTTCCATCAGATAATACTAACCTTACAAGAATTCTTGAGCTATAATTTATGGGTTGAAAGGCTGTGGTCAGTGTATAAAACTACTACTCCAAGTGCGGGAGACATCTTCAGAGGTACAATGGTAACTTCCATTCTACCTCGGAAGATGTCTCCCGCAGTTAGAGATGAAATGTCAGGAAGAAGTAATTTTATACATCAACCATGGCCTTTTAACCTGGAAATTTTGACTCAAGAAAATGCTGGTCATGAAAGTCTACATTGTATGACTTTACAAAAATTGTCACCTGCTGTGTCCCATGTTGTTGTTGTTGTGGTCTTCAGTCCTGAGACTGGTTTGATGCAGCTCTCCATGCTACTCTATCCTGTGCAAGCTTCTTCATCTCCCAGTACCTACTGCAACCTACATCCTTCTGAATCTGCTTAGTGTATTCATCTCTTGGTCTCCCTCTACGATTTTTACCCTCCACGCTGCCCTCCAATGCTAAATTTGTGATCCCTTGATGCCTCAGAACATGTCCTACCAACCGATCCCTTCTTCTAGTCAAGTTGTGCCACAAACTTCTCTTCTCCCCAATCCTATTCAATACCTCCTCATTAGTTACGTGATCTACCCACCTTATCTTCAGCATTCTTCTGTAGCACCACATTTCGAAAGCTTCTATTCTCTTCTTGTCCAAACTATTTATCGTCCATGTTTCACTTCCATACATGGCTACACTCCATACAAATACTTTCAGAAACGACTTCCTGACACCTAAATCTATACTCGATGTTAACAAATTTCTCTTCTTGAGAAACGCTTTCCTTGCCATTGCCAGTCTACATTTTATATCCTCTCTACTTCGACCATCATCGGTTATTTTACTCCCTAAATAGCAAAACTCCTTTACTACTTTAAGTGTCTCATTTCCTAATCTAATTCCCTCAGCATCACCCGACTTAATTCGATCACATTCCATTATCCTTGTTTTGCTTTTGTTGATGTTCATCTTATATCCTCCTTTCAAGACACTGTCCATTCCGTTCAACTGCTCTTCCAAGTCCTTTGCTGTCTCTGACAGAATTACAATGTCATCGGCGAACCTCAAAGTTTTTACTTCTTCTCCATGAATTTTAATACCTACTCCGAATTTTTCTTTTGTTTCTTTTACTGCTTGCTCAATATACAGATTGAATAACATCGGGGAGAGGCTACAACCCTGTCTCACTCCTTTCCCAACCACTGCTTCCCTTTCATGCCCCTCGACTCTTATAACTGCCATCTGGTTTCTGTACAAATTGTAAATAGCCTTTCGCTCCCTGTATTTTACCCCTGCCACCTTCAGAATTTGAAAGAGAGTATTCCAGTCGACATTGTCAAAAGCTTTCTCTAAGTCTACAAATGCTAGAAACGTAGGTTTGCCTTTTCTTAATCTTTCTTCCAAGATAAGTCGTAAGGTCAGTATTGCCTCACGTGTTCCAACATTTCTGCGGAATCCAAACTGATCTTCCCCTAGGTCGGCTTCTACCAGTTTTTCCATTCGTCTGTAAAGAATTCGCGTTAGTATTTTGCAGCTGTGACTTATTAAACTGATAGTTCGGTAATTTTCACATCTGTCAACACCTGCTTTCTTTGGGATTGGAATTATTATATTCTTCTTGAAGTCTGAGGGTATTTCGCCTGTCTCATACATCGTGCTCACCAGATGGTAGAGTTTTGTCATGACTGGCTCTCCCGAGGCTATCAGTAGTTCTAATGGAATGTTGTCTACTCCCGGGGCCTTGTTTCGACTCAGGTCTTTCAGTGCTCTGTCAAACTCTTCACGCAGTATCTTATCTCCCATTTCGTCTTCATCTACATCCTCTTCCATTTCCATAATATTGTCCTCAAGTACATCGCCCTTGTATAAACCCTCTATATACTCCTTCCACCTTTCTGCCTTCCCTTCTTTGCTTAGAACTGGGTTTCCATCTGAGCTCTTGATATTCATACAAGTGGTTCTCTTCTCTCCAAAGGTCTCTTTAATTTTCCTGTAGGCAGTATCTATCTTACCCCTAGTGAGACAAGCCTCTACATCCTTACATTTGTCCTCTAGCCATCCCTGCTTAGCCATTTTGCACTTCCTGTCGATTTCATTTTTGAGACGTTTGTATTCCTTTTTGCCTGCTTCATTTACTGCATTTTTATATTTTCTCCTTTCATCAATTAAATTCAATATTTCTTCTGTTACCCAAGGATTTCTATTAGCCCTCGTCTTTTTACCTACTTGATCGTCTGCTGCCTTCACCACTTCATCCCTCAGAGCTACCCATTCTTCTTCTACTGTATTTCTTTCCCCCATTCCTGTCAATTGTTCCCTTATGCTCTCCCTGAAACTCTCTACAACCTCTGGTTCTTTCAGTTTATCCAGGTCCCATCTCCTTAAATTCCCACCTTTTTGCAGTTTCTTCAGTTTCAATCTGCAGTTCATAACCAATAGATTGTGGTCAGAATCCACATCTGCCCCAGGAAATGTCTTACAATTTAAAACCTGGTTCCTAAATCTCTTGTCTTACCATTATATAATCTATCTGAAACCTGTCAGTATCTCCAGGCTTCATCCATGTATACAGCCTCCTTTCATGATTCTTGAACCAAGTGTTAGCTATGATTAAGCTATGCTCTGTGCAAAATTCTACAAGGCGGCTTCCTCTTTCATTCCTTCCCCCCAATCCATATTCACCTACTATGTTTCCTTCTCTCCCTTTTCCTACTGATGAATTCCAGTCACCCATGACTATTAAATTTTCGTCTCCCTTCACTACCTGAATAATTTCTTTTATCTCGTCATACATTTCATCTATTTCTTCATCATCTGCAGAGCTAGTTGGCATATAAACTTGTACTACTGTAGTAGGCATGGGCTTTGTGTCTATCTTGGCCACAATAATGCGTTCACTATGCTGTTTGTAGTAGCTTACCCGCACTCCTATTTTCCTATTCGTTATTAAACCTACTCCTGCATTACCCCTATTTGATTTTGTATTTATAACCCTGTAATCACCTGACCAAAAGTCTTGTTCCTCCTGCCACCGAACTTCACTAATTCCCACTATATCTAACTTTAACCTATCCATTTCCCTTTTTAAATTTTCTAACCTACCTGCCCGATTAAGGGATCTGACATTCCACGCTCCGATCCGTAGAACGCCAGTTTTCTTTCTCCTGATAACGACGTCCTCTTGAGTAGTCCCCGCCCGGAGATCCGAATGGGGGACTATTTTACCTCCGGAATATTTTACCCAAGAGGACGCCATCATCATTTAATCATACAGTAGAGCTGCATGTCCTCGGGAAAAATTACGGCTGTAGTTTCCCCTTGCTTTCAGCCGTTCGCAGTACCAGCACAGCAAGGCCGTTTTGGTTAATGTTACAAGGCCAGATCAGTCAATCATCCAGACTGTTGCCCCTGCAACTACTGAAAAGGCTGCTGCCCCTCTTCAGGAACCACATGTTTGTCTGGCCTCTCAACAGATACCCCTCCGTTGTGGTTGCACCTACGGTACGGCCATCTGTATCGCTGAGGCACGCAAGCCTCCCCACCAACGGCAAGGTCCATGGTTCATGGGGGGGGCTGTGTCCCATAGAAGTACAATAGTTAATAGTAGTAATGTTTAAGCATATACTAAATAAATCAATTATATTCAGCAACATGTTCAAGCATATTATTTAAGAGTGTATCATTCAAAATTAAGCACAATTTGCTTGTTTTCACTGAGAGAGAAATAGAACTACTCAATGTATTCTACACTATGCCAATCTTTATTTTACCTCTTTGTGCTGCTATGGATTGGAAATAATACCTGGCAGAAGAGATATGGTGTGATTTGGATCCATTGTCTGAATGGAAATGTTGGTATACTTAAAAGCTTTATAGAAGAAGTCAGGAAATGTCAAATTAGCAACAGATAAAATATTTACACACAGTTAATTCTAGATACTATTTTTGTACTACAATATGCTAAGAGGGCAGATTCTCAATATTGATCTGTTTCACCTTGTTCAAGTACTTAACACTATGTTGCCTACTATGTAGCCTTTTGACATTGCATACAGCTAAACAAAAGGACGATTTCATTTTGGGAACTGCTTTTCAACAATGAAATTATTTCAGAGATAGTACTCAGAAACATTGGAAAAGACTACATCATTACCAGATAAGTAAATCAAAATTCTGTCGCAAAAGTAACTGACAAATTCGTAAATCAAGATAATTGTTGGTTTTTGTTATTTTTGGGGGGCTTTCAGATAAGAGTGTGAAGAAATAGATTGATTATATGCTATAAATGGCACTGGTAGACTGAATTTTGGAGCAACTATACCCTTGAAATCTCTATTATTTTGCCTTCGATTTGATGTTTCAGCAACCTGTGATGCCAGGAAAATCACAGATAAACTGTATCATGTGCCAGATGTCGAGCACCATTGTGTTTGGAAGTTCCATTGTTCTGTGTGCAAACGGTTTTGGAAGTTTGGATGAATCAAGTTTCTGAAAATGACTGGAAAGAAACTTAATTATCAAAAACTAAGATTTTATTGCAGTTCATGATACTGTGAAATATTTTTATAATTGCAGTACATTCAGCTAAAAGTTACAGTAAAATTTTCTTGTAAGTTATGCCTGCAGAAACTTTTATACTGAATTTAATCTTTTCTTTTGGTTTATAATTTTGATGTAAAATCTATTTTCTGTTTAAATGTGAAGTTTCAATTGTGTATCTTAATATTTGTAGCTGATGTGTAGAATTTTTTAAACTGTTTTTTCACATTCTGTGTGTTTTGTACATCACTGTATTACTTCATAAAGTCTGTAAGATATGATGACAAATTATGAATATAGTCTTAAAATTGTACTAATAAATCCTAATTAAAAATTTAACATTTAAATTCCAATCAATTGTTTAATTTTTTCCCATAACATACTCAAAATGTAAATGTGTCCTGATGACCCAGGTGTATCTTACGTGTTGCAATGTTTAAGTGTGCCAAGTAAAAGGTAATAATGAGAGACAATTCGTATGAGTTACTCTACATTGGCAGTGTAAGCTGTAAACGCAATTTCATGTTAGCAAAAGCAAGCATCATCTGCAGGGAACCAGCGACTGTTGGATATTGGAACTGTAGACCAGCCACAAGTCACATGTAATTTTTCTTTATTTTGAGTAGTTTGACTCAACAAATGTGAGCAGCTTCAGAAAATTATGTGGCCAACGGCCACACATTACTTATGTCAGACTGTATACAGCACCAACGTCATACAAAAAGAAAAGAAAAAAGAAAACAATGAACGAATGGACATCCATGTTAGTTTTTGGGATTTGAAACAAGTTACAGATCTCGACCTGATACTTTGATTCTGCCTTTATTCAATGCCAAAGAGCCTATACTTTGAAAGGACCTTTTAATTTGCAGCATACTCCTAAAATTTTGCAGCTTGGACGTTTTTGAATAATGAAGTAAAATAAATTTCTGGTAACATGAAACTCTTGCAGTTAGGTGGTTGTAACCCGTATATAGTTCATTGCACTTTTAAAACTGGAGTGTCACAAACAAATTGGGAAAGACCACCATTTTCAGAGCCTTGTATTGTGTGTTTGACGATTTGCCTACACAGAATATATAGTGTCTTCAGGTTTTCCTTTGCAATTCTGTGGCATAAAATGGATAGAAAATGTGGCCAAACTAGCTTCAAAATTCTCCCACATCTAAGAATTTATATTTCTCAATTGGCTTAAAATTAAACTCTTATCTGATTCAGAGTGTTTGAAAACTTTATCTTAACAATTGGAGACAAATTCTTAGGTAAAAAATTGGCTTTTTTTCACTGTGACACCACATCCTTTCAAAAATATTTATGTGTTTTTTAACTGATTTACCTATGGCTTATTTTTTGTGTAATGAGTTGTTCACTTTTACCACCTCATTAATGCAGCAAGTTGTCAGTTCAGACATTTTGCATAATTGGAAAATCCCTCATGTAGGCTCACATGAAGAATATTAAGAATCTGATCACTGCACAATGCTTCGTGTATTTTGGATTTTACTGCAAAGGTACCAAAATAAAGTTAAGGACTTGACCGACTGACATCTTGAGGCTAAAAGAAGAAATCCATTCTTGTATTATTGGTATAATACAAAAGCTACTTGAAGGCGAACCACTGAAATATAAACCTACACATGCCATTTCATATTTGGACCCATCAGCAGATTTAAATCAAGAAACAGCTGCATAAAGATTGACATTGTGACTTTAAATTCTCTTTCTGGTGAAAATTTGTGTTTGTGTCAAACAACAATTTGTCAATATTTGTAACGATGCTCATATTCAAAAAGAAAAAATTGGCATTTTTCAAAATAAGTGAAAGTTGTTTGGATGAACCTCATTACATTTCCACAAAATAATGTTGTAATATTGTAGATTTTCTTAAAATAATGTCAGTACTTTCGCCTGGAAATGCTGTTGTGGAAAGAGGTTTTTCAATAAACTCTGAATGTATTTCCAGAATTGATGCTCACTCTGTAGCAGCATGTGCGCTGATATGAAACTTCCCGTCAGATTGAGAATGTGTGCCGGAGCTAGACTCAAACTTGAGTAGGCGGTGACGTACTGGCAGAAATGAGGTTTGGGGTTTGAGTCATGCACGGGTAGTTCAGATAAGAGCACTTGCCCGAGTTCGAGTCTTGGTCTGGCACACAGTTTTAATCTGTGAGGAAGTTTTTGCGTGTATTGTTGAGAGTTAGAGTGAAAAGTATGCTTGCTCATAATGCTTGCACAGTGTTGACAATTTTAAAATCAACAGAAGTTTAATTCTGTCTATGTGTAATGCAAGTTGCTTGTACGTAGATGACAAAAGAAGCAACTACGTGAAACTGAAAAACAACAAGAACAAAAATTATCCAGAAAAGGAATGAAATCTGAAAATAATGTGTTACAATCCCTGAAAACAAAAGAGTCAGCTGAAGCACCTAAAATTATGTTATAAATTGATGTTTGAGAAAGTATACATCGGTAAGTGTGCTAAAGAATGGCCGGTCAATGTCAAACCTGCAGGGTAGCTAATGCAGATGGGCAGGGATATGCAGGGTGTATGGTGTACCTTTTACACACACTTGATCACTTGTCTTGACAGACTTGATGGGATGAAAAATAAGCTTTCTTGACAAACATTCAAACTGTCACATCACCAAGTAATCATTGATGAGTCGCCACAGTTTATTCAAATATAGCTAATACACAGTTCTCTAACTTCATCTTGCATAGTGTAAGCGTAATGACAATTTGTTGCAAAAGGAATTTTTTTGTAAAGAAATCAATGTAAGATTATGAATACCTTAACAAAATTCGATGAGAAACTTCAAGTTTTCTTTCAAGATTAACTCTAACATTCTACCATCATTAATCCATGAGATGTGACTGTGGATTTTAATCTGTCTGTTCTGTGTCACTTTTTTCATGTACTGGCCGTTTAACCCTTCAGTTGACCCTAATATGTATGGCTTAAACAAACAGCTAGTGTTGCATAAATGCAACCATGTTACATTTTGATGTGCACTATCCTTCAGATGATCACTCCACTTGGTCAGTCATGCTGTATGTGGTGTACAACTTGACATGGTTCATATCGGACATCATATATTTTTAAAACAAGCAATTTGTTCTTTCTAGTGTAGTATGTATGCCTAACCCAATACAGTAAATATAATACATGACAACAATGAATTTGAAAATTCAAATTTGGTGGCCACCATGATGTTAGTACAAAGAATAAATTGCTTTTCTGCTAATAGATTCTGAAATTATGTAAAGCCTCAGTTGCATTACAATAGGTATCAGCCAAAAGCAAGTAAATGTCTGGCCATAGTGAGGTTTAACGTGGCAAAAATTGGGGAAATGTGCAATTTCATGTTCACTATTTTCGTTTGCTTTTGTTATATAATTTAGAACACTTGCTCCCCACAGAATTTGAAACAATAGAATTACTGAAGTAATCTGTAAACTAATTTTGTATAGCTATCGTATAAACTGCCTTGTATTGTCCTTAATGGGGCCGTCAGTGGTGCCTCAACCCTACTTATGTTAAGCTACCATGGAACATGTCATATCCCAGTCAGTTTACTGCACTAACTGTAACACTTTCAGAACAAAAGCCACTAAACATTACATGCAGTACGTGTGTGTGAAGCTACAGTTAGGGAATGGGACAACTTTGCTTTACACCCTTTATGTGTAAAATCTTAACCACTTTCACTAGGCCCAAATATAATGAGAATTAAAACATGTCTAAAGTGCGAAAATTACGGAACAAACCAGAGTCGAACACCTTAATCTCACAGTCCATTCTCTGTTGTGTACAAAATTGTTTCTTGTGATACGTACTAACACTGCATACAACATAATGATTTAAGTTTGTCACAGGAATAACTCTTTATTACTAATCTGGAGGGATATCGAAAAAGCTGCATAAGTGTATGGCTTTGAATATATCCACAAGAAACTAAACTGAAACTCTCAAAGGAATGTTACATTGAACTGTTACAAATTATTTTTCTACTGGCTTTACGTGATTTTTTCGCGGCATAGACACTGCCATTTTTTTGTTATAAGATAAATGATCATTTAACGACAAAATAAACAAATAATTGTAGCGAGCAACAAAGTTCGTCAAGACATATATTCATTAAACTAAGTGCTACAAATTACAAAAATATCAGTGGATCTAAACAATACGTGAATGTTCCAGCATGATAAGCACACGCGTATTGAAAAATGGACCACGTTATGTTTACCTCCCTTTTTTCACAAAAATAACAGCAGTGACAAAATACACCATTGCACTTCTTATAAAAACGTAACGAAACATTCCACTAGTATAGTTGAGAAATCGTCAAAAAGCTGTTGCCAAACAGGTGTTTTGTCTTCCTCTCCTTAGTAATCGTACCACTAAAAGACTGTCGGTGCAAGGAAAACAGGTATTTACTGATGATGCGTAATTTTGTTGCTCATAAAAAGAGTTGTCAACACGTTTCACCTGGCCGCATGTAAAAACGGTAACTATCGTACTAACATAAGGAATTTCGCAGTAACTACGTTAACTGTATATCTACATGTGAAAAGGCAACATGACAAGACTATTTATTGCTAAAATTAATGCCTAATTTCAGTTATAAATGAGAAAAACAATAACTATCTGAAAAGATTGGCCCGTGTGCATTCCATGTTATTGAAGATGACGTGTAAACACCAAAGATAAAGTTGTCCACGCCAGGTTCATCCAAAGCGAAGCAATCCTATTGGCTCTAGCTACCTTGAAATTCTATCGGTTGGTCTCGTTTCGAGCCGTGCTGTCCCCAACGGCAAGTCACCGTGCAACGCCAAAGGCAATGCTCGCGCCGCACGCGCCCAAGCTTGACTGCCAGCACACATGTCACTGGGCAGAGACAGCGCCACCCACTGCCAGGAGGCGCGATCGAAAATCGATCGGGAATACCGCCGCCACGGCACAGTGAGCTACTGAAAAAGTACAATATCTCAAACACTTCGATTGTCATAATGAGATTCGTAATCGTGAGACAAATTAATGCACTATGTCAATACCACTGAATAAGCATGGTAAGCAATTTCTATTTTGAGAGTGGGAGTTAACATTAATCAAAACTAATCAGGGACCCACACAACAGACATATAACGCTCAGAATACTTTACACTGTACAGAAGGTATAACACTTTTAAAAATTGGTGGAATTTTGAGATTTTTTTTAATGCAATGTTTAGTCCATGGCACGTTAACATGAAAGTAGAAAATTTCACTGGGCGTCCACAGAAACTGAGAAAGAAATATATACCAGCATGTCTCACCAAACTTCTTGACCTTAATAGTTGCCACTACATAACAATTTTATAATTAGATCTCGGGAAATGAAAAAAGAGAATTATTCTAGTCCAGTGGTAGCACAAAGAAAAGCCGAACCTCATTGTGAACTGTTTATCAAACCCTGTTACAGTAAAACCTAACACTTAAATGAAAGTAGACCAAGCACAATTTAACAGAGCATTTAAGTAAAAGACAAACGTCGTTATAAATGTAAAGTAGTATGAAAAACCAGTAAACATCTTTATCAAACATCGTAACCATCATATATCACATAGTCATATTTAGGTACATAAGTAACCAATAATGTAACCCAGTAAAGCATACAAAAAACAGATGACTAAAGTAGTAGTCACAGAATAAACCATTATCATTCGTTTTTCTTGTATTACAAAGACAAAGAAAAAAAAACTAAAGTAATACCTTATTCTGCATCCAAAGCTGCCCTTACAGAATTGCATAGGCGTTTCATGTTTTGTTTCATATTTACTTATTTCTCGAGATTGAAGGCCTACGGGATATTAATAACGAAATTCTTTGAAATAAAAATGAATTCATATTGTGATCAAAGACTGAAATAAATAACATTTGAGAGTATTGGATCACTGTTTGTATACGCGACCATGTCGCAGTTGGTGAAACATTCCACCGTGAATGTCCTTATTCTTGCCTCTAAGTTGGCATCAACATTATGTAACCGAGTTTTCATTGTACCAGTAACAGAGGTGGTATTTAGGTCAAACCATTTTCGCTCTGTCTCCCGTTCCTTTTCCCTTTCTTTTTGTTCCCTTGCTTGTCTATCACGTTGTTTTCGTAATTTATAAGCTTCCCTTTCCAGTTTCTCCTGTTCTCTTCCTTGAAAAAAAATTCTCATCATTTCAACCATAGGAAATTCTCCCGCTTGCTGTGATGATGATTGCTGTGACGATATGTCACGCACACTATCATCGTCTGCAGTTCTCTCCATTCGTGAATCGGATCTACCTGTTCCCGTTCACGAACGTAGTGGGTATGACTTGACAACTGTGTCATCACCATCATCCACACTGTTTGCCGGCTTGCCTCTGTAATCTGCCATGTTTATTTTCAAGTTTGTGATGTAACTGCTCAAAGAAATCTTTCGCGGCACGCCGGTCGTCAACTGTGAGATGCGCACACTGCGATGCTGCCTGATAGTCAAACGTCACACCATGGTAGCTGACAATTGCAGAGCTATACCGGGTAGAAGACAAGATGGCACCTAGCTTTGAAAATAAGTGACAATCACCTACTAGACACTGATTCTTACTATTATGGCATCAATCTTGTGTTCTTAACCGTAGCAACAATGAAGATGCTAATAATGCTAACAAACTTTGCATGAAGAGATGATCAGAAATGAATTCTAACTACGTAGATAAGCAATTCTTCAAGGAAATTAATAGCAATAGGTTAAAATGAAGCAGTAAGGAAAGAAATTCCCGAAATCAGTTTTTTTGATACAAGACGCGAAATTCTATGCGTAATGTAATCTGTACTTACATCCGTCGTTTTGCGCACTTCTGTTATTTTTCGAAATTTTTTTATACTTTCACGGTTTTGTTCAGTACATCCTTTACGGCTTCCCGATCTCCACCGGATGATGTCATGAAACAATAACAGAACACATTAAATTTTTTTATTAGGTCCCTGTTCGGGCGCCACATCTAGTATGATAAAAGAAAAAAAAATATTACAGGTATTTCAATTTTATCATTTTTAATCTGATATAGTTATATATATATATAACTATAACTATATATATATATATATATATATATATATATATATATATATATATATATATATATATATATATATATATATATATATATTGTGTTTCATACTAGATTGTTGTGTTCCCAGTTTGGCACAGCTTTGCCACGGGAAACACGGAAGAGGCCGAAGACGTCCACCTTCTGGTCGGCTCCTGATCGCTGTCAGAAGGAGGTTAGGTTTCGATTACGCAAAGGCTTCAATTACTTGGAAAAGAACAACCAGGATTCCTTTACGTAATCAGTATGAATTTTATAATTACCTAAGGGACCTTTAACAATGAACAATAACAAAAAATTGCATTTTCAAATGAAATCATTAATAAATGGGGCAGCTATGAGTTGTATAGATGACAAGGAGCGGCCTTCTGTCTACGACCAGGATGCCGCAGTATTCTCTGGTGTAGTAAAGGCTGTTTGACATTTATAAAGATACTATGATATGGGGGTGAAAAAAATATAAAGGAAAAGAATAGAATAAGAAGTCTGGTAAACACTAAATATATTCAAATAATTCTCACAAGCAATTAGGTCTTATTTATAAACAATATAATTTACATAAGTAATTTTCTGCCTGTATAGTGCGGTCAGATTTCAGCCTGTCCTGTTCCTTCTTGGTTCACGTTTTTGTCACAAATTACAGTCATTACTTTTCTCCTTCCTTCGGGACAATTCTTGCACCGGTCAACACCTTCATAACAATAACTTGCCGATTTAGAGTATCGAACGTAAATTACTTGAATTTTATTAATTAATAACTATTGTCTGCACGCTGGTAAGACCGCTCACTTGTATGGCTTAAAGGCGACCTTCTTTACGCTTTCACATTGCAAGCAGAAGCACGATAAAATCTGAAGATCTACAAAGCTTTTTTTATTTATTTAGATCGAAGCGGAACGCTCAGTTCTGCTTCTGTTAAAATGTTTCTTTGACTGCGCAATCGATGTATTAGCGTTCGCGCTAGATGCGCATCTTTACAGATATGTAAATTATTTAAAACAATGTCTTTCAAAGCATAGATCTCACCTCATAAGTTGATCATTTAATACACAGCTAGGTGAATGCCTTTCCAAGGGTACTCACAGCTTTCATACGACGGGAAGCCTAATAATATTACAACACCTTCTCATATTTTCATAATACCAAGTAACTCATAGAAAGATGGCCATTTTAGAAATTTGACTAACAACAATAAAAGTCACGAGAAATGTGCAATCATGATTCTCTAAAACCTGTAAAGTTTAAACATTAAATTAGGTAAGAATTCCTTTGTTGTTGCCACATTTTTCAGCAGTTTTTACACAGGAACTGCTGTGTCTGGCGTTTCAAACATGTTCCCTTCTCAAACAGATATCAGTTATTAAACAGAGGGTATCACACTCTTCAGTGATCTAAAACACACAGAAAAGCAAGTATAATAAAACATGCCTGAAAATAGAATGAGCAATTAAAACCTTTTACACTCTAAAATAAAGGAACTCTTTAAACAAAACCTTCTTGGGAAAAGATGGTGAACCTTTTTGTGTAACATAATTTGTAATACAAGTAGCGATGCTAGAATGGGAATTAAATCAGATAAAAATCTGACCTTTGACTGTGGCTTAATTGAAGAAGATTTTAGCAATAGCTAGAAAAAATACTATAGATAAAAGAAATAAATAAAACTTTCACAAAATAATATTTAAAAAGCAGCAAGTCTTAAATGAATCGCAGGCTACCCAAAATCTTTCTCTCTGAAAAGATCCAGTACACTAATCTTAACCAAGAGGAAAATTTTGAACAGAAAATGAAACTTTTATCAGTCTTTCTCGTAGCGATGTCACTCTTCACTTGGTTGTTGGGAGTATTTCTTATGAACTCGGGTGATTTTCACAGGGGAGTTCTTTCATCACCTTTTATTATCACTGCACTATAATTGCGGATCACCTTTTCACATTCTGGTGGAAAACAATGGGAATTTCACTTTTTGAAGGGGGAAGTGATATATCTTGACTCGACGATCCATTGGGTCGTGTCGGGAGTCAGGAAAGTTGATGACTGATTTAATGACGAATGTGTCAGTTTGTTGGCTGTCTTAATCTCATTCCAATTCATGTCTCAGCACATGAAAATACAGAGAAAAAAATCTGTATTAGGTATTGCTCATTAACTAGTATCTTAATCTAAGGGAGTATGAAGTAAGAATTTGAGACAATAAAAATTACTATACAGACTATACACATATATATTATATATTATTCATGGTTTATATCTAGGTTTCACATTCTTTCATTAGCAAGCCTGAGTAAAACACATTTCGTCTTGTACAGGTCTTTCTTAAGCAATGTATTTAGCAATATTGCCGTATCAATTTCATAATTAGGGAAAAGTCATCATGTGTGTCCTTTTTATGTAAATATAGTAAACTCGTGCATAGTTTATTAACCGTTTTATTATTTTTATTTCCATTTTCATCTCAAATCTGGAGCATGCTCACGCCCGTTATGGAGAGGAATGCTTATTGTTGAGCTCGGACCGGCGAGCAGTCACTGAATGTTGCCACAGTGATTCACAGTCACGCGGTTTAACAGCGTTGGCAGTCCGCGTCCTGCACGAGGCAGATAGTTTAGTGGCTACCAGTCGTTTATAACTTGTGCATTCTGTTGAATCCTGGGTACTGGAGCAGCTATTCAAGGCGACATGGTCAACCTGGACGGTAAATTGACTGCACCAGCGACGAAGAACCATCGTCGATGAAAATGACTACGTTTACCCATTGCAGTGAGTACAATAGCTTGTATATCCTTTGTCTGATAACCACTGTATCGTCGTTGCAGCGTGAGAATACTTATAATGCTTCTTCACCCTCGGAATATCCGACGTGTCCATAAGTTTATCTCAGTTTTGATTCATACAAGAGACAACTAGTTTTTCGTGTCCATACATGTGTCAGATTACGATTTTACACGCACCAATTTATATATGTGTCCATCATTTTGTCATTAAGTGAGTCATACGCAGCAGTCAAAAATGGTTCAAATGGCTCTGAGCACTATGGGACTTAACATCTATGGTCATCAGTCCCCTAGAACTTAGAACTACTTAAACCTAACTAACCTAAGGACAGCACACAACACCCAGCCATCACGAGGCAGAGAAAATCCCTGACCCCGCCGGGAATCGAACCCGGGAACCTGGGCGTGGGAAGCGAGAACGCTACCGCACGACCACGAGATGCGGGCACGCAGCAGTCCATACGTATCCATATAGGTGTCTTTATACCACAGAGTAGCACAGATAATGTTAAAATTACTGCCGGTAAGAATGCTAAAGAAGAAAACTACAATAGGATAATGCAAAGAAATAAAAGATACGAAGATAGGTAATAGGTGAAATAATCAGTTTAGCAAATTAATTCGTTGGCTACACCGCTTTTAATGTCAACCACGCCGCATATATTGACTTCAGTATTAAAATGTCGCACAAATCCACTTCCAAAGAATCGTCAAATATACCTCAAAATCACGCCATGCTGACATAGCAAGCCGGCCGGAGTGGCCGAGCGGTTCTACACGCTACAGTCTGGAACCGCGAGAGTAACGAAATCGACCCACCGTGTTTGCTGATTCGGTACATAGGTGCGAATAAATCGATTAAATTCTTTGAAGATTCATTCTGTCAGGTTACTTTGGGATCTAAATCTTGAAATTGGAATACCATTACTAGCAAGAAACAGCCTCCACTCTTTTCCAACGAATTTTGAAGCATTATGAGACAACATGGTTTCCGGATTACCAAAACGAGGAAAATAATCCTTTTCTATTCGTCTTATTAAAGATTTTGCACTGGAAGACTTCATCGCGTATAAACGCACGCGCTTAGTGAAGAGGTCTAGCAAAACAGCAAGATACTTAGCACCTCCTCTTCCTCTCGGAAGTGGACCTGTGTAGTCGAGACTGACTATTTGGCTAGGACGCTTAGTGTAGATGGGATTCAAAGGTATGACATTCCAAAGATTAAAGGGCTTTGCCTTCTGACAGGTTCAACAAGTGCTTAGCAGTTTATGAATTCTCTTATGCAGATTGGGAACGTAGCAATAGGCAGAAATCTTTCTTTTACACTTCTCAGGGCCATAATGTCCCCAGGATAGGTGTGTGTACCATATGAGATATTCAACGTACTCCTCAGGAATACAAACACACCATTGCTCCGTCAACATAGATGTGCGATGAAATAAAACACCATTGTGTGATTTATAAAATTTCGACAAATGATGGTTGGCTTGTAGAAGCTGTTTGACTCTCTTCCATTTACGGTCGCTTTCTTGCAGATTACCCATCTGTTGGCAAAGATGTAGAAAATAATCACGATTCAAGGGATCAAGGTGTATCTTGTGATTGGAAACCTGTTCTACAAGTTCCGTATGCTCCGGCGTACCTTCCGGCATGCGTGACAATGCATCTGAAACGATGTTGTTCTTGCCTTACACGTAAACAATTTCGAAATTGTACCCTTGCAGAAATAGGTACCAGCGAGTAAGTCTCGGATGATAGAGCGCACGCGAGAGGAGAAAACTAAGAGCCTGATGGTCGTAATATACTTTGATCGGATGACCATAAATGTAATAATTGAAACGGCGTAACGCCCTTACAACTGCCAATCCTTCTAACTCCGTAACAGAGTAAGATATCTCGCACTCCGTCAGCACACGACTGGCGAAACTATCTGTCCTAATCTCCTCTTTATCTCCACCTTTTTTAAGCTGGAACAAACAAGCGCCCAAACCTTGAAATGAGGCGTCAGAATTCTGAGTTCGTATCTGGGTGAGTGAGGATATTGCTATTCAGAAGAGCTTGTTTGAGTTTTTCAAAGGCTTGTTGACATTCAGAGGTCCATAACCAATGAACGTTTGTCTTTAGTAGATTGTGCAACACTGGATGGTTCATGGATTTATTTGGTATAAAGCGACGAAAGAAAGACGTTAACCCTAGAAAACCCTTTTAATTGTCTTTTGGTAGAGGTCACAGGGAAGTTCCTTATAGCAAACAGTTTGTTAGGATTGGGAAAAATTCGCTCAGAAGAGATGATATGACCATGGAATTTTACTTCTTTTTTTACAAACTTTGATTTCTGTAAATTGGCAGTAACGCCAAAGTTAGCAAACATCACGAAGATTTTTCAAATTAAGTGAAGATGTTCCTCCCATGAAGTCGAGGGTACGAAGAGATTATCGACATAGACAGTTATTTTATACAGTAAATCATGACCTAAGACATGGCCAAATCCGGAAATAAAGACAGCTGAACTAATATTCAAGCCAAAGGAAACAACACAAAATTGATATGACCGACCCGCAAAGATAAAGGCCGTGTACTTCCTTGAAGATGGCGATAACTTCACCTACCAATAGCTACTTCGAAGGTCGATGGAGGTTAGAAATTTGATACCATAAAACCTTTTTAGTTGCTCCTCCAATGCTTCCGGTCGGGTACACACAGTAACAATAATTTTGATGATGTTCCTAGCGTCTAGAACAATCCTAACACTTCCGTCCTGTTTAAATATAGACAATAATGGGCTCGAATATAGAGAGTCAGACGGCTCAACTATTCTCCAGTTTAACATTTTGGGGCTTTCCTGTCGTACTGCTTCCTTGCGGGATTGCGGAACTGCATAGGTGGTTTTACAGGAGGTGCTGTGGGGCTTAACTTTCATGTCGAATACACAGTTGGCTATGATTCCCGGTTTCTTAGAAAAGACATTGATAAACTGTGTCAACAGGTCGTATAGTTCCTTTCTTTGTCGGTCACCTAATCCATCAGATTCATTAGCCTTCATCAGTAATTCTTCATGTGTTGGTAATAAGTCAAAGTCTTTGTCCGTGTCTCCTGACTCGTCTAAATAATTGAAACACTGTTGTCGAGACGTGAGCTTGCGGAGCTTTATTTTATGTTATTGGCTGGACAACTTAACTTTGGCCCTCATAAGTCGAATCACTATACTCTTATCACTGCATCTGAGAGTACATGTACACTAGACAGCAGAAAAAGTGGGTCTCCTCTGAATTCCAACGTGTAGGTTGCACCTGACTGTATGCAACCAACATAGCATATCTGTGTTGCACATCGTCGCAACCCTACACAGTACAGTCATTGTAAGATACACAATGGATACCGCTAGAGACTACTAGAGAACACCGGTCTTTATGACAGCCCGTCCAGATGTAAAGCAACACCATGATAGTACAGAAGAGAGCAGACAGTCCTTAACGTTTGTAAACTAAACTTAATTACAATAAGTGACATTTCAAACGTTATGGGACAACTAATTTTGTCACATAAATCGTTCAGTAATCCTTAGGCACAATTAAATATTTGAGACAGTATATGGATTTATAAAGTTGTATGGCAATTGGAAACAAATTCCTTGCTGTCCAAAAGGTTTACCCAACACATGCTGAACGTCGTTCAACGTTTAATGGGGAGTGGTTTCGCATCAACTTTATGTAATACTAAGCAGTTAAAAGAAAACGTGATTAACGGCGGCAAGCACTCTACGGAAATCCCAACATTAACAGCGAATCACAAGTAATATCATTGTTCATATTACTCATCAACAGTGGCTTGTACACAAACTTGTACTTTGAATGACATGACCAACGTCTTCGTTCTGGATCTGGAATGCAAACCCAGAACATAAAGCCATTGTTAACCAAGCAAAGCTTTGTACCTTATCGAGACTCGAGCACTAGGCAGAAAGAGACGTCAAATATTGTCGTTTGCACCAGCATCAGTTATCAATTCTCAACTTGAACGTCAATGAGGATAATGTTTGTACGAAACCAGGAACCCTAACATGACAATTACCTTCTTGGTAATTAACCTTGAAAGACGTTGTACAGTGTTGCATAATCAAGGAACAAAGGATGCACATGTTTAAAATTAAAATGACATCATGTAATACTGGTGACAAGAATGCGAACCCAGCACCTAATCGGATTGTTGAATAAGTACGTAAAATCAGAATGTTGATATCACAGTTTGTCACCAGTAGTGAGGTAGGAACCTAAAATGACGACTGAAGTTGTATTACCTGACCGGGATTCGAAATGGCTCTGAGCACTATGGGACTTAACATCTATGGTCATCAGTCGCCTAGAACTTAGAACTACTTAAACCTAACTAACCTAAGGACTTCACACAACACCCAGTCATCACGAGGCACAGAAAATCCCTGACCCCGCCGGGAATCAAACCCGGGAACCTGGGCGTGACCGGGATTCGAACCCGGCGCCTACCGCCGTCGTTGTCTAACCAGGAACAGACGAGACTGAGAGTCGAACACCGCACACATGTTTATGAAGACACGTTAATAATCAAATTCGTATTCAGTAGTAGCTAGGAGTAGCATGTTTAGTTGCAAACCTTAAGGCCTTTCTCAAAAAAAAAAAGGTGCAAATGGCTCTAAGGACTATGGGACTTAACTTCGGAGGTCATCAGTCCCCTAGAACTTAGAACTACTTAAACCTAACTAACCTAAGCACGTATTGTTTCAGAGAAACTGAGTACATGTTATAAGTGCACAAAAGTCTATTATATACTACGTATATACTACTATTTGGAGAAGCTGCCGCCAAACCTGTTTACTTTTATATTCCGCTTAGCTGTCGTGGTTGAATACACGTTTTCTTAAGGCTACATCTAATGCAGAGCGCTTACAAGAAAGAATAGTTTCCTGCTTCATGCTACTGCTAGCTAGGTGAAATATTTTGTGGTAACTATGTTTAAAATAAATGTATTTTTGAACGTATTGTTCGTCAAATATTTGTATGAATCGTCAACTGTAGGTGTGCCTGCACATGCTATAGCATAACAGCTGTAGCTGCGTTAGTTTATACTACAGACTTGGGTAGGTTAGGTGTAACTTTTGATCCTTCAAGGGGTGATCGTGGCCTTGCGGCCCGGGTCTGTACTAGCCGCGGCTCGCGAGCTACGGGCCAGCCAGGCTGGCCGAGGCGAGACGGAAGTGAGCGAGCTGGCGGTGGCGTTGGTGGGTCAACAGCCCGGAACGAGCCAGCATGGCTGCGCCGCATGCCTCTGCCTCTGCCGCTCCGTTTGACGTAAATATGTTTACCTCCTCTCCTGGAATCAGTATAAGAGCAGCAAGCAGAAATACACATCAGGCTGTCTGCCATAATGGCTCACTGGGAGAGGTCTAGTCGAGATGTCGCTCTCACTGAAGAAAGAGGATGTTCCATCAGAGAAGCTGGCAGACGGTATGGCGTACCACATACCACTGCAATGAGATGGTGGAGGATCTGCCTTGAAAGAGGCACCACCAATGGGGCTCCTGGCTCAGGCATGAAGAGAGTGAGCTCACAGCAGGAAGACAGGGACCTAGTGTCTAGGAGCAGAGAAAATCCCTTCCTGAACGCGAAGCTGTTGCGGCGGGAGACCAACTTCCCCGGCTCCAGTGAGACGATTCGCTGAAGGCTGAGAGACGCTGGACTGCATGCACAACGATCTGCCGTGAAACAAGAGCTCAGTGAAGACAACGTTTTATGCTGGCTAGCATTGGCGGAGCTCCATATGAGGGCGTCGTGGGACAATGTCATTTTCACTGATGAGAAGGTGTTTTCCACCAGTAACGACGGTCCATGAATCGTTTACAGGATGCAAGGGTCTCGCCATCGACGCGAATATGTAACCACGACGAGAAGAAGTGGCTGGCTATCTGTTACCTGCTGGGGTTGGATTTCTGCGAGAGGGGCGGGAATTCTTCACACGACAGAAGGAACTCTAGACAGCGTGCAGTATGTCCACATATTGGAAAATGTGATGATTCCGTAAGTGCGAATGCTGTACACAGAAGGGGACGTCACATTGCAAGAGGACCATTGTCCCATTCACAAGTCTGCATTTGTTCAGCAGCGGCTCTCCAGGATTGGCGTCAACGTCATGGACTGGCCGCCACGGTCGGCTGATATGAACCCCACGGAAAACATGTGGGCTGAGGTCGCCAGAACATTAACAGAGAACTGGCCACGAAACCAACCAACTACTGCGGACGCTCTTTGAGACTGAGTCCTGGAAGCCTGGGAGAAAGTTGCTTCTTCAGGCTGTTACATCCGACGCCTTATACGTTCTATGCCAAGACGCATGATAGAAGTACAAAATAATGAAGGATTCTGGATAAAATATTAGAGTCCTTAAAATGTTTTCTTATGTCTTCTTTTTCGTCATTTTTCCTCATTAGGAGCTAGTGAAAGATCGCGTGGCAACAGAAAAGATACAATATGGGTTAGTTTTCCTTTGAGCTGCCTTTTTAATTCAAGTGGGTTTCTTTTGAATATACAGTTTGTTAAATGTTCTACTTTGATTTCATTTATACCCTATCTAGATACTTACAAACTAATCAGCGTAGATGGACTGAGTCACAGTAGTTTTTATTATTTCAAATACATCTCTCTCTTCCCTTCCATCCATGAATACACCCTCCATCCTCCACACAATACGCAAACGATTTAATATTATGTGTACTCGTTGTTAATATCTCCTCTATTCTCTCTCAAACACACTCTCTCTCTCTCTCTCTCTCTCTCTCTCTCTCTCTCTCTCTCTCTCTCTCTCTCTGACACTACCGCCGCAAGTGCCCTAGTAGTGCCCTTCTATTTCATTCCCCCAAAACTTTATAAACAAATCTAGGGGTTTCCATCGACGCTACATTTTCTCTTCTAATTGCTGCTGTCTTTACTCTCTGTCATTCTTCTCAACACCTATGAAACCGTATTCTTTGATCTCCCCTTCCCTATAACCCATTCTTCGTTCTGAAAACAGTCCCTCCTTATCTCTCGGTCCTAAGATAAAACGAACTGTGGCACACATCTAAGTAAGCAAAAACTCTGCAACCATTTCACGCTTATATTTTGCACTTCTGCACTTCTATCCATTCCCAGATCCCGCTCTCCTTCCTGTTACCCGTCACTTGACGTCTGCATCTACATCTAAATGAATACTCTGCAATTGATAATTATGTGCTTGGCAGGTGGTTCTGTGGCCTGTTGGATTAATCTTGTACTGATGTGTAAAACGTGTAGGTTCACATCTCACGTCAGGCGAAGATTTTTAACGCACACAAGTAACTCTCCTTCACCCCTAGCAACGCCAAGTTCAGAACGCCAGTAAGCTCCGTAGTTCAATATCCACAGTAAAGATAACATCCCTTCGCTGCCGACTGGGGCAGAGCGGCATTCGTTTGAGCTGTGACAGATGGAGAAACCCCGGAAGGCAGAGACTCTGTCACCCGCAAGCCGTCGTAAACTAGAAAACGTATTTCATTTAATGAACCAATGGTCATGCAAGTTCACAAGGCTCTTACTTTATTTGAAACTGAGACGTTGAAAATTGTGGTTCTGGACTGGGATTCGAATTTGATTTCACTGTGTTCCCCAAGATTGCAAACTCTTCTAGGCCTCCTCGAAAGGCACCTATCTGGTTTCGAATCCTGATCAGCACAAAATATTCATTATTTCATTTCAAGCCCTAGTATGTGCACTCCGAACTACTAGTGAAAAATAGTAGCATTTTCAACGTCTCTTCGTGCGTTGTCAGCTGTAGCGTGTTCGTTTCAACTCACAGCCACATGATGAGCTTTTTATCACAACATAACAAGATCAAGCGTTTCCCTACATCTTTTCAAGTTCAAACTTTCCTCTCCATCCTACTGGCGAAAACGGATTTGGGTTTAACGTTGTCTTCGTTGTAATCACAAACGACGATATGTTGTGGATTCAACTTCTAGCCAGCAGAGTATTTTCCATCACATCATTGAAAGTACGAACATACCACTCCTAGCTATTATTGGAAAAGAATTTGATAGTTGAAATGCCTTCATGACCACGTGTGCGGGGTTTGAATTCCATTCAGCACAGAACTTTTCGTCGCTTGATGTCTAGCTAAACATGAGCACAGCTCGCTACTGGTGAACCAACAGTAGCTATCGTCTGTTCCTGGCTAAAAAAAGACGGCGCTAGATGCTGGGTTCGAATCCCAGTCAGGCAAAAACAATTCTATCGTCATTTAAGGTTCCAACATCTCGGTATTGGTGAAAACATTTGATATTTAACTTCTGATTTTATGTATTTCGTTAACAAACCGATTAGGTGCTGGGTTCACATCCCTGTCACAAGCTTTACGTGATGGCATTTTAATTTTAAACCTGAGCATACCTTGTTCCTTGTGAATGACACCATATTAATCGTCGTCGGGGGTAGTTCCCATGAAGGTAACTGTTATGACAGGATTCCCAGTACAGTACAAAAATTTTCGTCATTTATTTTCAGGATCTGAATTGATAACTGATACTGGTGCAAACGTCTATACTTCACGTCTCTTTATGCCTAGTGATCGGGTTTCAATAAGGCCCAAATAAAGCTTAGCTTAGTTAGCAATGGCTATAGGTGCTGGGTTTGAATCCAGGTCCAGAACTACGATGTTGGTCATGTCATTTAAAGTTCAAATATGTGTTCACGTAGCTGTTGGTGTGTTACGAGAACAATGATATTACTGGTGATTCGCTGTTAATGTTGAGATTTCTGTACAGTGCATGTTGCCGTTAATCGCATTTTTTTACTGGTTCGTCCAATACCCAGTTTCCAGAGCCACTCGCCGTTGAGCAACGTTCGGCACTTGTATGGAAAACCTTTTCGAGAGCGAAAAACTTTTTTCCAATTGCTGTACAGCTTTGTAACTCCATATATTGTCTCAAGTATTTAATTTTGACTAAGGATTTCTGTACGATATGTGTAAAATAATCCGTTTTCTCAGAACTTTTGGAATGTCACTTGTTGTAATTAAGGTTAGTTTATGAGTGTTATGGGGTGTCTCATCGCTAAGAACGTGTTTTGTAATATGTTTTGTATGACGATAGTAGTTGACGCTTAGACTGACTGCCATAAATATCTTTGTACTCTAGTGGTCTCTTGTGGTACCCATTGTGTGTAGTCAAACGACTGTACCCCACGGTGTTTTGGTGTTTAGAGGACCCGCAACACAGCTACGTTATGTTGGTTGTATTCGGCAGTGACCCACTTTTTTTGCTGTCAAGTGTACCTGATGTTTGAAGCCACATCCAAATTAGGGCAGTGTTGCTAAGCTTAAACTACTATGTACTATTGGCGTCTTTAATTTCTCTTTAATACACTGGCTTTATGTAGTAAATTTTCTCTCGTACACAGAACATTTCTGTGAATGCCGCATACTACTTTTGTTTCGATGCTTCGATGTAAATATCGAAACTTGCAGCTGCTGTTTTGGAGATTATCTACTTACGGTTCTGGCGCGAATATTTAGCAGCTTTCAGCTTAGTCAGTATTGGTAACCTACGTCGTTGTCAGGTCGTAAGGAACCGATAGCACCCATTTGTTCTGACATATTATGCTTAACCATTCCTCAGCATACACCATAACGTCACACCCTATGTTAGTCTTGTGCCACTGACATATATTGAAACCAAAAATAAAACCGACGAAATCAATATTGTAACTTCGTCTTATTTATTTTTGTGCATGTTATTCAGCTCTCGCTGTGTGCACTGCGTTATTTGGGAAGTAAGGACGCGTCTCTCGTTAGTAACGGTAGCAAACTTTTGCCCACGGCTGAATCTCCGTTTGCAAACCAGACACGCTATCAAATCGGGTCCCCCTATATAATGAGGCGAAGATGTAATTTGACAAACTCGTTTAGATGTTCTACTTTTTACTTCCATTGGTTAGAGGAATCAACTGAAAGTACATAGTGCTGTCTCCCTTAACTGACAGAAAACACAATAAGAAATGTTACGTGCTTGTGATTAATCTACTGCTAACTAAAGTCCTTCATCTCTCATCGTCGTAATCACATTTCTCTCCGCATCACAGCTTTGTAATTCGTGAGTATGAGATAAACGAACAATTAAAATGATGCGACGTTTATTAGTTTCCGCGTGAACAGCTGGGAACGGAGCTGCTCGCGACGGCATACTTGCGTCAGACGCCGTCCGTATTCTTGGCGAGTTAAACTTGAATAACAATTCTAGGTTTCTTTGAAAACGTCCGTCGTCTTTTCTTTTCGGGACCGTATCACTGCCGCCGCGCTGCTAGAGAAGGTGTCGATGTCTGCGACGCTGTTTCCCCACAACGAGACAATAAATTCGGCCAGTTGCTCTGACGCTAAGACAATAGGCGCTGTCCAGGTTGGAACTACTGTTGCTAAATCTGTTCTCCGAGGCCTCTCTGATGACAGAAAATGCAAAGCTCTTTTATTACGTAAAACAATATCTGCATCCCTCGATATTGCGTTGATAACAGAGACAGCAAAGGACTTGGAAGAGCAGTTGAACGGAATGGACAGTGTCTTGAAAGGAGGATATAAGATGAACATCAACAAAAGCAAAACGAGGATAATGGAATGTAGTCAAATTAAGTCGGGTGATGCTGAGGGAATTATATTAGGAAATGAGACACTTAAAGTAGTAAAGGAGTTTTGCTATTTAGGGAGTAAAATAACTGATGATGGTCGAAGTAGAGAGGATATAAAATGTAGACTGGCAATGGCAAGGAAAGCGTTTCTCAAGAAGAGAAATTTGTTAACATTGAGTATAGATTTAAGTGTCAGGAAGTCGTTTCTGAAAGTATTTGTATGGAGTGTAGCCATGTATGGAAGTGAAACATGGACAATAACTAGTTTGGACAAGAAGAGAATAGAAGCTTTCGAAATGTGGTGCTACAAAAGAATGCTGAAGATAAGGTGGGTAGATCACGTAACTAATGAGGAGGTATTGAATAGGATTGGGGAGAAGAGAAGTTTGTGGCACAACTTGACTAGAAGAAGGGATCGGTTGGTAGGACATGTTTTGAGGCATCAAGGGATCACAAATTTAGCATTGGAGGGCAGCATGGAGGGTAAAAATCGTAGAGGGAGACCAAGAGATGAATACACTAAGCAGATTCAGAAGGATGTAGGTTGCAGTAGGTACTGGGAGATGAAGAAACTTGCACAGGATAGAGTAGCATGGAGAGCTGCATCAAACCAGTCTCAGGACTGAAGACCACAACAACAACAACAACAGTACTGTAGGTGATTCTGTCTAAAACAGTGGTGTGTACTGTTGTAATTAGTTAAGTCAAGTAGAAAATGACGAAGAATGTTAGAAATATGGCATCCTTACCAGCATTAACTGTTCCCTTCGCTTCAGTTGCGTTACATGTACTCAGGACTCGGAAGGCGTTTGTTGCTGATACACTGTGGTGACATCACAACATCGACACTGGGGCGACTCATTCATTACGAACGGTCCTGCACTGCCGCCTATGCTGCCCCAGCAATCGAATGTGTCTGGCATGACATTCTTCTTACTAAAGTAATGCATTGAGTACTTTAAAAGATTTTTCTGAAGAAACAATTATTTTCCATTTTAATGCGCCTCATTTTTGCTCTAGTATACGCCTAATACACCTTGAAAACGCAAACGGCGGACAGCTTTCCGATCGGTTTTAACTCAGCTGGATACAGCTGCCAACTACATAATAATTAATCATTTTATGTTGCGACTCAGCAAAAGCATCACGCGAGCCCTGTAGACGACATATTTACGCCGGTCGCGGTGGTCTAGCGGTTCTAGGCGCTCAGTCCGGAGCCGCGCGACTGCTACGGTCGCAATTTCGAATCCTGCCTCGGGCATGGATGTGTGTGATGTCCTGAGGTTGGTTAGGTTTAAGTAGTTCTAAGTTCTAGGGGACTGATGACCATAGATGTTAAGTCCCACAGTGCTCAGAGCCATTTGAACCATTTTTTTTTTGAACAACATATTTACATTTCTGGGACATCTTTGCCAAAATGGTGCTGTGGTCTCTTGCACATTCCGGTTGTACGTAGAAACAGAGTATTCAGCGTATCGACGATGGAACCCTGCAAAACCATTGCGAAGTGCATGGTAGAGGGTACAATGTACCATGACACCTGTCAGAATTTTTTCCCGTTCCAGTCGCATACGACGGATGAGGTCGGTAGTGACACGTCACAGATGAATAACGTGTCTGTAATCACCACTTGACGGTCGTCTGTGAAACGTTGTAAGCGGGTTCTCGTGGGACAGTTTGCGTATGTCTTCAAGAGTCTGCAAGTTCGGGTTTCTCGACGTTTCTGACGCGATCTCCCACGAGTGACAGAAACGGTCCTTGTGGCCTTCCAGAGCCCCTTGCTTGTCCTCTTTGGTGCGGCTCCCACACGCCTGGACCATATTTCAAGACGGGACCCGCGAGCGACTTGAGAACGGTCGCTCTCCCCAGTGTCCTGCCTACGATCCCAAGTCTGGCTCGCGTCTCGCCTGCTACTGGCCCTCTGTGGTCGTCACATTCCACGTACATACAAACAGCTGCTCCCGGATATTTGCGCTAGTCGGCACATTCCAACTGTTGATCATAGATCCGGCATTCATACGAAACTTTCTAAGTGCGCAGTTTCACATTCCTGTACATTGTAAGTGAAGTGACAATCTTTGCACCGCTTCGTAATCTTTTCACGACCTTACTGAGTACACTCCTGGAAATGGAAAAAAGAACACATTGACACCGGTGTGTCAGACCCACCATACTTGCTCCGGACACTGCGAGAGGGCTGTACAAGCAATGATCACACGCACGGCACAGCGGACACACCAGGAACCGCGGTGTTGGCCGTCGAATGGCGCTAGCTGCGCAGCATTTGTGCACCGCCGCCGTCAGTGTCAGCCAGTTTGCCGTGGCATACGGAGCTCCATCGCAGTCTTTAACACTGGTAGCATGCCGCGACAGCGTGGACGTGAACCGTATGTGCAGTTGACGGACTTTGAGCGAGGGCGTATAGTGGGCATGCGGGAGGCCGGGTGGACGTACCGCCGAATTGCTCAACACGTGGGGCGTGAGGTCTCCACAGTACATCGATGTTGTCGCCAGTGGTCGGCGGAAGGTGCACGTGCCCGTCGACCTGGGACCGGACCGCAGCGACGCACGGATGCACGCCAAGACCGTAGGATCCTACGCAGTGCCGTAGGGGACCGCACCGCCACTTCCCAGCAAATTAGGGACACTGTTGCTCCTGGGGTATCGGCGAGGACCATTCGCAACCGTCTCCATGAAGCTGGGCTACGGTCCCGCACACCGTTAGGCCGTCTTCCGCTCACGCCCCAACATCGTGCAGCCCGCCTCCAGTGGTGTCGCGACAGGCGTGAATGGAGGGACGAATGGAGACGTGTCGTCTTCAGCGATGAGAGTCGCTTCTGCCTTGGTGCCAATGATGGTCGTATGCGTGTTTGGCGCCGTGCAGGTGAGCGCCACAATCAGGACTGCATACGACCGAGGCACACAGGGCCAACACCCGGCATCATGGTGTGGGGAGCGATCTCCTACACTGGCTGTACACCACTGGTGATCGTCGAGGGGACACTGAATAGTGCACGGTACATCCAAACCGTCATCGAACCCATCGTTCTACCATTCCTAGACCGGCAAGGAAACTTGCTGTTCCAACAGGACAATGCACGTCCGCATGTATCCCGTGCCACCCAACGTGCTCTAGAAGGTGTAAGTCAACTACCCTGGCCAGCAAGATCTCCGGATCTGTCCCCCATTGAGCATGTTTGGGACTGGATGAAGCGTCGTCTCACGCGGTCTGCACGTCCAGCACGAACGCTGGTCCAACTGAGGCGCCAGGTGGAAATGGCATGGCAAGCCGTTCCACAGGACTACATCCAGCATCTCTACGATCGTCTCCATGGGAGAATAGCAGCCTGCATTGCTGCGAAAGGTGGATATACACTGTACTAGTGCCGACATTGTGCATGCTCTGTTGCCTGTGTCTATGTGCCTGTGGTTCTGTCAGTGTGATCATGTGATGTTTTTTTTTTTTTTTTTGTGGTTTTAGGGCGCAAAACTGCTATGGTCATTAGCGCCCGGTCCGTGACTGAGGAAATAATAAAAACTGAAAATGGAAAACAGCAAAAATGGGAACGAAACTCAAAAAATTGGAGACACTAAAAGCAGAACAAAGCTTAAAAGTCCACTACAGAGAGGGATTGATGGTCCCCGATAAAACTTCAAATGACTGACGTCATTTCACTGTCACTAATAAACTGGAGAACGCGGTCGGCTGAGCGCGTGTCATCTGCTAAAATCGACGATAGATCAGGCGATAGCTGTCGACGGGAGCGTAACGGATTAAAATAGGGGCATTCAATTAAAAGGTGTCTTACCGTCCACAGCTGAGAGCAGTGGGGACAGAGTTGGGGAGGATCGCCGCTTAAAAGATGTCAATGGCTAAAAAGACAGTGCCCTATCCGGAGTCTAGCTAAAATTACCTCCTCCCGACGACGCGTTCGGGAGGAAGAGGTCCAAGCGCAAGGAAGGGCTTTCACTTCCCGCAATTTATTACGGGGAAGTGTTGACCAATGCGCATGCCATAAATGAGCAACTTTGCGACATAAACCGCTCCGTAGATCGGTGAAGGGAAGCGACTGAATAGCTGGCCGAGGTAGAGAGACTGCAGCCTTGGCCGCTATATCGGCCGCCTCATTCCCACAGATACCAGCGTGTCCCGGGAGCCAGAGGAACGCCACTGAGACGCCCCCCAGGTGGAGCAAGCGCAGACAGTCCTGAATCCGGTGGACCAGAGGGTGCACAGGATAAAGAGCTTGGAGACTGAGGAGAGAGCTGAGAGAATCTGAGCAGAGTACGTACTGTATCCGTGGATGGCGGCGGATGTAGTGGACAGCCTGGAGAACAGCGTAAAGCTCCGCAGTATACACCGAACACTGGTCGGGAAGCCGAAATTGATTTGGGGTGTCGCCAACAATATAGGCACTCCCTACACCTAACGACGTTTTCGAGCCGTCGGTGTAAATAAATGTGGCGTCCGTCATTTGTGCACAGAGAGCAGCAAATGCCCGACGATATACAAGTGTAGGGGTACCATCCTTGGGAAATCGACAAAGGTCACGGAGCAGGCAGATCAGGGGACGGAGCCAAGGCGGTGCTGTACCCCAAGTTGTCAAGAAGGTTTTAGGAAAGCGGAAGGAAAGAGAATGGAGCAGTTGACGGAAGCGGACTCCCGGGGGTAGTAGGGAGGAAGAACGGCCTGCATACCCTACATCAAAGGAGGCGTCGAAAAAAAGGTCATGGGCTGGAT
Organism: Schistocerca nitens; assembly: GCF_023898315.1. Lineage (NCBI taxonomy): Eukaryota > Metazoa > Arthropoda > Insecta > Orthoptera > Acrididae > Schistocerca > Schistocerca nitens. The sequence goes on along the minus strand of NC_064624.1, from coordinate 50,956,205 downwards.
TAGCAGGCATGGAAGACAGATGGCTAGCATAACGACTCAGAAGGAGTGCTCGCCGATTGGACAGCGGAGGTTCAGCAGTCTCAGCATAAAGGCTTTCCACAGGGCTAGTGTAAAAAGCTCCAGACGCTAAACGTAATCCACGGTGGTGGATAGAGTCGAGACGCCGAAGAATAGACGGCCGAGCAGAGGAGTACACTATGCTTCCATAATCCAATTTCGATCGCACTAAGGCGCGATAGAGGCGGAGAAGGACCACTCGGTCCGCTCCCCAGGAGGTACCATTCAGGACACGGAGGATGTTAAGCGATCGCAGACAGCGAGCCGAAAGATAGGAAACGTGGGAGGACCAGCACAGTTTTCTGTCAAACATAAGACCCAAGAATTTAGCGACGTCTGAAAACGGAAGGTTGACAGGTCCGAGATGTAACGAGGGCGGAAGAAACTCTTTACGTCGCCAAAAATTTACACAAACGGTCTTACTGGGAGAAAAACGGAAGCCGGTTTCGATGCTCCAAGAGTGGAGGCGATCGAGACATCCTTGAAGACGTCGTTCAAGAAGGCTGGTCCGTTGAGAGCTGTAGTAGATCGCAAAATCGTCCACAAAGAGGGAGCCCGAGACATCAGGAAGGAGACAATCCATAATTGCATTGATGGCAATGGCAAACAGTACAACACTCAGCACGGAGCCCTGGGGTACACCGTTTTCTTGGGAGAAAGTACGGGAGAGAGTAGTGTTCACCCGCACCCTAAATGAGCGCTCTGCCATAAATTCGCGAAGAAAAAGGGGCAACCGACCTCGAAAGCCCCAAGAGAACAGTGTGCGGAGGATGCCTGTCCTCCAACAAGTATCGTATGCTCTCTCCAGATCAAAAAATATTGCTACTGTTTGGCGTTTCCGGAGAAAATTGTTCATGATATAATTGGAGAGAGCAACAAGATGGTCAGCGGCAGAACGATGCTTTCGGAATCCGCATTGGGCAGGCGTTAAAAGACTGCGGGATTCCAGCCACCACGCTAGACGGTAATTCACCATACGCTCCAAAACCTTACAAACACTACTCGTGAGAGAAATGGGGCGATAGCTAGAGGGGAGATGTTTGTCCTTTCCAGGTTTCGGAATGGGAACGACGATAGCTTCCCGCCAGCGTCTGGGAAAAGTACTGTCGGTCCAAATTCGATTGTAAAGGCGAAGGAGGTAGTGCAGACTATGGGTTGATAAATGCTGCAACATTAGGACGTGGATACCATCCGGTCCTGGGGCGGAGTAGCGAGAAGAAGAGAGTGCATGTTGGAGTTCCCGCATAGAGAAAACAGTATTATAGCTTTCGCGATTTTGAGAGGAGAAAGCAAAAGGCCGCACTTCCGCTGCACGTTTCTTCGGGAGAAACGCTGGCGGGTAATTGGAAGAGCTCGAAATCTCAGCAAAGTGCTGACCCAACGAGTTAGAAATTGCGACGGGGTCCACTAATGTATGATGCGCGATAGTGAGCCCAGAGACCGGGGAGAAACTAGGCGCGCCTGAGAACCGTCGAAGCCGGCTCCAAACGTCCGAGGAGGGAGTGAAGGTGTTAAAGGAGCTAATAAAGAATTTCCAGCTGGCCTTCTTGCTATCGCGGATGACGCGACGGCATCGCGCACGGAGCTGCTTATAGCGGATACAGTTGGCCAAAGTAGGATGGTGGCGGAAAATGCGAAGAGCACGTCGCCGCTCACGTATTGCATCACGGCATGCCTCGTTCCACCAAGGAACTGGGGGGCGCCGGGGCACGTCGGAGGTGCGTGGTATTGAATGTTCCGCAGCCGTAAGAATAACGTCGGTAATATGGGTGACCTCATCGTCGACGCTGGGAAAGTGTCTGTCGTCGAATGTCGCTAGAGACGAAAAAAGTGTCCAATCAGCTTGGGCGAACTTCCAGCGTCGCGGGCGCATGTATGGCAGTTGAGGCTGCAGTCTAAGGACACATGGAAAGTGGTCACTCGAGTGTGTATCATCAAGGGCGAACCATTCAAAGCGCCGAGCTAGCGGAACAGTACCAACCGCAAGGTCCAAATGAGATAAATTGGTCGTGGAGGCAGACAAAAATGTAGGGACCCCAGTGTTGAGGCAAACGAGATCCGCTTGATGGAAGACGTCTAGCAATAGTGAGCCACGTGGACAAGGATGTGGAGATCCCCAAAGCGGGTGGTGGGCATTGAAGTCCCCAACCAGCAAATAGGGGGGTGGAAGCTGACCAAGGAGATGAAGGAGATCAGCTCGTGCCATTGGTGTGGACGATGGAATGTATACCGTGCAAAGAGAAAAGGTATATCCAGAAAGGGAAAGGCGGACAGCGACTGCTTGGAATGGAGTGTTTAAGTGGATTGGGTGATAATGGAGAGTATCATGGAGAAGAATCATGAGGCCACCATGGGCTGGAGTGCCTTCAACAGAGGGGAGATCATATCGGACAGACTGAAAATGAGGGAGAACAAAGCGGTCATGGGGACGCAGCTTTGTTTCCTGAAGACAGAAGACGACCGGCGAGTAGGGTCGTAAGAGGATCGACAATTCATCCCTATTGGCTCGAATGCCGCGGATATTCCAGTGGATAATGGACATGGGGTGAACAGAAAATGGAGGAATGGGACCAAAGTTGCTGTCAACTCAACGACTGTTCAGAGCTTGCGACCGACAGCATGGAATGGCATTCAGCAGAATGCAGGAGATCCTGATCCATAGGTTGGTCAGGAGCAGCTCCTGCCACCAGCGATCGGCCGGTTGACCGGCCACCAGCAGTGCGCCTCGGCGACACAGAAGACGGCCGAGGGCGATTTCCGCCAGGTGGAGCTGTAGATGGGACACGCCTTGGCGGAGAAGGAGAGGAACTGGGTTTCTTTGTAGCCTTCTTGGAAGTATGATGTTTAGATGAAGGAGGAACCGATGGTTGTGAAGTTGCGGTACGTAAAAACTCTTCACGAGTATGCTCTTTTTTGGAAGTCTTGGTGTCAGACTTTTGGGCTCGTGATTTAGCAGAACCTGACGAAGGGTGAGCCATAGATTGGGCAGGCGAAAGTGGCGAGTTTGAACGGGCGATCTTTGCACTGGCCGATCTGACAACCGTGGCACTAAAAGCGAAGTCGCAAGTCTGCGTGGCCGCCTCCTTAGTTGGCCGAGGAGAAGCAAGGACAGTGCTGTATTTTCCTGTCGGAGGCACGGTGGGCTGGCGACTGGCGAACAATTTTCGAGCAGCAAAGGTCGACACCTTTTCCTTCACTCTTATTTCCTGGATGAGTTTTTCGTCCTTAAAAACGGAGCAATCTCGAGATGAGGCAGCGTGGTCACCCATACAGTTGATGCAGCGAGGGGACGGAGGTGGGCAAGCACCCTCATGGGCATCCTTGCCACACGTAACACATTTGGCCGGATTGGAACAGGACTGGCTGGTGTGATTGAACCGCTGACATCGATAGCAACGCGTAGGGTTGGGGACGTAAGGGCGAACGGAAATTATCTCATAGCCTGCTTTGATTTTCGATGGTAGTTGAACTCTGTCAAATGTCAAGAAGACAGTGCGGGTTGGAATGATGTTCGTGTCTACCCTTTTCATAACTCGATGAACAGCCGTTACGCCCTGGTCAGAGAGGTAGTGCTGAATTTCTTCGTCAGACAATCCATCGAGGGAGCGCGTATAAACGACTCCACGCGAGGAATTCAAGGTACGGTGCGGTTCCACCCGGACAGGGAAAGTGTGGAGCAGAGACGTATGCAGCAATTTTTGTGCCTGGAGGGCACTGTGTGTTTCCAACAACAGAGTGCCATTCCGTAATCTGGAACAAGACTTTACAGGACCTGCAATTGCGTCGACACCTTTCTGAATAATGAAAGGGTTGACCGTGGAGAAGTCGTGACCTTCGTCAGACCGAGAAACAACAAGGACCTGTGGCAACGATGGAAGAACTGTCTGTGGCTGAGACTCAGTGAACTTTCGTTTGTGAGCAGACATAGTGGAAGGTGAGGAAACCATTGCGGAAGAATCCCCCATGATTACCGGCGTCTCCGACGGCGCGCTCCTCCCTTGTGGGGGCCCTCACTGAGGGCACCCCCGCCTTAGGTGATTGTTCACACCTCAGGTCACACCTCCCGACAAACGGACGGAGGGACCAATCGGCACTTTCGGAAGGTATCAGCTCGGGTAATCACCCCTCCCTGGGCCTGGCCGTTACCAGGGGGTACGTACGTGTCCTACCTGTCTACCCGGGGCGGGGAATTACGCGTTACCCCGTCACCGGCTACGCATGGAAGTGCGTGGGTCGGCCTTCAGACACGCACAGGGAGGAAAAAAGAGAAAGGGAAAGGAAAGAAGAGGGGTCTCAAACGCCGCAGCGGAGAATAGGGCAAAGAGAAGAGGGAAGGAAAAGAGAAGGAAAAGAGAAGGACAGAGGAAGGACGAAGACTTGCAATTAGAGAAAGCAAGGAATTTGTAACGGTGTAGAGCGTCCGTCTCCGGACGTAGGCACAAACATCACTCCCAGAGGGGGAGAAAGAGAAGGAAAGAGCCAGAGGTGAGGGGGAGGGGCGAAGATGGGGGAGGGGGAAGGATGAGGAAAGGGAAGGTATGCAGCCCAGAAAGGAAGTAGGGCCACATTAGCTCGGGGTCCCGTGCTCGCTACGCACGTGTCCACAAAAGAGTTGTGAACCCCCTGGGGGGGATCATGTGATGTATCTGACCCCAGGAATGTGTCAATAAAGTTTCCCCTTCCTGGGACAATGAATTCACGGTGTTCTTATTTCAATTTCCAGGAGTGTATATCTGCCCATACCAGAGTTGGCATGGTAAATACACACACACACACACATATGAAATATAGGAGTTGAATATAAGGAACACTGACAAAATTTAAAGTAACACGCTTGTTACGAAAACGTGGACCAGCTCACAGTACTCTGATGTGCTATTGCTGCTACTATGAGAGCTATCACTGGATTGTGCGATCTAAGTGCAGCAAGTAACACAAAACAAGTGAGTGATGCAATGCAGACAGTGGCTCTATGCCCTACACAGTTAATAAAGTGCATAAATGTGCCTGATAAGTACACAAATGTGCACAAAATACGGGATTTGAAGATCATCATCATCATCATCATCATCACAATTATAAATATAATAATAGTAGATGACGCGAAAATATACTAACAGCAATTGATAAATAAATCGCTCACTTGTAACAAACATCAAAGGAAAATGATGTCAAGTTATGCATCAAAAGTCCCTGTTCTGAGCCAGTTCAAGTATTAATGCTGATGCTGATGAATAGAGAAAATGAGCAAATAAGCTTCTAACTAACACTATGTGCTTTCCTTGCAGGAAAGGTAAGGTCGTTGCAGCAGCAGACATATGGTGTCAACATAATGCTGTTCAATCAAATCAACTGTTTGAATACCAGTGAATGTAAGCACGCCAGTGTCAGTGTAATATCAAATAGGGTGGTAGTACTTGAAAACTATCAATTTAGTGATGACAAAGTATACTTCTCCTTAAATGAATGACATTGACCATGCAATGTGTCAGAGCAGAGTTCAACCTTGTTCCACGGAAAAATTTGTTCCCCCTGATGTTACTATTTCTGTAGGGGATTCAGTTGGTACAGTTAAAATATTTAATAACAGAGGGAGCACAGATCTACAGGAGCAGATTTTTAACATTCTAATGAAATGCAGTACAGGATGAGCTAATGTGTTGGCAAAGAAGGCAATCACATAGCCTCCAATTCTATGACACACTGTGCAGTGATCTGCTGTCGACAGTTTGCCAAACTCTCCACCCATTGGAAACTACCATAGCTCAACTCCATGATGCATTCTCTGCATTGATGGAAGTGGAAATGTATGATTCAACATTAACAGATGTGAGCACTGAATTATGATCTTATTTAAGTTAGTTTATATAGCCAGCTATAAGCAAGTTTATAAAACCCCTCCATTTCAATGTAAATAAACTAGTTACCACCATAACCAAGTGGATGAAACAGTGTCACCACACGGGTCTTTAAATGACTGGTCCTGCAATGAAGAAGGTAGAAACCAGAACAACGGGACGAATGGATCATTACTTCCTACTATTAGAAGTGTTTTGGTTTTCAGGGAAGCAGCAGAAAATAATCTACTTTTTACACTGCTGACATACTCTGTGGGAGTCCACTTAGAGCACGTATATATTTTTCAAAAATTCTGTTTCAGTCAAAATATCAGCTTCTGCAGGAAATTTCGCATGGAGTTAAGGGAGTAACACACTAGACAGCCAGCAAGAGCGGTGATATTCCACCACCTGGAAACGTAAAACCAAACAGCATATTCATATTTGGCAACAACTCAGTGGAAAATCAGAATATCTGCAGATATCTCTGCTTTCTCGCCACATGTAAGTCAATACATTTTATTTCAGTGAGACATACTTAAGCAAACCAAAGCTGTTAGTCTGGGATACACCAACCTTGTAACTTTCGAACAGGACAATCTGAATTCAAAGCGTATTTTCAAAGCAGGTGTAGGAACTGACATGTCACTCAATGTATTCGTTGAGTGTGAGGATTGCTCCAGTAACTCTCAGTATAGTGTGCTGGTTATAGATGAAACTAGTAAACTGAATGAGGGTCAATAGAAACAAAACTTCAACAAATTTATTCAAAAAGGGCAATGCACCAAAACGCACCTGTGTCAGTATTTTTACATTATGTACAAATTTGCACTTTCATTCAGAGGACACAAAGCACGTGCATTTGACAAAAAAAAATGGAAGCAGTCAGCACTAAATTAATGGGAGTGAGCAGGTGCTATGAATGTTGAGGTGTTGAATTCTCGAATACAGCAATATGAACTGTGTGTCGACAAGAAAATTGAAGGAGTCAATGTAAAACTAACATATGTGTGGAATGTAAATGTGATAGCTAAGGCACTTCATGCCCATCACCACTCAGTCTGAACGCACATGTAAGTTTAAACTGTCTCAAAAATGGCTTAGTATACAGCAGCATGTTGTCGAAAAAGTGTAATGTTAAAAACTGTGGTGCAGAAGGCAATTTGACAGAAGTTACTTTTGTGAAAGTTAGGTCAACTGCAATGAGAACAGTATCTCTCAGTAACATTTAAACCAGTAAGTGACAGGCTGAAGCAGCTGTCGTGGACTATGGATAAAAGCAGAAACAGGAGTAATGCTGAGTTAAGACAGAACATATGGGGTCATCAGGACAAAACCATATTTGTTATCTAAGCACTCAATATGTTTAACCAAGAAGGCAATAAGAATTGGGAACAAGAAATTTGAAAGATTTCCTAGGCAGCTACAGTTAATAACTCTGAAAATGTCAAATGTTAAATGTTAAAAATATACCCTGAAACTATAAAAACATGTGGTCCAATATTACACATTACCAATGCATGTAAAACAACGAAAAGATGAATGGAAGTATCATAGAGCGACAAATACAGGCTTTTAACTAAACCATCTGTAGCAGCTCCACATTGTGCAGGTAAAATAGTCTTAGTTCAGTATAGAAGACTGAACAATCTACCTCCAGAGAATATATATTATGATAATTAAATGAAATCGTATATCAATTACGACTGCTTACAGTTTCAGCCAGTGCAGAGAATCGAGCTTATCTGAGCTTCGAAAAATATGCATCGACGAGTAATTGTGGAAAGAGTTGTTCATGCGCTTTACAGACCTGCAGGCACGATATTTCTGATAATACAAGGAACGGATTATGTATGGCAGGCGGACCTCTTAGATACGCAAGAATACTTACAAACCAATAATGGTTTCATGTACATTCTAATGGTCACAGACACACATTCCAATTTCGCTTGGAGCTTACCTTTGAAGGTAAAGACTTGGAAGGTGGTTTCAGAGGTTTCTGAACAATTGTTGCAGTCAGGAGTATATTGACTGCCCAATAACCTTGAGGCATACCACGGAAGTGAATTTTATGAGAGGCATTTCAAAGCAGAATTGGAATGATGTGGGATAAATCACAATTCAACATTCTCCCATTTGGAAACTAGTACTGCCAAAAAGTTTAACTGCACAATCAAAAAACTATTGTGGAAGCAATTTAATCTTCAACATAAGTGCAAATGGCTGAACATCAGCCAGAAATCATTGCAAGTATAATAGCATTATTAAACAGACAATTAAGAACAAACCTATTGATGTCAGAAACGAATTACAGAAAATCTTTGAACCCAATATGTTCCTCATAGAGCAGGTCATAAAATGTAGAGTGAACAAGGCATTGATGAAATTGCTTAGTTTCTCATCGAAGCTCCACAGCTGGGTAAACATTCGCAATTTGCTATGTAATATGAAAAGCAAACCCAAACCATGCAGTAGTGTGACATGAGTGCTAGGAAACACATCAACAGAGTTGAAGGTGGTATTCTCGGGTATCTGCCATTTGAACTTGTATCTCTCAATAGAATTTCTGTGGAGCTGGAAAAAAATTGAAATAGCGCCTGGCTTATGGTGATAAGGGCTTTAAGGTTCTGGACAATGTATGCAAAAAGCACAACATTTCCTGCACTACAAATAAATATAATCATATTGCAGACTAAATATTCATTGATAAGGCTGCACAGGTATGTCAAGGGATGGATATTGATGTAGGACAACCTATTTCTGCATATGGGGTTCATAAGGCAATGTTTTCTCGAACTTAAATTGGGTATTGGACTAAACTTCAAGCAATAATGAATGCACTTCACTGCACACTAAAGAAGAAGAACCAATGGGGTGTTTAAAAAACTGCATCAAATCAGTGGTGATAGCGGCAAAAAGTGCCTTGGGGCACAAAGAAGGTAGGAAATGATTTGTTAAAACGCCCACATTCCTACCAATACCAAAGACATCTGGTGGAATAATTAAGTTCCTAATACCTCCATTTGCTGGGCTGTCAGCTCTGGTTACATAAGCTAGGAGAGCTGCTATCATATTCCAAGCAGTAGAGAACGCCCGAAAAAGCGAAAAGCAAATACAAATAGCCAGAAAGCATAATGACTATGGAGGCCATCGCTATCGGTTAAGGCCTATATTTAAAATACAGGAAATGGCTTGGGTTGGATATTTTAAAAAGGCCCACAGCAATGGTAATGGAGAGAAGGATTACAAACATACTCGGAGATCGGCTTAATCTCGTCAGAAAATTTAAAATCACGAGATTTTACAGAGTCTTTATGTAGGATACATTGCTTGAGACAGTGTGGAAATCCAAGAAACATGGAACTGTCAATTTAGATGTTGCTGGGGGTATGGAGCTCTTGGTAATTTAAGGCCACCTGAAGAATTGTGTTGTCATTTCACCAATAGGAATCAGCTGTTGTACAATGTTCGACACTACCATGACTTCAGTTCATACCTGAGGATATTTCTGCCTGATATTGTTCCTCAAAATTGTATAAAAACAAGCAGTATGCAAGTCTCCACACATTTGAAGCTACGATGTAATGACGTTCACTCTAATCATAATTGGTCTAAATTGAAAGCAAATTAATTTCCTGCAACAGATGAGCAGCGGGTAGTGATGTACAGCATTGAGTGAACTGCAAACACACAAAAGCATAGCTATCACCACAGAATTAATAATAAATTGCATCTAGGGAATGGGGAAATTGTGACAATACCTCCTGGACCTTGCAACATTGACAATTCATATGTATACTGGATACATATTTTTAAACGATTTGAGGTACATGCAAATGTTATGTTTAAATCAGAGATGAAAACAGAACACATTGCAGACTTCCGTCACAAATATTCAACAGGATCGCCACTAGGTTTCCCGAAAAAACAAGTGATGATGCATAATATTGGTAAAATGTTTGAGTTATCAACTGGTGGGCATACTGCCAGTCAGTACAATTCGTGTAGAGTGTAATATTGCAACGAATTTTGTACCCTGACAACAGATTAGTCCATACTATTTATGCATTTTTTCCTACGGTGGGTCCTGCTTATAAAAGTGAAGAAAATGAAGTCCACGATGAACATGGGCAGCTACATGAAGCCAAGATGGCGAAGGGTTAACAACCATCAGGAACGTGGGAGGTAACCTGAAGTTACACTGCCGAAGCAGAAGCCAAAAGCGAACTCCAGGAGGTAATAGGGAAGAATGGCGTTTCCCATACTGGCAGGCAAGGGAGTCATCAAATAAGATGGAATAGGATGAGTGACCAGGTGTGAAAGAGAAATGGCATGCCTATCCACTCAGGAGGACATCATGCCAGTATGACTAGTAGTCCAGCGTCTTCTGCAGACTCTCAACCGGGCTGGTGAAAAAGCAGCCACTGGAGAAACGTATTCCATCATGGAGTGTGTTCAGACAGCATATGATGAACAGAGGTGCAGAGGAATGAACTAAACACCCACAGTCTAGTTATGAATTGACAAGGGATCACAAGAAATGGAGGAGGGCTGTCTGATCCGCTCCTCTGGAAATACCAATTAGGAGATGTAGGACACTGAGGGATTGGGTACTATGTACAGCCAAGTACGATACATGGGAGGACGAAGGAAGTTTCCTATCAAACATGAGCTCCAGGAATTTCCTGTTTCAGTGAATGAAAGAGGACAAGGCGCAAGATGTAAAGATGGTGTAAGAAACTCATTCCACCGCCAAATACTTATACAAAAGGTTATGACAGTGGAAAAGTGAAAGCCACTGCCCATGTTCCATGAGAAAAGATGATAGGAATGACGCTGAAGACGCTGCTCAAGGAGACATGTTGACGTAGGACTGCAACAGATACTTGGTGGGAGACAGCCCATAATATGGTTAAAGGGGATAGCAAAGACAATGTTACCCAGGACGAGCATTCAGGCATCCCGTTTTCCTGGATAAATGTGTGTGACAAGGCCAAACAATATAAACTTTGGGAAAACATCTTTCAAAACTTCCTCTAGTAAATGGGGCAGATGGCCTCTGAAGCCCCACATGTATAGACTTCAGATGATACCATTCCTCCAGCAGATGTATCAGACTTCTTCCGAATCAAATAATATGGCCATAGCCTTATTTCCACAGGGAACCATTCATGATATCGGACGACGAAGTGAAAACATGGTCAAACGCAGAACAGCATGCTCGAAATCCACACTGTGCAGTGCTTAGCAGTTGGGCAGACTCAAGCCACAAAACCATCTGCCCATGAATCATATCATCCATCACCCTGGAAACACAGCTGGTGAGAGAAGGAAGGCTTAGGTTGGGTATAACAGTGGCTTCACACCAGCATCTAGGAAACATGCAATCTGCCCAAATATAATTGTACCTACAAAGGAGAAGGTGCTGACCTACAAGAGAATGCTGCAACATCTCAATTTGAACACTGTCTGGCTCTAGGGCAAAATTTGTTTTTTTTACAGTGGCTCACCATCTTAGTGCATGTCTGCTAAATGTAAACAGAATGAATATGTCAAATAATTGGATATTTCAGTAGGTCAATGATTCTAAACACACCTCTGTCTATTTTCAAAACAATTATTTTCTGACCAAAAACAAACTTTTTGGGTGCATAAGCCAAAGCATGGATCTAAATCCAGCTGAATGCCTCTGATATGCACTGAATTGATGCGTTCGTGATAGAAGAACAAGAATCAATTTGCTAGTATCTTATTGGACCTATGGTCAGAACTCCCAATTGACGAATTACAAAAGCTTGTGGATTCAATGCCAAATTGATGTGCAGCTGTGATCAAATAGTGATTTGTTCTTCAGATCCCAAAATAGTTTTATTCTTATATAGTGAGACCTAAAAATTACTTTTCAGTCAAAAGAATTACTTCTCTCTTGATGTAACATAACCTTATTTAAACTATATGTAGACTTGTACTAAATAGATTACAATTTCATATTTTTCAATTACCCATGGCAGTTTTTTCTATTATACACTTATGTTTATGTAAGTGAAACTAATGCTTTCTAGCAAACATTTTTGAGTGTTACTGTAGTAGAACTGTATTTAGAACCATGGTGAGATGAAATGAGCAAATAGTAAACAGTGGCAGAGTACAAATACTGTTTTGTTCTGCAGATCACTATACGCAACCTGATGACCCTCTGGACAGCAGCAACAATCCTTAAGTACATTATTTTACGTGAGCTCATCAGATCAAATCAAAATGCATTCAAATAAAATAACTACCATATTTTACAGACTGTAAAGTGCACCTTAATTTTCAAGCAATTTTTAAGAAAAGTACATTCTTACCACTTTTATCAATAAATTGCAAAGTCAGCCTAAAAATTTCTCAGTTTATAAAACAAAAACGACCTTTAAAATCACTGAAATTCAATATCTGAACTTCCCTCTTTCCTCCACATCATTGTCCTCTTTATATGTAAGATGGTCTTCACTACTACTGAGAGCATTACTTATGCCATCCTTCGTGAAAGATTTAACTGTGATATTTTCTTTCACCCTAGATCACAACAGCTTTATTGACCGACACACTTATTTGTTTGTAGATCATTTTAAGACCCCCTTTGTCATGATTTCATGTTGGGCTTAATCCATCATCCATTTGTTCCAATCCCCTTCCATATACACCGTAAATACACTGAAGTGGCACAAACTGGTCTAAGCAATCGTATTCAAAGACAGAGACATGTAAACAAAGAAAATATGACACTGCAGTCCACAATACCTATATACGACAAGTGCTGAACCAGCTGTTTCTGCTGCGATAATGGCAGGTAATTAAGATTTAATTAAGTCTGAACGTGTTGTTACAGCCAGAGCATGAGCAATGGGGCAAAGCATTTCTGAGGTAGCAATGAAGTGGGGATCTTCTCATAAGACCATTTCAAAAGTGTACAGTGAATATCAATAATCCAGTAAAACAAAAAATTTCTTACATTGCTGTGGCCGGAAAAAGATACTGCAAGAATGGCGCCAACAACAACCGAAGAGAATCATTCAATGTCACATAAGTGCAATCCTGCAAATTGCTGTAGGTTTCAATGCTGGGCCATCAAAAAGTATTAACATGCAAACCATTCAACAAAACATCACTGATATGGGCTTTTGGAGCCAAAGGTCAACTTGTGCACCTTTGATGACTGCACAACACAAAGTATTACACCTCACCTGCAACTGTCAATACCGACATTGGACTGTTGATGACTGGAAACATGTTGACTGGTCAGACAAATCTAATTTCAAATTGTGTTGAGTGGATGGAAGTGTATAGGTATGGAGACAGCCTCATGAATCCATGGACCCTACTTGTCAGCAGGGGACTGTTCAAGCTCGTGTTGGTTCTGTAATGGTGTTGTGGGGTGTGTGCTGTAGTTGTATGGGACCCCTGATACATCTAGATATGACTGACAGGTGACATGTACATAAGCATCCTGTCTGATCAGCTGCATCCATTCATGTCCATTGTGCATTCCAACAGACTTGGGCAATTCCAGCAGGACAGTGCAACAACCCACACATCCACAACTGCTACAGAGTGGTTCCACGAACACTCTTCTGAGAAACACTTCTGCTAGCACCCTAATTCCCCCAACATTAACATTATTAAGCGTATCTGGGATGCCTTGCAATGTGCTGTTCAGAAAAGATCTCCGCTCCCTTGTACTCTCTTGGATTTATGGTCAGCCCTGCAAGATTCATGGCGTCAATTCCCCCTCCAGCACTACTTCAGACAATAGTTGAATCCATGCCATGTCATGTCGTGACACTTCTGCATGCTTACTGGGGTCCTACATGATATTACACAGGTGTACCAGCTTCTTTGGCTCTTCAGTGTAGTGTCGACATCAAGAAGTTGCAATTGTGAAGTAAGTCCTCCAGCAATAACAGCAAGCTCTGTATTTAACTGTCTCAATTTCTCTTTCACAGAATTTTACAAACGACTACTCAAGTGATCTAGCACAAGAAGAGAACTCTTCTTCAATGAAGTGCCTTTCCTTCGCTCCAACACAATCCATAATTTTGTACCGGCCTCAACCATCCAACCCTTGTCATGTATGTGAACAACACCTGGGAGTATTTCAGAAGGTTCTGACATTGTTTAAAACTTGAAAATGATCACTGGATTTAGTTCAGCACCTCCAACACAACATGAAAGAACAATAGTGTAGTGCATGTTTCATGTTCACTTGTTTTTATAGTTACTGTTTTAGCACCTTTCATGGCAACAATTTTGTTACTTGGCACATCAAGTCCATCATATTCACTATTTAGCTTAGTTCCACAATGATTTTCTTTCAATGTTGTATAATAGTGTGATGGAATGATAACACTCTCTCTTCGCACTCTTATGGCATTTTATATGACGTTTTGGTCTTGGTTCGCATGCTAAGTCCATGACGCTTCATAAACCTGTAGCACCAAACATTTTAACTCTTAATATCAGTTAAGCTCCACTGTAGCACTAGCTTACAAGCATATATTTGAGTCATTTTTGTAGCAAATCTAGTACCATTTAGATGGTGTGCTTGAATCCATTTCAATATAGAATCATCTATTGGAACACAGTGGCAAAGTTAAGCTGAATGCTGTGTGCTGTCAGTGTAAGACACTAAAATAGAAATGGCCATACTTATAATCAATAACTTGAATTATATAGGTTTACATAAGAAGCTTAAATACTAAATGCAGTGAAATTGTGTGACTAAGAATTTTACGACGAAGGAATTTCCAAACTCGTCCATCGCTACGATAAGTGCCTTAATTTAAATGGCAACTATGTAGAAAAGTAGTATTTAAGTGTGGCTTTCATCTGTATATAATAAAAAAAATGTCCAATACTTTATTTATTTTTAATTCCAAAACGTAATGTACTTTGTGGATAGCCCTCGTATTATGCAGTGTGATCAAGAGAGGTCCACTTCAATTGGTATGTGCTACATAGTAACCTCAAGCAAAATGTATATGAACAAGAAATTATGATCTCACCTGATTTGACAAACTTGTTTGTATCGAAATATTTCCTTGTATTTACTTATTTTAACAGTTGCATATGATGGCAGTTTATCATGTTTTCACTGATATTTAATGTAATATTTATCCAAGAATGTTTGGTAAGCTTCAAAGTGACCAGCATAGGAAGGTGCTTATTTCAAGTTGTTTAGTTTCAGTAAAAACAATGTACACTCCTGGAAATTGAAATAAGAACACCGTGAATTCATTGTCCCAGGAAGGGGAAACTTTATTGACACATTCCTGGGGTCAGATACATCACATGATCACACTGACAGAACCACAGGCACATAGACACAGGCAACAGAGCATGCACAATGTCGGCACTAGTACAGTGTATATCCACCTTTAGCAGCAATGCAGGCTGCTATTCTCCCATGGAGACGATCGTAGAGATGCTGGATGTAGTCCTGTGGAACGGCTTGCCATGCCATTTCCACCTGGCGCCTCAGTTGGACCAGCGTTCGTGCTGGACGTGCAGACCGCGTGAGACGACGCTTCATCCAGTCCCAAACATGCTCAATGGGGGACAGATCCGGAGATCTTGCTGGCCAGGGTAGTTGACTTACACCTTCTAGAGCACGTTGGGTGGCACGGGATACATGCGGACGTGCATTGTCCTGTTGGAACAGCAAGTTCCCTTGCCGGTCTAGGAATGGTAGAACGATGGGTTCGATGACGGTTTGGATGTACCGTGCACTATTCAGTGTCCCCTCGACGATCACCAGTGGTGTACGGCCAGTGTAGGAGATCGCTCCCCACACCATGATGCCGGGTGTTGGCCCTGTGTGCCTCGGTCGTATGCAGTCCTGATTGTGGCGCTCACCTGCACGGCGCCAAACACACATACAACCATCATTGGCACCAAGGCAGAAGCGACTCTTATCGCTGAAGACGACACGTCTCCATTCGTCCCTCCATTCACGCCTGTCGCGACACCACTGGAGGCGGGCTGCACGATGTTGGGGCGTGAGCGGAAGACGGCCTAACGGTGTGCGGGACCGTAGCCCAGCTTCATGGAGACGGTTGCGAATGGTCCTCGCCGATACCCCAGGAGCAACAGTGTCCCTAATTTGCTGGGAAGTGGCGGTGCGGTCCCCTACGGCACTGCGTAGGATCCTACGGTCTTGGCGTGCATCCGTGCGTCGCTGCGGTCCGGTCCCAGGTCGACGGGCATGTGCACCTTCCGCCGACCACTGGCGACAACATCGATGTACTGTGGAGACCTCACGCCCCACGTGTTGAGCAATTCGGCGGTACGTCCACCCGGCCTCCCGCATGCCCACTATACGTCCTCGTTCAAAGTCCGTCAACTGCACATACGGTTCACGTCCACGCTGTCGCGGCATGCTACCAGTGTTAAAGACTGCGATGGAGCTCCGTATGCCACGGCAAACTGGCTGACACTGACGGCGGCGGTGCACAAATGCTGCGCAGCTAGCGCCATTCGACGGCCAACACCGCGGTTCCTGGTGTGTCCGCTGTGCCGTGCGTGTGATCATTGCTTGTACAGCCCTCTCGCAGTGTCCGGAGCAAGTATGGTGGGTCTGACACACCGGTGTCAATGTGTTCTTTTTTCCATTTCCAGGAGTGTACTTTCAATCACTGTTATTTTAATTTACTTTTGCATGATGTTTTGAAAATGACTAGCATGGTATGGTTTCTTGAGGATATAAATAAGCAGTGCTGCTGTGCCTCATAGTCTTTGGTAATATATTTGTTTCTCAATAGTCTGGGCTAATGAGCAGTTACTGCTAAGTCTGGGTAGGTTTTGACAGTAGTTGAACTGAAGTCTCTGGGCAGCCAACCAGTTGTGCCATTTGAACACTCTAAAATTGTATGGATGATAGGATTTTGGCGTTTTCTCATTACATTCAATTCATTTATGTTTTTGAGACTGAAGAACTTTCACTTTGCACAACTGATAGTTCTTTTTTTCTGTACTTTGATGGACAGTGACACAGCATCACTAAACAAATTTATATTAACACATAGTTGAAACTTAGATTTTAGTTCTAATGTCACAGTAGCTTATGTAACTGGGGAATCTGCCGAGTATTTTTAGTCACACACTTTCACTGCATTTAGTATTTAAGCTTCTTATGTAAACCTATATAATTCAAGTTATTGATTGTAAGTATGGCCATTTCTATTTTAGTCTCTTACACTGACAGCACACAGCATTCAGCTTAACTTTGCCACTGTGTTTACATTTCCTTATTATTTCCTTTCCACTGCATTTAACATCTGTTTAAGTAACTTGTTTATTTATGCGTTAACTATAGAAATGCATGAATAACTTTATACTTTTACATGTTGCTTGACTGACAAAATCTACAGTAGACAGCTGGTGGTGTTATCAGGGTATATACTCAGTGCTGAATGGGCCTGACCTATGCATGGGACTGTAGAGGTACATTCCACCATCAGCTTTGTTCACCAGCCTGAAAACACATCATAGTACCAATTTCAGAACATTAATATTATACATCTTGACTGAATTTTCTCAAGTAAGTAGTCAGCTCACAGAGTCAGTAATGCTACTGGTACACAAACTGAAGATAACAAACACAAGGCCAAAATATTCAATTAGCCCTTCCAAACCAATTTTATCATGGAATTTTTAATAAAGTTTCTCCTTTCAGTACCGGCACCAACATCAAAATGACAGATTTTGAGATGATCAATTTCTGTTGATTTTCTACTGTGTAGCCACTTAATAGAAAAAAAGGGCAACTGGATCATATGAGATGGCTGTACAATACTGCTCATATTACACTGAACTTGTTCCTTCTCTAACGGCGGTTTATAAATATCTCAGAGGCCATGAAAGTTTTCTACTAACTGGATAAATGCACCAATCAATCATGTTCTCAATGTCACCTGATAGATGCACATAATCATAGCAAAATGAAGCATGTGCATGAATAATGCTGTATGGCACAATTTTGAGTTTTTAGGAAATCGACAAAAACCATTAATAATATTATAGCAGATATGTATTGTTTGTAGATGCAGACTGCTGAAACTAGTTGGTTGTGCTTTTTAATATTGCGCTCAGGATAGGTTTTACAAAATAAATAACTATTAAAATGGAAAGACCGTGTATAGCAACTGATATACAGCATTACAGCAGATCACTCTTTCTCTACTGTAATGATAAGGTTGCCTAGAATCTGAAAGTTTTAAATAAGAAATTTATAACAAGATACAAACTAATATTTATTGTAAACTGATAACTTTAGTCTTAAAAAAGTTATAGAACATAAGCTTGTTATCAAGTTGAGACCCAAATCTGATACATTACACTCAGTTGGCACACTGCATGTTTTCATAAAATGCCTGTATTTTTATTCCATGTATTTCGTCACGTCCAATAGATCGCTTTTCTTCTCCTTACAAGTTTCAGTACCCCATTGTAGAGCAACCAAAAACCACAAGGCATCAGTATTTCTTTACTTCACATTCACCACCATGTTTCAAAGTAAAATGTCTTTCACATGGATGAAGTATACTTATGCCTCAAGGATCGTCACTGCATAACTTCAACCAGAGCACACCAGTAATTTTCAAAGCTGGTGGCATTTTGTGAACCAGCTCAATGGATCCTATGCCCTTTAAGTCTTCCATCACCTCCTGAAGTCAGTTTTGAATGTTCTACAGAGGCCTAAGCACTGACATGCTTCCATTCTAAAGGAGCCATAAATTTTGACACTTTTTTCCTCGATCATTGCAAAGTTCCTGTCACAAGGTAGGAAACTACGACTCGAACATAGAAACTTTTTATGTGGTTCTCCACAGTACTTTCAGTTGACCAGACAGAAATGAAATGCTAAAACTCTTCAGTTATTGCTCTGCCCAACATGGTGGTCAGACCATATAATTAGTTTGCATTCCAAACCTTCTTCAAGCATCACAAATTTAATTGGACAGGAAACAATTTTGGCTGAACCACACCTTGCACCAGATCCACCCTACATGGTTCATGACTTTGGTACTTAACTAAAACAGTCCAATTGTGGCATTTGCAGATTTTAATAGAGAATTTGTTTTATTATGTGATTCATAAAACAATACACCAGGCTGTGTGTTATCAGAAGAGGTGGAATGTGTAGAACATCCAGTAGTTTACGCTCAAGGCAGCAGAATTCTGCAGAATGAAATTATTCCACAATGGAGAATGAGATGTTAACCTTATTTATAGACTAACATATTTCAAATTTTATCTGTTATGGTAATACATTTAGACTAATAACAGATCGTGTGGCATTAAAATGGTTGTTGTGGTGAAAGAATCCTTCCCAATAGGTTGACATGATGGGCAGCAAGACTAAGCGAATTTGATGTTGAACTTATGCATGAAACTGAGTAAAAGCATGGCAATGCAGATAGCTGAAGCAGAAGAGTAGCAGTATTACATATTACTCAAAATATCAGGGAAATAAAACCCAAGTAGAAGTCTTAGATAGGAAAGTAGTAATGATAAAATGATTGCAGTCTGTAGAAGGCAGCATTTCAGCTAGGAGTAAATTTGTTACAAGAAGGTCAGTATATAAGGGTCCAAGGAAAGTATAGAAGAAACTAACACCAAAGTTGATGCTGGTTTTGGAACCTGAGCACAAACACTTGCCCATTAATTTGGAGTAGACACACCATCAGTGAGAGAACTGGTGGAAGAAAAGTTTACATTTACATTTCTGTAACAGTAGCAGGGAATCAAGCACATCGTGAGTGCTACATAATCTGTACGTAACTCTTCAAGAGGGAAGTAGTGGGGAAATTTGTAAGAGTAAAATCTCAGCAACTGTTATTAACTGCAAAAGACAAAGGAAGACAAGTAGAAATGGAGGAAGCAACATCACAAAAATGCCACTGGGAAAAAAATCACCATCTGTCTGGGTATGGTAATATGAGTGGGACAGAATTCCTGTACAGTGAAACTGTTAGAGGAAAAGGAATGCAATAAAGAAATGGTCAAGTCTGAATTGTACTTTCAGCAGGTCAACGCACAATGGTTATACTCTAGCTTTGTCAAGATGGTAGTACCAGCTAGTTGTTTCAAGAAGCAGACGGGTACATCAGAAAAGAGACTAGAATGGAAGGTGAATGCTTTCTTATTAAATGGAACAGCGTGCAACATAATGGGGCCTAATTCTGCCCGTCTGCCATGATTTCACAGATAACTCCCTTGAGTATTTCCCAGCTGCATTTGGAGCCCATGGAAATACCACCTACCACAAATCTAATCAGCTTGAATCAAACTGTAGGTCCAGAATTAATGTAATCTATAAACTCACTGCAGAACCAGCAGGAGGGACGAGTCTCCCTGGAAACCTTATTGCAGCATGTAAATTCATATTGTGAAAATCAGCATCAGAATGAGACAACACCGACTATTGTCATACCAACTACTGCAGTGGCACTTGTTCTGCTGAGCCTGGTGTTCTTTTGGAACATAAAAGACAAAGAACACGACTGAGTTCGGACCCAGCCATAGTTCAGATTACACTGGGTTGGATAACCCAAGCATAAAAGCAGCAGAATGAAGCAGAATGCACAGTGATATAGTATGAAGAATAATCGATTTATTTTTGCTTTTAAGTGCGGAGTATAGAGTTGAAAAAGAACTGTGCAAGAAGCATAGTAATTAAGTAAGTTCCATGGTGGTTGAGTTCAGGTGTAGGACAAGGGGACCTAAGGAAATGTATAACATTCCGTGAAAAAGTTAAGGTAACTAATTTGTAGAATGATATTTAAGAGGCAAAATAAGGCTGGAAATACTGGTCGCCAGTAGCTCTGGTGTGATGGGTAGTATGGTTTGGTCAACCCGAGGTACAGAGTCTTGATAAGAAGAAGGCCAATGTAGCATATCGACCATAAATGGTCAAAAAATATGCCAGAGCAGAAGTGAGTTGAAACAGAGCCATCTGCAGATGGGTGAGAGTGTTATGAATTACAAAGCAAAACATGGCCTACTTGCTTTACAAAGCAGAGCCAGCTGGGCATAGTATAGCAACAGCCAATCCTGCAACTTGCTAGATGGAAGCTTTTCCCCACTTGCCATCACAGAAGTATTTATAATGCATGCCTTAAACCCTTAACAAACATAGTCTGGAGCGTAGAAGTACTCAGCGGTTCGTATACATGATTCTTGTCCCACTATCACAGCCTATGCCACATGCCTGTGACACCCACAGTGACATTGCAGAATGCAGCACGGGGTCCACCATTCGAACACAAGACAAGGCAGCTTGCCCTGAGTGACAAGCAAGGTGCCTGCTCATTCTAGACATTGCCTTCTGTAAAGATGTGTCAAAGGTACACATACAGCAGGTCTCTGACAAAAGTCACTCTGTCAAAGCCATCTGCACACAGTTTGCCTTGATACAACACACCCAGCGGATGCAGGAGCTCACATGACATTTGCCGTGCAGTAATAAAGCGGTCTGTTGTGAGCTTACAGCCAAATAACAGTCCTCTCATCTGAAGTGACACATGGTCAGCCCTGCCCTGGACTTTGGGATACAGCTTCTGTCTCTATGAATTGTCGCCACATCCAAGAAACAACAAAACAATTCACACTAAGCTATCAGGCCACATCCATTTTTGACTGTCCTGCTTCCTTTCTTTCTATGGCCCTCCACTGCTGAGTCTGGTAGGCATATCCTCCGTGTCATACTGCACTGTATGTGGCTGTGTACATGGCATCTGTGGATGTGGGGCTACTCAGCAAACACTATCTCATTTCATAGGGGCCCCCGCAACATTGGTATAGTTGTCATATGGCAGGAATGCCACCTTCCATGCAGAACGTGACTGTACGGTCATCTGGTTAACAATTTGTAGGATTGTATTGTGAATTAAACACAGGACAAGGAAGTTGTGATTTGTTGCTTTAATTTTTGACCCCAGTGTAGTTTTGAGCATTTGCATTCAGTCCTCAATTTGCACATGTAGCCTTCTTTTTTTCAGTCCTCCTTTACTAGCAAGCCAATGACGAATGGCTCTATCTGGTGGAGGAGGACCAAAATGCCACTCAGCTGCTCTGTTTTCATATTGTTCTGCTTATGACATTACCTTCAATTTAGAGCCCACATCATATGAAACCTCTATTTTTTTCCACTAGGAAAGTACTAAAAAATACTCTTCTGCTTCCGATAACACAAATCACTAGTTCAAGTTCACTGGCACTGTAAACTGCAGTGACACATCATAAGCTAGACAGTGTTCTGGATCTGTGATGGCAGGGCAGGAGGGGGCGCGAGTTAGTAAGCTCGTGAAGCCCCACAACTCGTGTTCATCGCACCAGTGCACTACTGCTGCCAGTTGAATCCAGTGTTGCCAGATAGAGAGAGGTTTCCCACAGCATTGAATATATGGCCCCTTTTAAGCCTGTCAGGAATTTTAAATCCCTTTTAAGCCTGTCACGAATTTTAAATCAAACACTGGACATTTTTATATTCTTCTTCTGTAGTAGCGCTACAGCCCTTTGTGAGCCTTGGCTCCTTCAACAATCTTCCTCCACACTTCTTGGTTATTTGCTGCTGTTTTCCACCACCGGACTCCCATTTGGTGATATCCATTATTACTTCGTAGATCCATCTTCTTCTAGGTCTCCCTTTTCGTCTGACTGAATGGATCATACCTTTCATCATTTTCTTCGGAATCCTATCCTCTGCCATTATCTCCAAGTGTCCTAGCCATCGTATTCGCTGTGATTTCACAAATTTTATTATGTCCCTGCCTTGTATTAACTCTTTTAATTCGGCATTGTAGCATATTCTCCAGCCTTCTTCCTCCCTTATTGGCCCATAGATTTTGCGTAGTATTTTCCGCTCAATGCCTCTTAGTGCATTTTTATCGTGTTCTGTCAATGTCCATTCCTCTGAGCTGTATGTGATAACTGGGCAGACTAGGGAATTATATATTAGCAGTTTAGTTTTTCTTGTAACAAGGCTATTTTTGTAAAGCTGCATATTTGCAAAGTAAGCTCTGTTTCCTGCTTGTATTCTTTCCCTTATAGCCTTGCCAATACTGTTGTCATTAGTTATTAGGGCTCCCAAGTAGTTAAAAGAGGACACTCCATTGAAGCATATCCCATTGATTTTTAGGTTTTTATGGGTTCTTCTGGCCTCAGATTGTGACATTACCATATATTTTGTTTTGTTTTCATTTACTATGAGGCCAATTTTTAAGGCTTCTGTTTCCATTGCCCGGTATGTTACTAGGAGTGTATTGGTATTTCTTCCTACTATAGTAATGTCATCAGCGTATGCACATATCTGGCTAGTTTTCATAAATATGGTGCCTCTTTTGTTGATTTTATTTACTACACTATGCAGGGCTATATTGAATAGGACAGTGGAGAGACTATCCCCTTCTTTCACACCTTTATTGAAGTCAAAGCTTTCACTCGTTCTGCTAAGAACCTTTACTTTTGCTCTTGTTTATGTCATTGTCAGTCTGATTAGTCTTATTAATTTAGCACATACACCAACTTCTTTCAGTACTCTCTATAGTTCTTGCCAATTTATGCTGTCAAACACTTGTTTGAAATCGATGAATAGGAAATGCAGATCTATATCATATTCATAGAACTTTTTCATCATTTGTCTTATCACAAATATTTGATCAGCTGTTCCTCTGCCTGGTCGAAAGCTACACTGATATTCCCCTAGTATGCCTTCTGCACACTTCTATATCCTTTCGTTTAATATACTTGTGAAGATCTTATAAGCTGTACTTAGGAGTGTTACACCTCTATAGTTTTCACATGCTGTTCTGTCCCCTTTCTTATGAATGGGGACTATTACTCCAATTTTCCAATTATCTGGCACAGTTTCTGTTTCCCATATATCTGATATTAATGTGTGCAGTTCCTTTATTACAGCATCACAACCAGTTTTTATTAATTCAGCAATTATGCTGTCTTCTCCATGGGCTCGATTGTTTGTTGACTTGTGCACAGCCTGGGAGACCTCTTGTAGTGTTGGCTTTCTTGCCTCATTGGTTTCATTGTCTACTTCCAGCTCCACTCTTCCCTCCTGTGTGGCTGTCTATTCATCTTCTAGGCTGGTGCTTAGTGTATATCTTCTAGGCTGGTGCTTAGTGTATCTTTGAAATAACCTGCCCATCTTCCCACTACCTGTTCTTCCTCCCTTATTTTCCCATCTTTACTGGAACAGGCCACTGTTTTTGGTTGGAATTTATTCTTCATTTTGCCTATGGCATGAAAGAACTTTCTTATTTCACTCTCTTCCTTTAGTTCTTCTAGTTCTTGAATTTCTTCTTATTCCACTCTCTTCTTTCTCTTGCACAGTCTGTTAGCTCTTCTCCTTAATTCTCTATATTGTTCCACACTATTTCTGGTTTCCCTCTGTAGCACTTTTGTTCTTGCTCTGTTCTTTTCCTCTATTGCTGACCTGCAATCTTCATCAAACCATTCCTGGTTTCTTCTGTTCCTTCTTATGCCTATTATTTCCTCTGCATCCTTAATGGCTTTTCAAACCTGTTCCACCTTTCATCTACTCCTACTGTGGTCTCTTCATTGCTCAACTTTCTACTTAGTACTTCATCAGGGATGTTCAGTTTCTATTTCATTTCATCATCTTTCCCATTCTGTTGCCATTTGTTAGTGGCAGTTTCTCTCTCAAGACTGATTTTATCACAAAGTGGTCTGAATCACAGTTTGGTCCTCTGCAGCTCCGTACATCCGTAACTGATGTGGAGTGGCGTGAAATCACTAAAATATGGTCAATCTGATTGACTACTCCATTGGCTGCAGACTTCCAAGTACCCAGATGGATCCTTTTGTGTGGAAAGAGGGTACTTTTAATAATCATATTATTCCTTGCTGCGAATTAGCATAGTTAGTCTCCATTCTCATTGTTTTCTTCATGTAGTGAATATTTTCCAGAAACTCCATATGGATGTTCATTCCTCCCTATTTTTGCATTAAAATCTTCTATTACTAGCATCAGGTCATATTTAGGTACTGCACAGCATACTTTTTCCAAGTCTTCATAGAACTGTTCTTTAATTATATCCTCTTTTCCCTCTGTTGGTGCATGAGCATTAACTATTGAGATATTACTAAATTTACGTTTTAGTCTGAGTCTGCACATCCTTTCATTAATGGGTTCAAATTCTAGAAGGCTTTTCCTAACTTCTCTAGTTATTATAAACATTGTACCAAGTTGGCCTGTTCTTTCTTCTGGTCCACTATATACCAATGAGTACTCAGGTTTATCTATCTGCCCATTCCCCTGCCATATTATTTCCTGTGCCCTACAATATCATACTTAAATTTTAAAATTTCATTGGCTATTTTTATATTAGTTTTGAGTATAAGATACACCAGAAACTTTTAGGCAATTTTTCAAAGAAAAAAAATGTCTTACTCCATAAAATATGGTATGCTTTTGTTCTCTCTAAAATATAAGAGCAAACTGATGATGTTTCCTTGTGAGTGACACTCTTTGGGTCTCTCTGACCTGCCCTTCTTTCATAACCTTCCTGTATCTATTACTAACTCTTGAAGTTAAGTGAAGGCCAGCCATTTTGTCTGACAAATTTGTAGTTTTGAGCCATTCCAGAATGTAAGCTCGAGAGTAAAATATAATTTTCTAAGCTTTATCTTTGTTTTTGCCTCAGGTTTCATCTGTGATGTCTATTTTCCTGTCTGAGGAGGAAAAAGGCAAATACACTCCTGGAAATTGAAATAAGAACACCGTGAATTCATTGTCCCAGGAAGGGGAAACTTTATTGACACATTCCTGGGGTCAGATACATCACATGATCACACTGACAGAACCACAGGCACATAGACACAGGCAACAGAGCATGCACAATGTAGGCACTAGTACAGTGTATATCCACCTTTCGCAGCAATGCAGGCTGCTATTCTCCCATGGAGACGATCGTAGAGATGCTGGATGTAGTCCTGTGGAACGGCTTGCCATGCCATTTCCACCTGGCGCCTCAGTTGGACCAGCGTTCGTGCTGGACGTGCAGACCGCATGAGACGACGCTTCATCCAGTCCCAAACATGCTCAATGGGGGACAGATCCGGAGATCTTGCTGGCCAGGGTAGTTGACTTACACCTTCTAGAGCACGTTGGGTGGCACGGGATACATGCGGACGTGCATTGTCCTGTTGGAACAGCAAGTTCCCTTGCCGGTCTAGGAATGGTAGAACGATGGGTTCGATGACGGTTTGGATGTACCGTGCACTATTCAGTGTCCCCTCGACGATCACCAGTGGTGTACGGCCAGTGTAGGAGATCGCTCCCCACACCATGATGCCGGGTGTTGGCCCTGTGTGCCTCGGTCGTATGCAGTCCTGATTGTGGCGCTCACCTGCACGGCGCCAAACACGCATACGACCATCATTGGCACCAAGGCAGAAGCGACTCTCATCGCTGAAGACGACACGTCTCCATTCGTCCCTCCATTCACGCCTGTCGCGACACCACTGGAGGCGGGCTGCACGATGTTGGGGCGTGAGCGGAAGACGGCCTAACGGTGTGCGGGACCGTAGCCCAGCTTCATGGAGACGGTTGCGAATGGTCCTCGCCGATACCCCAGGAGCAACAGTGTCCCTAATTTGCTGGGAAGTGGCGGTGCGGTCCCCTACGGCACTGCGTAGGATCCTACGGTCTTGGCGTGCATCCGTGCGTCGCTGCGGTCCGGTCCCAGGTCGACGGGCACGTGCACCTTCCGCCGACCACTGGCGACAACATCGATGTACTGTGGAGACCTCACGCCCCACGTGTTGAGCAATTCGGCGGTACGTCCACCCGGCCTCCCGCATGCCCACTATACGCCCTCGCTCAAAGTCCGTCAACTGCACACACGGTTCACGTCCACGCTGTCGCGGCATGCTACCAGTGTTAAAGACTGCGATGGAGCTCCATATGCCACGGCAAACTGGCTGACACTGACGGCGGCGGTGCACAAATGCTGCGCAGCTAGCGCCATTCGACGGCCAACACCGCGGTTCCTGGTGTGTCCGCTGTGCCGTGCGTGTGATCATTGCTTGTACAGCCCTCCCGCAGTGTCCGGAGCAAGTATGGTGGGTCTGACACACTGGTGTCAATGTGTTCTTTTTTCCATTTCCAGGAGTGTAATTTCCCACATCTATTTTTTTGAAAGCTAGAAGTAGAGTTACAGTGATACAAAATACATACCTAATGTACTGATTAGTATGACACTTCCTGTGTACTGACTTGAACTACATAGATTATGTTACAAAATACATTTTGTTTTGTTACAGTGTTAAAGGAATTTAAATTCATCATGTTTGATGCCAGATATGGAACTAAAAAAGCTGATTTAGTTGTGAAATCCAAAGAAGAATTTAACATCAAGTATTCTTACTACACAGATGGTAGGTCACGAACAAAGTTTACATTTTTTGTTAGTTAACTTTAACCTAAACAATTTTTTTTAAAATGGTGCTGTAAAGCAAAGATTTTATGGGGGAATTATTTTGTGGATGAAACAATGAAAGTTTCATTTGCTGAATACTTTACATAGTAATACATCTGTATATGAAGGCTGGTGCGTTGTTACACATTATTAATACTAGCTTTCTGCTAATAATGGATAGTAAATTGGAGATATATATATTATTCCAAAACTGTAAGCAAATCAATTACAATTGGTTCAATGTAGAGAAAAAGACAAATTATCACAAGATTTCAGAAGAAAGGAAAGACAGCAACTTAGGAAATGTCTCAATTTAAAATAAAGGAAGAGGAAGAAAGAGTTGTGAAGAGTTTGTACAAAGAAAGTAAATGCAAAACGACTCATGTCACTGGAGTGTCATCATCAGAACCCTGTTTAGGTTAATACTAATCCCCCCAAAACTTTAAGAAAAGCAGGAAAAGATAGCTACATCCAGACAGCCCAACATGGAAATATGCAGTAACAAACAAATTAATTGTTCCAGCGGAATAACTTCCATAACTAGTAACCAAACATTAACAACACAAATTGAATAACACGGTTTCAGAAGAAGAGAAGCAAACAGCTTTTTTTTGTTTTTTTTGTTTGTTTTTTTTTACGGCGGAGATGACAATCGGTCAAGCACCTGACAGATGGGTACTAAATTATTTAAAGATCCTGAGAGTAAGATGTAGAGAGTTTTGCAAAAACATTAAATAGTATTTTCAGCTCAGGGAGCTTATAAACAAATTTAGGCAGGCATTCAAATGGTACAAATAAAAATTACTTTCATGCATTACACATTTTGTTAGTGTTGAACACACCTCAATGTATGTGTGAAGGTATCATGCCAACTCTGATTATCTGGTGAATGCACTGAAAAATGACACAGAAAAGAGCATTTTATCATGAGGTAAGGAGTTACTGGAACATGTAGACTACTGTCAATTCATGTGTACTGTGAATTCATGTATAAAGCATAAAAACTGTAACTACTAAATTTCACTCCAAATTAAATAATGACGCTGACTGACAAAAAAATAAAATGGAAAAAATGGACTGATGTTGACAGGCAACAAAAATATACAGAAGGTAATGGTACCACTGGTGATGCAGTGTCAGAAATTGATAAGCAAATGTTATATTTCACTCCTTCTTTAAAA
The DNA here is from genome assembly GCF_023898315.1 of Schistocerca nitens. Lineage (NCBI taxonomy): Eukaryota > Metazoa > Arthropoda > Insecta > Orthoptera > Acrididae > Schistocerca > Schistocerca nitens. The sequence continues at coordinate 50,927,633 of NC_064624.1, read as the reverse complement.
ATTCACAATCTGCTGAACTGGGGACATGTGCAAAATGGATCTCTCAAATCTGGAGATCTACAGACAAGCTTTGTAGATAATGTTTCTCTGATTAATGAAGACAAGTTAAACTGCTCATTCATCACATGAACAGGTTCAGGCTTCACAGGTTTTGCCTGGATGTTGTGGAAACATTTCATCATGCCATCATCACTAATGAGATCTAACACATGTTGCCGTGTGCTCATACAAATCAGAGCTGATGTAAAGAAAACCATCTCATGTCTCAAAAAAGTTGACTATCTGTTGAGATGGCTGTACTTCCCTATTGGAAAACAAGTACACATTATCCACTTTGTGTTCAGAAGTATTTAAAGCGGAAATGGACTGTTATTCTTTGCTGCATGTCGTGGTGAACTTGTGATGGATGCTATTGGTGGTGCAATGAGGAGAGGAGTGTGGAACCAGATGAAACACAGAAATGGTATGCTGACTGAGCTACAGATTTTTATAAATGTGCACAAACTCGGATTCAAGCAAAAACCATGTTTTATGATACTGAAAGATGGTTTCTGGACAACTGAGTGAGCATAACTTACATTCAGGTTAAACCTTTTGCTCATTTTCAAAACTATTATTATTTTCTAACTTAAGGTATCATAATATTCTTGTCGAAACAAGCTTTAAGTTTGAAAAAAAATCAAACAACTTCTCATAATTGTGGATGCAACCTATCAAAGATGTTCTGGGTATTCATAAGAACAAAATCATTCTTTCAGGGAATCAAATGCAGCAATTGAAGACACAATTGCAACAGATGCTGGCAAGCATGTGCATGTTAATCTGATAAATCCTGGATTGTTTGTCACTGTAGAAATTTTAAATGAGAAAGGTATAAAACAATTTCTATGGCATCTCTGAAAATGCAGAAGCTATGGTAATGTTTTTCAAACCCATTCCAAAGCCTACAATTTATTCACAAAGTACAAAGTGACAGCACTTTTTGTTAGAACTGAACAAATTTGAACATTAAGAAAATGAAGTATAATGAAAAATTGAAAAACTCATGTTTTAAAATTGTACAATTTATGTATAGTTTTAGTTTCTTAGAGTATAAAAAATTGCATTGAGAATTATGCTATTTGCATGAGTCATGTACCAAATCTATTGCGTCCGAAATGCAATTAGTTTTTTACTTTTATCTTTCAGATTTCAAGTTTTATGTACACTTATTGCATGCCTAATTTAACCCATTCCGTATGTATTTGTATTTTAAAGGAAGGGTGCAATTCAAACAATTTCTGATTTAAATATAATTCTAAAAAATTCTTTCAGGGGCTATCTTTAATTCCACACAACCAATTGTGTGAACACATTGTCAATCATTTAGAAAAGGAAACGTTAGTATAACAATTTATGAAACTCACTTTGCATATGTGTGATTGCCCAAGAGGAAACTTGGAATCACTCTATCCTCAGCTGATTTGTACTTTTTATTCAACTGACCTTTAATGAGTAAGTATACTGTTGTTTTCCATTAAGAAATAATTGTATCTCCATCCGCTGCAACTAACAGGCCTACTGATCATACAAAAAATTCAAATTATTTCCAACATTAATTGGTGGATATTTAGTAGTTCAGTCATTTTTACAATGATGTAAAATTTATCAACTACTTTACAGGTTCTGTAAATTCTTCATTGTATTTTCTTCATACAAAATTACTTTCAGAAGCATGCTCATATTTTGATAACCTACAAAATAGATCAATGTACTATCTGTGTTGTTCATTAAAATTGTCCACACCAATACGTCAAAACACGAATAATTAGCTTTCATGTTGGATGACTGTCACAACAGAGCTGACCCACACACTACTACTCAAAATGTTCTAAGAATCAATGGTGCACAGATTACAGTCATCTCTCAACAGAGCCACATCCTTTTATGACAAGAAAGTAACAATTTTCTGATATTTACTCAGCCACAACCTCACTTGGGGATCAGAACTATTTTGAGAAAGTATTAAATCCTTTATAAACTTGACAACTCAAGACAATAATATTCATCATTGAACACTTAGCACACATGCACTGAGTTAACTGCATTCGGAAAGATATGTACAATACCTAACTGTGTTTGCAATATCTGTACACAGACACTGGGCTCAACTGACCAAGTATTATTTTGAACATTGTACATACTGGTTAGACACAGACGAAAGGAAACAGTTTACCAGTAAAATGAAAAAAAAAAAAGTTATGCATATGCATCCATTTGCAGCAAGTATTTGATTGTTGTATGGTTCATAATATTTTTTCAGTAAGTTTAATAGTTAATAGACACTACAGATACAAATAAGAGAGACCTTAATAATCAATGAAATGTTCTCCTTCACTATTTACAGCAGTCTCCCAATGCTGGGGCGACTTTTTGTATCTGTAACTGTAGAAGTCACATGGTTTTTAAAGCGAAGAACTCGTTGAGCTAGGTTCAGTGTGCATTTTAATCTGGAAAGGAAGTTTCTTGAAGGTTGTTCAATAGAGAGCAGAAAAGGAGAAAATCTGCGAATGCTAGATCAGGTGAATAAGGTGGGTGTGAAATGATTTTAAAATCCAACTCATGTGTACTGTTTTTTTGTCAGTGTAGCATATTACGGGCGGGCTTTATCCTGGAGTAGTGTCTTCCTAGTCGTCCATGTACTGCATCTGCAACACATCTCAGTTGTTGACAAATTTCACCAGTAATCAGTGGTTACACCTTGAGGAAGCAATTCACAGTAAATCACTCTGGGTGAACAACATTATCTTTCATGGATGCTTTTTGTTGCTGCTTTGTTTGGGCTCAACCATTCTCTTTTTTTCGTTATTTTAGCACAAAGCAACCATTTCTGATCAGCATAATGATACAGGGCAGGAATGGTTAGTGTTGTTCACAAGCCAACTGATGACAATCAAGCACAGATGGACATCGATTTTTGTGATTTGTGGTACCTATACACCCTACTTTTGAGTCTTCCCCATTGGACGCAAATGTCAGAAGTTCATGAAATGATCAAAGTTCATCGAATTTGCCAGTTCTCCAGTACAATGACATGGATCACTGTGAATTAATGCATTTAAATGATCTTAATCAAATCCCAAATGTAAGTCACTAATAGCAAAACAAGTCTCATTAGAATAAAAAAAAACATTTTCTTGCAAAGCTCTGTCCAATGGCATTAAACACAAACAGGGCACAAATGTTTCTGACTGCCTCCACTGCTGTTACCCCTCTATAGAACCCAAGCAGATGAGTATGTCAACAGTGCTCCTATTTCTCAACTTGGCACTCCACTTTCTAGTGACTATAGTTCCACTCGGTATCTCCAAATGACAATATATAAACTCCAAGACCAACAGTGAACATGTCATGAAGACAATTTCTTAACAGTAGCTGAAAACATTGGGGAGAAAAAGTGACCATTGAAATGAGATCCATGGCACTCAGTCAGGAAGTGTATACTTGACCAGCCATCGATTTTATCAGATGAATGGTCAAATCAATCACAGAAGCAAGAACTCTTCTTGTAAAGGTCATAACCATGTAATTAGTAAAATATTGTGCTGACTTTACAGCATGACTGAAATATGCAGTAGAAGTGGAGAAAACTTACTGGCATCACATTACAACCTTGATCTCCCTTTACTCGAGGAAACTAGGGTTAAAAGAATTACACTTACAAGAACTAAATCTTAGCTTAGCAACAAAAAACAAAACATTCATAGTAGAAACAGCCAGGAGAATAATAGAAAGGAGGCACCAGCATGAGAACAAGTTAACCAAAAAGCTCATATCTCTCTGTCTTGCAATTCTAAGTGTTCCTCCTGAGTGTCAACTTGCAGGAATGCTTTCTAGCATGCTTTCACTCAGTCCTATCCTATAGGATAATCTTATAGGGCACTAGGATTTATCCTATACAACCTTGTAGTAGGAATGTGATGTGAACACCTTGCCCAAACCTCTTCATTGACCTAGGGAATCTTGCACCTACCTGTCACTACGGAACACTATTTGACAAGTTTACTGATTTGTTGACCCCATTTCAATTTGAAATCCAAGCAGACACAAAGGAATTTTATGCAGTGTGTTTCATTTAGTGTATGACCAACTGTCTACTTCTTCCAGCAGCAAGTCATTTCTGATTGCTTGAAAACGTACAAAATGAATCCTCGAGGGATAAGACTAACTGGTAGCTGTAACAATAATAAGGGTAATGTGCTGTGCAATACAGGACAGGAAGTTTGTTGGTAGTAATCATGATTTATTATTAAACATATGTAATGTGATTAACAGTATAGTGAGATTAACACTGAACTGAATCTGAAGATTAGGGAATTCTGTAACAAACCGATGGGAGTGGAAAATATTAGGGAACACACAAAAGGGTCAAAAACAGAAGAGATGAAAAAATGATCAAAAACATAATTTTTCATATGGGTGGTGTACCATTGCATACCTTCACGAAGGAGCACTTCTTAACAAGAAGGTGCCCGAGGGATTGATCAACTATAAGGGGCTGCAGATCTGACCTTGAAATTTGCTTCGTCTCTCAGTATGGTACCTTTTTTATTGGTGGGTGTTTCTGAAAGGCTCCACCTATGTGCATCCTCTTCCAACAACTTTAAACTATGATGCTACATGGCAACAGCAGTGAGTTTCCTAAACTGACATGATTACAAATGCATGGATGAAGTCTATCACCTGGATGCTTAAATGTGTTCGAAAGAGTTTCGATATTTGTGATCAATAAATTACGAATCTGATCCTAAAGACAGCTGTGAAAAGCACCTTGACGTTGTATGTGCACGCATATAAATTGTTCACAATGGGAAAATCTTCGTTTCTTTGTAAATAAAGGCTTCTCAGGTATCTATAGAAGTACAAAACTGACCCCAAGTCTGTACCTTTATTTATGACAAAGTTATAGCCTTGTGAAATCTGATGATTTTAAACACCCTGAGGAATTGCTTATACAGGTAGAATTTCTTTCAGTAAGGTATTATAACCTTAATTTGTCTTGATGAGTTTCAATAATAATAACCCAAAAGTTCCTAAATGCAATGTAACATATACCATACAGTTAAAAGGAAGTCACGCTTGATCAAGGTCCGCGTCAATTTCCATTTTTTACCAGACATAACGTCTGAGAAAGGAAAGAAATAATAATAAATTATTATTTCCATTTTATGGCCTTCATTGGACCACTCTCGCCAACTTTCTACAAAGAATTTTTCAGTTTCCTGTCAGCCCAGTACTTGTTCATTCTCTCAGGTCTCATTCTTCTGTCATCAGGAATCACCCTTCCTATTGTCTGTCTGTAGATTCTCATTTGCAGTCTGGTTTGTTTGTCTGTGAGTTTCCTGATTGTCAGTTTTGTTTCTTAGGTCTTGAAATGTAATCTGTAGCTCATCCATATCTTTCTTGCTTTCTGTAATCCACTTAATGTTGCACTTACTATTCCACAATTTTTCTATTGGCCTCCTGATGATTCTGTTCTCTGGTGTTCTTATTACATGTCCAAAAAATTAAATTCTTTCTTCCTGATTGTACTCATTGCCAGTTCTATTTCCTTGTAGACTGTTTCATTTGTAGCTACTCTCCAGTGTCTATCTTTCTGGTATGAGTTGTTGATGCACATTCTGATGATTCTTCTCCCTATTTTGAGTATTTTGTCTATTTCTGCGTGTTAGTGGTTTTGAAGATGGTTTCACTTGTGTATGTTATTTCGGGCTGAGTGACTGCTTTGTAGTGCTTTAATTTTGTTGCTATTGACAGGATCTTTTTGTTGTAGGTGTTCTTGGTGATATATTGTGTTGTAGTCAATTTGTTTATTCTGTTATGCCATGTTGGCTTTTCATGGAGTTCATGTGTTTTGATTTCTCCCAGTAATTCAAATTTATCTACAATTTTGATTTCTTGGTTTCCTATGCCATTTTTGTTTATGAGTGTAGGGTCAGTTAACATGATGACTGGATTTTCAAAGGATAATTCAAGACCAGTATTCTGTGCTATTTCCTGCAGTGAGAATTTCTTGTTTGGTTTCCTGAATACTGTTGGACAATAGAGCTAGGTCATCAGCAAATCCTAGACAATTTATAGTTATGTTGTTTTTGGATCTTCCAATTTGGATGTTCTTTGGGTTAATGTTGTACCATTTCATCATTATGTATTCTAAAGCACAGTTCAACAGCAAGAGTGCCAAACAATCTCCTTGTCTTAAACCTGCTTTTATGATGAATGGCTCAGAGAGTTCCTCCCTGAACTTGACATATCAAACAGTGTTGGTTAAGGTGAGTTCTATCAATTTGATTAATTTTGTATGGAGCCCAAAATTTCTTAAGATTTTTAACATTGAAGATCTATGGATACAGTCATGTGCTTTTTTAAATTCCATGGAGGTTATTACAAGAGGTTCATTTTGTTTCTTGTAATATTATATGGCTAATTTTAAATTGATGATCTGTTCTGCACAGCTTCTCCAATGTCTGAAGCATCCTTGGTATTCACCTAATTCTTCCTCTATTTGCTGTTTAATCCTCTTGTATAGGACTGTGCAGAAAATCTATGTGCAGTCTAAGAGAGATACCTCTGTAATTACCTGGGTTGCTTTTATCTCCTTTTTTGTGGAATGGGTGGATTATGACTGTGGTCCAATGTTTGGGAAACTTTTCTGTTATCCAGATTTTTGTTAGGGCTATGTGTAAGGATGTTTGAATTATATCACTGGCATATGTCCACATATCTGCAAAAAACATGGTCTTCTCTGCACGTCTTATAAGTTTTCATCTCTGAGTGCTGTTTCCACCTCTTGAATTGTTGGAGGATTCATGAGATCAGGTGGAGTCTTGATGTGTGTGTGTGTGTGTATTAATTGATACAAGTTCCTGGGGTTCTTCACAATTTAAAAATTTGCTAAATGCTTTTTCCATGATTTCAGCATTTACCTTGTCATTATGTGGCTTTTTCCCATCTTCCCTTTTCAGCATTAATGTGGCAGGGGCAAATTTTCGTAATTGTCTTCCAAACATTTTGTAAAAGTCTCTGAAATTGGTTTCATGGTAATTTTTTCTATTGAGTCGATTAGATCTTTCTGTGATTGTCTCTTGGTTTGCCTGATAATTTGTGTGAACTTTTGCTTGATATTTTTGAGGTTGGTTTCATCTTCTTCTGTTTTGTGTGTTTGAAATTTTAACCATGCACAATGTCTTCCATTATGAATTTTGTCATATTCTGAGTTCCACCAGACATGTCTATTAGGTCGGTTCAATGGGGCTAAATTTTCTTCTTGTTGCCCGAGCATTTTAACATCGTAGATTTTTCTGTGGAAGAATTTGTCCATAAATACATGATCCAGCAGCCATTCTCCTTTTCTCCAATCAGGATGTTTCCAAGTTTTACATTTGTTTGGCCTCCTTTTGAAGTATGTGTACTTTGAGATCAGTTTGTGTTCCCTACAGATTTCAGGAAGTCTTTGACCATTCTAATTTGTTTATGTGGAGCCTATTTCCCAATAATATCCCAGTATTTCTTTTCTCTTCTGAGTTGAGTATTGAAGTTCCCTAACAGGATCTCAACAATGTTAATACTTACATGGTTTATTGCTTGGTCAAGGAGATACCAAAACTTTTCCACTTCGTTCCTGGTCTTTGTTAGAAAATTCTTTTCATTAGTAGGGGTATGGGCATTAACGATGATATAAATTTTGTTACATATTTTTAAACTCAAAGTTGCAATTCTAGGGGAGGTGGCTTGAAAATCAATAATCAAATCTATAATTTTCACATTGACTATAAACCCAGTTCCAAATTGGGGACATTCTTTCATAAACCTTATTCCAGGTTTACCATTGTAAATTCAGTAGCCTTGTGATTTGAATGGTTCTTCTGTAGTATTTCATATTTCCTGGAGTCCTGTTTCTAAAATTTTCTGCTTCTCTAAGTCATCCATCAAATCTTTAGTTTTCCTATTTTAAGTAGAGAGTTAATACTATGAGTTGCAATGTCACTGATCTGATCTTTGATCCTGTTCTTATGAACTGGCATAAGAATGGGTGATTGCCAATGCAACAACCCATTGACACCTAAGTGGCTACCCACCGAATCTGATGTAGCCTTCTCCCACAGGAATTTACCTCTGAAGTGTAACTAATGCTAATCTAACACTGCTAATTATGGGAATTACTAATAGATTAGTTTGTATGTATGATTTGCTCAGGTGACTACCACTATTTCATACGTAATTTCAAAGTAACAAGTGGGGTACACATCAGTGATTTCAGTGCCAACCACATGACATGGTTTTCCAGGCCACACAACCAGCAACACACTATTCTCCACACTTGCATTGACAGCAGCACTCCATGCAGTGGGCACTATCTCTGCACCTCTGGCCCAGGTGCTATGGAGGCATCCTGTACGACCTGTGATCTCTTGGGTTGCATATGAAGGCCAGTACTGCCTTTTGCATTTTCATGGTAACTGGTTACCAACTACAAGCCAGCCACTTTGACAACTACAGCTATGCCTTAGGACACCCTACAGTTCATTGTTTTGGCCAATCTTCTGATTTGCACATCCCTGACTACTATGCATGGTGTTATTTCTGTAAAACCCTTCTTGTGGAACAACACTACTGGTGTTCCACTTATTGTCCTGTCTACTTTTGATGCCAATGCATCCCTTTAATTTGTTCAAAATGGCATAATAGGAGTCTCTGTGACCTGAAGTCTTGGTCTGTTAGCTGTGAATCACCTACACTCCTTTACATACTGTGAGCTGTCAGTAGCATGATAGTTTGGTTCCTTGACCTGTAAGCTTGTATAGTCTTTCTCTAATTTTATTTCTGTGACATGTTTATCAATGTGAGCATCTCTTTCCCTTAGCAAGGTCATAAAGCATATTTAAACAAATAATCTTTCTTCTTTAGATCTGCCAGGACTCAAATGTTGAGGTTGGCTTCACCTGTGAACGATCATTCACCAAAAGCCATACACAGGGTTTTTCTATAACTGAAAAATTTGTAACTAATACAACAGGCACCACAGAAGCTGCCACAATATGTACAGGTTGTGGCCTAAGTATCAGGGCTGATCTACAACATACAAATTTTATCAAAACCAAAAAAATTTTTATGACAAAATCAAGAATAACTATTATTCACACAGAAGATAAGAACAGCAAAATGACCTACACTATTAGAACTTACACTTAATATAAATGTGAATTAGGTTTATCCATCACACACAGCCATTATACAATATAGTTGATATCAACAAGGGCTACAGAAAACAGGATTATACCAGCAACCAGTCCCCTTCCACTTCTGTTTACAACAGTCAGCACATAACAGATGATATGAAAGTCAAGTTCCGGAGTAAAAAAATACTCTACAATTACGAACAGCAAAAAGTTCCAGAAAACTGACAATCTGTGCTAATTCCACTGTAATACATCATTTACTCTACACAATTAACAAAAGACTCATTACTTGACTACATGCAATACATTAGAGATGTGAATACTTACAATATCCTCAGTGACATTAATTTCCAAATTCAATTCAGGATCCTCCTTGATAAAATCAGTGGACCAAGATATTCCAAATGGATCTTTAACAGACTGCATGAAAAAAAAATGCTCAATTATAACTGCTTGCTAACTTCTAACACAGTTCTCAATATTACTTTCTTATGAATATCATCCAACTCTGCAGAGATTCTAATCAACTGGAAAGAGTGAGTGTCACAATTCATCCAAAACAGTTCTAATGTCTCTGATTTTGCTATCAGCCATTGTGTAGTATTTATTTGGTATACTTTCACTTTCTATTCCTATCACATAATCCATTCTGATTTCAGTGGCACTGTGGCCTGCTCAATCGGGTGGTCATACTCCCATATGCAAACTTGATATATGAGTGTGTGGCAACATTTCAAAATTAAACTCAGATAATAGAGAAACCCCAATAATCTTCCAGCTGTAAAGCAAAAAATAAGAGGGCTTTTCAGTCTTTAATCAAATGATTATGGCATTCTCTACATCATCATCATCAAAATTAACAAAATTTAATGCTATTTACACAGCTTCTTGCTCTTCACCAAATATTTTCAGTGCCTACTCTTTGGGAAACCATGCACATTTATGTCATGTGTACTGGAGGGAAATCAGAAGGAATTACACACAGCCACTGCAGGATTTCAGTAATAATGTAAATATTACAGTAAATAGTGACTGGGAACTCTAAACTATACCCCAACACATATAGTTCCAGATCTTCTGTTACAGCACTGTGACACAGAGACATGTAACGAGATTAAGTGTCTTCCAAGATGAAGTCTTCCTTGCTCTGTTGATACCAATCATTTACTTAATGCATTCATTGCATACAATCATAATAAAAAATTAATACAAGGGTAATGGTTCGTAAAAATATGCTTGTTACAAGTTCTGTTAAAATACTATTGGTGATAAACATGAAATAACACATCTAACTAGAGTCAACTGGAAGACTACAAACATTCTTGAAAATAGCTGGTATCATAGGTTACAATTGCACACCATCCATGATAGTTTAGCTTGAATGCCCCATATTTGTGTCATGACATTCTTACTACACTTCCTACACAATAAAGTGCTTGTGTGAAAACTTACATTATGCTCTGATCCATCAGCATGTTGTTTCAGTTCGGGATCTTGCTTTACCGAAACACTAGGTCCTTCAGTCTTTAATGGGTCTTCAAGAAACTGAAAAAAGCAAGAAAGTTAAGTGATCAAGGCTTCTGTGTCTTGTTCCAAATGGCTCTCTCTTAGAGGAGCAGGAAAACAGGAGAGAGAGAGAGAGAGAGAGAAACATTCAAACAGATCTTGTGTAGAAACTGTCATGGCCGTAACACTAATAATCACATATATTCAACAATTTGAAATAGGCAGCAAGAAAATGTGGTGCCACATTTCAAATATTTGAAACCGAATCTTTGTTTATTCTTGAAGACAGGCACAACAGTAAGTGATTGACCCCGAAATATCGATCAAAATTATTTCTTACATACCAAGCAGCTACCAGCATACACAGCAACCACACATACTACAAAAGTGGATGTGTTTTACATCACCTCCTAAACCACTGGTTCGACTACAACCAGGTACATGTATTACTTACTATCTAGACTAAAATACTGAGAAGGTAAGAACCAGCAACCTCCCATGGAGGTGGGCAGGATGATGTGGAGAGAGGAACGGAAGAACAGACAGAGAGAGAGAGAGAGAGAGAGAGAGAGAGAGATAGAGAGAGAGAGAGAGAGAGAGAGAGGTGGCAGAAACAGATGGACAGAGAGGGGTAGCAGATGGACAGAGGTGGTTGGCTGACTGAATGATTAAAGGCACCAAACTACTAGGTCAACTGTCCTTCCTCAAACAGGCAGGTGGATCTACACAACTGTAGAGAGAGAGACCCTACCACACACAATTCAGAGGAAGAAAGCCCAATGTCTATGAGAGGTCAGTGAAACCGATATAAGGGACAAAAGAAAAAATGAACACAGAGGATGGAAGACAGGCAAGCAAGCCCAGACAGCCACAGCCTGGTCTGTGCAGAGGAGGCAACAGTGTTCTGCCAACCTGTCTATGGGTCTCAATAGCAAGGATGGAGAGTACAGCAAAATGTAGACTACTGTTGAATGGGAATGACGACAGTGGGATGTGTCCTCCCACTGGAAGAGATGACCACAAGTCAGTCAGGTATGGCTGATGTGGAGCTGGCAAAGGACAGTAGAATACTTCTGAGAGGCCTGCACGAAAGGACCTACAAGGATTCGTAGTCTTCCTTATCACTGGTAGTTTGAAGTTAGAGTGATCCATTCCATATTTCAGGTTCCTAAAACTTGATGGTGTAATACCAATCAGAGGTCTGTTTCCAGAATACTGATCACCAGAGCTGGTTTACTGGTAGTCAGTTTGGCCTAGCTACCAGCAATGTTCATTCCCAGGGATCCCAACAATCGTCACTGAGCATCCACCTTCCTTAAGAGAATACTGGGATTACTGATTAGCAATAACCATGGGATGCTGAGGGTAATACTGGGTAAGAGCTTCTAAACTGGTCAAGAGGTTGTGGCAGATGAAGGACCCACCACTGGAGGGAAGGATATGCTCAAGAGCATGAGAGATGGCTAATAACACTACAGCTTCTGGCAAGGAAGGCAGTTCAGTATGACCCATGACAGTGTAAGCAAAGCCCATGTGATCAGCAACCATCAAGCAATCTGTATAGACTACTGCTGAAGCCCGGTATGTACCATAAATGGAGAAAAATTGGTGGCAGAAGGCCTCAGGAGGGACCGTGTCTTTCGGACCTCATGATGAGTCAAGACAAAGCTGTGACCAAGGGGTTCCTCACAGAGGTGTACATGAGTGGGCCCAGAGGAGAGATGGAGGAAGAAATAACTGGAATTCAGTGGGGAGGGACAGGGTGTGGACTGCAATCATAATCCCAGATCTGGGCCACCATTGTGGGAGATAGGTTTCCATGTATGGAAAGAGGAACAATAGTTTGGATGCTTAGGAGAGTTGCAAACATAGGTAGCTCAACTGAGAAGCTGTTGTTGGCACCTGGTACACAATGATTGGACCCCAGCCTCCATGAGTAATCTGTCCATAGGACTAGCTCAAAAGGCTCCTGTTGCAAATCAAACCCCAGAGTGGTGTATCTGATCCAGTATCCGCAATGCTGAGGGCGATGCCGAACCATATGCCAGACTCCCATAACCAAGACACAGTTTGATCATGGCTTTGTAAAGCTGCAGAAGGGTAGTGCACTCTGCACCCCTGTTGGTGTTACTCAGGCGACCAAGTGTACTGAGGTGCAGCAAGCACTTTCACTGCAAAAGACTGCAAATTCATGTCAATTAAGAAACAAAGACCAGTCCTAAAACAGTAAGTTCCTGCCACACTGAGTAGTTTGTAATCAAGATAAAGTTCTGGTTGTAGATGAACCATACGATGTTGACAGAAAACCATGACATGAGTTTTGGCAGCTGAAAACCAAAAGCCATGGATGAATGCCCGTGATCGTTTCTTTTGAATGGTGCCTTGTAGTCTACAGTCAGTGACACCCACACTAGAGGAGCAATAGTAAGAGGCAGAAGTAGTCAGCATACAGGGAGGGTGATACTGATGACCTCACAGCTAGAGGTGGCTATTGATGGCTTGTAGAAGCACAAGGACATGCAGTACAGAGCCCTGTAGGACTCCATTCTCTTGGATATGGGGAGTGTTGTGGAAGCACCAACTAGAACCTAGAATATACACTGTGACACGAAATTCTATATAAAAACTGGGAGTGGATCCCAAAGACCCTATTCGCGTGAGGTATCAAGGATATGGTGTCACCTGCTGGTGTCATACAGCTTTTGCAGGTCGTTGAAGACTGCTACAATGCATTGACACTGGGCAAAAGCTGACTGGCTGGCAGACTGTAGGCAAACCACATTATTAGTAGTGAAACAGCTTTGCCAAAAACCACACTGTGATGCAGCCAGAAGACCACGAGACTGAAGGAGCCACACAGCTGTCAGCTCACTGTGCATTCAAGCAATATACAGAGAACATTGGTGGAACTTAATGGGCGATAACTGCTCATCTCTAAAGGTGCTTACCCAGTTCCAGCACTGTGACAATGATGCTTTCTAATTGTTGTGATTGGAACTAGCCCTTGGTCCAGATGAAGTTACAGATGGCAAGGGTATGATGCTGACAATCCACTGATAGGTGCTTGATCATTTGGTTGTCGATGTGACCGGGCCCTGGGGCTGTACCAGGGTAGAGGGCAAGGACACTGATGAATTCCCACTCAATGAATTGAGCTTTATACAGCTCCAGGTGGCACACAGTAAAAGGTGAAGCCAAGAAGTCCACTTGTTTCCTTAAATAAAAGTTCCTTCATTCTGAAAAACAATGCCCTATCATTATTGTACAAAATATAAAACATGTAGATATCATGAGGACTTTCTGCTTCTCTCCAGTGTCACTGTCACAGTCATTATGTAATTAATTATGGATGCTATGTAACTTACAAATTTAATTATTTTACATTTGAATGTGATTGTGAATTTGTCCTACATCTCCACAAATAAAAATAAATATAATCGTTTTGCTTGCACCCTTAGCAATCCTTCAGAAGTCACAAAAAACAACTCACGTATATGCCATCTGGACACCCATGGTTGTTGTCCTAGTAACACAAAACTAAAAACAAATTTTTCACTATAATGAACAGGACTAAGGAATAACTTCTGATGTAAAAAGCTATGACTACTTGTTTATCTGCACTGGACTACAAATTCACAGCTGGTTTACTCTCCACCACTTTCCCTAGTCAAATGGTGTAATGATGCAGTCAAACTTTTGGTACAATTACAGTTGTCACTGAACATCTATACACGCCACCAAAGTTAATTTTACAGCCATTTCCCTCTTGTTACATCCACATTTGTTCTTTCATGATTTTTCTGAAATCTCCTACCTGCATCCACCACATCCAGTATCACAAGTTTATCCCTACAAAAGCAGTGGCATAACAAATTTATTTTTTGGGCCACTGAACTCAGATTCTCATGGCATTTGCTGTAAAAAGCTAATTGAGTGGTACAATGTGTGCAAAACAAATAGAGCACTTCTGCAGTAGCAGTATTAGCATGTGCATAAACATATTTGGGTTAATAATTTTCTTTTACTGTATCTTTCTGTGTGGAAACCAATATTGTAAGCTTTTCTCCATCTCTATTTAGCTTTTGCTTTTTTGTGGGAGTGCGAGAGCCTTGCCCTCAATTTACTAATTTTGTCGTTCATCTTAACCCTGCTGTAGCTGCCAATGCCATCATCTGTTGAAAACCTACCTCGAGGGGAAACATCACCTGTGAGACTTACAAATGGCAGAGTGCATTTGATATTCTGGAGCGAATGTTCTGACGACAACTGAGCCACAAACATAAGGGAAGCAGAGTCGCTGACAGGTAATCAGTTCGAATGCTACAATCTCCGCGATAACTTGGAAGTGATAATAAGTGAACAACTGCATTATCGGATATTACCACAGACTTTAGTCAGTATTGTGCTAAGTGATATTAGAAATATGGGGAGGATGGCTCAGTGTGTTTTACTGCTAAGTGTACCAGTGTTGTATTTTTCAGTGTGAATAAGGTATTTATTCAAGAATAATTGGCATCTGATTTACCTACACCGTAACAATATAATAAAATGGAGCGTTATGTAATAAGGAAAAAAGTAGAAACATCTGACGACTCCGGTCACCATTCAGCTGCAAGAATGCCACCAGATGTAAAGGCAGAGTCCAACACTTCATCAAAACTTCCACAACAAAGTTCATTGACAGATTCATTTAATCCCAAGGATATTGGCAATTATTAGGATATACACTACTGGCCATTAAAATTGCTACACCACGAAGATCACGTGCTACAGATGTGAAATTTAACCGACAGGAAGAAGATGCTGTCATATGCAAATTATTAGTTTTTCAGAGCATTCACACAAGGTTGGAGCCAGTGGCGACACCTACAGTGTGCTGACATGAGGAAAGTTTCCAACCGATTTCTCATACACAAACAGCAGCTGACCAGTGTTACCTGGTGAAACGTTGTTGTGATGCCTCGTGTACAGAGGAGAAATGCGTACCATCACGTTTCTGACTTTGACACAGGTTGGATTGTAGCCTATCGTGATTGCGGTTTATCGTATCGCGACATTGCTGCTCGCGTTGGTCAAGATCCAATGACTTAGCAGAATATGGAATCAGTGGGTTCAATAACACGCATCTTATCTGCATGGCTGTAACAGATCGTGCAGCCACGTCTCGATCCCTGAGTCAACAGATCGGGACGTTTGCAAGATGACAACCATCTGCACGAACAGTTCGACGACGTTTGCAGCAGCATGGACTATCAGCTCGGATACCATGGCTGCAGTTACCCTTGATGCTGCATCACAAACAGGAGTGCCTGCGATGGTGTACTCAACGACGAACCTGGGTGCACGAATGGCAAAACAATGTTTTTCGGATGAACCCACGTTCTGTTTACAGCATCATGATGGTCGCATCTGTGTTTGGCGACATCGCAGTGAACGCACATTGGAAGCATGTATCCGTCATCACCATACTGGTGTATCACCTGGTCTGACGTTTTTTTTTTTTTTTTTTTTGTGGTTTTAGGGCGCAAAACTGCTATGGTCATTAGCGCCCGGTCCGTGACTGAGGAAATAATAAAAACTGAAAATGGAAAACAGCAAAAATGGGAACGAAACTCAAAAAATTGGAGACACTAAAAGCAGAACAAAGCTTAAAAGTCCACTACAGAGAGGGATTGATGGTCCCCGATAAAACTTCAAATGACTGACGTCATTTCACTGTCACAAATAAACTGGAGAACGCGGTCGGCTGAGCGCGTGTCATCTGCTAAAATCGACGATAGATCAGGCGATAGCTGTCGACGGGAGCGTAACGGATTAAAATAGGGGCATTCAATTAAAAGGTGTCTTACCGTCCACAGCTGAGAGCAGTGGGGACAGAGTGGGGGAGGATCGCCGCTTAAAAGATGTTGATGGCTAAAAAGACAGTGCCCTATCCGGAGTCTAGCTAAAATTACCTCCTCCCGACGACGCGTTCGGGAGGAAGAGGTCCAAGCGCAAGGAAGGGCTTTCACTTCCCGCAATTTATTACGGGGAAGTGTTGACCAATGCGCATGCCATAAATGAGCAACTTTGCGACATAAACCGCTCCGTAGATCGGTGAAGGGAAGCGACTGAATAGCTGGCCGAGGTAGAGAGACTGCAGCCTTGGCCGCTATATCGGCCGCCTCATTCCCACAGATACCAGCGTGTCCCGGGAGCCAGAGGAACGCCACTGAGACGCCCCCCAGGTGGAGCAAGCGCAGACAGTCCTGAATCCGGTGGACCAGAGGGTGCACAGGATAAAGAGCTTGCAGACTGAGGAGAGAGCTGAGAGAATCTGAGCAGAGTACGTACTGTATCCGTGGATGGCGGCGGATGTAGTGGACAGCCTGGAGAACAGCGTAAAGCTCCGCAGTATACACCGAACACTGGTCGGGAAGCCGAAATTGATTTGGGGTGTCGCCAACAATATAGGCACTCCCTACACCTAACGACGTTTTCGAGCCGTCGGTGTAAATAAATGTGGCGTCCGTCATTTGTGCACAGAGAGCAGCAAATGCCCGACGATAAACAAGTGTAGGGGTACCATCCTTGGGAAATCGACAAAGGTCACGGAGCAGGCAGATCCGGGGACGGAGCCAAGGCGGTGCTGTACCCCAAGTTGTCAAGAATGTTTTAGGAAAGCGGAAGGAAAGAGAATGGAGCAGTTGACGGAAGCGGACTCCCGGGGGTAGTAGGGAGGAGGAACGGCCTGCATACCCTACATCAAAGGAGGCGTCGAAAAAAAGGTCATGGGCTGGATTAGCAGGCATGGAAGACAGATGGCTAGCATAACGACTCAGGAGGACTGCTCGCCGATTGGACAGCGGAGGTTCAGCAGTCTCAGCATAAAGGCTTTCCACAGGGCTAGTGTAAAAAGCTCCAGACGCTAAACGTAATCCACGGTGGTGGATAGAGTCGAGACGCCGAAGAATAGACGGCCGAGCAGAGGAGTACACTATGCTTCCATAATCCAATTTCGATCGCACTAAGGCGCGATAGAGGCGGAGAAGGACCACTCGGTCCGCTCCCCAGGAGGTACCATTCAGGACACGGAGGATGTTAAGCGATCGCAGACAGCGAGCCGAAAGATAGGAAACGTGGGAGGACCAGCACAGTTTTCTGTCAAACATAAGACCCAAGAATTTAGCGACGTCTGAAAACGGAAGGTTGACAGGTCCGAGATGTAACGAGGGCGGAAGAAACTCCTTATGTCGCCAAAAATTTACACAAACGGTCTTACTGGGAGAAAAACGGACGCCGGTTTCGATGCTCCAAGAGTGGAGGCGATCGAGACATCCTTGAAGACGTCGTTCAAGAAGGCTGGTCCGTTGAGAGCTGTAGTAGATCGCAAAATCGTCCACAAAGAGGGAGCCCGAGACATCAGGAAGGAGACAATCCATAATTGCATTGATGGCAATGGCAAACAGTACAACACTCAGCACGGAGCCCTGGGGTACACCGTTTTCTTGGGAGAAAGTACGGGAGAGAGTAGTGTTCACCCGCACCCTAAATGAGCGCTCTGCCATAAATTCGCGAAGAAAAAGGGGCAACCGCCCTCGAAAGCCCCAAGAGAACAGTGTGCGGAGGATGCCTGTCCTCCAACAAGTATCGTATGCTCTCTCCAGATCAAAAAATATTGCTACTGTTTGGCGTTTCCGGAGAAAATTGTTCATGATATAAGTGGAGAGAGCAACAAGATGGTCAGCGGCAGAACGATGCTTTCGGAATCCGCATTGGGCAGGCGTTAAAAGACTGCGGGATTCCAGCCACCACGCTAGACGGTAATTCACCATACGCTCCAAAACCTTACAAACACTACTCGAGAGAGAAATGGGGCGATAGCTAGAGGGGAGATGTTTGTCCTTTCCAGGTTTCGGAATGGGAACGACGATAGCTTCCCGCCAGCGTCTGGGAAAAGTACTGTCGGTCCAAATTCGATTGTAAAGGCGAAGGAGGTAGTGCAGACTATGGGTTGATAAATGCTGCAACATTAGGACGTGGATACCATCCGGTCCTGGGGCGGAGTAGCGAGAAGAAGAGAGTGCATGTTGGAGTTCCCGCATAGAGAAAACAGTATTATAGCTTTCGCGATTTTGAGAGGAGAAAGCAAAAGGCCGCACTTCCGCTGCACGTTTCTTCGGGAGAAACGCTGGCGGGTAATTGGAAGAGCTCGAAATCTCAGCAAAGTGCTGACCCAACGAGTTAGAAATTGCGACGGGGTCCACTAATGTATGATGCGCGATAGTGAGCCCAGAGACCGGGGAGAAACTAGGCGCGCCTGAGAACCGTCGAAGCCGGCTCCAAACGTCCGAGGAGGGAGTGAAGGTGTTAAAGGAGCTAATAAAGAATTTCCAGCTGGCCTTCTTGCTATCGCGGATGACGCGACGGCATCACGCACGGAGCTGCTTATAGCGGATACAGTTGGCCAAAGTAGGATGGTGGCGGAAAATGCGAAGAGCACGTCGCCGCTCACGTATTGCATCACGGCATGCCTCGTTCCACCAAGGAACTGGGGGGCGCCGGGGCACGTCGGAGGTGCGTGGTATTGAATGTTCCGCAGCCGTAAGAATAACGTCGGTAATATGGGTGACCTCATCGTCGACGCTGGGAAAGTGTCTGTCGTCGAATGTCGCTAGAGACGAAAAAAGTGTCCAATCAGCTTGGGCGAACTTCCAGCGTCGCGGGCGCATGTATGGCAGTTGAGGCTGCAGTCTAAGGACACATGGAAAGTGGTCACTCGAGTGTGTATCATCAAGGGCGAACCATTCAAAGCGCCGAGCTAGCGGAACAGTACCGACCGCAAGGTCCAAATGAGATAAATTGGTCGTGGAGGCAGACAAAAATGTAGGGACCCCAGTGTTGAGGCAAACTAGATCCGCTTGATGGAAGACGTCTAGCAATAGTGAGCCACGTAGACAAGGATGTGGAGATCCCCAAAGCGGGTGGTGGGCATTAAAGTCCCCAACCAGCAAATAGGGGGGTGGAAGCTGACCAAGGAGATGAAGGAGATCAGCTCGTGCCATTGGTGTGGACGAGGGAATGTATACCGTGCAAAGAGAAAAGGTATATCCAGAAAGGGAAAGGCGGACAGCGACTGCTTGGAATGGAGTGTTTAAGTGGATCGGGTGATAATGGAGAGTATCATGGAGAAGAATCATGAGGCCACCATGGGCTGGAGTGCCTTCAACAGAGGGGAGATCATATCGGACAGACTGAAAATGAGGGAGAACAAAGCGGTCATGGGGACGCAGCTTTGTTTCCTGAAGACAGAAGACGACCGGCGAGTAGGGTCATAAGAGGATCGACAATTAATCCCTATTGGCTCGAATGCCGCGGATATTCCAGTGGATAATGGACATGGGGTGAACAGAAAATGGAGGAATGGGACCAAAGTTGCTGTCAACTCAACGACTGTTCAGAGCTTGCGACCGACAGCATGGAATGGCATTCAGCCGAAGGCAGAAGATCCTGATCCATAGGTTGGTCAGGAGCAGCTCCTGCCACCAGCGATCGGCCGGTTGACCGGCCACCAGCAGTGCGCCTCGGCGACACAGAAGACGGCCGAGGGCGATTTCCGCCAGGTGGAGCTGTAGATGGGACACGCCTTGGCGGAGAAGGAGAGGAACTGGGTTTCTTTGTAGCCTTCTTAGAAGTATGATGTTTAGATGAAGGAGGAACCGATGGTTGTGAAGTTGCGGTACGTAAAAACTCTTCACGAGTATGCTCTTTTTTGGAAGTCTTGGTGTCCGACTTTTGGGCTCGTGATTTAGCAGAACCTGACGAAGGGTGAGCCATAGATTGGGCAGGCGAAAGTGGCGAGGTTGAACGGGCGATCTTTGCGCTGGCCGATCTGACAACCGTGGCACTAAAAGCGAAGTCGCAAGTCTGCATGGCCGCCTCCTTAGTTGGCCGAGGAGAAGCAAGGACAGTGCTGTATTTTCCTGTCGGAGGCATGGTGGGCTGGCGACTGGCGAACAATTTTCGAGCAGCAAAGGTCGACACCTTTTCCTTCACTCTTATTTCCTGGATGAGTTTTTCGTCCTTAAAAATGGGGCAATCTCGAGATGAGGCAGCGTGGGCACCCATACAGTTGATGCAGCGAGGGGACGGAGGTGGGCAAGCACCCTCATGGGCATCCTTGCCACACGTAACACATTTGGCCGGATTGGAACAGGACTGGCTGGTGTGATTGAACCGCTGACATCGATAGTAACGCGTAGGGTTGGGGACATAAGGGCGAACGGAAATTATCTCATAGCCTGCTTTGATTTTCGATGGAAGTTGAACTCTGTCAAATGTCAAGAAGACAGTGCGGGTTGGAATGATGTTCGTGTCTACCCTTTTCATAACTCGATGAACAGCCGTTACGCCCTGGTCAGAGAGGTAGTGCTGAATTTCTTCGTTAGACAATCCATCGAGGGAGCGCGTATAAACGACTCCACGCGAGGAATTCAAGGTACGGTGCGGTTCCACCCGGACAGGGAAAGTGTGGAGCAGAGACGTACGCAGCAATTTTTGTGCCTGGAGGGCACTGTGTGTTTCCAACAACAGAGTGCCATTCCGTAATCTGGAACAAGACTTTACAGGACCTGCAATTGCGTCGACACCTTTCTGAGTAATGAAAGGGTTGACCGTGGAGAAGTCGTGACCTTCGTCAGACCGAGAAACAACAAGGAACTGTGGCAACGATGGAAGAACTGTCTGTGGCTGAGACTCAGTGAACGTTCGTTTGTGAGCAGACATAGTGGAAGGTGAGGAAACCATTGCGGAAGAATCCCCCATGATTACCGGCGTCTCCGATGGCGCGCTCCTCCCTTGTGGGGGCCCTCACTGAGGGCACCCCCGCCTTAGGTGATTGTTCACACCTCAGGTCACACCTCCCGACAAACGGACGGAGGGACCAATCGGCACTTTCGGAAGGTATCAGCTCGGGTAATCACCCCTCCCTGGGCCTGGCCGTTACCAGGGGGTACGTACGTGTCCTACCTGTCTACCCGGGGCGGGGAATTACGCGTTACCCCGTCACCGGCTACGCATGGAAGTGCGTGGGTCGGCCTTCAGACACGCACAGGGAGGAAAAAAGAGAAAGGGAAAGGAAAGAAGAGGGGTCTCAAACGCCGCAGCGGAGAATAGGGTAAAGAGAAGAGGGAAGGAAAAGAGAAGGAAAAGAGAAGGACAGAGGAAGGACGAAGACTTGCAATTAGAGAAAGCAAGGAATTTGTAACGGTGTAGAGCGTCCGTCTCCGGACGTAGGCACAAACATTACTCCCAGAGGGGGAGAAAGAGAAGGAAAGAGCCAGAGGTGAGGGGGAGGGGCGAAGATGGGGGAGGGGGAAGGATGAGGAAAGGGAAGGTATGCAGCCCGGAAAGGAAGTAGGGCCACATTAGCTCGGGGTCCCGTGCTCACTACGCACGTGTCCACAAAAGAGTTGTGAACCCCCTGGGGGGTGGTCTGACGGTATGGGGTGCCACTGGTTACACGTCTCTGTCACCTCTTGTTCGCATTGACGGCTCTTTGAACAGGGATGTTGCATTTCAGATGTGTTACAACCCATGGCTCTACCCGTCATTCGATCCCTGCGAAACCCTACATTTTGGCAGGATAATGCACGACCGCATGTTGCAGGTCCTGTTTGGGCCTTTCTGGATACAGAAAATGTTCGACTGCTGCCCTGACCAGCACATTCTCCAGATCTCTCACCAATTGAAAATGTCTGGTCAATGGTGGCCGAGCAACTGGCTCGTCACAATACGCCAGTCACTACTCTTGATGAACTGCGGTATCGTGTTCAAGCGGCAGCTGTGCCTCAACATGCCATCCAATGTCAGTTTGACTCAATGCCTAGGCATATCAAGGAGGTTATTACGGCCAGAGGTGCTTGTTTGGGTACTGATATCTCAGGATCTATGCACCCAAACTGCGTGAAAATGTAACCACATGTCACTTCTAGTATAATATATATGTCCAATGAATACCTGTTTATCATCTGAATTTCTTCTTGGTGTAGCAATTTTAATGGCCAGTAGTGTATTAGCATCAGGAAATATTAGTAGTGATGATATAAAACACAAGCTTCTCACAGCTCCAAGGAAAAATGGAAAAGGTTATGTCGTTCCTACTTCTGAGCACAACAATAGAGGGTGGGTGGAACATACACAAAGCACTATCATCATTTTGAACAGTATCCACAGCTGGTGTTCTCACAAGTTAAATAGGACTTCTTTGCATTAACTGTTCAATTTTTGTGAATAATAAAATGGTTGGAGGAAAGAAATCGACTATCGCCAAGACACTTGTGACTGAACCACTAACAAAGTTTGCCAATCTTATAGACAGTAATCTTGAGACTCACTCTCAGCTCTAGTACCATGTTGAAGCGTCAACAGATGCAAAATTATTTTTGGCAACATGAGGAATGCAAACTTGATGTCATAAATAAATTGTCAAGACAGAGAATGGAAAGCATTATGGAAAACAGAGACCATCTTGTACCTATAACAAAAACAATCATATTTCATGGAAAGCAAAGTACTCCCCTGTGGGGGATAGAGATGATGGGAGTCTATCAGAAAACGATAATGATTGTGAAAGTATAGTGAGTAACACGGGAAACTTAAGAGCTCTTCTAAGATTTAGAATTGACAATGGAGACTTGCAACTAAAACATGACCTTGAGACCACTAAAGTGATTGCCACTTAAATATGTAAAACAATGGGGAAAAAACTTATTTCATGCTGTGAAAAAGTGATATTATCGAGACTACTGGAGGAAACCAAAGATTCTTGTTATTTCAGCATAATCTTCGACGAGACTACAGACAGAGTGCACATTCTCCAACTGAGTTTAGCTGCAAGGTATGTTGATCGTGATAGCAAATTACAGGAAAGATTTTTGGGTTTCATTGACATCAATAAAGATAATGATTGTAGTGGAAACATTGACAATGAACCTCTAGAGAGTTAAGATGAAGAGCGTAGCATTACTTGTGAACTATTAGGTTTTCGTGTATCTGCCTCCGTCGCATATGAAATCTGGTGTAAGTTCTATTGGCCAGCTCCGTACTGTGGCTTGTATGCATTAACAAAAGTTGTTAGTTGGGCTCAAAGGGCATCCTAGGCTCAATTTTGTCTGTTGGCCGAAGTGTCAATGAACATCTGTTAATGAGACAAAAGAACATCTTTTAATTTCTAGAGTCAAGCTGTGGATGAACTACTAACACCTAATTTGGAGCAGAGTTTAAGATTCAGATCAGACCTTCTATTAGTTTTGTGATCTCCACTACATATTCTGTGAAAAATGGTAGGGCTCCTATGTAGTGGCGATGAGTATGTTTTGGAAATGTAATCTCATGTTTACAAAACTTGTGTAGATTCGCGCAGTCTACTGCACAGTCATCTTTTGTTTGTTTTGAATGGCCAGCAACTGCTTGTCTCAGAGGTTCAAACTGCAGTATGTGAAACACCAGCAGGGCACTGTAAGGGACGCACAATTACCTACTGAAATAAGAAAATTTTATTCACACCAGTAGAAGATACCAAGTATTGGTAATCAATCACTTAATGCTCCCAATATGTGTTGAAGCTGCGTTCAGCTGCAGTGATGCAGATGCACAACGAGCGAGTGCTGACTGTAATGGCACAGCGAGAGTAGGAATATTGCACTGACCGAATGTTTGTCCCCATTATTGTGGGTTTCACCAGCAAGCAAAATTATACCATATTGTGACAAATGTTTTTACCAAGAAATGATCATAAATATGGAATTCCATTATTACACATTCATGTCCACAACACTGACCAAAGGATTGCAGTAAGGAAAACATGTTCGGATTGTTGGAACAGGATGTGATGATACATAGACAAGTCCGAAAGAAAGGACACCACATATATAATTAAGGTGATGTCAGACAATGATCGTTTCAGTGTAGATGCACACCATGCTCGAACTCTTACAGGAACCAGTGAGACACCATTGTAATGAGGATCATTAGCATGAGCACTGCATCAGTAGTGTGTGAATAAGTTGAGAATTTGGGTCTGACAGGAAGCATGCTAGAGTAATCCATGCATATGTGATGACCACTGCGACCAGATGGCATAGTCGTCTGCATGGAACTCTGATTCAAATCCTGGTCCAGCACAAATTTTCAACCATCCCCATTGATGTAAATTAATGCCCACAGGCAACTAATGTCTCTACTTCCTTTTTGCCCTTAGTCATTGTGGCTGCAGGATCAAAATACTGTCTGTGCCCTTCGACATGTCCAAAACAATAGACAACATAAACATATTTGATCTGTGTAAGGATTAGATATAGATTAAAATTTATTTTGCAGTGATATTGATGCCTTCCATTTATGTTCGGCAAAAATTTGTAACTTTACTTTGGACTAACTTTCATGACCTTATTTAATCAAAAATCTCTACTCCTTCACTGTAGCATTCTCGAGCAGGCAAATTCTGGCTGAAACAACACCCATAGCGGTCAAAACCGAGTAACATGTATGAATTAGGATACAATTATTTAAAAAAAAGATTAAGCCGGCACCTCTCTCTCTCTCTCTCTCTCTCTCTCTCTCTCTCTCTCTCTCTCTCTCTCTGCGATTACATTCCTCCCTTGTTTTTGTAGACAAGAGGTACAATCCCATATTTTAGTAACTTTAAAGTGTATTCATGGTCTGTTGCACAGATCTCAATTCTTTTGAATGAACAGCTACACAGCACAGTAATGCATTAGCCTCCACTGGCGAAACATCAGAACAATAGCAAGTTAGATATGTTGCTTTCTCTGTGTGTTTTCTAGTTAAATCTTGAATAGTAGTACTCGGATATAATGTGTGCACACTGTGTGCAGATGGAGGAGCTGGACTCAGTTCACAAACAGCTGAAGATGCTGTTTGCCATGTTCAGCAATGTCCACGCAGCTGCCAATTGTCGTAGCGGTGGAAGAGAACCTGGCTCATCACATGGGGATGCCTAAGGTGCCACCTGTTTTGCCCATTGGCTCTGCTGTCAAGACACATTGTTGTGTACCCAATGTGGCTAGGCTGTCCTCACCAAATGGTGAGGGATTAGTGGTAACTGTTAGTGCTGTTTCAAGCAGAGAGTGAATACGGAGGCTGGTCTCACCCATTGACCCAGTGAGTTGAGTGACAGGTGTTCATTCATTAGGGTCGAAACAGCCGCAAATGGAGAGTGGTTTGATAGTTAATCAGGAGCTCCAATGTTAAATGCATTATGGAGCTCCTTAGGGAAATGGTATCCAGGACTTGAAATGAATCCAATTTGTACTGAATATGTCTGCCGGGGATCCTCATCCGAGATGTGGAAAATGTCCTGCCTGTGGCTATCAAACATGCACGGTGCAGCTGTCTGCAAGTTTTGGCTGATGTTGGCACCAATGATGCCCATTGTTTGGGTTCTGAGGCCATCCTCAGTTTATATGGACAGATAGCACAAATGGCGAAGAGCCCTTGACCCACACATGGAGTGCATGCAGCACACACAGTTTGTATCAGCATTCCCAGAACTGATTCGAGTCCTTTGGTTTGGAGTGAGTGGAGGGTCTCAAGAAAAGGCTTCATAGATTCTTTGACTGTCCGAAACTATAGACTACTGGAAATGTGTTATGAGGTGGAGAATTTTAGGAATACTTGATGGGTCAGGGGTGCACTACACAAAGCAAACTTTTTTCAGGCTAGGCAGTAGTTTGAGGTCCTTTGATAATTGCACACTAGTCAGTGCAGATATACAGAAATCGGACCACATACAAAGTAGAGACCATACTACCATCAAAATTTTAACAGTAAATTCTTGACATATCTGTAGTTCCTGAATTTAATGCCCTCCAGGAAAGTTGTCATGTTCAAAATACTCTTGGAACCGAAAACTGGCTGAAACCTGAAGTAGAAACCCTCGAACTATTTAGCAAGGCATGGAATGTACACTGAAGAGACAGATGACACACCAGTGGGATGGGAGTGTCAGAAGAGTAGAGGGGAGAGGAAGGAAAAGACTGAATATGTATAAAATTTGTGCAATAAATGAAAGCATATGCTATTGGTGGTAACCCCTCAAATGCTAGTGAAAGTAGGATTCTCAGACTCAAAATTTTTATAATGCCAACATATAACTATACTTACAATACTTTTTGCCACAAATAACTAGGCAGTTGTAGAGACATTCATTTTCAAGCCATATGTTTTGTGTATTAGCTACGACTGTTGGACACTTCATCACAAGACAAGTTATTTGTATAGTTTACATGTGGTAATGGCAAGTACTTCGCACCTGTGCATTTGTACCATTCAGTTCTAATGTATCTTAGTGCTTGTATGTAATTTAAGGCATAAGATAACAACTAACTACATAGCAGAAGTGCTGAGCCATTGAAAGGCACATCAACTTAGCTAGCTTCCCCACAAATACTACTTCAGAACTATGGCCTCATTTTACATGCTAACTACATTGTGGCCACACTGTGAATTAGCAGACTAAACAGTTTCACATGACCAGTAATTATGGGATCCATTTCCGTTCTTGCAGATGAATTGATTTTTTTCAAGAGCCATTATACAGAATTACAAGATCAATTAACAAGATTTTTACACCATCTAGATATGTCTGTAGTTTGGCACATATTTCCTGTGACATTTCCAAAAAATTCGAATAGCCTTTGCCTTTTTCTATAAATGTGACAAACCACTGTTCCATAAATTAATAATTCTGATGGCAGAGAGGGGTCAGTTCAGCACCATTTTTTTGTAACAATTTGGTAACTACACTTTATGGTAGTGTGGCCTCCCCACAGTTCAGTATCATCTTTTGGTTTGCATTCCATATGGAATCTAAGATTATGTAGCTATTTATTCTTGTTTCTTTTTTCGTATTATGTCACTAATGCTATTATTACCTAACGAGAATAACTCTGGGCTTGATTGCTAAATGCTTCTGCCCTTTTCTAGTATTAGGTGGCTCAATGGGTAATTGTGACACTACAGATTCAAAGGTCCTTGATCATTGAGCTGCAGGTACTTTGTAACTACACTCATGCTCATAAATTAAGGATAATGCTGCTACATGGTGACAACACTCTGGTGGGCGGTTTGCTGGTTTAAATCACCTCGGGATATGACCATGCAGTGCTTTTGACCTGCAGTCGTTGGACGGTGGTGCTGGCAGCAGTCCACATATGAGGAGGTGTGTTGGTGCATGTCAGAGTACGGTGCAGCGAGTAAGCGTGCAGATGTTTTCAGACGTGCTAATGGTGACTCTGTGTTGAAAATGGCTCAAATAACACATGTTGATAACGTTATGAGGGGTAGAATACTAGGGTGACTGGAGGCTGGTCAAACATCGGTCGTAGCACAAGCCCTCTGTGCGCCACAAAGTGTTACCTCAAGATTATGGCAACGAATCCAGCAGACAGGAAACGTGTCCAGGTGCTACAGTACAGGTCGTCCACAGTGTTCAACACCACAAGAAGACCGATATCTTACCATCAGTGCCCACAGACGGCCACAAAGTACTGCAGGTAGCCTTGCTCAGGACCTTACTGCAGCCACTGGAACGTTTTTCTCCAGACAGGAACGTTTTTCTCCAGACAGGAACGTTTTTCTCCAGACAGGAACGTTTTTCTCCAGACAGGAACGTTTTTCTCCAGACAGGAACGTTTTTCTCCAGACAGGAACGTTTTCCTCCAGACAGGATCGTTTTCCTCCAGACAGGAACGTTTTCCTCCAGACAAACAGTCTACAGACAACTGAACAGGCATGGTTTATTTGTGTGGAGACCTGCAAGGTGCATTCCACTGACTCCTGGTCACAGGAGGGCCCATAAAGCCTGGTGTGAAGAACACAGTACATTGTCTTTGGAACAGTGGTCCCAGGTTATGTTCACGGACCAGTCCAGGTATAATCTGGACAGTGATTCTCGCCGGGTTTTCATCTGGCATGAACCAGGAACCAGATACCAACCCCTTAATGTCCTTGAAAGGGACCTGTTGGAGGTCGTGGTTTGATGGTGTGGGGTGGGATTATGATTGGTGCACCTACACCCCTGCATGTCTTTGACAGAGGAACTGTAACAGGTCAGGTGTATTGGGACGTCATTTTGCACCAGTATGTCCACCTTTCCATGGGTGCAGTGGGTCCCACCTTCCTCCTGATTAATGGTACCACATGGCCCCATTGAACTGCCATAGTGGAAGAGTACCTTGAAACAGAAGATATAGGTGAATGGAGTGGCCTGCCTGTTCTCCAGACCTAAACCCCATCGAGCACGTCTGGGATGCTCTCGGTCAACGTATCGCTGCACATCTTAAAACCCCTAGGCCAATTCAGGAGCTCCAACAGGCACCGGTGCAAGAATGGGAAGCTATACCCCAGCAGCTGCTCGTCCACCTGATCCAGAGTATGCCAACATGTCGCGCGGCCTGTGTACATGTGCATGGTGATCATATCCCAATGGATGTCGGGGTACATGCACATGAAACAGTGGCGTTTTGTAGCACACGTGTTTCGGGACGGTTTTCTCAACTTATCACCCATACCGTGGACTTACAGATATGTGTCATGTGTGTTATCTATGTTCCTAGGCCATCTGTGCCAGTTTTGTGTAGTGCCATGTTGTGTGGCACCACATTCTGCGATTATCCTTAATTTATGAGCATGAGTGTAGTTGGGAAAATCAGTTCAGAGGTGGAAAGAGGGCAACAGCATATGGTAGTCAGTAGGACTGTGTGTAGTAGATAACTGCAGTGTTGAAAACATCCAGACTGATGACAGCTGTTTTATTTTATTTTTACTTTTCTGTCATGTATTCTTCTCATGACAAAAAGAGATGACTGATCCTTGGCTCTGTCACATACTCCAGTTAACAACTTATTAGTCTTACAAAGGGTCTTTTCAAATGCATTCCTCATGGAATCTGCAACTTGATTAGCTGCTGCTGCTGCTCATTAAAGATGAATCACAGGTTTCCCAGTACAAAAAAAGTTTATCGTTCTCCATCCTACCACCATCCCTATGTGCTTGTTCCATTTCATATCAGTTTCCACTGTTATGCCTAGACATTTTATTGACCAGGCTGTGTTAATCTGTACAGTACCAACGTTGTATTCTAACATTATGGGACTGTTTTTACTACTCATCGGCTTTCACTTGAATATTTCTACACCTCCCATTCATCACACCAAATAAAAAGTTTGTCCAAGTCATCTCGTATCCTCGTAGTCACTCAATGATGACCCTTTCCCACACACAAGGCCATCAGCAAAGAGACACAGAATGCTGCCCATCAGATCATTTCACATATAGACAATAAGAACAGTCTTATAAAACATCTCTGTGGCACTTTTGATTATACTCCAAACAGTCGCCGACAAACAGTCGCCGACAAACAGTCGCCGAGAAACAGTCGCCGAGAAACAGTCGCCGAGAAACAGTCGCCGAGAAACAGTCGCCGAGAAACAGTCGCCGAGAAACAGTCGCCGAGAAACAGTCGCCGAGAAACAGTCGCCGAGAAACAGTCGCCGAGAAACAGTCGCCGAGAAACAGTCGCCGAGAAACAGTCGCCGAGAAACAGTCGCCGAGAAACAGTCGCCGAGAAACAGTCTCTCTTGAGGTCAAAGTACTGGTCTCTCTTACTTCAGAGGTCTTTGTGCCATTCACATATCAGGGAACCTATTCCACATGCTCATTCCTCCATTAAAGTACACAGTGGGGCATTGTGTCAAATGCTTTCCGGAAATGTACGAATGTGGAATCTAGCCTGTGCCCATCATCCATGGTTCGCAGTACGTAATGTCACAAAAGAACAAGGTGAGTATTGCAGAAGATCCATGTTGATTTGTGGACAGAAACTTTTATGTCTCAAAGAAATTAATTATATTTGAACTGGGGATATATTCGGGAATTCTGGAGCAAATAATTATATGATATTGGTCTACAATTTTGCAGGTATGTTCTTTTACCATTCTTATATACACAAGTCAGGTGAACTTTTGGCCAGCTGCCTGGGTCTTTGCACTAGGCAAGAGATCTGCAATAAATGCAAGCTAAGTAAGAGGCCAATGCTGTAGAGTACACTCTGGACAAATGATTTGTGATTCCATTTGGACATGGCAACTACTTTGTTTTCAACTCTTCCAGTTGCTACTCTACTCCAGGGAGTCTATTGCTATGTCCCCAATACACGAGTCTGTGTGACAGTGAAACAACAATAAGTTTGTATGATCCTCTAGCACAAACTTGAAAACTCAATACAGAGAGAGGTTAGTGATCATCATCTGCTTTCCTCCAAAGCCACACCAGACTGGTCAATGACTACCTGGATAGAAGTCTTTGACTCAGTGATTTTATATAAAATCAGGAATGTAATTTTCTCAGAAAAATATGTTCCTCAAGTATGATGGTGGTAGTTGTTTGCCTCATGCATCTATCTTTTTACATACACATGAACTTCCAACAACTCTTGCCTGTTGCCACTGTGTACACTTTTTTGAACTGAGTGTATAACAGTCTGCTTCTTCAGCATTTTCAAATTTTGTTATTAAACCACAGTGGGTCTTTTCTGCCTGTAATCCAGTTACTCACCACCTACTTATTCGGTGTGTGATTTACAGTCCATTTAACATTTGCCCATACTCCTCTAAGTGCATCATATTGGAAGAAAATGACATTCACTCATTGTTTAAATGGGATGCTAACAAGTACTTATCTTCTCTTTCTAGCAAATCTATTCTCCTAGCCTTCTTGAAGGATTCATTAAATTCATTTACCATTGTTGCTGTGATGGCATGTTCACTAACCCCTCTCTGCACTAATACCATCTAGAAGGACACATCTGTTCATAGTTACTAGGTATAAAGTATTACAATTTTGTGTAGGCTGTTAAACTAGCAGCTTACTACAGCTTTCAGAAAACTCTTCAAAAGGACTTCACAATACTGGCTGTACATACCACCCGCACTGTATGCACAGTCATCTTAGTCTCTACTCAGTAGGTTAGGGTCACCTGCTTTTTTTGCCCTACTTTGTGTACATTTTCCTTGAATGATTCTGTAACTGTCAAAATAGTATCACATGGCGAATAAAAACATCCAATGAAGGACTTCACAGACATGGAACCATTAAGGGAACTACTCATTAAACAGGAAATCATGGTTTGAGTCTTGGGACTTAATACCAATTTTCATATAACTTCATCAATGTAATCTCATGCAATTCTTATTTGTGCTTATTAAGTAAAGGAGCAATTCTACAAACTCACAAACTAAACTACTTCACCTGCTCAAAGATAATGTTTAAATCCATATGGGTAAAGTGTAACAAAATATTGTATTTTACCTGCTTCCTCATTTCCAACCTGGGGAATACTGTAACACTGTAAGTCTTGTCATCTTTACCATAAAGATGAAACAGGACTGCTGAAGTGAACACACACACAATTGCCAACCATCTCATTATTTTCACCACAACTCAGCTATGATTAATTCCATGCAGTCATATAAATTCTAATATTACCTCTTTATTCACACCCTCCTCATGCTGGATGGGTAAACCTGAGCCTGTGGTAAAAATAAACTGTAATAAGTGCATTTAAGCAGTCACAGTCCTCCTATATTGCACAAAATGTATCACATACATAAAGCCCAACCATAATACTTCTTAATAATCAGATAGTAGTTCTGTGTTAAGTGTTCTCTTTTGAGTTCGAAATTCTGGGTGACGAGTTCACTATGGTATATTTCAATGGGAGGCAGCAAAAAATTGTAACACTGATTAATGACAAAGCCTTTGAAAATTCATTATGATCTTAAAACTCAGCCTTCTCCCTATGCTATTATTTTCAATCACATTTTCTAGGATCGTTATCTTCATATGCATATAATGGTAGTGTAATAAAATAAAATAACACATCTACTACCTGAAACAATGAAATCAATGTTATTCACAAAATCAATATTGTTCGTATCGAATGACAATACTGTTTACACCAATTGTGTGGAGGAGCAGAAACTGGATTGTCAGAAGCCACATCATTCATACTACTTTTACAATCAAAATCATAAAATGTTTACAACAGTTACATCAAAACCTTTTCTTTCACTGAATGCTTATTTACAATATAATTATTAAAAAAAAAGACACACCCTACCTCAGCACACTACTTATTACTGTTCTAACTTCATGAATTCTTTCGGTTGGTCAAGCACATTTCTAACAGAAAAAAAAAGAGAGCGAAAGCTACAGGCTAAACCAGTCTTATTCTATGGATCTGAACTATGGGTTTTACTTGCTGATCCCAAAAGGAGACAAAGTTCTGGAAACATTATTTATGGAGCAGCACCAGCATATTAAGACTGAAAAACCCGTAATACTGAAGTGCTGGAACGAGAACAAATGTAACAGTGATAGCACAGAAAGAAAATCATTAACCTGATATGGGCATCTGTTGAGAATGTTCGATAATTAGCAGCCAAAGAACAGTTTTTGGTTAGAAATCACCTTATTGATAGAAACAAAATAGACCACTTAACTTTCAGAAGGAGTATATCGACAAAATAATGAAGCAAAATGGTGTATGCAAAGAGGATGCCTTTGAGAGATGCTGGCAGCAGATAGTAAAAACACAGCAACATCATGTTGTTAACTGATCTTTGTATTAATTAACTGCCTACAACAACACTAATATACTAGTACCAATAATGATAACAATGATTTTATTATTATTACTATCTGAGCCATGGCAGGCTCCCTCTTTGAATTCCTGACCCACTCCTGGTGTATGTCACTTCTTTTGCTTGGAGCTTGTGGTGCCATGGAGCATGGCAGAGCCACGCAGGGTACGTAGACAGTATTTGCCATTCAGCCAAATTGACACAATGGAGTGACTGGTAGCCATTTAAAAGTTCTGCGGAGTTAATAATTGCAAGCACAGGTGTTAACAAAAGATGGAACATTGGTGTGGTCTTTGCTATCTCCATTTGCTGCTTGTTGTTCTCAGTGGAAGCCACATTACACAAGGAGATTTCTCATCTGAAAAACTGACTGATTTGGGTTGTGCTGCACAACTTAATAGCTTGTGGTGTTGCCTTGGAAGGGGTTAGAGTAATGTCTAGCAACCAGCAAAGCTTGTTGGTTGGTTGGTTTAAAGGAGGGGGAAAGGGACCAAACTGCGAAGTCATCAGTCCCTTGTTCCCGGTAAAATAATTACACAAGGGAAAGAAGAAAAGAAAGGAGACGTACTGCACAATAACAGGAGAATGGAAGAACCAGAAGAACGACAGGACAACCAAGAGTACTATGGACAAAACGGGAAGATAAAACCAGAGAAAGAATCAAGAAACAGGTAGAAGGGATAAAAACAAGAGAGCAGATGACTGTGGCAGGCCAATTTCAGAATAAAAAGGAAAAGCTAGCCTCTCTGTGACACATTAAAGCGTCCAGCCTAAAAGTATTACAGTGGACAACAAAAAGCGACAAAGGACTTTCGCAAAAACTTACATAGAATGATAAAACCCATAGTCATATATAAAATGTAAAAATAAATTAGCTGACGAGGATTTGTCAGCTAAAATTCATGGCAAAGAGTCTGGTAACTGAAGAGTCTGTCACAGGGCAGCCAAAGGAGACAGCTGACCAAGACGTGGGCCCCTGTCAGCCGGGTGCCACACCAACACTGAGGTGGGTCATCACAGCACAGGAGGTAGCCATGTACCACTCAAGTGTGGCCAATGCGGAGACAACAGAACCACAGAGTCCCTGTGAGAAGCCCGCGTGGAGGTCTTCCACACATTCGTCTTCTCCTTAATGGCACGCAGTTTGTTGTGCATACTTAGGTCATGCCACTACGTCTCCCAAACCCGCAAAACCTTGCGACATAGTACTGAATGCAGGTCAGTTGCAGAAAAGCGGATCTCCATAAGCGGTTTCTGAGTAACCTGTTTGGCCAGCCTGTCAACAAGTTTATTGCCTGTGATTCTGACATGACCTGGGGTCCAGACAAATACCACTTAATGACTGAAGGCATAGATGGACTCCAGGATGGTTGCTAGCAAAGGATGACAAGGATAACACTGGTCGATAGCTTGTAGGCTGCTGAAGGAGTCAGGACACAGAAGAAACGACTCCCCAGGGCAAGAACGGATGTGCTCGAGAGCACGAGATATAGCCACCAGCTTGGCAGTGAAAACACTGCCGCCATCAAGCACAAAATGCTGTTCAGTATGTCCTCCATGGACATATGCGAAATCAACGTGATCACCAGCCACCAAGCCATCGGCTCAAGGGACACAAGATTATCAGTGCTAGAGCATCCCTGGCGGAAGCCACCCCCTGACATGGAGCCAGTAGGCTGCTTGACTCCAGGACCCAACTGCCAACTCACAAAATGTTCCAGCAGCTGATAAAGGAAGTTGATGAGGCTGATGGGCCGATTGCTATCAACATGGGTTTTTACTGGGTTTGATCACCAGAATGATGGTGCTGTCCTGCCATCGCAATGGAAAGATGCCATCGCACCAGATCCGGTTGAAGTTGATGAGGAGACGTCACTTTTAGTCAGATGAGGGATGTTTAATCATCTGACTGTGGATCCGATCTGGCCCAGGAGCAGTGTCGGGGCAATGTGCAAGGGCACTGAGGAGTTCCCACTCTGTAAATGGGGCATTATACGATTCACTGTAGCATGTAGTGAACGAGACGATTTTCCCTTTCAGCTGCCATTTGAGAGTGCGAAGGGCTGGGAGGTACTTCTCGGACACAGGGTGTTGAGCATGGTCCTCAGCAAAGTGCTCGGCAATCACAACTGTGTCGGTAGATAGCCATTGATATTAACACTGGGAACACCTGTTGGGTTCTGGTACCTGACAACACGTTTGATCCTTGCCCAGACTTGGGAAGGTGGCGTGTGGCACCCAATGGTCAAGACATATCTCTCCCAACACTCCTGCTTCCGTCATTTGATAGGTTGGCGAATGTGGCCACGGAGCCATTTAAAGGATACGAGGTGCTCCAGGGAAGGGTGCTGCTTATGCTGCTGTAGATCTCGCCAATGCTCCTTAATTGCTTCAGTGACTTCTGGCGACCCTAAAGAGAGAGGGATCGTGCTTCCTGCCACAGAAAGGATTGTTGTAGTCACATGCTCAACCATCACATCAGTGGTTCCTTGTGGGGGAGATTCAACGGTGACAGCAGTGGTGAAAGTTTCCCAGTCCGCCGAGTTTAAAGCCCATCTGGGCAGGCGTCCGTGGGCCTAACACACAGTTCGTCATGTGCTCTCCAGTGGATAGATGGAAGCAGCCCTGGGCTGCAAATCGATAAATGGTTGGTTTGTTTAAAAGAGGGCGAAAGGGACCAAATTATGAGGTCATCAGTCCCTTGTTCCTAATAAAACAATGCCAGAAGTGTGAGAATAAAATGGACGAAACATGTAACACAAAACAGAAAGAAAAGAAAATCCAGAATAACAAAAGGAAGGCAACTAACACTAAAATGAACAAAAGAAGACAACCACAAGAATAAAAAGAGAAAGCCAGCCACTCTGCAACACATTAAAACCTTCGTCCTAAAAGCACTAGGGTGGAGGACAAAGAGGGACAAAGGACATGTGCTAAAACCTACATAGAAGTATAAAACCCACTCTCACGGATAAAACGTAAGACTAAAGCTGCTGAGGAGGCATTGTCACCCAACACTGAAGGCAGGGTGCTGGGAAAGTTAAAAGTCTGCCACAGAGTGGCTGAAAGTGGGCAGCCCAGCAAGAGGTGGACGACTGTCATTTGGGAGCCACAGTGACACTGAGGTCGATCCTTGCGACGGAGTAGGTAACCTTGCGTTAGCCACATATGGCCAATGCAGAGCCGGCAGAGGAAAACTGATTCCCTGCGAGAGGCCTGCACATTCATAGTCTCCGTAACCACACAGTTTGTTGTGCATGCTGTTATGCCATTCTATCTCCCAAAATCGGAAAACCCTGCGGTGTAAGACAGAACACAGGTCAGCTTCGGATATGCCTATCTCCAGAAACGGTTTCCGCATCGCCTGATTGGACAGCCTGTTCACAAGTTAGTTTCCAGGTATTCTGACATGACCTGGGGTCCACAAAAACAACACGGAACGGCGAGACTGTTTCAGGGCATAGATGGACTCCTGAATGGACGCTCCCAGAGAGTGGCGAGGGTAGCACTGGCCGATAGCTTGTAGGCTGCTCAATGAGTCAGCACACAGGAGATATGACTCACCAAGGCATGAGCGGATGTACTCCAGAGCATGAGATATGGCCACTAGCTCTGCAGTGAAAACCCTGCAACCAAGTGGCAAGGAGTGCTGCTCAATATGTCCTCCATGAACATATTCAAAGCCTACATGACCATCAGCCATTGAGCCATCAGTGTAAACCACTTCAGAATCGAGAGTAAGTGACAGCAGAGAGTGGAGAGGTTAACACAGTCCTTAGGGAAATGCAAAAGGCCCAGACGAAGCTGCGGCCGAGACGAACACCATTGAGGCGTACGTGAAAGGACCACAAGTAGAGGTGGTAAAGGGAAGGACTCCAGTTCGGAGAGAAGGGACCGCACACGAACTGCAATTGTTAGCCCCGATCTGGGCTGCTGATGCGGGAGATAGACTGCCGGGGACAGGGAAAGGAGATGGTAATTCGGATGCTCAGGTAACTATGAATGTGTGCTGCATAACTGGCGAGCAGTTGCACACGTCTGATCTGCAGTGGAGGGACACCAGTTTCCACCAGTATGCTGGTCACCGGACTCGCCCTAGAAGCTCCTGTTGCTATTCGAACCCAACAGTGGTGCACAGGGTCAAGTAAATACAATGCTGAAGGCCCTGCCGAACCATAAACTACACTCCCATAGTCAATTCAGGATTGGACAAGGGTTCTGTAGAGCTGCAGCAGCGTACAGCGATCTGCACCCCAATTGGTGTTGCTCAGGTAATGGAGGGCATTGAGGTGCTGCCAGCACTTCTGCTTAAGCTGAGGAAGATGAAGGAACCAAGTCAATCAAGCATCGAAAACCAGTCCTAGGAATTGATATGATTCCACTACAGTGGATCATCATCATTAAGGTAAAGTGTGGGTTCTGGATGAATGGTATGACGCTGACAGAAGTGCTTAACACATGACTTTGAGGCCGAAAATTGGAAGCCGTGGGCTAGAGCCCATGACTGTACCTCGTTGATGGCTCCCTGGAGGTGCCACTCAGCAACAACACTACTGGAGCAGCAGTGCAAAATGCAGAATTCGTTTGCATACACAGAAGGTGAGACCGAGGGCCCAAAAACTGCTGCTAGACTTCTTTTTTTGGTCATCAGTCTACTGACTGGTTTGATGCGGCTCGCCACGAATTCCTTTCCTGTGCTAACCTCTTCATCTCAGAGTAGCACTTGCAACCAACGTCCTCAATTATTTGCTTGACGTATTCCAATCTCTGTCTTCCTCTACAGTTTTTGCCCTCTACAGCTCCCTCTAGTACCATGGAAGTCATTCCCTCATGTCTTAGTAGATGTCCTATCATCCTGTCCCTTCTCCTTATCAGTGTTTTCCACATATTCCTTTCCTCTCCGATTCTGCGTACAACCTCCTCATTCCTTACCTTATCAGTCCACCCAATTTTCAACATTCGTCTATAGCACCACATCTCAAATGCTTCGATTCTCTTCTGTTCTGGTTTTCCCACAGTCCATGTTTCACTATCATACAATGCTGTACTCCAGACGTACACCCTCAGAAATTTCTTCCTCAAATTAAGGCCGGTATTTGATATTAGTAGACTTCTCTTGGCCAGAAATTCCTTTTTTGCCATAGCGAGTCTGCTTTTGATGTCCTCCTTGCTCCATCCGTCATTGGTTATTTTACTGCCTAGGTAGCAAAATTCCTTAACTTCATTGACTTTGTGACCATCAATCCTGATGTTAAGTTTCTCGCTGTTCTCATTTCTACTACTTCTCATTACCTTCGTCTTTCTCCGATTTACTCTCAAATCATACTGTGTACTCATTAGACTGTTCATTCCCTTCAGCAGATCATTTAATTCTTCTTCACTTTCACTCAGGATAGCAATGTCATCAGCGAATCGTATCATTGATATCCTTTCACCTTGTATTTTAATTCCACTCCTGAACCTTTCTTTTATTTCCATCATTGCTTCCTCGATGTGCAGATTGAAGAGTAGGGGCGAAAGGCTACAGCCTTGTCTTACACCCTTCTTAATACGAGCACTTAGTTCTTGATGGTCCACTCTTATTATTCCCTCTTGGTTGTTGTACATATTGTATATGACCCGTCTCTCCCTATAGCTTACCCCTACTTTTTTCAGAATCTCGAACAGCTTGCACCATTTTATATTGTTGAACACCTTTTCCAGGTCGACAAATCCTATGAAAGTGTCTTGATTTTTCTTTAGCCCTGCTTCCATTATTAGCCGTAACGTCAGAATTGCCTCTCTCGTCCCTTTACTTTTCCTAAAGCCAAACTGATCGTCACCTAGCGCATTCTCAATTTTCTTTTCCATTATTCTGTATATTATTCTTGTAAGCAGCTTAGATGCATGAGCTGTTAAGCTGATTGTGTAATAATTCTCGCACTTGTCAGTTCTTGCCGTCTTCGGAATTGTGTGGATGATGCTTTTCCGAAAGTCAGATGGTATATCGCCAGACTCGTATATTCTACAGACCAACGTGAATAGTCGTTTTGTTGCCACTTCTCCCAATGATTTTAGAAATTCTGATGGAATGTTATCTATCTCTTCTGCCTTATTTGACCGTACGTCCTCCAAAGCTCTTTTAAATTCCGATTCTAATACTGGATCCCCTATCTCTTCTAAATCGACTCCTGTTTCTTCTTCTATCACATAAGACAAATCTTCACCCTCATAGAGGCTTTCCATGTATTCATTCCACCTATCTGCTCTCTCCTCTGCATTTAACAGTGGAATTCCCGTTGCACTCTTAATGTTACCACCGTTGCTTTTAATGTCACCAAAGGTTGTTTTGACTTTCCTGTATGCTGAGTCTGTCCTTCCGACAATCTTATCTTTTTCGATGTCTTCACATTTTTCCTGCAGCCATTTCGTCTTAGCTGCCCTGCACTTCCTATTTATTTCATTCCTCAGCGACTTGTATTTCTGTATTCCTGATTTTCCCGGAACATGTTTGTACTTCCTCCTTTCATCAATCAACTGAAGTATTTCTTCTGTTACCCATGGTTTCTTCACAGCTACCTTCTTTGTACCTAGGTTTTCCTTCCCAACTTCTGTGATGGCCCTTTTTAGAGATGTCCATTCCTCTTCAACTGTACTGCCTACTACGCTATTCCTTATTGCTGTATCTATAGCGTTAGAGAACTTCAAACGTATCTCATCATTCCTTAGTACTCCCGTATCCCACTTCTTTGCGTATTGATTCTTCCTGACTAATGTCTTGAACTTCAGCCTACTCTTCATCACTACTATATTGTGATCTGAGTGTATATCTGCTTCTGGGTACGCCTTACAATCCAGTATCTGATTTCGGAATCTCTGTCTGACCATGATGTAATCTAATTGAAATCTTCCCGTATCTCCCGGCCTTTTCCAAGTATACCTCCTCTTGTGATTCTTGAACAGGGTATTCGCTATTACTAGCTGAAACTTAT
This sequence comes from Schistocerca nitens, assembly GCF_023898315.1. NCBI lineage: Eukaryota > Metazoa > Arthropoda > Insecta > Orthoptera > Acrididae > Schistocerca > Schistocerca nitens. The sequence continues at coordinate 50,887,235 of NC_064624.1, read as the reverse complement.
TACAGAACTCAATTAGTCTTTCTCCTCTTTCATTCCTTGTCCCAAGCCCATATTCTCCTGTAACCATTTCATCTACTCCTTCCCCTACAACTGCATTCCAGTCGCCCATGACTTTTAGATTTTCGTCCCCCTTTACATACTGCATTACCCTTTCAATATCCTCATACACTTTCTCTATGTGTTCATCTTCAGCTTGCGACGTCGGCATGTATACCTAAACTATCGTTGTCGGTGTTGGTCTGCTGTCGATTCTGATTAGAATAACCCGGTCACTGAACTGTTCACAGTAACACACCCTCTGCCCTACCTTCCTATCCATAACGAATCCTACACCTGTTATACCATTTTCTGCTGCTGTTGATATTACCCAATACTCATCTGACCAGAAATCCTTGTCTTCCTTCCACTTCACTTCACTGACCCCTACTATATCTAGATTGAGCCTTTGCATTTCCCTTTTCAGATTTTCTAGTTTCCCTACCACGTTCAAGCTTCTGACATTCCACACCCTGACTCGTAGAACGTTATCCTTTCGTAGATTATTCAATCTTTTTCTCATGGTAACCTCCCCCTTGGCAGTCCCCTCCCGGAGATCCGAATGGGGGACTATTCCAGAATCTTTTGCCAATGGAGAGATCATCATGACACTTCTTCAATTACAGGCCACATGTCCTGTGGATACACGTTACGTGTCTTTAATGCAGTGGTTTCCATTGCCTTCTGCATCCTCATGTCGTTGATCATTGCTTATTCTTCCGCCTTTAGGGGCTATTTCCCACCCCTAGGAGAAGAGAGTGCCCTGAACCTCTATCCGATCCTCTGCCCGCTTTGACAAGGCCGTTGGCAGAATGAGGCCGACTTCTTATGCCGTAAGTCTTCGGCCGCCAATGCTGATTATCAAAATTTAGGCAGTGGCGGGGATCGAACCCGGGACCAAACACGTTTTTGATTATGAATCAAAGACGCTACCCCTAGACCACGGGTAGACTTAATGGCCACTAAAAATAGAGATACACTCAATAAAAAGCCCTGCGGGACTCCCTTCTCCTGGATATGGATGGAACTATGGGAGTCACCAACTTGGACACGGAACGTACGGAGCGACAGGAAGTTTTGGATAGAAATCAGGAGTGGTGCCAGAAACCCCATTCATACAATGTGGCAAGGATATGATGTCGCCAAGTCGTGTCATATGCTTTACGTAAGTCAAAAAGACAGCAATCAAGTGTTGTCAAAAAAGAGCAATCGAGTGTTGCCATCTGGAAAAGGCTGTTCGGATGGCAGAGACAAGATTATCAGTGGTAGAGCGACCCTGGCGGAAGCTGTCCTGACATGGAGCCAACAAGCCACTTGACTCCAGGACCCGACCTAACCCAACCTCCGACTACCATACGTTCCAGCAGCTTATGAAGAACGTTGGTGAGGCTGATGGGCCGATAGCTATCCACATCAAGCAGGTTTTTACTGGGTTTGAGGACCGGAATGATGGTGCTCTCCCGCTATTGTGATTGAAAGACACTATCACACCAGAGCCTGACGCTGGGGCAGTGTTAGGAAGATGGGCAATTGGTCACTACCACACAGTTCATCATGTGCTCTCCAGTGGAAAGATGGGAGAAGTCCTGGGCTGCAAAATGATAAATCAATGGCCAAGTAAGTACCATGAGGCACACTGATATGTGTGGCGGCCCCAGTATTTAAGAGGCAGAGGTGGAATTGCAACAGTAAAGTTTCGACATCTATGCCTCAGCCAGTAAGCATAGTACCACCCCACAAGGGGTTATGGGCATTAAAATCTCCCTGACGTACGAAAGGTTTAGGGAGTTGATCAATCAGTGCAGCTAACACATTCAGGGGTACTGCACAGTCTGGAGGAAGATATACATTGCAGACAGTTATTTCCTGCGGCACCCTTATTCTGACAGCCACAGCTTCGAGAGGGGTTTGAAGGGGCACATGTTCACTACAGACCGAGTTAATGACATAAATGCAAACTCCACCTGACACTCGATTATAGTCAATACGGTTCCTGTAATATCCCTTACAGCCGTGGTGGACAGGGATCCACATTGCCGGGAACTAGGTTTTCTGGAGGACAATGCAGATACCAGGTGTTAAGCTTAACAGAGTGTAGCTGCGCCAGGCGGTGGAAGAAACTGCCGCAATTCCACTGGGGGATGACATTGTGAGGCTGGGGAGGCATGGAACATTCAATGAGGCAGTTTACGCCTCAGGATCACCTGCTGCCACCGACTCATTGCCTAAGCAGTCTATGTCCATTGTGTCTGAAGGTCTGGAGAGATCTGGGTGCTCAGCAGACGCCACAATCCCCACCTGATCCGCAGATGCAGAGATTGTACGTAGTGGTGGTGTGGGTGCCACCACAATTCCCTTGGTCTAGGAAACTTCTTTTCGGATTCCTCTCACTGCTCTGTGTTTCCCTGGCTGGGAGGACTTCGCTGATTCAGTCTCCAGGACTGAGAATGAGCGTGAAGACCTATGATCAGCTGCTTTTCGTCTCTTCAGCCACTGGCGGGTGTCATCGTTCCCACTAGCAGAAACCTGAGAAGGGAGTGAGCCAAGGGACCCCTTCCTGGCAAGAGGAACCAAAGAAGACTTACGCTTCTCCAGCGCAGAAGTGGGGATTGATACCCTGACAGTTGGGGGGTATTGCTCCTGAAGCAGGTGGTGAAGAAGCAACAGGGAGGGTAGTGCACCCCACCATCAAGGGGGGCAGGTGTAGTCTTTCGACTGACAAGCGACTAGAGTTGGCAGAGCTGATGAGGCTAGAACAGTTGTAGCGGCGGCGTAAGACGATGTCGTCTGTACAGGATGTAGGCATTCAAATTTCCTCTTGGCCTCGGTGTACGTCAGGAGAATCCTGCAGTCAGGTGAGCAAGGTGAATGGTGCTCTCCGCAGTTGCACAGATGGGAGGCGGGGCACATCGAGTATTGGGATGTGACTGGCGTCTGCAATCACAACATGTGAGGCTGGAAGTACAGCAGGAATCCAAACTTCCAGCATTTAAAGCCCTGCATTGGGGGATGGATATAGGGCTTTATATCACAGCTATATACCATCACTTTGACCTTCTCGGGTAATGTATCACTCTCAAAGGCCAAGATTAAGGCACCAATGGCCACCTGATTATCCGTCGAAACCCGGTGGACACGTCGAATGAAATGTACACCTCACCACTAAATTGGCACGAAGCTCATTGTCAGACTGCAAAAGAAGGTCTCTGAAATATGATACCCTGGACAATATTTAATCTCTTATGGGGCGTGATGGTTACAGAAACATCCCCAGCTTGTCATAAACCAGTAACGCCCGTGACTAGCCGGACGATGCTGTTTTGATCAAGACTGACCCAGATCTCATTTTGGACAAGCCCCCCACCTCCCCAAACTTGTCCTCTAAATGCTCAACAAGAAACTGAGGCTTTATCATTATGTAAGATTCCCCATCAGCTCTTGAGCACACAAGGTACCAGGGTGAATAAGAGCCACTGCCATCCTTAGCCTGATGTTCCTCCAATGGTGTGGCCATGGAGGGGAATGATTTGGGGTTGTACTTCCTTGTGATGAATTGAGCCCATAAACGGTTAGAGACTGCTGGTGTTTGACCACCAACAAGAGATGATGTACTACACTTCATTGCGTGTCATCTGCCCTGATGCCACCCACTCCTACCAGGGGCCCTCCCCACAGGTGCCACCCAGCCGCAGCAAAGGCCACCTGGCTGGATGGCCATTGCCAGGAGTCCCAATGCCCCAGGGTGATGGGCATCTACTCCTCGGCATACATAGGGAGTTAGCAACGCAGGCAACAGCAGAGCAATCCCTGCATGGTCAGGGGACTACAACCAACAAGGTACATGGTGGGCCCACCACAACGGACTGGCTACCGTGCTGGGTATCACGTGCAACCAAGCAAACAAGTCCATTATCATCATCAGTGTAGAGAACGATTCTACACAGTTGATTAAAAAATATGCACCCAGGAGGGTGACATCGCTCAACAGTTGGAGAATGAGCAGAAGAGCAGATCCATGTTGACAAAGGATGCGATAGGTCTCAGCACATGATGCATCATGTAAGACGCCCTTCCCCAATTGGCTCACTCTTCAAAAAAATTTTAAAAAATAGTAGGCAAACCTTACAGGGGATGATTACATAAATGTGTGAGGCTCCTTTTAGTCGCCTCTTGCAACAGGCAGTAATACCTCAGGCCTATTCCAAGCCCCAGACCCACAAGGGGTGTTATTCAATTCCCCTCGTTCAGCAGTGGATTCGATGATTTGGTAATCCTGAACACTATTTTAAGTTTGACCATGCTTAGCCTTAGACCAAGTTTTTGATGAGAATCATCTGAAGAGTCCACTGATCTACACAACTACTGTGGTCATGTGGCTGTATTAAGTGTGAATGACAGTGGAATTTAGGTGCTCCCTTAGTATGGTCCAATTTTGTACAGTTTGGCACACTTTGTCTTGGACCTTCACTCAGTGTGTGCTCATCATATTGTGGGTGTTTAAATTGACTCAGTACATCAGCTTCATGGAATGCACCACTGCCAGCTACCCTTGGACCACTTTCACTGAGGTTATGTAAATTATTGTTTGAAATTTGTATTAGCATTTTGTAAATTTTGGTGTTTGGGGGTTTGTTGGGTCGAGTGCTTTTCTTGTACACTGTGTCGAGCCCTATTAGGATGGCCAGATGCTGATTGGCTCTAGGTCAATCACATGTCATATTCAGATGTCCAGCCTTGTGAAAGGTTGAGGTTCACGGTCTGGAAAAGCAAAAGTGTGTAAAACTATCAAGTGTTACTGAGCTCTGAAGGATTTTTTGTGTGTTCGTTCACTAGCCATTTGTGAGATGGAGAGTGAAAGAAATTTATTCTGCCTCATGGCTAGTTACTGCTTACTAGATTTAATTGTTCAACTGTTTGATATTTTAAAGTTGTCATGGGATGACCTTTCCCCACCTTTTACTTACTTATTTCTACAAGTTGGTTCAGGGTACTAATTACCGGTTCTCCTTTTTAAATGGTGTTCTGGACTCTTTTTTTTTGTGGTTTTAGGGCGCACAACTTCAACGGTCATTAGCGCCCAGACTACGTTTAGAATGCACCGCGAGGTACAAGTTTAAAACAACAACTAAAAGGGAAAACACGATAAAAGACAGACTGACAGGCATAGGATTAAAAAAAAGAGAACAGCATAATCAAATGTCCTTTGAGAGGGTTGTCAAATTGATAAAATGAAGAACGCGAGCAGCTGCTCGTGGGTCATCCGCTAAAATGGCTTCTACAGTACATGTCAGGCCAAGATCAAGACGCAGGGTGTTAAAATCCGGGCAGGACGTTAAAATGTGGCGGACCGTCAGCAATTGCCCACATGGGCAGAACGGCGCCGGCGCAGCCGTCAGCAGATGGCGATGGCTGAACCGGCAGTGTCCAATTCGTAACCGGGCCAAAACTACCTCCTCCCGCCGAGAAGGGCGTGAGGAAGACGTCCAAGCCACGGGAAGAGGTTTCAAGGCCCGAAGCTTGTTGTCTGTAAGTGCAGCCCAATCGGCATGCCACAGCGATAAAATGCGCCGACAAATTACCCTGCTACAATCTGACGAAGGGACACAACAAGAAGCTGTCAGAGGCTGGAGGACTGCAGCCTTGGCCGCGGCATCTGCAACTTCGTTCCCAGGGATACCGACATGGCCAGGAACCCACATAAAGCTAACCGGAGAACCGACGTCCACCAGCTGCTGCAGAGAGCGTTGGATCCGGTGCACGAAAGGGTGAATCGGGTACGGATCACTGAGGCTCTGGATAGCACTCAGGGAATCGGAGCAGATGACATATGCAGAATGTCGGTGGCGGCAGATGTAAAGAACAGCCTGGTAGAGGGCAAAGAGCTCAGCTGTGAAGACCGAACAATGGCCATGGAGCCGGTATTTGAAACTTTGTGCCCCGACAATTAAAGAACACCCGACCCCGTCATTGGTCTTTGAGCCATCTGTATAAATGAAGGTCATATTAATGAACTTCGAACGAAGTTTGACAAAACGGGAGTGGTAGACTAAACCGGGGGTAACCTCCTTCGGGAGCGAGCAGAGGTCAAGGTGGACGCGAACCTGAGCCTGGAGCCAAGGTGGCGTGTGGCTCTCGCCCACTCGAAAGGTTGCAGGGAGTGAAAAATTAAGGTGTTGAAGGAGGCGACGAAAGCGAACTCCAGGGGGTAGCAGGGCAGAGACATACAACCCGTATTGACTGTCGAGAGAGTCATCAAAAAAGGAACGATAAGACGGGTGGTCGGGCATTGCCAGTAGCCGACAGGCATACCGACAAAGCAGTATATCGCGCCGGTAGGTGAGTGGCAACTCACCACCTTCAGCATGAAGACTCTCGACGGGACTAGTATAAAACGCTCCGATCGCAAGTCTTAAACCCCGATGTTGTACGGAGTTGAGGCGGCATAAGATGGATGGCCGTGCAGAGGAGTATACGAAGCTCCCATAATCCAGGTTGGAGCGGACGATCAACCGATATAGGCGAAGTAGGACGGTTCGATCCGCTCCCCACGACATACCGCTGAGAACACGGAGGACATTTAGAGAACGGGTACAACGGGCAGCCAAATATGACACATGTGGAGACCAACTAAGTTTCCTGTCAAATGTAAGACCTAAAAATTTTGTTGTATCCACGAATGGGAGAACAACGGGACCGAGTCGTAAGGACGGTGGGAGAAACTCTTTGTAGCGCCAGAAGTTAATATAGACCGTCTTCTTGGCAGAAAAACGGAAGCCATTGGCGACACTCCACGAGTAAAGACGGTCAAGAGAACACTGAAGACAGCGCTCCAGGAAACATGTACGCTGCGCGCTGCAATAGATGGTAAAATCGTCCACGAAAAGGGAGCCTGATACATCAGCTGGGAGGCAATCCATTATTGGATTGATCGCTATGGCGAAGAGAGCGACGCTCAAAACTGAGCCCTGTGGCACCCCATTCTCCTGGCGAAAGGTGTCTGACAGGACAGAACCCACACGTACCCCGAACTGTCGATCCATTAAAAGGAACTAATAAAAAGAGGGAGGCGACCGCGAAGGCCCCATGTATGCATGGTGCGGAGAATGCCCGCCCTCCAACAGGTGTCGTAAGCCTTCTCCAAATCAAAGAACACAGCCGCGGTCGGGCGCTTCCGCAAGAAGTTATTCATAATGAAGGTCGACAAGGTAACCAGATGGTCAACAGCAGAGCGGCGCCTACGAAATCCACATTGTACATTGGTAAGTAGGCGTCGAGACTCGAGCAGCCAAACCAATCGAGAGTTAACCATTCGCTCCATCACTTTACAGACACAGCTCGTAAGCGAGATGGGTCGATAACTGGAAGGCAAGTGCTTGTCCTTCCCCGGCTTAGGAATCGGGACAACAATAGACTCGCGCCAGCATGCGGGAACATGTCCCTCAATCCAGATGCGATTGTAAGTACGAAGAAGAAAACCTTTACCTGCAGGAGAAAGGTTCTTCAGCATCTGAATATGAATAGAATCAGGCCCTGGAGCGGAGGATCGTGATCGGCCAAGTGCGTTTTCGAGTTCCCGCATGGTGAATGGGGCATTATAACTTTCACGATTCGAGGAGCGGAAGTTAGGTGGCCAAGCCTCCTCTGCCTGTTCGCGGGGGAGGAAGGCAGGGTGGTAATGAGCGGAGCTCGAAACCTCTGCGAAAAAGCGGCCGAAGGCATTGGAGACAGCCTCAGGGGCCACAAGGACGTCATTCGCGACCGTCAAGCCAGAAACTGGTGAGTGGACCTTAGTGCCAGATAGCCGGCGCACGCTACCCCAGACAACAGAAGAAGGAGTAAAACTGTTGAAGGTGCTTGTGAAAGCAGCCCAGCTGGCTTTCTTGCTTTCTTTAATAATACGATGACACTGTGCACGTAATCGTTTATAATTGATACAATTCGCCACTGTAGGGTGGCGTTTAAAGGTGCGTAAAGCACGACGACGAGCACGTAAAGCGTCTCTACATGCTGCGGTCCACCAGGGGACCTGTACGCGACGTGGAGAAGAAGTAGGGTGAGGGATGGAATATTCAGCAGCAGTGAGAATGACTTCCGTGAGGTGTGCGACCTGACTATCGCAGCTTGTGAATGTTTGATCCTGAAAGGTCGCCCTGGAAGAGAAGAGCCCCCAGTCTGCTTTGGAGATGTTCCAACTAGATGAGCACGGAGAGGGGTATGCTGCAGGAGATGGATAACACACGGGAAGTGGTCGCTCGAATATGTATCAGAAAGTGCATACCACTCGAACCGGCGTGCAAGTTGGGGAGTACATATAGAGAGGTCTAAATGGGAATAGGAGTGAGATGTGTCCGAAAGAAAAGTAGGGGCGCCAGTATTGAGGCAGACAAGATTGAGCTGGTTGAAAAGGTCTGCTAACAGGGAGCCCCTCGGGCAGGATGCTGGAGAGCCCCAAAGGGGATGGTGGGCATTGAAGTCTCCAGTTAACAAAAATGGTGCAGGTAGCTGAGCAATAAGTTGCATCATGTCTGCCCTGGTAATGGAAGACGACGATGGAGTGTAAACGGTACAAATGGAAAATGTAGAAGTGGGGAGAGTAATGCGGATGGCAACTGCCTGCAGGCCGGTGTGCAACGTGATGGGATCGTAGTAAATATCATCCCGGACCAGCAACATAACCCCTCCATGAGCTAGGATACCTACCACAGGGGGTAGGTCAAAACGCACAGAGGTGTAGTGTGCCAAGGCAGTTTGATCGCATGGGCGTAGCTTCGTTTCCTGGAGGGCTACGACGAGCGGACGGTGCAAGCGGAGCAGCAACTTCAAGTCCTCTCGGTTGGAGCGAATGCTGCGAATATTCCAGTGAATAAGTGCCATCGTAAGAAAAGAAAAAGGAAGATGAAAGAAGGGGTCACCTCGAAGGCCGCTGAGGGCCTGGCTTCGAGCGAGCACTGCCGCCGCTATCAGTAGGCGGACAGTCATCGTCCATTGGGTCTATAGGTTCATCGACCATCTTGGGAAGATGGCCGGGAGGGGGAGCTTCCTCCGCCAGTGAACGGCCAGATGTTCGGCTACCAGCGGTGCGGCCAGGCGAAACGAATGACGGCCTGTGGCGGCAACCGCTGGGTGGCGCAGGAGAAGAAATGCGCCGTGGCGGAGAAGGAGAACTGTGCTTCCTATGAGCCTTCTTGGAAGGTCGTTTGGTGGAAGTACCGGTCGAAGGCTGGGAGGTCGAGGTACGTAGGAAGTCTGCACGGGAAGGTTCCTTCTTGAAGGCCCGTGCATCTGACTTCTGGGTCTTCGTCTTAGCAGAAGCTGATGAAGGGGCTGGTGTCTGTGGGGTGATGGGAGGAAGAGGAGACGTCGACCGCGCAATCTTAGCACTGGCCGAACGGACGACCGTGGTGCTGAAGGTCAGATCGCATGTCTGGGTTGCCACCTCCCTGGTAGTCCGAGGAGAGGCGAGGACAGTACTGTATTTCCCCGCTGGGAGCAGCGTGGGCTTCCTACTAGCCAATAACTTGCGAGCAGCCGAGGTGGACAATTTCTCTTTGACCCAAATTTCTTGAATACAGCGTTCTTCCTTATAGACAGGACAGTCGCGGGAGGATGTGGCATGGTCACCCTGACAGTTCACACAACGAGGAGACGGAGGTGGACAGTCACCCGCATGGGCATCCCTGCCACAAGTGACACATTTAGCCGCATTGGAACAAGACTGTCGAGTGTGATTGAAACGCTGACACTGGTAGCAGCGGGTAGGTGTCGGGACATAGGGGCGAACAGAAATAACCTCGTAGCCCGCCTTGATGCGCGATGGCAGCTTAACACTATCAAAGGTCAAGAAAAGTGTCCGGGTCAGTACAAGGTCATTGTTGACCTTTTACATGACCCTATGGACAGCCGTCACGCCCTGCTCAGCGAGGAAAGATTGAATCTCCTCGTCAGTCAAGCCGTCGAGGGATCTAGTATAGACCACACCACGAGACGAATTCAAAGTTCGGTGAGCCTCCACCCGGACAGGGAACGTGTACAGGAGTGTGGCCCGAAGCAGTTTTTGTGCCTGAAAGGCGCTCTCAGTTTCGAGTAATAAGGTACCGTTACGCAACCTGGTACAAGATTTGACAGATCTGGCTATGGCATCTACGCCCTTCTGGATAACGAAAGGGTTGACAGAGGAAAAATCCTTTCCGTCCTCAGATCGAGAAACGACGAGGAACTGTGGGGCAGGCGGTAGTACTTTTGTCACTGGTAGCTGGTCAAGTTTCCGTTTTTGGGCAGAAGTCGAGAGAGATGGAGTGAAATCCATTGCGGAGGAATCCCCCATGATTGCCAGCGTCTCCGATGGCGCGCTCCTTCCTTGTGGGGACCCTCTCATTGGGCACTCCCGCCTTAGGTGAATGTTTACACCTCAGGTCACACCTCCCGAGAAACAGACGGAGGGACCAATCGGCATGGTCACAAGGTATCAGCTCAGGCAATCACCCCTCCCCGGGCCTGGCCTTTACCAGGGGGTACGCGCGTGCCTTACATGTCTACCCAGGGCGGGGAATTACACGTTACCCCGTCACCGGCTACGCGTGCGAACGCGTGGGTCGGCCTTCAGGCGCGCACAGGGAGGAAGGAAGAAGAGGAAAAGGAAGAGAGAGAGGACAGACTGTCTGAAACGCCGAGGCGGAGACCAGAGAAGGCAAGGAGAAGAAGGCAATGAGAAGGCAAGGAGAAGGCAAGGAGATTTTGCAGGGGAAAGAGGAAGGAAGACAGGGAGGTGGAGAAGAGCAAAGAAAGGAACCAACCAAAGGAAGGAAGAAACGAGAAGTGAAAAAGCAAAATGACCGCAAATAGAGGTCGTGGAACCGTCCGTCCCCGGACGCAGGCGCTAACTACCCCCTCGAGGGGGAGGGACTCCTTTTAGTCGCCTCTTACGACAGGCAGGAATACCTCGGGCCTATTCTAATCCCCGGACCCGCAGGGGGGGGGGTGTTCTGGACTGCTATGCATGCACATTCACTTACTATGTCACTTACACATTTTCTGTGGTATACCTTAATGTATCTGATTTTAGTTATTTTTCTTAAATAAATATGTTTTAATGAACAATGGTGACTCGTGGACCCCAGTCTCTCCAGTCCTCCTCCCACTTAATTTCCCTTTTCCTGCTGGATGTTTAGTTGGTAACAGAAGATTGTTATTTTCCTGGAAGGAAAGGGGGGAGGAGGCAAGGCATTCTCATACTCCAGAATGAGATTATCACTCTGCAGTGGAGTGTGCGCTGATATGAAACTTCCTGGCAGATTAAAACTGTGTGCCCGACCGAGACTCGAACTCGGGACCTTTGCCTTTCGCGGGCAAGTGCTCTACCATCTGAGTTACCGAAGCATGACTCTCGCCCGGTCTCACAGCTTTACTTCTGCCAGTATCTCGTCTCCTACCTTCCAAACTTTACAGAAGCTCTCCTGCGAACCTTGCAGAACTAGCACTCCTGAAAGAAAGGATATTGTGGAGACGAGATACTGGCATAAGTAAAGCTGTGAGACCGGGCGTGAGTCGTGCTTCGGTAGCTCAGATGGTAGAGCACTTGCCCGCAAAAGGCAAAGGTCCCGAGTTCGAGTCTCAGTCGGGCACACAGTTTTAATCTGCCAGGAAGTTTCATATCCTCATACTGTCATTCACAATGAGGTGTGTGTTCATAGGTATCCACTGCTAAACATGGGGTCCAATGACTGTCCCAATTTGTCCTTATTGAAGAAGCAAGAGTTTATCTACAAATTAAAAGTGTGTCAGCTGCCATGTAAGGGCAGTGTTGCCCAACTTGTGGCTCATCTGCATGCCGGTGTAGACTACCCCTTGGTGATTAGTACGAACTGCACCACGGAGGTAGGTGTTGCACATCCTGACTGAGCTCTGGCCATGACAACCTTGTGTCAGGAGGTAGAGTGTTTAGAAAGTAGTCAGCCGCACCATAAGCAAATACACGCAACTCAGACAGAATTGATTCATTGAGCTAATCACTTGTGGGGTATTTCACAATGTAATCTATTCTGAGCAGGTTAGATTAGCTCTGCAATTACAGGGGCAGGTGATGACTTGCAAAGTGGTGTCAGCCACCTTGATTTAGAGAAATTAGGCACAATAGGTAGTGAGCAAGATTCTCCCACCAACAGATAACTGCTGGAAGCAGTAGCAATACTACAAACACCTTCAAGGACCAGAGGGGAATTCATTTGGAAAATTACCTTACCAAATAATGTTACTGCTTCAAACTATAATAGAACTTTAAAATTAGAATTTAAGACAGGTGAAATTCATTCTGTGGATCATGGTCTAATTTATGTTTCATGCTGATGCTTTTGCTGTCTCCAATAATGTTGTTCATTCGTTGTACCCCATGTGTTAAGCCGTGTTTTCAGTCGAATTTTACACAAAAGTGCAGGATCGAGGAATCCTGGAAATCAATTATTGGGTTGAAATTATCTCATATTAAGAGGCTGCTCAAGCATAAACATGTTGGTAAGTGCAGTTTCCTAATGAACCTTTTCCTATGTACGTAGATGAATATGTATGGCCATTCCAGCCTTGGAATGGCAAGTCACAGAGATACGAATACTCAATAATATATTAGAGAAAATGCAGCCACATGGCTTACGTTCGATCATAAATGCACATCTTTTACTGGATTAGAGGCTTTGGTGTCCGCTACAGATGCCAGAGTTTCGCGCACCAGTAGTTATGGGGGTTTCAGCATCATTATCAAGATGAAGATCGAGATTCCAGGCAATTTAAAAGGGGACCACCCAGAAGGATGTGTTGCCAGTGTAACAAAGAGGGGCATCTTGTATGGCAATTTCCAGTTCCATGGAAGGAGAGTCAAACAGCTGATGTCACAAGGAATAGAAGAGGCATGGTAGTGTTCTACTACTGGAGTGCTGTGTGTGTATCAAGTCTGAGGTATGGAAACCACTGCCTTACCTTTGGGAACAACTTAACTAGGAACCAGTGTGCACCCTCCTCAGCTATAGTAGTTCAGTTTGTCGTCTAGATTATCTGGAGTTCTGCCATACCTGTGAATTACCTTGTTTGCATCCATTCTCCAAATGTCGAGCTCTCACTGGGCAGATGTTGCCTCTGGTTGTCAAAACTGAGTATTGGAAAATTTTGTTGGCCTGTGAAGTAGAAAGTAATTAAAAATCTTTCAGTGAATTTAATTTTGGGGTGTGTTTTTGTAAGTGGCAGTGGGTTGGCATTAGATTGTCAAGGCAGGGTTGTTTATTTGAAATTTAATCCAGCTGAAAAAATCATGTTGTGCTCCTGTCAGGTTGCCACCGGAATTCATAGTGTTACCGCAACGTTCGCCATTTGGGCTCAGTCACCTTGGTCTAGTAGAGGTGAAGCAGGTACTGGAAGTTCTTGATTGTTTAGTGCAGATGTTAACTAACAGACTGGACATCACCAATAAAATCCAGTACAAGATTCGCCTTACAAATGACATTCCAGAGAGGTACAATCTTTACAACTTTCTCTATCAAAGATGAAATGTATATGTGCTTTGATTAATAATACATTGTTCGATGGGGTCATCGAGCCCTCAACCTCAGCCTATGCTTCTCCCATATTCTCACCTATGGGCAGCAGAGCAGTGTTTCATCCAGTTGTGGATTATCGTGCAGTTAATGAGAAGGTAGTTTTGGAATCTGTCACTTCCAAATCTACCTAATTTTTTTTCTTCATTGAGTGGGGCTCAGTATTTTACTGTCCCGGATCTCAATCACGCATATTATTAGATCATGCTAACAGAGGATTCCAAGCATAGTACTGCCTTCTGTACAGACTGGAACCTCTACGATTTTAACAGGGTGGCCTTTGGTTTGTCAGTGGCAGCTGCCATTCTGTCTTGCCTTCTAGATTGTGTTTTGGGTGATTTCAAGTGTGTCTATAATTACCTATATGGCATTGTTATTTGTAGTGCTAGTCTGTCTGGACAGCTGCAACTTTTTGCAGACCTGGTTGACCAGAGGGAGGTGGGACTTGATGTGAAACCATCGAAAATCACACTGGTACATAGGTTTCATTCTTGGGACATCTTAGTTCCACTGACTGCATTAGAATTGACCAGGAGTATACTGGTGACTTGTGAATATTTCCAGTTCCTAGAAATAAGAAAGGTGTGGCACCGTTCATAGACACGGCAAATGCCGTAACGATTCAAGAAATTTCAAATGGGATGAAAGTCATCAGGAATCTTTTGAAGGCATTAAGGTGGCACTTACTAACCAACTAGTATTAGCCATACTCAATTTTGAGCTCCTGTTGTTCTTGCAGATGGACACCTGTAATTCTTCTGGAACAGAAAGTGGCAGCTGGCCTCCTGCAGGAACAGAATGAGATGGGTCTGTGGCAGGCTGATTCTCTATAGCCTACGCACCTTAAAACTTTCACCTGTGGAGATGAAATATTTTATGTATGAATAGGAAGCCTTGGCAGTTCTGTTTTCCCTTGACAAATTCAGATTTTATTTTGAACACCGAGACTTTTGTTTAGAGACTGACACTCAGCCTCTTAGTTAGGTTTTGGCTCATTACTTCCATAACACCCTCTTAGGCAGTCATTTGGGCATTTATACAACTGTTAAGATCAGACAACTCATCGCCTGGTCCTCCCTGTATAACAAAGGCTGGAGGTTGGTGGGGATCAAGATCGTTCAACATGTCACCTGGTTTCCCCTGTATAAGGACTTCCAGAGTTTGGTGGAGGGGAGTGTGAGCTGTAAGGGAGCTGAGCCCAACCTGAATTCTCCCATGGGGCTTTTCGAGTCTACACATGAGAAACACCTGATGCATAAATTTTTTATTGATTATATAGGACCACTTCCACATGTGTGGGTGTTAGGCACCTATTAGTTATTATGAACAACTTCTCTTTTTTCTCATTCTGAGCAGAAGGGTGACTATTCTGGTAATTATCCAGCATTTCTTATGAATTTTTTCTCTTTATGGGCCACCCAGGGTGCTTGTTATCAATAATGCTGCTGCTTTTGCTTCCCAGCTATTCATGAGGTTCTCCTTTGTCAATGTAATTAAGAATGTGATCACAAATCCTTATTACCTGCATACTTTGCTGACCAGGTGAACTGCAAGTTTAAGGCTGTGCTTATCTTTCGCAACAAGGCTCATATGAAGTGGGACATGTCAGTACCATGGGTCAATTTTGTCTTTAACACTGCACAACCCAAGTCCCTGGAGGCTCCTCCAGTATTCCTTATGCTAGCACATCCAGTCAATTCTCCTCTTGTCAACCTGTGGTCAATCAATGATTTGCTTCCAGACCAAGTCACCCTAGCATTAACACAGCACAACCGGAGCCAGGCTAGGCATAATACTAAAATTTCACATCACAGGCTAGCCATCTGCAACAATCATGGACTAAATGGTTCAGTGCAAAGGTTGGGGACAGTGTTAGTCCAAAATCCTAATATTGCTCAAAAAGGGGAGTTAAGGTTCGCTAGCAAGCTGGCTCCTCAGTTCTCTGTACCCTATGAGATTGCCAGGGTGGTGAGCCAGGCAAACCACCTGGTTCTGAATTTCTGCACAAGTAAAGACTCACGTGTGCTTATTACCCAGGTGAAGGAGAGTCACATGTAAAGGGCTTTTTAATGGCGGGGCAAGGGGAATTTGGTTTGGCGGGGGATGTTAAGATATGGTGGGGTCCGTCTCTGAATTCCAGCCCCATGTGCCAGGCAGATGTCACATCTCACAGCTCGGAGCTCATGGCACCAGTGGTGTTGTGGAGCCACACTGGATGTCAAGGAAAAGCAGTGCATTTCACAGGCAGTCGGTGTCTTGAAGCTGGACTGGAAGGTGAGCCATGCAGGGCTCATGGGCGGCATGTGCTGTTTGGCCGAATTTTATGTGCCACTATCATTATCACCATCACTACACTAAAACAATCTTCTTTCAATTATGGTAAGTGCCATAGTCTGATCAGCCCCAACATTATGATCACCACTCTAAAAGTTGGTATGTCCACCTTTGGCACAGATAACAGCAGGAAGACATTGTGGCATGGAAGCAATTAGGCCTTGGTAGATCATTTGAGGTAGTTGGCACACGTTATGTTAAATCACATCCCAGATGTGTTCGATCAGGTTCAGAGCTGGCAAATTGGGTGGCCATCGTATCAATTGGAACTCACCACTGTGTTCCTCAAACCATTCCACCACACTCATGGCCTTGTGAAATGGTGCATAATTTTGATGAAAAATGCCACTGCCATTGCGAAATATGATCATCATGAAGAGGTGGACCTAACATGAACCATGGATCTTGTCACTGGTTGGGAGGCTTATGTGGCTCAGCAACACAGACAGCTGTAACAAAGGTGAAACTGCAACGGAGGGGTATCTGCTGAGAGGCCAGACAAACATGTGGTTGCTGAAGGAGGGGCAGCCGCCTTTTCAGTAGTTGCAGGGGCAACTTTCAGGATGAATGATTAATTTGGCCTTGTAACATTAACCAGAGTGGTGTTGCAGTGCTGATAGTCCAAACAGGTGAAAGCAAGGGGAAACTACAGCTATAAATTTTCCTGAGGGGATCCAGCTTTACTTTGTGATTAAATGGTGAAGGTGTCCTCTTGGGTAAAATATTCTGGAGGTAAAATAGTCCCCCATTCAAATCTCCAGGTGGTGATAACTCGGGACCAAGTTATTATCAGGAGAAAGAAAACTGGCATTCTACAGATTGGTGCATGGAATGTCAGATCTCTTAATTCGGCAGGTAGGTTAGAAAATTTAAAAAGGGAAATGGATAGGATAAAGCTAGATATAGTGGGAATTAGTGAAGTTCAACGGCATGAGGAACAAGACTTCTCGTCAAATGAATACAGAATTATAAATAAAAATGAAATAGGGGTGATGGAAGTGTAGGTTTAATAATGGATAAAAGAAAAGGAGTGTGGGTAAGCTACTACAAACAGCATAGTGAATGCATTATTGTAGTCAAGATGAACATGAAGCCCATGCCTACCACAGTAGTACAAATTTATATGCCAACTAGATCCATGGATAATGAAACAATAGAAGGAATGTATGATGAGATAAACAAAATTATTTAGATAGTGAAGGGAGACAAAAATTTAATAGTCACGGGGGAGTGGAATTCGATAGTTGGAAAAGAGAAGGAAAAGTAGTAGGTGAATATGGAATGTGGGTAAGGAATGAAAGAGGAAGCCGTCTGATAGAATTTTGCACAGAACATAACTTCATCATACACTATGTGCTCAAAAGTATCCACACACCCCAAAAACATTAGTTTCTCATATAGATGCATTGTGCTGCCACCTACTGCAAGGTACTCCACATCAGCGACCTATGTAGTCATGAAAGAGCAGAATGGGGTGCTCCGCGTAACTCATGGACTTCGAATGTGGTCATGTGATAGGGTGTCACTTGTGTAATACATCTGTATGTGAGATTTACACACTCCTAAACATCCCTTGGTCCACTGTTTCCAATGTGATAGTGACGTTGAAACATGGAGGGACATGTACAGCACAAAAGCGAATAGGGCGATCTTGTCTGTCGACTGACCGATACTGCCGACACTTAAAGAGGGTCGTAATGTGTAATAGGCAGACATATATCCAGACTAACGGACAGGAATTGCACACTGCATCAGGATCAACTGCAAGTACTATGACAGTTAGGCAAGTCGTGAGAAAACTTGGATTTCATGGTCAAGCAGCTACTCAATTTGTTAGAGGAGCTTGAAATTTATAAAGCAAAAAACAGAGAACCAACTAAACTGCTTAACTGGCAAAATGATTGTGCCCAGTGCCTACTTTGCTTTACTTGACAATGTTTTACTCTAACCACTGCACGCCTCTGTTATACGAGGGTCAGTCAAAAAGTAATGCCTCCTATTTTTTTTTCTACGTTTAATTGTCAGTAAATTTAAATGCAATTACATAGGTTGAAAACCACAACATTGAGGATCATTTTGTCATTTTTCAATGTAATCTCCGCCCATCTCTACAGTTTTGGTCCATCTTTGAACAAGGGCATGTATCCCAGCACGGTAAAAATCACAGCTCTGCTTCCTAAGCCATTGACGCACGGATGTTTTGACGGCCTCCTCATCTTCAAAATGAATCCCACGATGAGCTTCTTTTAGTGGCCCGAACAGATGGAAGTCTGATGGTGCCAGGTCAGGGCTGTATGGGGGATGAGGCAAAACTTCCCATCCAATTTTGACAATCTCGTCAGAGGTGTGACGACTGGTGTGTGGTCTTGCATTGTCATGCAAAAGAAGAACATCTGCCATTGATTTTGTTGGGCGAACTCGCTGAAGACGTGCTTTAAGTTTTTTGAGGGTTGTGACGTATTGAACAGAATTTATTGTGCATCCCTGCTCCAAAAAATCAACCAGAATCACACCCTCTGTATCCCAGAAAACTGTTGCCATAACTTTCCCTGCCGATCGCACAGTTTTGAATTTTTTCTTCCTCGGCGAGCTTGTGTGACGCCACTCCATTGACTGCCTCTTTGATTCGGGTTCAAAAAAATGCACCCATGTTTCGTCCCCGGTCACAATTTTTTTCAGAAACTCATCTCCCTCCAAACGGAAGCGCTGCAAGTGTTGGGAGGCTTTTGTTTTCCTTGCCTCTTTATTCTGATCGGTTAACATTCTTGGAACCCACGGTGCACAAACTTTTGAGTACCCCAATTGTTTAATAATCGTGATCACACTGCCTTTACTAAGAGAAATAATGCGACACACTTCATCTGCAGTCACCCGACGGTCACCACGAATGATGTCATCAACTTGCTGAATGTTGTGTGGAGTCACTGCACTCACCGGCCTGCCGCTCCGCTTTTCGTCAGTCAACGGTGTTTGCCCTTCAGCTTCCTTACAACGACGAACCCATCGTCTAACAGTGCTGACATCCACTGTCACAACACCATACACCTTCTTCAGTCTTTCATGAATGCGTATGGGCGTTTCACCTTCTGCATTCAAGAATTCAATCACACAACGCTGTCTCAAACGAACATCGATGTCGGCCATCTTACAAACTTCTGCTGTGCTGCCACCTGTTGACACAGAAAGTTACTACTGCAGTGGATTGCAGAAGAAGGTTTGAGGAATGGCGCCAAATTCAAATTTTTCACTTAACTTAATTTCTTTAAGTAGAAAAAAAATGGGAGGCATTACTTTTTGACCGACCCTCGTATATGGTGTGTTGATAAGTTCACCTAGTATTGAGTGCATCACATATTTACTTAGTTTTCATATGTTTTACGCATGACTCTAGTATCTTCTTGTTCCTTCACTATTCATTTCATAGCCTGCATTAATCAGATAGTGTGGATCATCCACTGTTACAGAATTTTGTCATTTTCTTGCAACGGAGTGCCGCAGGGTACGAAGGGCCCTCTGCCGGTCACGTTCCTCCAACCACTTCCCACCTGTGCGGAATACTGGCGTTAGCGCTAACAGAGGGCACTGATTATGTGCAGCACTATGTTTTCTTTCATTTGTGGCTCCTTTAGCAATTTGTTTTATGGTTGTTTAATATTACCAGGTGCACTCTCACTGGTGTTCAATATTAACGTCATTATCTAGAATATTGGCACTTGAGCACATGTCAACCACTGTTCCTTAACTCTTCCTCTTTTTAACAATGTTACGTATGTCATTTTTTTACTGCTTTTTATTACTGTAATGCCTTTTATACATTATAAGCTTACTACAGACTTCCCTCTTTATTTCTGCTGTTTCAATTAATTATTGAAAACTAGTGTATGCCGACATTAGCGACATCTGGTGACCGTACAACACAAACACCTTGTGGCTACTGTACAGCAGCTTGTTTTAAACAGTGGCACTACTGACAACATGACTCGTGCATGTGATGTTATTTATATGTATTTGACGATGCTGGTGCTGATTCCACATTTAACATTTGACGATGCCACTATGGCTGCAGTACATTAGGACTTTGTTTTTATGAAACAGGTATGCCTCTTCATATTTAAAATGCAGAAATATGTCAGTAGTACTTTTCATTATGGTCTTTTTATTGTTTTTTAAGCTGTAGACAATCTGCGAGTATTTATGTTTTTCCCATTTTGTGCTGCAGATCTGATGATGGTCATTATAGACCGAAACCGGTAATCTGTTAACAAAACGTTTGTGACCATAGACGTAAATTAAAGGAAACTTAAGCTAACTTGGTTTCGTGTTTTTCATGGAGGGGCTTGCACCGCCTATTGTTTTGTGCGGCACTATCACAGCACAACGCCTACATTGATGTTTTAAGCACCTTCTTGCTCCCCACTGTTGAAGAGCAATTTGGGGGACAGCAATTGCACCTTTCAACACAATCGATCACCTATTCATGATGCACGGCCTGTGGTGGAGTCGTTACATGACAATAACATTCCTGTAATGAAGTGCCCTTCATGGAGTCCTGACCCGAATCCTATACGACATCCTTGGGAAGTTTTGGAATGCCGACGTTGTGCCAGGCCTCACTGACTGACATTGATACCTCTTCTCAGTGCAGCATTCTGTGAAAAATTGGCTGGCATTACCCAAGAAACATTCCAGCACCCGACTGAACATATGCCCACAAACATAGATGCTGTCATCAATGCGAAGGGTGGACGAACATCATATTGAATTCCAGCATTACCGATGGAGGTCACCACGAAATTTTAAGTCATTTTCAGCCTGGGGTCCAGATACTTTTGATCACATAGTGTAGCTAACACTTCGTTAAAGAATCATGACAGAAGGTTGAACACATGGAAGAGGTCTTGAGACACTGGAAGGTTTTAGATTATGCAGTGGTAAGACAGAGATTTAGGAATCAGGTTTTAAACTGTAAGACATTTCCAGGGGCAGATGTGGACTCTGACCGCAATTCATTGGTTGTGAACTGTATATTGAAACTGAAGGAACTGCCAAATGGTAGGAATTTTAGGAGATGGGATCTGGATAAACTAAAAGAATCAGAGGCTGTGCATAGTTTCAGAGGGCATTAGGACACCATTGACAAGAATATGGGAAAGAGATACAGTAGAAGAGGAAAGGGTAGATTTGAGAAATGAAATAGTGAAGGCAGCAGACGATCAAGTAGGTAAAAAGACGAGGGCTAGTAGAAATCCTTGGGTAACAGAAGAGAGATTGAATTTAATTGATGAAAGAAGAAAATATAAAAATGCAGTAAATGAAGCAGCCAAAAAGGAATACGGACATCTCAAAAATGATATCGACATGAAATGCAAAATGGCAAAACAGGGGTGGGTACAGAGCAAATTTAAGGATGTGGAGTCCATATGACTAGGGGCAAAATAGATACTGCCTACAGGAAAATAACTGATGATGGTCGTAGCAGAGAGGATATAGAATGTAAATTGGCAATGCCAAGAAAAGCCTTTCTGTCCAAGAGATAGTTATTAACATGGAGTATAAACGTATGGGTCAGGAAGTCTTTTCTGAAAGTATTTGTATGGAGTGTATCCATGTATGGAATTGAAACATGGATAATAAAGTGTTTAGACAAGAAGAGAAGCTTTCGAAACATGGTGCCATAGAAGAACACTGAAGATCAGATGGGTAGATCATGTAATTAATGAGGAGGTACCGAATAGAATTGGGGAGGAGAGCAATTTGTGGCACAACTTTACTAGAAGAAGGGATCAGTTGCAAGGACATGTAATGAGGTTGCAAAGGATCACCAATTTAGTATTGAAGGTAAGTTCGGAGGGTAAAAATCATAGTGGGAGACCAAGGCATGAATACACTAAACTGATTCAGGAGGATGTGGGTTGCAGCAGTTACTCAGAGATGAAGAAGCTTGCACAGGATAGAGTAGCATGGACAGCTGCATTAAACTAGTCTCAGGACTGAAGATCGCAACGACGACGTAAGAGGTGGATGTGGTTTGCAACCAGTTCACAATACTCCTTTTCTAACATAGTGGCTTGCATGAGCTCCAGTGAACCCATGGGTGCCCACATGGTCTTTTCCTGGAGTATAATGGAGGTCCTGCCAGTACTGGAGTAAAGGAACTGTTCCCTTTGTGGGTGATGGAAATGTACCCTCGCAAAGGCAGGACCATGCAGTGGTTTGCCATTGTGCCAAATCCAGCACCAATAGTTACATGTCTATTTCAGTTGAAGTTGTTGATGTCATGGCATTAACACTGGCACAGTCGTGGGTCATCAGCTAAACAGACTCATCATTATGAGTGTTTTGAGCATTGTGCATTCAGACACACTTGTACTCTGCCAAGCATTAAAGTCTGATGTTAGTTACACCATAATTTGCTGCCTGTCTTGTTTTAACAGTCTTCCCAACCTATGATGTCTACCATCTCTCATGACAGGTGCTTGCCCAACCCCATAATGTCAGGGCATGGTTTAACCTCTATTTCACCTTGTGTTGAAGACAACTGCGACAACACTCCTCAAACAACCAACAAGCTGTGCAGCTTCCAAAATGCTCCTGCCAAGCCTTCCAGCCATCAAAATCTGCTCTCGGTCAGACTAAGATAGATTGTGCGCAGTCCCTATTTTACACTCCGTCAGCATACTCATTAATAATCCATGCACCGTGTGTGTCTGACTAGAAGACAAGGTTAGGTGCTATTGCCTGGATGAGTTTATATTGATAGCAAATCTGTGGTCATAATGTTTTGGCTGATGTGTATATGGATTTACTATTATGACTTCCAAATGGAGGCTGGGCAATGCCAAGGGAACCATTCTGCAACATTCAAGGCAATTGTCAAATGCATCAATTTATTACAAGGGCCTATCAGAAAATAATGCCTCCAAAGTTTTTATTCTGTTCTTTATATCAGTTCAAGTATTACTTGCCATGCATATTACTCTGTTGATGTTTCCGCTTTTCTGACAATATGCAGGACCCTCCTGCTGGAGAGTTTTGAATTACAGTGTGTAAGATGGGTGTGTTATTTAACCATGTCGACATGTGAGAAAACCCTCAGAAAACAGAGCACTGATTCAAATAGTTCACACACACATGGGGCACCCTTTCCTTCAGCATGACAACGCCGGACCATACACAACCTGCAAGTGACACCCTTGATTCATTATTATTGATCATCCACCATAGTGTCCTTGCTTGATTCAATGAATTTTCAACTGTTTCCAAAACCTAAAGAACACCTTCAAGGATAATAGTGACGAATTGGTGTGAGCAGAGGTGAGGCTGTGGAGCTACCAAGAAAATCAAACATTCTACAGTAATGACACCAACAACCTGGTGTCTCATTGAGAGAAAGGGTTCAGTGCCAGGGTGACTATGTTTGAAATAAATATACAAACACGAAGAATAAATATGTTAAATGTTAAGTTTGTTTTAATTAAAATGCTTCAATAATTTTCAAATAAAAATTTTGAGCCATTACTTTCCAGCATGTCCTCATGCCCAAACTATACACAATCAAAAATTAAGTTTTAATTAATTTGGCAAAGGTGGCTTTCCATTGATATAATGTCTACATGCATCTGTTAAGGTCATATGGAAGTTCAGTCCATCAACTAACTCAGCACACATTGTAAGAGAAGACTTATTGTGGGTAAAGGTTACAGTCTAGGCACCATTAGGATTTTTTAATAAACATTAGGCTGTGCTACTGGTCAATTTCCTACATCCTTTATTTGACTTTCACATTTCTAGGCTTTGTCAGCTCGCACCCAAACTGCCACCTTTCAACCTAGGCTAGGCCGTGAGCTGCACTATGGGTCAGTCACCACAACCAATATTTCAAGGGGGGCTAGAGCCCCATTTTAACCTTGTAGCCTTTGAATAGTTCTGTGGTTCAGGTCCAAGGTGAATGATTCTTCAAATTGCTTTTCATTCACATGCTGTGTGTTGTGCATACACATCATTCTATATGTCGAACAATCATTATGTGGGGGGTAAAAGCCAAAGCCTGAACTATGTTGGGTCTAACCACTCTTACTGTATTTAATAAAATTTAGTAAATTTACTTTCCTATCATTTCCTCAAAGTGATACTTCTCATCAAATGAATTGCCTCACATAGTTTGTACGAACTATAGTAAAACACTCACATATATTCAAATGCAAATGCTGCATTAATGCTATCACAGTACTTCTGCAGTTGCACCCAAGATGGATGTTGAAACAGACTTGTTCAGCACAGATAGTTGACAAGTAGTTTGTGTGATTGTGTCAGGACCCTCAGTTCTGGTTGGAAGAATAAAAATATTAGTGGGACCAAGTGAATTTGTTTGCCTGCTGATAGCCAAATACCCTACGAACAGTTGTACTACATCAGATTTTAAGTGACACGTATATGTAAGATTATTGACAGCAGTAACTGCAACATTCTGCCAGTTTCACAAACAATGTGTGTAACAATGTGCAGCAAACGCAGAAAGTGATTATGAACAAACCTATCAATATTTAATATGTAACCCCACGGCTTCATCAAAACTGTTGCCAACATACAAATTCATTCTGCACCTACCGGCTGTGTACCAATTTATGCTTCCAGGTGATATTTGTCTGAAATTTAACTTTAGTGCTGACAGTTCTACTTACACTTTGTTCACATATTCAAAGTTAGTCATATTCAATGTTAATAGTACTACAAAACATACTTCTCAGGTTGGTGACCATGCAAATGTCACTTTAAAGTTATTTACAATTAGGCCTAACTTATTGTACATCATCAATAAATAAATGACAATTCTCACTCCACACCACAATACACTGCAATAATGCATTAACTGCAGCCATACCATCTATAGATGTAATGGCACTTAACATTCACTATAGTCAGTTATTCTTAAGCTGCACATTAAGGTTGTCATTTAAAAGAAGTGTATCAGAGCAGAATATGCCCACTTTATGGCAACCACCTTATCAGTGTAACTGGATTGTGCATTAAGGTTTTCCATGTTTACTGAACATTAAATTGAAACTCTTGCTCAATTCTATCTGAGGTTTAATACACGGCTTATTTCAAAATGTGTAACATGTCATATTTACGACTGAATGTTCATCAGTTTTTTAGTATACACAATTACTCATGTTTCCAGCAATATGACATGAATTGTATGTATTCACACACTATACACATAAATTAATGAAACACAGTTAAGAAATACGAGTAAGCTACTCACCATCGAGCGTAACTCAGTTTTTACTTCATCTGTTTCCTCTTTTTTTATCCACATTGTTGGGTCCTGGTCCATGGCTTAAATTCTACAGTCTGAAAAAGAAAAGCAATCAGATAAGAATAGTTGTACTATGTTTCCATTTTTACCATGAGGTATTGCTCAAAGGCAGTATTTTCACTCATCTACTGGGTGCAGTAGATGAGCGATTACACAAGAAACAGATTCAAAGTGGCTGAGGAAAAGTGTGTTCAGTGATATAAGCTCATTTACATTTTTCATGTCATGAAGAGTGAGAGCAACCATAAAATAACATGCACTGGAAATGGAGTATTTACAGTCGCTACTGCTTCTTTGTAACACTGGCTTATAGATACTGCCCTATGTGGCAATTTTGGAACGTGTATTTTCTTGTGCATGCACTAACTTCAGTATTACAAACAATCCAAGCAGTCAATAGATCGAAGAGAAAATACTGGATAATAACAAATATTTCATTCTACACTTTGTTCGTTGTGTTAATTTCAGTTCAATAGGGACATGATTAAAATCTGGACACACAGATTGTTTGTTTATCAATGAATATGCATATTCAACATAGGTATTACTGAAATTTTCTCCATCTGTATTCATTCACCGTTGTATAATCAATTTACCATAAGCATCATCATTTTGGAATCTTAACCTGCTTTTAAGGAAAACCATAAAAATGTAACGTAGATTGCACACTGCAACGCGGAAGCTCTCATTCTTGATTACCATTAAGAGTAAACACTGGTGAGTTTTCTTTCTTACGAAACTGGTTTACTGAAACTACTTCCTACTAACTGTAACTATGATGAGTGATCTATTAAGTTCTGATGACATGTAATGCTTTATGTTTGACGAATTACAGTTAATTTGTACCTCTTATTTCGCCAGTTCCTAAATTACAGTATTCTTATACAGAAGTCCATTAAAACCCACACACTACAACAAACTGGTATTTACACATGATTAGACGAATATAACGACACGAATAATCAAAGCACAGTGAAGACTAACAAAATTCAACATAATTACATCATTTCCTTTCATGCGAACAAACCACGAATTAAAAAAATGCTTACGTTAGCACTACAATCTGGCGCCGCTCTATGTCTACATCAGATTACAGCAAATTATCATCACGAACATTATTACACTTAAGTCAACATAACCGCACTAACATAGCGAATGTTTGAACTTCACTGTCCGCCTTTTCCAGTCAGTCACGAAATACATGACGGAAATCACTGCATAGGCAAACTGCTCCTCACAACACGTCATAATCTCAACCGTTTCTTTTATGAAGATACACGTAGCGACTTTACCGGACAGGCCAAAAATAGCAACCACTAATAAATCAGGTATTTGACTGTTATGAACATAACCTGAAAAATTACAACACTCACACACCGTCATCAACTCAGCTGTTATTGTAATATAAATGAAATACCGTATTAATTTACTTCCGGAACAATTTTTTCACTTATTCTTGTTTGCAGTTTATAAACGCTTATAAATTACCACGAGAATGTCACACACAAATTTCCGCAAAATCACGAGGTTGCAGCTGGATACACACTGACACCAGCTAAACCAAAGAACTTACACCAAGGCGAAGCTCTATGCCGTGGGCTATGAGACAAGCAGTATGGTAGAAAGGGAAAGATAAAATGCGAAAATTAAATTCCATATGATATTCTATCCCTTTGGTAAACCCTTATCGCTATTTTAGTACAACAACGAGATAACGTAAAATAGTTGTTATTGAAGGAATGCGTTTGAAAGTTTTTGGAATTTTAAATCTTCACTGTACTGTATGGGAAGCACTATTCTGAACAGGGACATCACATCGTCGTAACTTTCCTTTGTTACAGGCAGGACGGGCATGCACAAAGTGCTTGACGGTGAGAACTTGTTGATTTTTCTGGTTTTCTTATTAGAGTTATGAGCTCTAAACTCTTCTTCAAAGTTTTCTTTAAATCGCGTAACAAATGGACGCTGATTTACGACATTCCCATCCGAAGAAGGAAGGAAGATTAGATTTAACGTCCCATCGACATCAAGGTCATTAGAGACAGTTCACAAGCTCGGATTGTGTTAAGGATGGGGAAGGAAATCGGCCGTGCCGTTTGAAATGGAACACCCTAGCTTTTGCTTGGAGCAATTTAGGGAAGTCACGGAAAACCTTAATCTCTGTTCTCAGATACTGGTCTGCACCATCGTTCTCCCAATTGCGAGTCCAGTGTGCTTGAGGCGGGAACGTGTTGTATCTCCGCTTACAGTCGCTCATGTGCAGTGAACCGGCATTTATCGCCGCGCCCACGCACTATGCTCATGGGAGAGGCTTTGTGGCAATAAACGACTAAAGTGGTTTCTGGACAGGACACATTTATTTTTCCTACCGTTACAATAAATGACAACTAATATACTTCGCTAATGTCCGTCCATACAGGCGCGTTGCACTGGCGGCACGGCTCGGTCACCGATCCCGGAGGGTGTACACTCCAGTGACGAGCCGTGGCGCGACCGCGTGGACCGAGCGAGACAAAAGGCCGCGTCACTGAATGTTCTGCTCTTGGCGTGAGCGGAGGCGCCGTAACGTCCGCGAAGAAGCGAAAGACAATTTAACGGCGACTGCGTTTACGACCGCGCGTACGCATTTATGGCGGAGTCACGTTGACTCGACGCACGTGGTCCGCGGCGGAAGAACTGGGGAGACGTGTGTCGCGTCGCGTCGACTAGCTCGCACTGGCCGCCTGCTTTGTTCCCGTGCGGTCCGGTGTGCGAAGCACCGTTGCCGAAATTCTGCGTAACGGTACAGCTGCCCCTACTTGTGTCGGCAGTGCCGTAGTTCAGCCCTTCGTGCGTTGGACGGTGCTGCCGCCACAGGAATACTGATTCAGTAAAACTGAAGCCTCATTTCACGCTAGTGATTTCTCACAGGGATTATATTGGTAACATGCGTGAGAGCATCGATAACACTCTCCCAATTTTCATTTGGACTGTTCTGCCGACCAATGTTTTTTTGATAAACTTTTGATTGCTTCCGGTTTAATGAAAGAAAGAAGTTAAACCTAGCGTTGTGTGGAACCAGTGGAACAATTACAAAAGTTTTGCACTAAGTTGAAAAATGAACGTGCCTTCTGACAACAGCTCGGAACTGTGGTGCCAACTAAATTCAAAGAATGTGCTGCACGAGTCACAGAATGCACACTCTGATTTCGCTACTAATTGCGTGCCTGAGAACCTGTGAAAGCTCTTGACGAATTGCTAGCGCCACTGTCCTCAACAGTCAGGAGTATTAACGGGATTTGTGGACAGGACTTTCAGTACGGCCTCAGCTAGGTTTCCAGACTTGTGACTCCTGGGTTTAGTAACAAGAAAAGCAAACGTTCAACACACTCACCATTCTCGTTCACATACCTCAGTACGAAAGGTAATTGATCAATATGTGAAATGTCCACAGTACATCTACATCTACATGGTTGCTTTGTTGTGGTCCTCAGTCCAGAGACTAGTTTGATGCAGCTCTCTATGTTACTCTGTCCTGTGCAAGCTTCTTCATCTCCCAGTACCTACTGCAACCTACATCCTATTCATCTCTTGGTCTCCCTCTACGATTTTTACTCTCCACACTGCCCTCCAATACTAAATTGGTGCTCCCTTGAAGCCTCAGAACATGTCCTACCAACCGATCCCTTCTTCTAGTCAAGTTTTGGCACAAATTCCTCTTCTCCCAAATTCTATTCAGTACCTCCTCATTAGTTACGTGACCTACCCATCTAATCTTCAGCATTCTTCTGTAGCACCACATTTCGAAAGCTTCTATTCTCTTCTTTTCCAAACTATTTATCGTCCATGTTTCACCTCCATATATGGCTACACTCCATACAAATACTTTCAGAAAAGACTTCGTGACGCTTAACTCTATACTCGATGTTAACTAATTTCTCTTCTTCAGAAACGCTTTCCTCACCATTGCCAGTCTACATTTTATATCCTCTCTACTTCGACCATCATCAGTTATTTTGCTCCCCAAATATCAAAAGTCATCTACTACTTTAAGTGTCTCATTTCCTAACCTAATTCCCCCAGCATCACCCAAATTAATTCGATTACATTCCGTTATCCTCGTTTTGCTTATGTTGATGTGCATCCTATATCCCCCTTTCAAGACACTGTCCATTCCGTTCAACTGCTCATCCAGGTATCTACATGGATACTCTGAAAACACTTAAGTACCTGGCAGAGGGTTCATCGAACAACTTTCACAATAATTCTCCATTATTCCACTTACGAACAGCGGCCAGAAAAAACGAACACTACATCTTTTTGTACGATCTCTGATTTGTTGTTCTGTATGGCTGGCAACCACAGCCAAACGTCGACATTTTCCCAAAGAAAATTCCGCACTGGCTGTATGAATGAAATGGTTCAAATGGCTCTGAGCACTATGGGACTTAACATCTGTGGTCATCAGTCCCCTAGAACTGAGAACTACGTAAACCTAACCAACCTAAGGACATCACACACATCCATGCCCAAGGCAGGATTCGAACCTGCGACCGTATGGGTGACGCGGTTTCAGACTGAAGCGCCTAGAACCGCATGGCCACACCAGCCGGCCCATATGTATGAATGATTTTTATTAAATCTGCGACTGGTTTCGCACCACTTATCGGTGCATCCTCAGGCAATCTCTACAAAAAATAATAGAATAAGAGCTCATATAAACTATTCGGTCCCCCAATTCTGAGATATAAATTGAACTTTTAAACAACCAGTTTTTTGAATGAAACAAGAAAGTACTCACATACGCTATTTATGACATGGTAATATTGAACTGCCACGCGGCTCCTCTCAGCTTGCACAGTAACTTCTGATATGTTTACATGGCCCTAATTCCACTGTTTGTTCATGCTATTGTTTGCGCTCTTTGTCGTCCGAGTCTAGGGGAGTTTCATCAGCATCGTATTTTATTTTTAGTTTTAGGTCATTCCCACTCCCATCATTCAAAAAAAATTTTAAAAAGTTTTTAAATTTTAACTACCGCTTTCACAAGATGACGGTATATTGGACGTGAATGGTGGGGAGTGGCTACAGGGCAATGTTCAACGTTACCATGTTATAAATAGCGTATTTGAGTACTTTCTTGTCTCATTAAAAAAAACTGGTTGTTTAAAAGTTCAATTTGTACCTCAGAATTGGGGGATCGAATAGTTTATATGAGCTCTTATTATAGTATTTTTTGTACAGATTGGCTGAGGATGCACCGATAAGTGGTGCGAAACCGGTCGCAGATTTAATAAAAAGCCGGGCGATGGTGGCCGAGCGGTTCTAGGCGCTTCAGTCTGGAACCGAGCGACCGCTACGGTCGCAGGTTCGAATCCTGCCTCGGGCATGGATGTGTGTGATGTCCTTAGGTTAGTTAGGTTTAAGTAGTTCTAAGTTCTAGGAGACTGATGACCTGAGATGTTAAGTCCCATAGTGCTTAGAGCAATTTGAAATTTAATAAAAATCATTGATACAGCCAGTGTGGAATTTTCTTTTGAAAAAAGATCTCTGATCTCCCTTATTTCTCCCTATGTAGGTCAACAAAATATTTTCCCACTTGGAGGATAAAGTTGGTGATAAATATTTCGTGAGAAGATTCCGCCGCAAGGAAAAACGCCTTTGTCTAAATGATGTCCACACCATATCCTGTGTCCTGTCAGTAAAACTCTCACCCATATTTCACGATAATACAAAACGTGCTACTCATCTTTGGACTTTCTCGATGTACTTCGTTAATCCTATCTGGTTAAGGGTCCCACACCACGCAGCAGTACTCTTAAGGAGGACGGACAGGTGTAGTGTAGGCAGTCTCTTTAGTAGATCTGTTGCATCTTCTGAGTGTTCTGCCAATAAAACGCAGTCATTGGTTATCCTTCCCCACAACATTTTCTTTGCACTGTAAGTTGTTCGTAATTGTAGTTCCTAAAGTCGATCCGATATATGATGATCCCTGGTGTTTTGGCCTGACTGTAGGTATTTAGTTGAATTTACAGCCTTTACATTAGACTGATTCGTCGTGTAACCGAAGTTTAACGGATCACTTTTAGCACTAATGTGAATGACCTCATACTTTTCATTATTTAAGCTCGATTGCCAATTTTCGCACCATTTAGATATCTTTTTTAGATCGTTTTGGAATTTGTTTTGATCTTCTGATAACTTTACTAGTTGCTAAACGACAGCATCAATTGCAAACAGCCTAAGACGGCTGCTCAGATTGTCTCCCAGATCGTTTATATAGATAAGCAACGGCAGAGGGCCTGTGACACTTCTCTGGGGAATGCCATGAATTAACTTCTGGTTTACTCAATGACTTTCTGTCAGTTACTGCGAACTGTGACCTCTCTGACAGGAAATCACGAATGCAGTCACATAACTGAGACGATATTCCATAAGCACGCAATTTCACTGTAAGTGTCTTGCGTGGCACAGTGTCAAAGGCCTTCTGGAAATCTAAAAATAAGGATTCAATTTGAAATTCCTTGTCAATAGCACTCAACACTTCGTGTGGGTAAAGAGTTGTGTTTCACAAGAACGATGTAGAATCTACTATTATAGAGCAATATTTGGCCTGTTTGATATCACATACGCTAACCTTTTTTTGAAGAGATATGAAGTGATGGAAGTGAATGGGGTAACCAAATCAAGACAACCTGTAAATGAAGAATGTAAGATTAAATACTGTGTTTATGATGAAGAACTGAGTGATATTATGCACAATGCTCGTGTAATGCACAATGCTCATGTGACGACTGGCCACGGTGAATGTGACTGAATGATGAAATGCTTGAAACAAAGTTCTGTAATTTAACATACAGAGATGTCCAAATTTATCTTAGTTTGTGGGAGCCTTGTTGAGAAAAGCAAAAAGGTCAGAAAAAAGGAATAGTAGTGAAGCCAAAGTTGTTTAAGGGACGAAATTCCAGATGTCAAGTTGAGCTCATCGACTTCCAATCGGAACCAGATGGAGATTACAAATTCTTAATGGTTTACCAGGACCACCTCACTAAATTCATTGTTCTCAGGCCACTGAAGTAGAAAACAGCTGAAGGGGTATGCGAGAATATTATTGACTTTTTACATTGTTATGCGCTCCCTCAGTATTGCAGTCTGACAATGATAGAGACTTCGTTAGCAAAATAATGAACAGTTTAACCGAACTTTGGCCCAATTTTAAGATTGTCCACGTTAAACCTAGACAAAGTCAGAGCCAAGGCAGCGTTGAGCAAGCAAATCAAGACACAGAAAATATGTTAACTACACGGACGCATTCTGGGATTAAAAGATCTCTGTTCGAAGCGATGTTTGGCTGCCCTCCTAAACATGGTTTATCTTCAACAAGTTTATTCCTGAAACACTAATGAACGTTTACTCTGAGGATGACCTTGAAAATATAATTAATCAAGTTAGCAGTGAGACAGGGACTGAAACGTTGCAGGGTAATGACCACAGTAGATCTCCATTGGTGGAGGACAACATACCAACAGGAACAGAAGTTGAGAATGGAGAGGAAGAGAGTATTCCTAATAATAGTGACTACTGCCTGACTGATTCAGACGAGTCAACTCCTGCTGTTAAAAAACACAGAACTGAAGCTCACAAGTGCTTAGAAAAACAAGAGCAAAGAATACGGAAGTGTTCAGGTCGCTGCTTTCCAACAGTGGAAAAGGGATGTACTGTGAGAGTTCCAGTTCCCGACTGCAGTAGAGGAAGAGGAGATGGTAGGTCGATCTTGAGTGTCGTCCTCGAGACAACGGCCGATTGCTGTGCTTACTATACACATGGCAATAAAGTGTGTGTTTTTAAATAATTACTCAAGGGTCGATACAATATGCCACTGTTGCTACATTTTGTTTCAGGTCCCAGTTCAGTACTTGCCTTCTCAGAGGAGGAAGTTCCAGCAGAGCAAACTGTTGCCCTGAGGACAGCTGCTGCGTCTCAGTCGATGGGAAGCGGTTAGGCACAATTCAGATGCAACTGCCAACAAGAATGTCAGACTCTGAGACGCTTTTGCAAAAACAAAAATGAGCTGTGCAACTCAAAGTGTCATGGTGCCCGTCCTTGCTGCAATAAATGAATTTTATACAATATGACTACGTTTTCAAACTGCGACTGTTTTGTTATTATAGCCATGGTTCACATTCCTTGCCTCCTGGCAATGGAGGTATACATTCACTAGTGATAGTGCACTATCCCTAGTCAATGTGTATTGTTTGACAGAACTGCAGTCAGTAATCTGCTTTCACTAAATGGGCCAGTGAAGGTGCACTATCACCAGTGACGGTATACTTTCCCTGAAACTTCCACTTCCACTATAACATATATATATGTACATACCATTAGTTATTATTCATAATTTTCTCTGCTATTTACTTTATTTCTTCTGTTGGATATCCAATTTTATTCCGATCCTTGTGAAATTTTGCACACTTTACCTTCAAGGCAAGAGGAAGGTATCTGTTTATATGTTTACATAATATTTCGCAATCCGGATGGAAACGTACATGTATGTAATGTATAAAGTGGAAAGGGTGTTACCAAAAATCTCTACAAGTTCTTGCCCGATTTATTTGAAATTTCCACAGGATGCCCTAATGAACATTTGGACGGACCTGCGCTATATATTTTTTAATATAGAGAATATATAAATGTACATATAACATTTATCAACGAGAAGCGTTGTTACCAAACATCTTAAAAAGTACTTGGCCGATTTATTTCGAAGTCCTTGTCAGATTTACTTCAAATTTCTACTTTCAGATGAAAGAACCACGCTAGTTAATGAAAAATTAAATGCCTAACAAACGAACTCTGTAATTCCTACAGCGAGAATGAATTATAGCGGCGATACCTGTCTTGGTACCATCTACATCTACATCTACATTTATACTCCGCAAGCCATCCGACGGTGTGTGGCGGATGGCACTTTACGTGCCACTGTCATTACCTCCCTTTCCTGTTCCAGTCGCGTATGGTTCGCGGGAAGACGACTGTCTGAAAGCCTCCGTGCGCGCTCGAATCTCTCTAATTTTACATTCGTGATCTCCTCTGGAGGTATAAGTAGGGGGAAGCAATATATTCTATACCTCATCCAGAAACGCACCCTCTCGAAACCTGGCGAGCAAGCTACACCGCGATGCAGAGCACCTCTCTTGCAGAGTCTGCCACTTGAGTTTATTAAACATCTCCGTAACGCTATCATGCTTACCAAATAACCCTGTGACAAAACGCGCCGCTCTTCTTTGGATCTTCTCCATCTCCTCCATCAACCCGATCTGGTACGGATCCCACACTGATGAGCAATACTCAAGTATAGGTCGAACGAGTGATTTGTAAGCCACCTCCTTTGTTGATGGACTACATTTTCTAAGGACTCTCCCAATGAATCACAAACCGGTACCCGCCTTACCAACAATTAATTTTATATGATCATTCCACTTCAAATCGTTCCGCACGCATACTCCCAGATATTTTACAGAAGTAACTGCTACCAGTGTTTGTTCCGCTATCATATAATCATACAAAGAAGGATCCTTCTTTCTATGTATTCGCAATACATTACATTTGTCTATGTTAAGGGTCAGTTGCCACTCCCTGCACCAAGTGCCTATCCGCTGCAGATCTTCCTGCATTTCGCTACAATTTTCTAATGCTGCAACTTCTCTGTATACTACAGCATCATCCGCGAAAAGCCGCATGGAACTTCCGACACTGTCTACTAGGTCATTTATATATATTGTGAAAAGCAATGGTCCCATAACACTCCCCTGTGACACGCCAGAGGTTACTTTAACGTCTGTAGACGTCTCTCCATTGATGAAAACATGCTGTTTTCTGTTTGCTAAAAACTCTTCAATCTAGCCACACAGCTGGTCTGATATTCCGCAGGCGACAGTGCGGAACTGTATCGAACGCCTTCCGGAAGTCAAGAAAAATAGCATCTACCTGGGAGCCTGTATCTAATATTTTCTGGGTCTCATCAACAAATAAAGCGAGTTGGGTCTCACATGATCGCTGTTTCCGGAATCCATGTTGATTCCTACATAGTAGATTCTGGGTTTCCAAAAACGACATGAGCAAAACTCGAGCAAAAAACAAGTTCTAAAATTCTACAACAGATCGACGTCAGAGATATAGGTCTATAGTTTTGCGCATCTGCTCGACGACCCTTCTTGAAGACTGGGACTACCTGTGCTCTTTTACAATCATTTGGAACCTTCCGTTCCTCTAGAGACTTGCGGTACACGGCTGTTAGAAGGGGGGCAAGTTCTTTCGCGTACTCTGTGTAGAATCGAATTGGTATCCCCTCAGGTCCAGCGGACTTTCCTCTGTTGAGTGATTCCAGTTGCTTTTATATTCCTTGGACACTTATTTCGATGTCAGCCATTTTTTCGTATATGCGAGGATTTAGAGAAGGAACTGCAGTGCGGTCTTCCTCTGTGAAACAGCTTTGGAAAAAGGTGTTTAGTATTTCAGCTTTACGCGTGTCATCCTCTGTGTCAATGCCATTATCAACCCGGAGTGTCTGGATATGCTGTTTCGAGCCACTTACAGATATAACGTAAGACCAGAACTTCCTAGGATTTTCTGTCAAGTCGGTACATAGAATTTTACTTTCGAATTCACTGAATGCTTCACGCATAGCCCTCCTTACGCTAACTTTGACATCGTTTAGCTTCTGTTTGTCTGAAGAGTTTTGGCTGCGTTTAAACTTGGAGCGAAGCTCTCTTTGCTTTCGCAGAAGTTTCCTAACTTTGTTGTTGTACCACGGTGGGTTTTTCCCGTCCCTCACCGTTTTACTCGGCACGTACCTGTCTAAAACGCATTTTACGATTGCCTTGAACTTTTTCCATAAACACTCAACATTGTCAGTGTCGGAACAGAAATTTTCGTTTTGATCTGTTAGGTAGTCTGAAATCTGCCTTCTATTACTCTTGCTAAACAGATAAACCTTCCTCCCTTTTTTTATATTCCTATTAACTTCCATATTCAGCGATGCTGCAATGGCCTTATGATCACTGATTCGACATACAGAGTCGAAAAGTTTGGATCTGTTTGTTATCAGTAGGTCCAAGATGTTATCTCCACGAGTCAGTTCTCTGTTTAATTGCTCGAGGTAATTTTCAGATAGTGCACTCAGTATAATGTCACTCGATGCTCTGTCCCTACCACCCGTCCTAAACATCTGAGTGTCCCAGTCTATATCTGGGAAATTGAAATCTCCACCTAAGACTATAACATGCTGAGATAATTTATGTGAAATGTATTCCAAATTTTCTCTCAGTTGTTCTGCCACTAATGCTGCTGAGTCGGGAGGTCGGTAAAAGGAGCCAATTATTAACCTAGCTCGGTTGTTGAGTGTAACCTCCACCCATAATAATTCACAGGAACTATCCACTTCTACTTCACTACAGGATAAACTACTACTAACAGCGACGAACACTCCACCACCGGATGCATGCAATCTATCCCTTCTAAACACCTCCTGTACCTTTGTAAAAATTTCGGCAGAATTTATCTCTGGCTTCAGCCAGCTTTCTGTACCTATAACGATTTCAGATTCGGTGCTTTCTATCAGTGCTTGAAGTTCCGGTACTTTACCAACGTAGCTTCGACAGTTGACAATTACAATACCGATTGCTGCTTGGTCCTCGCATGTCCTGACTTTGTCCCGCACCCGTTGAGGCTGTTGCCCTTTCTGTACTTGCCCAAGGCCATTTAACCTAAAAAACCGCCCAGCCCACGCCACACAACCCCTGCTACCCGTGTAGCCGCTTGTTGCGTGTAGTGGACTCCTGACCTATCCAGCGGAACCCGAAACGCCACCACCCTATGGCGCAAGTCGAGGAATCTGCAGCCCACACGGTCGCAGAACCGTCACAGCCTCTGATTCAGACCCTCCACTCGGCTCTGTACCAAAGGTCCGCATTCAGTACTGTCGACGATGCTGCAGATGGTGATCTCTGCTTTCATCCCGCTAGCGAGACTGGCAGTCTTCACCAAATCAGATAGCCGCCGGAAGCCAGAGACGATTTCCTCCGATCCATAGCGACACACATCATTGGTGCCAACATGAGCGACCACCTGCAGATGGGTGCACCCTGTACCCTTCATGGCATCCGGAAGGACCCTTTCCACATCTGGAATGACTCCCCCCGGTATGCACACGGAGTGCACATTGGTTTTCTTCCCCTCTCTTGCTGCCATTTCCCTAACGGGCCCCATTACACGCCTGACGTTGGAGCTAACAACTGCCAGTAAGCCCACCCTCTGCGACCGCCCGGATCTTGCAGACTGAGGGGCAACCTCTGGAACAGGACAAGCAGCCATGTCAGGCCGAAGATCAGTATCAGCCTGAGACAGAGCCTGAAACCGGTTCGTCAGACAAACTGGAGAGGCCTTCCGTTCAGCCCTCCGGAATGTCTTTCTCCCCCTGCCACACCTTGAGACGACCTCCCACTCTACCACAGGTGAGGGATCAGTCTCAATGCGGGCAGTATCCCGGGAAACCACAGTCTTAGTCCGGTTGGGGGATGCGTGGGATGAGCTACCCGTCCCCGACAAACCCTCATCCGGACCCCCACAGTGATGCCCATTGGCAACAGCCTCAAGCTGTGTGACCGAAGCCAACACTGCCTGAAGCTGGGAGCGAAGGGATGCCAACTCAGCCTGCATCCGAATACAGCAGTTGCAGTCCCTATCCTCGCTGAAAACTGTTGCGCAAAGAACGTCTGAACTAATCTACAGAGAGCGCAAACAAATCGACACAAAATTTAAACGGTTATTAAAATACAAGATTGCCTAGTAAATGCAGTAATGCTGCTACTTGCGCACTGCTGACACACTGCTCGGCGGCGGAAGGAGACTACACGATTTTACACTGTTCAGGTACTAAAACGCGATGCTACAACTCTCAAATACTATAATACGCCCGAAATTTATGAATTAAACTATGCAAGTACCAAAAACACGCAAAGAAATTAAGAATTAAACTATGTAACAAATGAGTGAGCTAGGAGTATACGACTTGCTGCTGCAGCTGCTTATCCAACGGCGGCAGGGAGCAGACGTCACTATATCGCGAGACGAAGGAAACCTCGAGAATTTGACAACAATATATTCTAAGACTCTTTGATTAGTTGCCATTTTACATACGACATATATCGTAGGAGATATTTTACTCCATTTTTCAGAGTTACATTTGTTATTAAAAACCACTGTGACATACAAACGCTGAGGCAGGTAATGGGTACACAGGGTAATTTACGAAGGTATGCAAACATTTTAATATATTATTGTAGAAGTAAAACTAAAGAAAAAAGTTCAAATAAACACAGGTCCGCAACTGTTTAGTTGCGGAGTTACGGTTAATAAAAGATTTTGCCTGTAATTTAAAAACTTCGCTTATATGAAGCAATCGCAAAATTGTACAAGGCTACAATAAAGCACGATTTCGATTTATTTCGTTGTTATTGATCTGGTGAAGCTAATCAATCATGTCCCAGAAGTGTATCTGTAGTAGTTTTCCAGAACGTGCAGAGAAACAAAGAAGTAATTTCGTGAAATTTTTAATTTATTAACTACTTGGCCCAATTTGTTTCCTTCACATTCGCCATAAATAAACACCATATCGGCATATTCCTCTGTCGTACATTTGAAAGGCATCCTTAGTTCATAAATAATCTACAAACTACAACAGTTACTATGTGGTTTCACTTAAATACACTGTTGTTATAATGTTCTTTCACTGAACAATAGAGAAAACTAACTCGTTTCAAGGTTAGGAAACGACTGAAACAACTCACTAACGGTTGCCAACAATGATATAAACGTTTCTACATCCTTGATGGAAAGTAAGCAAATTTACTTGTATATAAATCTTTGCTTCTCTGGATGTTCTGGAAAACTACTGCGGATACACGTCTTCGACATGTTTTATTAGATTCACCAGACCAATAACAACAAAATAAATGGAAATTGTGCATTACTTTAACCTCGTACAATATTGTGATGGCTTCATATTAGCGAAGTTTCTAAATTTCAGGCAAAACTTTTATTACCTGTAATTCTGTAATTAAACATTTGCGGACTTGTGTTTATGTGGACTTTTTTCTTTAGTTTTACTAACCTATTAAAATATTTGCATAGCTTCGTGAAACTCCCTCAGGTATTTTTAAAAAAATCTAGAATAAGATATATCGATATTTAAAAAATGTCATTATATACACAATATATCGACAAAAGGGATCGATATATAGACATGCTGATGAGAAAAATATCGACGTACCTGCCTCTAAGAATATCGGTTGCACGTTGTAAGTATACTGCTGCTTATGGAGGTGTGTATTTCAGTACTGATTTATTATTAGATTTTCCGTACATCAACAAGCTAGCAGCCTGCCTATCCCCCTTAGAACAAGAATTGAAAGGAAAGCGATGCACGTTCACGCTTGCCGATAACCACTTTGGTAACAACGGTTATTGCATGTAAGAGGCACAATAAAAGGTGTCCGATGGGTCCGTCGTTCAGTTTCGTGACGTATCGGATCTGTCCACAACACTTCCCTGTCTTTTTTTTTTTTTTTTTCATTACTGCCAACGCTTGCGACATAGCAGTTGTGTAGAAATGTCGTGGTGAAGCTAAACGTTGCAGTTTCTGTTGGTAGCGCCGATTACGTCAGCATCTCCCCTCACACGTCTCCGCCACTGCTAAGACCAATCTTTACGCTCAGGTTTTTGTTCATCATTTTCAGCGAATGTTTTTTGAAGAATGCCGGTGTGAAGAAGTAGCACACTAGTAGCGTTAAAAATTTATTTTACTGCCACTGGTGAGCTGTTTCTTGACATCGGAAATCTTGTTATTCCATTCACACCGCCACCCACTACTGCAATGGGTGTACGTCTTTGTGTCCCCTTTACTTGCTCCGTACAGTTAAAGAGAAAGACTGGACGAGACGAAACCCTCACAGACTGGAAGTAAAATTATGTTCTACTACAATTTCAAAAGTGCAGGACATGTTTAGCGAAAATTTGTGAAAAAAATATAATATACTATAAAAATATCTTACTAGATATTGCCGTTTTGGTATCGATGTATTGGTGAAAAATATATGGCCGATACATGTCGTCATTTCTTGGAAAAACATCGATGTCTCGACATTTTATGAAGAGAGTGTAATGGGACATCCCCCTCTAACATTAGTTTTCCTCAACAGTAGTTGTCGATACCAGTGTTATTTTTCGATTTTGGGCTGGTGAGTATTATCCTAGTTGCGTTTCTGAAAAATTTCGTGTAATTTTATAAGACAGTATGTTATATTTCAAGCTAAAATTTATGAAAAGGAATTACTTTATGAAATATTCTAGTTTCGATGTTATAATCGATAAGTACTAGTTCTGAATGTAGAGCTAAAATTATTTTTTTTAGAAGGATCTGAATTTACAAAATATTGGCACACTTGAAATTTGTATTATTAATTATGCAATCCTGCTCTGTTTACTATGTTTATTTCTGGATTCATTTATGAAATAATAATTGAAATTAATAATGTAACGAAAGCTAGTAGGAATTCATTTATTAAGAAAAATTGTAAAGCCTTTGAAATGTTGTTTTTTCCACAGAGTGGGAAAATCGTAAGTTTGCCTCTGATGTGATCGCACGTATTTTTGCATAACAGATGCGAACAATGTAAATTCGGCTTTGTTAATGTGAAAAATCGAAAGACTGTGTGATATATTTAAATATGAGAAAACATATTAACGTAAAAAAAAATCTGCAACAACAATCTTCAAATTTATTTAGCTCGAACCAACCGCAAGGACCTGATGTGAGACATTCAGACCCCCTAGACGAGAAGAACTGGAACCAACTCATCATGACAAGCTAAGTAAACTTAAAAGATTATTGTAACCTTCGCTCCTCTCATAATCTTCATAAAGACTTTGCTTATTAATTAACTGGACTGGGCATTGTGTAATGTGGACAATAGCTAGAAATAGGAAGGACATTACAAGTCCTAATACAGTAGCAACGAAAGTGGCAAAATCGCATTTTCCCATGCAGCTAGTATTCGCTATAAGTATCAAGAAGGCATGAGGCCAATCAGTTTGTGTGGCAGGTATTAAACATTCAAGGCGACGACGGTTACTTTGGGTAGTAGAATACGTGATGGAGAATGTAATGAACAAAGAGCAATAGAAAATGTTGGTTCAGATCGAGGACTACTGAAGTGGACAAAAGAAACACTAGAGAAGTTGATGAACAGTAAGTAACGGAGAAATTAGGCTTAGAGGTCCGACTAGTGAAGAAAAGTACGATAACTGATAGAGCATATGGTAAACGGTGATTAGTAAAGAAATGTGGCTCAGATGTGCAACTGTCGAAGTAAGTAAAGAGGGATATCGTGAATGCAGTTCATAGAGAAAAAGGTAGAATTAGATCGCCAGTAAAGAGGAAGAGAGGAGATGGCGCAGATAAGGATGTTGGATTCGCTAGCGGCTGGGCGCAGTATTTGTCTGTGCAGCGAGGTAGAGATTGTGCGATTCCGAGCGGGTTGAGACAAACACGACACGACACCAGCTGTTTAGCCAGTAGCTGGGCGGAAGACAGGACACAAACTTCGGCTCGGCGACACTGGGAAGTGTAGGCTGAAGACTTGTTGTAAGAAGACAAAGCAATCCACGTACAGTTACTGGCATCACTATTTTAAACCAAACAACTGCTTTTGTTGTTATAACCAGTGCTTGATTTGTGATGGTATGCCATACCGATACCTCTGGTAAGTCACAGTACTGGTACCTCTTCTTTTTTATAACTCAAGCACTGGTCATAACTGTTACTACTTGTACTTGTTTTATTTCTTCAGTATCATGTCACATCAAAAAGGTCAAACCAAACTGAACATATCTGGAAGGAACTGTTGTAAATAAGTGTTCATTTTCATAGCCCATTATGTACTCTCACAGATGGATCAATCGGAATTTACAAGCAGAGGAGAGGTGATGTGTGGAAAGAATCGAAGAAAAAGAACTGAACACATGCCAAATAAGAAGCTATGTATCACTGGCTGAATGTGTTACAATTGGCTCATTATACCTTATTCTAAACATATATACCGTGAATCTTTGATGAGGCTCAAATTGCAGTCCGGCAGAAATTTTCGTATGTCACTAATATACCTAATACAGCTGATGCATAACAGTTCACAGTAAGCAAATAAATGAATATATTATAACAAAACGTTCAACATTCCATGCAGAACCAATCACAAAATATTTTAATTTCATACCTTTCACAGTTTTACTTTTGAAGAAAGGTAAGCAACTGTTAGTGGATGCTCCCCCACACACACTATGCAATGATTCCTGATTCTGTAATTAGTTTCTCTGGGTGTGGATGGGAGCAGGGATTGGGACAATACAAAATATGTAAAAGACATATCTCCTTTTGCAATAAACATATTTATTTTACTGCAGTTGTTTTTAATATGTCATACTAAAATATCACATTCATTGCAACAGTAGCTCCAACACAAGAGGTACAAGTGTCTGTAACGCTGGAAATGCATATCCTGCTATTTCCACCTATTGTACTACAAATATTTTCCTTATTATGTCACCTGAAGATATGACATTTTTGTCTCTTTATATATTGTAATTGTTTTACTGTTTGTATGTATATATTTATATGCATTTATGTCGATGTATAATTCGTTTGTTTTGTAAATATTGTTTGTATTTTTACGCTTGGTCTGGCCTAGGGGAAACTATGCTATCGAACGAGTACATCGATAGGTCGTGTGGAGAACCAAAGTGTTTAGGATCTTTGGTAGTGTTAACTCTGCCGCATGGTGCACGGGCAGAGAGGGTCTGGCTGGAGTAGTGCGGTTGAGCAGGTGTGTTGTGTGACTGTCGCCACCTCCTCGACCGACGACTTCAAACCTTCAATCAACCAACTACGAAGACTGGAAGCACGTAAACTTTTAGAACTGTATGGCAGACCTCAGCTTTTAAAATTGTTCCATTCACAAAATTACAGTAACCTTTGTTGCTCATTGTCCCAATTGCATTTCCAAGCAGGTTCCCTTCCTTTTCCAGAATGAACCCGAGTGTCGTTGCAATTCAAATGCCAGCATTAGTGTAATATCATTCCATTTCGCAGCTTTAATTTCAAAATTCAGTTAAAGTATTCATAGCTGGCTACAATATTTAGATTACACAAGCACAAATTAAAAGTGCGAGTTTTGTTACCATATTTTAGCTTACCTGTGACTGCAGCCCAGCTTGGTATGTACTAAATTTTACTATTGTTAATTGCTCAGAATCATTTAATTCAAGTTCAAAGTTAAATCTCTTATTTCTAAATTGCGTAGATTCAAGTAGCTTTTGAAATCATTGTTGAGGTAGCCCAAGACTAAGCTTATTTTATTGAATTTCGTAGTGCTTCAGAAACAAAGTTCACTATTAATTTCAGTCACTAAATTAACTTTCAATTTTCCGGTTTTATTAATTCTTTTGCTAAATGAAGTCTGAGTGTAGCGAAATTAATTACTTCTGACAAACTTTCAGTTTTCACACAACACGTGTCAACCTTCAGTTGCCACGCTTTTAGTGCTAATTATATGTGCAATAACCTTTCTTTTTCAGTTATTATAGTAGTGGTCCATAGGACTGGCGACCATAATTTTCCCCAATACTCAAACAGCTAATTAACGCCA
Source organism: Schistocerca nitens (assembly GCF_023898315.1). Taxonomy (NCBI): domain Eukaryota; kingdom Metazoa; phylum Arthropoda; class Insecta; order Orthoptera; family Acrididae; genus Schistocerca; species Schistocerca nitens. The sequence goes on along the minus strand of NC_064624.1, from coordinate 50,843,232 downwards.
ATTAATTGCTAACGTAATGACTGCACAATTACTTTCTTTATTAATTTTACCTTTTTCTCAAAATTAATTTCCACCAATTTCATTTTCATTTTTCCTTTCATTTAGATGTAACCCTTTCCTCCCTCTTTACCGACAAATTAACTTCGGTGACGATTGCTTTTCCCAAATTTCCATTGGGTGCACACGGTTTAATTTTTCACTGTCATTGAGGTCGATAAGTGAGGGGGAGTTTACACGTGGCGACCTGGTGACAGGACAATCTTCAGATTTGAGATTGATCTGGACACGAATTTTGTATTGTGCAAATTTCGTAACAAAGTACTGGTTACGAACAGGCCGTTACGTCAGCGAGAATAAGTAGTTGGAGTAATCCTAATTATATTTGAGATCTGGCATTTATATTGAAAATTATTATAATGAGTGAAGGCAACAATTACCAAAATTTGGTAGACTTGGATACGGAACAATCGGTCGAACAGTGGGAAACGCGCACCGCGGTACCCATTGTTCAGGGGCAGCCGGCTAGAATGAAAGACGCGACCGCCGAAACGCAACAAAGAGCAGAATTGGAATTCCAAACTTTAGAAAATGTTTCGGAATCGGCAGTGATAATCAAATCTGTACCCCTTGATGACGAATACGGAGGAACAAGAAAAGAGGCACCCGCTACGGAAGTAAAACCGCTGGTTTCCGGGAATTTAGCTGATTTATTGAATGTTTTGACTAACGAAGTCAAGGCTCAGTCTAGCAAGATAGAAACTCAATCAGCAGAAATTAAAGCTCAGGCTGCCAAGCAAGAAGCTCAGTCTGCCAAGCAAGAAGCTCAGTCTGAAAAAACTGAACGGAGGCTAGACAATCAGAACAAAGCTATTAATGGTGTTAACAACAATGACAAACTGCCTATTGGCTTCTGTCTCGGGTTCTTCGGCCGACGTTCATCTAATGATTTTTCTGACGTTTCGCCAGCACGAGTGGCTGGCATTGTCAAAGCTTCACCCTCCATTGCCGGTGGTGAACTGGAGGCGAGCTCGCGGCCGCAGACTATATGGAGCTGGCGCACCAACGTCGGACAGCTTCTCCGCGGTCATTTCCGGTGCGGTTCTCCTCTTGCTACTTGCGACGGTCGTTCGCTGCAGTACGGGCAGCCAGGATCCGTTTACCTTAAGGCTTTCCTCTTTCTTGTTGAAACTGTTCGCGTGTTTTTGGATTTCTACAGCTTCTCTGTACAAGCGCGTGTGATAGTGCTTCTCTACAGCCAGAACTTCCGTGTCGGCGAATTTTATTACATGGTCGGTCTCATTCAGTGCATGCTCTGCCACGGCCGATTTCTCCACCTGCCCCAACCTCCAATGTCGCTTATGCTCTTTGATCCTGGTGTTAATTGATCGTCCAGTCATTCCGACATAAACTTTTCCGCATGTGTATGGTATACGGTATATTCCCGACATTGCAAGTGGGTCTCTTTTCTCCTTCGCCGATCTAAGACACTCTTTGATCTTCCTTGTCGGTTTGAAAATCGTCTTTACGCCGTGTTTGCGCAATATACGGCCGATTCTGTCCGTCTCTCTGGGAATGTATGGCAGAAAGGCCGTACCCGACATTTCTTTTTCTGGTTCCTTACTTCGCCGAGTGTTTGGCTCTGTTACACTTCTAATGTAATTTGTGGAGTACCCATTGCTCCGCAGAACAGTTTCCAGGTGTTTCATTTCTCGTTTGAGGTGTTGAGGCTCACATATTCGTCCTGCTCTCGTTACGAGCGTACTAATCATGCCTCTTTTCTGGCTCGGGTGGTGGTTTGACAGATTGTGCAGGTATCGGTCCGTGTGTGTCGGTTTCCGATACACGCTGTGTCCCAGGTTTTCGCCGTCCCTTGTGACCAGCACATCTAGAAATGGCAGTTTCTTGTCCTTTTCTACTTCCATGGTAAATGTTACGTTGGCATGGAGGCTGTTCAAGTGTCTCAGGAATTCACGGAGCTGTTCTTCACCATGGCTCCACACCACGAAAGTATCATCGACGTACCTGTACCACACCTTAGGTTTGCAAGTCGCCGAATCCAGTGCCTGTGCTTCGAATTGTTCCATGAAGAAGTTGGCCACCACTGGACTGAGAGGACTACCCATGGCGACACCTTCCAGCTGTTCGTAGAAATCGTCATTCCACGTGAAATAGCTCGTGGTGAGACATGCATGGAAGAGCTTTTTGATGTCATGCGGGAACATGGAACCGATGTGCTCCAGAGCGTCACTGAGTGGCACTTTCGTAAATAACGAAACAACATCAAAACTGACCAGGATGTCGTTTGGCGCAAGTTTCAGTTTCTTCAGCTTCTCAATGAAATGTCCTGAGTCCTTAATGTATGTGTCGGTCTTCCCCACATGCGGCTGGAGCAGAGAGTCCAAGTGTTTCGCCAGTTTATACGTTGGTGAGCCAGGAGCGCTAACGATCGGTCTCAGTGGAACGTTGTTCTTATGGATCTTGGGTAATCCATACAGCCGAGGCGGTAGGGCTTCTGTGTTGCGCAGGTTTCTCTGTATGTCCGCCGGCAGAGAAGACGCCTTGATTAATCGATTCGTATTCCGAGTGATACGCTGCGTCGGATCTGCGCTTAGTTTTCGGTACGTCGTCGGATCTAATAGGTCTCGGATCTTTTGCTCATAATCTTCGATCTTCATTACGACGGTCGCATTCCCCTTATCGGCAGGCAGTACCAATATACTCTTGTCGGCGTTGAGATTCTTAATGGCTTGTACCTCTTCTTTCTTCAGGTTGCAAGCTGGTGGTTTTGCTCGGCGCAGTATCCTGGCTGTTTCAGTGCGTATTTCCTCTGCCCTTTCACAAGGAAAGGTTCGAATGGCTGCTTCGGTGTTGGCAATGATGTCCTCCATAGGTATAGTTCTTGGGATGATAGCGAAATTCCCTCCTTTTTGAAGAACAGACACTTCCTCTTCGGTCAATTGTCGTTCAGTGAGGTTGACCACTGTGTGTGACATGTCGGGAATCGCCTTGTCGGTCTGCTTCCGGCATCTTTCAAACTTTTTCTTTCACCGCTCGGTGCAGCGCTCGAGTTCGTTCTGCATGCTCCTGTGAGTGATGCTGTCGATCTTGTCCCAGTCGTCTCGATGCATTCTGCTACTTAGTTGATAGAAAATGTCCAGAAGTTGCTGATCCGTTCTTGCCAAGTCTCTCCATGTTGTATGTATTCGCTCACGAAGAAAAGCTCGTTCCATTCTGTCGTAGATACGATGTGCTTGGGCGGTGGTGAATAGGCGCTTGCATCTCAAGAACTTCGGTGTAGCACATTCATCTCGGCACCGTGACAGAAAGGCGAGAGAGGACATCAGTCGCGCTTTCTTCTTCCGTCGTTGGTCTAGGTGTCGGTACAATCTGCAAATCTCCTCTCCGTAGAGGCGTAATACAAAATTGTTAAGGCATTCGTGGCCACTTGTTGACAAACTGCCTATTGGCTTCTGTCTCGGGTTCTTCGGCCGACGTTCATCTAATGATTTTTCTGACGTGCATAAGCGACATTGCAGGTTGGGGCAGGTGGAGAAATCGGCCGTGGCAGAGCATGCACTGAATGAGACCGACCACGTAATAAAATTCGCCGACACGGAAGTTCTGCCTGTAGAGAAGCACTATCACACGCACTTGTTCAGAGAAGCTGTAGAAATCCAAAAACACGCGAACAGTTTCAACAAGAAAGAGGAAAGCCTTAAGGTAAACGGATCCTGGCTGCCCGTACTGCAGCGAACGACCGTCGCAGGTAGGAAGAGGAGAACCGCACCGGAAATGACCGCGGAGAAGCCCTCGGACGTTGGCGCGCCAGGTACATATAGTCTGCGGCCGCGAGCTCGCCGCCAGTTCACCACCGGCAATGGAGGGTGAAGCTTTGACAATGCCAGCCCCTCGCGCTAGCGAAACGTCAGAAAAATCATTAGATGAACGTCGGCCGAAGAACCCGAGACAGAAGCCAATAGGCAGTTTGTCAACAAGTGGCCACGAAAGCGTTAACAATTTTGTGTTAACAACAATGTTGGATTTGTTAACACAAAAGTTGATAAAGTCAAAGAAGATATTGCTGTGATCAATACCGAAATCGGTAATCTTAAACAGGAAATGATAGGCATTCAGGCGGAAATTGCGAGCATAAATACTCGTTTTGATTCCGAAATTAGCAGAATCGAGAAAAGTGTAGGAGAAGCAGTTGCTCCGATCTTCGAGAATAAGGTGACGGAACAAATTCAATTAGTGAAAAAGGAGGATCAACAGAAGGTGGAAACTTTAAAGGCTTTAGTGTCCGAAGTAGATACTAAAGTGAGGAAGCAGGCTAATACCTGCGAAGAGAAAAAGAGGGAAGTGGAAACGCTTGCGACAACCACTTGCCACGTAATTACGAGAGTGTCGGAATTAGAAAAGAAACTTTACGAAAAACAGAGCTATGTGCCAATCGGTGCACATAGTTCGGAATTGTTGACGAAAGAGGAGCGGTTCGACCCCTTGAAAAAAGGCGGTACACACGCGACAGATTTCATTAAAAATTGTGAAAGAGTTTTACCCAGATCATGGACTAACGAGAGAAAAATTTATGCGGTTATTGACGCGTTGGCTGGTGATGCCAAGCGTTGGGGCTTAAACCTCAACATCATGAACCTGACTTTTGACGAGTTTAAAAATTTGTTTCTGGCTGAATACTGGTCAGAGCAAAAACAACAAAGTGTCTGGCGCGAATTTGTCGTATCGAGGCCTCTCGATGCGAATTCGCGCGGCTCGATGAAGGAGTTTTGTGAGGGCTGGATCCGCAAGTTGGAATGTAGAAGAGGGTATCAGTGATCATAAGTCAGTGGTTGCATCAATGACTACAAGTGTAATAAGAAATGCCAAGAAAGGAAGGAAAATATATTTGCTTAACAAGAGTGATAGGGCACAAATCGCAGAATATCTGAGTGACCACCATCAAACGTTCATTTCTGAGGAAGAGGATGTGGAACAAAAATGGAAAAAATTCAGAAACATCGTCCAGTACGCCTTAGATAAGTTCGTACCGACTAAGGTCCAAAGCGAGGGGAAAGATCCACCGTGGTATAACAATCATGTACGAAAGGTACTACGGAAACAAAGAAAGCTTCATCATAGGTTTAAGAGTAGTCGAATCATAGCTGATAAGGAAAAGCTGAACGAAGCGAAAAAGAGCGTAAAGAGAGCAATGAGAAAAGCATTCAACGAATTCGAACATAAAACATTGGCAAACAATCTAAACAAGAACCCTAAAAAGTTTTGGTCATATGTAAAATCGGTAAGCGGATCTAAATCCCCTATTCAGTCACTCGTTGACCACGATGGCACCGAAACAGAGGACGACCGAAGAAAGGCAGAAATACTGAATTCAGTGTTCCGAAACTGTTTCACTGCGGAAAATCGTAACACGGTCCCTGACTTCAGCCGTCGCACGGACGCCAAAATGGAAAATATTGAAATAAACGATATCGGAATTGAAAAACAACTGCTATCACTTAGTAGCGGAAAAGCATCCGGACCAGACGAGATACCCTTAAGATTCTACAGTGATTATGCTAAAGAACTTGCCCCCTTTCTATCAGCAATTTATCGTAGATCTCTGGAAGAACGTAAAGTACCCAGCGACTGGAAGAAAGCGCAGGTCGTTCCCATTTTCAAGAAGGGTCATAAATCAGATGCGAATAATTATAGGCCTATTTCGCTTACGTCAATCTGTTGTAGAATTATGGAACATGTTTTGTGCTCTCGTATTATGACGTTCTTAGATAATACAAATCTCCTTCATCATAACCAACATGGATTCCGCAAACAGAGATCATGTGAAACTCAGCTCGCCCTATTTGCCCAAGAAATTCACAGTGCCGTAGACACTGGCGAGCAGATTGATGCCGTATTCCTGGACTTCAGGAAGGCATTTGATACGGTTCCGCACTTACGTTTAGTGAAAAAAATACGAGCTTACGGAATATCGGACCAGGTTTGTGATTGGATTCAGGATTTCCTAGAAGAAAGAACACAACATGTCATTCTTAACGGTTCAAAATCTGCAGATGTGGAGGTTATTTCGGGAGTACCGCAAGGAAGCGTGATAGGACCTTTATTGTTTACAATATACATAAATGACTTAGTTGACAACATCGGTAGCTCCGTGAGGCTATTTGCAGATGACACGGTTGTCTACAAGAAAGTAGCAACATCAGAAGACTCGTACGTACTCCAGGAAGACCTGCAGAGGATTAATGAATGGTGCGACAGCTGGCAGCTTTCCCTAAACGTAGATAAATGTAATATAATGCGCATACATAGGGGCAGAAATCCATTCCAGTACGATTATGCCATAGGTGGTAAATCATTGGAAGCGGTAACGACCGTAAAATACTTAGGAGTCACTATCTGGAGCGATCTGAAGTGGAATGATCACATAAAACAAATAGTGGGAAAAGCAGGCGCCAGGTTGAGATTCATAGGAAGAATTCTAAGAAAATGTGACTCATCGACGAAAGAAGTAGCTTACAAAACGCTTGTTCGTCCGATTCTTGAGTATTGCTCATCAGTATGGGACCCTTACCAGGTTGGATTAATAGAAGAGATAGACATGATCCAGCGAAAAGCAGCGCGATTCGTCATGGGGACATTTAGTCAGCGCGAGAGCGTTACGGAGATGCTGAACAAACTCCAGTGGCGGACACTTCAAGAAAGGCGTTACGCAATACGGAGAGGTTTATTATCGAAATTACGAGAGAGCACATTCCGGGAAGAGATGGGCAACATATTACTACCGCCCACATATATCTCGCGTAATGATCACAACGAAAAGATCCGAGAAATTAGAGCAAATACGGAGACTTACAAGCAGTCGTTCTTCCCACGCACAATTCGTGAATGGAACAGGGAAGGGGGGATCAGATAGTGGTACAATAAGTACCCTCCGCCACACACCGTAAGGTGGCTCGCGGAGTATAGATGTAGATGTAGATGTAGATTTGTGTGATCGCCACACGGAATCCGAAATAGTCTGGGAACTCTACAAGAAGCTTCCAGATGATACAAAACGCTACGTAGGAAGCAATTTCAGGACAATCAATGTTTTCCTGGAAAGAGTTGAGGACGAGGACAATTGTGCAATAATCGCGACAGTGGTAGAGGCCGTGGTAACAACAACGGGTACCACAGCAACCACAACAATAATAACTATGGGAATAATGCATACCGCAATCTTGGCAGCAATAACAATAGTGGTTCGGGCCGTAATGACAATCGGTACAATGCAAATACTGACGGAAACTAGTATCATACTAGCGTGATACGGGCTTCACAGAATAGTAATAACTCCAGAGGGTGTGATCAGCCGCAGCAGCAGCATCTGGGGAGCGTATCTGCTGGGACGAGACAGGGAAACCATTAGCCGCGCCGGTGAGGGGCCGACCGGGGTGTCGTCGTTTTGAAAATTCCGTATGGAATAATCAACGGCGGGAGAGTGTGCCAGTGTTAGGAGAAAGGAGTGCGCCCACAAGTAGTAGATCAGCTGTAGACACGGCAGCAGAAAATACATTCACTGTCAGTGAGAACAATTTAAGTAGTGTTCCGGAAATCGATTATAAAGTGGCAGTTGTAACACCCACAGCGGAACTGGATATTGAGTTTAAGAATGATTCGCAATTGTTGAGAGAAGATCAGATGTCGGATAACACGTCTGTCATCGAGCGAGGGGATGCACAGAGGGATGAGGTCTGGTTAAGGCAGTTTGGTGGCTTATACGACGAACTAAGAGATTATGGGGGCCTGTACGGGAGAAGTGTTTATGGGGAGCGCGGGCAGGATTTGCCGCGTCTCGTCCCACAGGAAGATAGTATTTGTGAAGTGATAGAAAGTTCTGGCCCTAACCGGCAGACTTTACCAGAAATAGTTGAGGTTAATGGGGAGCACGAGCAAGATTCGTCGTGTTTCGCGCCGCAGGAGTTGGATGTTGAAGTAGTAACGGAAAGTTCTGGCCCTAACAGGCAGACCTTACCGAAAGTTATAGTGGTAGAAGCAGCCGACCCGTCCGACGCAAACCTCCAGTTTAAACATTGCGAGAGTATTAAGAAGAAAGATTACGAAAATTTTAGTGATAGCCGGACACGATTGGTAGAAAAGCACGTAGATTACAGCGTGTATGAGGTTAGAGCTGAAGTTATACGGTCAGACGGTAGCAGTGCGGGTTGCGCAGATCCAGAGGAAGTAATTGCAGATACTACTGGGCACATTCCTCCAGGTAGATTGGCAGATGAGATCAATCTGACCAAAGAGGAATCAACGAAAGTGGCAATTAGTGAATTGATAGCAAAGCAACACTCACTAGTTGACGAGTTACAGGAAAAGGTTTCGGTATTGGAGGCGAAGCTACAGACTAAGCCTCAGGACAAACGTGTTGAAATTAAAACTGTATGTGAACAGAGGCTGAAAAAGCCGCCAGATAAGCCGGATTTAGGATCAAAGCTGGATGGTTTTTTCTGGAATGACCTGTATACAGACGAGGATTTATTGTGGGAAAATAAAGAAACAGTCGAGGATAAGTGTAGACAGATAGTAGTGTCTGTTAATATGCACGGCCTACAACTAAACGTGTTGATTGACACCGGTGCAGAATTGAGTGCTGTATCTGGGAAAATATTTGAGTTACAGAAAGACAGACCTGGTATCGTAGTTATGCCAGTAACAGGAGTGAAAATTATCGGTGCTACTGGGAAGGCCAGTAAACCGATCACAAAACAGATTTTTGTCAACTTTGAGATATGTGGGGCACGATTTGAACAAGAGTTTGTCGTCGTGCCAGACTTAACTACGGAAGTAATTATAGGGTTAGATTGGCTATTAAAGTACCGTGCAGTGATTAATTGCGAAAGCGAAACTTTGACATCTACGTCACAAGATAAAACAATAGTAGTTAGTTTAGACGAGGCAGGAAACGGAGTGTATAGGCAATACCAGCCTATACACATTGTTAACTGGCCGGATGCCATTGACGTAGGTATGAATTTGAACTACTGTAACCTGTGGAATCTCGGCATTGAAAATAGTGAATTGGAAAGTACTGTAGACGGTGTGTCAAACGTAACACACGAACAAAGACGAAGCCTGTATGAACTAATAATGAGGAATAAGAGTGTGTTTTCAGACAAACTGGGACTTGTGGAAGAGATAATCAAATTCCCTCCACGGATTGACATTAGTATTGGTGTGAAAAAAGATCGTTTGCGAGAAATAATGAAGCTAAAAGCCGATGCTCGCATACGTCGTCATGACGCTAAAGCGCATTTTGCTAAGTTTGCAATCGGAGACTTAGTACTTGTGAAAGCTCATGAGAAATCGAGCGAGATAGACAATGAAATCTCTAAATTTAAGTTTGTTTATAATGGGCCATATAAAGTCATTGGTACACTTCTCACAAATGCTTATTGCTTAGAGTATCCAAGCTCTGGAAAACTATTAGGTATACGGAACATTGTAGACTTGAAATTGTACCAACCTAGGATTGATTAATACCACAGAATGGGTAATTTGTACAGGATGTAATAGAGTGTAAGATTTAACGATTTGCTAGATTGCCATTCTTTTGCCTGACCAAGAGGACATTAAAGAAGTTGTAATTAATAAGTAATTAATTTTGATTCAATGATCTAAGAGTAACTGATAATTAATCAATTGAAAAACCCAAGCTGCTAGTTTAAGTTTTCAGCTGAGTCACAATAGATTAAAGATTGTAAATATGATTTTGTAACTAGCTGTAAGATTTCATAAATATGTGATTTACTAGTCATTGCCGATGTACTTAGACGCTGTTTTAAGTTTCAGGCTAGTACATGCGTGTGATGATGGACAGTGTTGAGTTATCCACTGTGATAGTGTTAATGGACTCCTTGAAATTACTCGGGAGTGAGTTTTCCCGAAAGAATTCAGTGAAACGGACGTTCTGGAAATGCCGTTACAAGGGCGAGTGAGATCAAGTGTGCCGCACAGGCGGGCGCAACAATATTGACGAGGCGGAGCCGCTGTCGGCTCTTGTGCCGCTGTCGGCTCTTGTGCCGCTGTCGGCATTCTTTGTACTTGCGGGTACGGAAGGCGGAGTTGTTTTTCTTACCGGACAGCTGATGTGAAAGAATTCTGCTGTCAATATTTATGTTTTTGTCGATCTGCTGTATATTATTTTCTTGTTTAGCGTTAAGTGGACTCTTATGGCGAGAGTATTAATTATGAAAAGGTTATATAAAATGTGTATTCTATGTAATTAATTATTAATTTGCGTATTTTGATCTACCTGTTTTTATGACCATGTACTCTGATTAATTTTGTAAATAGTATTCCATTTCTTGTACTGATAAGAATTTTGATGATTTTAGAATAGTTAAACCATTTTTTTATGTTTTCTTAGAATTTTAATATATTGCCAACCTGTTTTCTTTTGCGTAAGATGACAGAGTGGAATAAGGTTAGGAGTGTCTCCACTCAATTATTATGGTCTAAAAATTGATTTATGGTTAATTAGACGAATGCTAAATTTTGTTGATGTTTTGAGCATATGCATTTCCGCTGTTTCTTTTTTGGGACATTTTCTGAGTCTGTTTAGGTTACACGAACATCCTCAGACAATGTGGGGCACGTGTAACGCCGGAAATGCATATCCTCCTATTTCCATCTATTGTACTATAAATTTTTTCCTTATTTTGTCACCTGAAGATATGACATTTCTGTCTCTTTATATATTGTAATTGTTTTACTGTTTGTATATATATACTTATGCATTTACGTCGATGTATAATTCGTTTGTTTTGTAAATATTGTTTGTATTTTTACGGTTGGTCTGGCCTAGGGAAAACTATGCTATCGAACGAGTACATCGATAGGTCGTGTGGAGAACCAAAGTGTTTAGGATCTTTGGTAGTGTTAACTCTGCCGCATGGTGCACGGGCAGAGAGGGTCTGGCTGGAGTAGTGCGGTTGGGCAGGTGTGTTGTGTGACGCTCCCGAGCGTTGCCACGCTTTCGGGGTTTGGCGGCATTTAGTTGCGTTCGACTTGCTATGATAGTTTCTGATACGGTGTCGCGGGCGGGAAGCATTAGCTGGCACACATCAAGAGCCCGCTTCGCCTGGTGACCGTGTCGAGAAGAAGGCGCGCCAACATCCAGCTTCTGCAACAACGACGGCCGACAATGAGTGACTGTTGCCACCTCCACGACCAACGACTTCAAACCTTCAATCAACCACCTACGAAGACTGGAAGCACGTAAACTTTTAGAACTGTATGGCAGACCTTAGCTTTAAAATTGTTCCATTCACAAAATTACAGCAACCTTTGTTGCTCATTGTCCCAATTGCATTTCCAAGCAGGTTCCCTTCCTTTTCCAGAATGAACCCGAGTGTCGTTGCAATTCAAACGCCAGCATTAGTGTAATATCATTCCATTTCGCAGCTTTAATTTCAAAATTCAGTTAAAGTATTCATAGCTGGCTACAATATTTAGATTACACAAGCACAAATTAAAAGTGCGAGTTTTGTTACCATATTTTAGCTTACCTGTGACTGCAGCCCAGCTTGGTATGTACTAAATTTTACTATTGTTAATTGCTCAGAATCATTTAATTCAAGTTCAAAGTTAAATCTCTTATTTCTAAATTGCGTAGATTCAAGTAGCTTTGGAAATCATTGTTGAGGTAGCCCAAGACTAAGCTTATTTTATTGAATTTCGTAGTGCTTCAGAAACAAAGTTCACTATTAATTTCAGTCACTAAATTAACTTTCAATTTTCCGGTTTTATTAATTCTTTTGCTAAATGAAGTCTGAGTGTAGCGAAATTAATTACTTCTGACAAACTTTCAGTTTTCACACAACACGTGTCAACCTTCAGTTGCCACGCTTTTAGTGCTAATTATATGTGCAATAACCTTTCTTTTTCAGTTATTATAGTAGTTGTCCATAGGACTGGCGACCATAATTTTCCCCAATACTCAAACAGCTAATTAACGCCAATTAATTGCTAATGTAATGACTGCACATTTACTTTCTTTATTAATTTTACCTTGTTCTCAAAATCAATTTCCACCGATTTCATTTGCATTTTTCCTTTCATTTAGATGTAATCCTTTCCTCCCTCTTTACTGACAAATTAACTTCGGTGACGATTGCTTTTCCCAAATTTCCATTAGGTGCACACGGTTTAATTTTTCACTGTCATTGAGGTCGATAAGTGAGGGGGAGGTTACATGTAATCCATGCTCTTAAACATTTTATGACAGTGGGTTTTCACAGTGGAATGTAAACCATTTCATTTTCTTCAAGTGTATCTATGATACTACGACAGACAGTGACAAAACATTAATAGATTACCAGACACAGTAATTTTGCACAGATGGTAAAATAAAAATAATGATCTTAGGTACTGGCTGTTGCCTATCCCTAGTAACCATTACAGTAAATATAGGGTGGTGGCAGAGAACGTTTGGTTGTGCGATCCTGTAGTCACTCTGTTGTGGTACTGGATGTGCTTCTGAAAATAAATCAAAGATGTATTGAATGAATTATTGAATATTTTTTATAGAACGTGGAAGTAATGGAAAGAACAAACATTAAGTAGAATAAAATCACTAGATATCAAATTAGAATGATATCACTACATGTCAAATTAGAAAAGAATTAAGTATGTACTGATCAGTAACATGAATTTTGTATGTAGAATACGCCACTCTGTCACCAATGAGGTGCAAATCAATCTCAAATGAAGTACCTAGGTGTAAAATCTCGTACATTTGAGCACATACTAAGTTGTTAAATGGTGGAACATGTAATCAGCTTATCTGATCATGTATTGCATTCACATTTCAACTGGGCTGCTGAAGATAGTGATGCTACAGATTTACCGACAGTAATTATGTAGGTGTGTGTTCAAGGCATTAAGCATTCTAACAGCATCTTCACGTTATATACATTAACTAACATGGCTTGACATACATAAACCATCACAATTTCAAAAGAATAGAAATTTATTCTACTCATTCAGCATATTCTGTACATCCCACCAAAAAGGTGAACAACAAGAGAAATTTCTTCGACTCTACCACCAAGAAGGTGAACCTATAGGGAGCAAGTAAAGGTAAATATTAACAAAAGACAACCAAACGTTACTTAAGCTGTTCACTACATTAACGAGAAACCATCACAATACTGCTTAATGCTAGTGCTGTTTATGCCAGTTAAACGTATTCTAGTGGATTAGAAAGAAAGCTGCTGCTACTTCACTTACATTAGGTAGCTGCAGGATGTCTCATAAGAAACTTAATATTTACTTCATTAATCAAGTGTATTTTCAAAGAATACAGTAACCTAAATATGTAATTACATAGAACAGCTTACAACACAATACCTGCCATTCATCTAAAGAAGGAATCAAATCCTTGCACTAAGATAATCAGTGGAAGGAGTCACAAATGAGATATGTTTCAAATTTTCCTTTGAATTTGCTAACTAATTACTTCTTGTATGTTCGATGGGAGATTCTCAAATATCTTCATACCATAATACATGACTTTGTTAAATCCTACTTAAGGATGCAAAGTTTACACAAAAGTTATATTTCTATCTTGTATTGATAGTGCAGATCAAATTTCAGGTTGAACTGATTTTTTCACAACCACACTACGCCTTGATTAGAAAAACTCTGTGATTGTGGCAGTGGCTAAGAGTGAGCCAACTGCCATTTTCTCTTACCACTTATGTGCCCGCTATAATGACTGATTTTTTAGGCACCACACAGCTTTCTCAGCTGTAGTACGATGCACAGGAAGGCGAGAGACAACTGTTGCCCTCCCCACTGATGTACTTCCCACTGCTGCTGACAATGACAACAATAAAAGTAATCTGAATGTATGTTTTGCTCTATTTGTATTTCATGTGCAGCTCTTGCTCGTTCTAAGTATGTGGAATGAGTATATAATGAACGACCTTGTGCCACCATAGTTGTCTGTCAACCAAGAGATTATTTTAATCCAAATTTAGAAGAAAACGATAATTGTTTATCACTAAGACTGCCAAAGGTTCACAAAATCATTGAACAATAGTCACAAAAGTTTTTTATTATTGTCCCACTAATACAATCTGAGAAGTGCTTTAAAAGAATTTCCAGAAATTGTTGTCAGACACCTTTTGTATTATTTTTCAATCTTTATTTACCAAGACCAGTTTTGAATCACTTTCATCAGATGGTACATATTCATTGCATGTGTGAACTGTACATATTTCTAACCACATTCGGTGCATATATGTTTCTTTCTCTTGCGATAACTACATGAGCCACAAGAAAGCTGCAAATATGCAACAAATATGTACCATCTGATGATAAATCGCTTGTTAACTTAAAGCCAGTCATGGTAAATAGAGACAGAAGAATAAAATCAAAGACAATTGACTGCTGTAAACCTTTACAAAAATTTAAATCTGAACTGAAAGTGCTGCTTCTTGCAACTTCTGCTCCAAGGGTGGATATTTAACAAAAACCTTGTGGTATAAAAAGACTACAATGATTGCTTGTGATATTTAAAAGTAGATGTAAACATTATGTAACAGTAACATGAACAGTGACAGAGACCAATATGTTCATTATCATTACTTTTCAGCCAATAAGTTAGCTGGTAATCTGTAAATAGCCAGTATGTAGCCATAAACAAAGACAGACTGTAAATGTAACGTAATCTACACCACTTTGATAGAAACAGGCCAATGGTCCTTGGAACACAGCATTATTTTGAACTAAGCAAAACACACACAAACTATATCCGAAGTCCACAAGACTCAGAGCCATAGACACGGGTTCACAGGTAGATTCCATGTTTCTTGACTTCCGGAAGGCGTTCGATACAGTTCCCCACAGTTGTTTAATGAACAAAGTAAGAGCATAAGGACTATCAGACCAATTGTGTGTTTGGATTGAAGAGCTCCTAGATAACAGAACACAGCATGTCATTCTCAATGCAGATAAGTCTTCCGAAGTAAGAGTGATTTCAGGTTTGCCGCAGGGGAGTGTCATAGGACCGTTGCTATTCACAATATACATAAATGACCTTGTGGATGACATCGGAAGTTCACTGAGGCTTTCTGCAGATGATGCTGTGGTGTATCGAGAGGTTGTAACAATGGAAAATTGTACTGAAATGCAGGGGGATCTGCAGCGAATTGACGTTAGGTGCAGGGAATGGAAATTGAATCTCAATGTAGACAAGTGTAATGTGCTGCGCATACATAGAAAGAAAGTTCCCTTATCATTTAGCTACAAAACAGCAGGTCAGCAACTGGAAGCAGTTAATTCCATAAATTATCTCGGAGTAAGCATTAGGAGTGATTTAAAATGGAATGATCATATAAAGTTGATCGTCGGTAAAGCAGATTCCAGACTGAGATTCATTGGAAGAATCCTAAGGAAATGCAATCCGAAAACAAAGGAAGTAGGTTACAGTACGATTGTTCGCCCACTGCTTGAATACTGCTCAACAGTGTGGGATCCGTACCAGATAGGGTTGATAGAAGAGATAGAGAAGATCCAACAGAGGAGCAGCGCTTCGTTAC
Source organism: Schistocerca nitens (assembly GCF_023898315.1). Classification (NCBI taxonomy): domain Eukaryota; kingdom Metazoa; phylum Arthropoda; class Insecta; order Orthoptera; family Acrididae; genus Schistocerca; species Schistocerca nitens. Next base: position 50,827,624 of record NC_064624.1, on the reverse strand, counting down.
AGGATCATTTAGTAATCGCAAAAGCGTTACAGAGATGACAGATAAACTCCAGTGGAAGACTCTGCGGGAGAGACGCTCAGTAGCTCGGTATGGGCTTTTGTTAAAGTTTCGAGAACCTACCTTCACCGAGGAGTCAAGCAGTATATTGCTCCCTCCTACGTATATCTCGTGAAGAGACCATGAGGATAAAATCAGAGAGATTAGAGCCCACACAGAGGCATACCGACAATCCTTCTTTCCACGAACAATACGAGACTGGAATAGAAGGGAGAACTGATAGGGTACCCTCCACCACACACCGTCAGGTGTCGTGCGGAGTATGGATGTAGAAGTAGAACAAAATCAGTTTATATAAAATGATCTACTTCTCAATTATAAAAGGTGGATTGGCATAAAGTCATGACTTCACCTGCCTGCTTTGACCAGTAATGCCATCAACATGGTGTACAGTATTTCAAGCACATACAATATGGTGACCACGATATCACTCATTACACCTGCGAACAAACATAAATAGCATGTGAAGTATTTAACTCCATCAATCAAATGAAACTAACAGGACAACCAAATGAAGAGGACAAACTAAATAAAGAACAATAAGAATAATGACATCGCTGCAAAACAAATATTCACCCAAAAATCAAGCACACAAAATCCTCAAACTTAATAAAAAATTTACAAAAATGAAAACTACTGGTATTGTAAATTTCACGTGACCTATATATTTCAAATGAAGACCTCAATACCAGTAACCCATACAGAACTCAAAAACTAAACACAATTTTCACTTGAGCTACACAGCACCAACAAAGCCCTCGATACCAGGAACCAACCACTCTAAAACATGGTATTGCAAATTTCGCTTCACCCACAAAGCTCAAGCAAAGCCCTAGATACAACACTTTCACTTACTCTATCCAAACCAAAGTTCTCAGTACAACAAACCAAACCATGTTCACATGACTAATATCAGAAATGTATCCTAAACAATGATGGTACATCATTACCCATGATACCTACCATTAACATTCCAACAATTACCGAACACTAACAAGGAAATCCCGAAAATTCATGAAAACTTTCAGCACCACCAATTTCAATGTACACAAACAACTTCACCCATTGCAACAAACAATTAGCCTCTCATAAATATCTGTATCTTCTTCACAACAGAAGAAAAAAGAAAAATCTTAACTCTGTGACCACAAGAAACACACGGCACTGATATTTCCAAACATCAAAATGAAACCATCAGCTAAAATATGCAAATTCAAAGTAACTCACCAGAAAGCCAGCACAAATTCTTTCAATACCAACATGAAACATTCAATTCATGTCAAACTACTTACTAAAAAATATGAAGCACAGCAGAGAGGCACCCAATACTACAGCACACAATCTAAAAAGATAAAGACTCAAAAACATCAAGGCTCACCATGACATTACGGGAAAAAGGAGATGGGTGTAGCATCAGCACCTGACCTTATGCAAATAAGCTGACATTAGCCTCAGGTAGGAAATAGTGATGACGCAATGACTGCCAATTGACAAGAAAAGAGGACTAAATTATCATGAATGAAATTTAATTACTGCTGGAACATTTGTTCAGAGTTTGCATGTTTTTGATTCAACCCAAGAAGGCCAGTACTGCCTGCTTTGCACTTAACGTGATCTTTCTCACTCTACTGGTCCACAAACAGAATACTTTTATTCAATCTGTGCTACAGAATTTTCTTTCTAAGCAGCGCAGCTAGATCCAAAAATTGTCCATTCTAACATTGAAATTCTAATACTTACATCGTAAACAATTTATTCCCTAGTGGTACTTACTATTAATAATGAAGAGTGAATTTACTAGACATTTATTTGATTTGCGAATTTTCTGAATGTCAGGCGAGACATTCATATGAATCCTAGCCTGCTATTTCAGCATCTTGTTTTGCAAATGCAAATTTCCCATTGTATTTCCAGTTTTGCTGCATTTGTTTCCTGTTTTAAGCGAGCTTCATAGCTGTATACTTCAGTGACTAAAATTAAAGTTCAACAACTCCATTACTTAAAGGCATGTTGCGTTCCGCTTTCCGTCTCTTAGAAATCACAATACCACAAAGCCTATTACTTAGTTACTACAAAAGTTCCAAGCGGCATATACCACCTCGTCGATAACAATAACAAACACAGATCTTTCTGCCCGCCAAAAATTTCGTCTTCAAAGCTAATACTCGCAACGCCTTTAACAGGAGTGTCTCCCGATACTGCGCACTTGGCTGTTTTGTCGTTTGGCTGCCGTAAGTCACGTGACTGTCCCTTCAGTAAGCACTTGGCCGCGAGGACGGTTTTCATGCAATTGCACCCGTGAATACCGAAGGGATTAGTTAAGCATGAAATAATTTCCATCTTATGTTTTAGTCCTTCATGTTCAATAAACAGAATAGTGTAAAAGTTCCGCAGTAGGCCCATATTGAAATTTGCGTAATTGATTTATGTGCGTACAGATACGGTACGCCAAAATATTCTGCCGATTAGTCAGTTCTTTTTCCCGTCTGTAAATCTTAGTTGTTATAACGAAATGTGCGTTAAATATGGAAAATAAATGTGGTTAAAAAGTTAACACAAGGCTATACTGCTCATAACTGTGCTACCTCGGTTTATTTCGCATTCACATGTAGGGGGACCAAACCGAGAAATATGAAGTATTTTTAATATTTTGGACGACGAAAAGCGGCTTTTAAGTAGCCATAGTATAGTTCCAGCCCTGTTGAAAACCTGCATAAGGAATGCTGTATGGTGAAAAAAGATCATGGCTACACCTGAACAGAGTCATAATTTGTACAACTCTAGAAAACGGCATTAGCTTGCAGCAAAACAAAAAAAAACTTCCCTAAACATAACAACTTGGCAGCTGAAAAGCTTGAAAGTGTTTACCCTGAGCTTAGATATAATGTAATGGATAATGCTACATGGCCCAAAAATATTGTGATGTATCTTTTTTTTTTACTCCAGAGAGTCGCCAATATTCCTTGAAATAATCTTTTCTGCGACAAACAGAAAAAAGAATTAAGTGTAAAGGGATCAAATACTGCTCAGAAAGCTACTCCCATAATCACGTGCAGTGCCTGTGTCTTATCACTCTTTATAGAAGCGAAGCCAATTTTACTGTGTCTGTGTAAACATTGGTTATGAGCACAAGAAGCAGTATAGTATAACTGAATTGAATGCCTAAATTTAATAAGTGCATGGTGCAGAACACCTGCTTCGTTCGGTGGTGTATCTAAATATACCAACCGAAAATCTAGTGTTAAAGAAATTGACTTAAAAAGCTACTGTGTGGACCTAGATTTAGAGTTGGCTGCTTTGGAGTTATTAAATCTTATTATAGTAATTGTTGTCTAGTATACCATTCTCCAGATGGCAACTTTGAAAATTTTCTCATCTAAATAGAATCTTGGCTGTGCTATTTAATGCACTTGAAATCAGAAATTGCACTGGGTGTCCATTTCAATGTACGCTTTTGCAAGGAGAGTTCTAAGGATGAAAATTTATGAATCTATTAACCGTTTATGGACTATCTGTAGCATGTCATTTACCAACCAGAGGTGATGCCTGCCTTGACACTGTTATCTCAAATCTAAATACATGGAACTATGAGATGACTTTAGTTGACCCAATGGCGTCTGTCAACAGAGCACTAGTCACGGGACTTAATACAAAGAGAACTAATAATCAATCAGCTGTTTCCTAGCATTCTAATTATGTATTCACAAAAAGGAAACATTGAACTCTTTTCAAACAGCACTATCTGCAGTAGACTCACAAGTGGGATTACAAGAAATGGCTGTGATTAATGCATTTAAAGAGTTATTTCAGACCATCAAAACCAAATTTGATTATAACTATCCACAGAAGACCAAAAAAAGTCGCAACACAGGTAAACTCTGTGTGTGGCAAAGTATTTTGTCATAACAGACGTGACATTTAAGCACTTTTGAGAATTTCAGCCAGTTTTCTTTTACATAGAAACTAAGACTTGTTGTAGCTTGACACTAAATCCTTGATTTTTGTGCTCAAACACAGTAGTAAAATCATGAAAAATTTCATTTCTTTCTTTGTTGTCTTCTAACTCAAATCCTTTACCAAACACTGATACAGACCAATTATAATGTTTCATTGTGCAATTCAGTTTTATTTACACAATTCGATATCACTGAATTGTAGAATACAGTTTGAATGGCCAAGATAGTGGAATAGCATTATTTTAGTATACCATGATTAACAAAACTCAAAAAATGCATAAGTAAATTTAAATTTTTATTCACCTTCATGGAATCTATCTCTCTCTTTCTCTCTCTCTCTCTCTCTCTCTCTCTCTCTCTCTCTCTCTCTCTCTCTCACACACACACACACACAAAATTGCCATAAGCCATAATGTACAAGAAGACCTTTATGTGCACATTAACAATATTAGGAATAGGATAGTTTGCTAATCACTGTACAGGCACAATGTAAAGACTGTTACACATGTAGCTTTTGGCCAAAGCCTTTTTCAGATGAGAAAACACAAACAGATTCACACACGCAAGCACACTCCCTGCACACAAGTCCACTATCTACAGCGGGAGATATTGGTCATGTGTGCTTGCTAGTGTTAATCTGTTTGTGTTTTGTTCTCTGGAGAAGGCTTTGGCCAAAAACTAAATGTGAAACGTTCTTTACATTGTGCCTGTCTGCGACTCGACATGTCACCTTTACAGTGAGTAGCAAACAATTTTTTCCCCTAATATTGTTGATATTCCAACCTGGAGTTTACTTTTTTTAACACTTCATCACCCTTGACAAAATCCTTCTCTGCTTTGTGGAAAAAAATCTAGCCTGAGAGTCAATCTTGGCATTCACATTTACTATATTTTCTTGTGAGAAAGAGAAATCTTTATTAAGATTGCCAATGATCTTCTTCAGACCCATGAATACTTTGGCCTTAGTCTCCTGTCCACACTGTGTTCCTTTGCTGAGTGCAACTATAGTTTCACAGTGAGACATCACATCCTGTTCAAATGTGTCAGCAGATTTTTCTGAATTGCCAGAAAGCAAGGCTGACACATATTCATTGTCTGCACTAGAGGGCAAGGAACACTGTTCACTCTCCTGGACAGCACCAGACAGTGATTTGGCACATGCATGTATATGCTTACATATGTTAAAATTTAAAATGTTGTCTAAACAGCTGCATTTATACAAATACACACTTATGTTGCAGATGCTACACTTAAGTGAACATTTTCTTTTGGTCTCCAGTTCTGAATTTTTTACAACAACATACACTTCACAACCAGTGGTAGAAAACACTTCCCACAACCCTTCATCCCTGCATAAAATAATCCCATTTGTTATCTCTGAGCTATTGTTGTGGCTTGCTTTCACTCTTGATGCCCTAGAGCATTGTTTGTGTTTTGAGAGCTTCACTAAGCCCCCATATATGTTGTCTCTCACTAAACATAACAAAGCATTTAATGACTTGTCCAGCCTTCTGCCCTTTTTTCCCTTCTAGGTAATTCTATTTAATTACTTTATGTAGGGACTCCAAGTAATTGCACCAATCGGTGCCTAAAGTAATACGCCCACTTTTCCACTTGCTAGCAGTACATCTTAAGAAAATACCTGCCAAATTCTGCAGTATCTGGATCATTCAATAAGTCTTCCACCACTTTCTCCAGACAACAACTAAAACATCTATATCCAGTTCAGTCTGAAGTTGCTTTAGTGATCTAAACACTGCTGATTTTTTCTCACTACCTCCAGCAATTCTCCTTAAATTCTGAGACCAGTTCCGTTGTATATGCCAAGAACACAGCAACTTGTTTGGCACAGGTTCCATTACTGCTGACCATGCATTATAAAATGCTGGTGCATCATCAGACATAAACACATTGGTCTTTACAGTGCCCACCCTTTCTCTCACACATTTGAAGTAAAAAGACAGTAAGCACATGTCTCCCCTATTTGAAAAACAAAATGTAACTGGCATTCCAGCACCATATCTATCGACAACGACAATAGTAAAAAGTTGAAAATAGTATGCAGTCATGCCATGAGTGCCATCTACACATATTTTATCTTCTCCATACTTTGGAAGTTGTTCAGCCTGAAAGTCTGATATTATAATAAGAATGAAGTCTTCTTCTTGAAAACTAGGATCCACTTGTTTTTGCTGCTTGAAATACAGCACTGGGTTGTCACTTTGTCTCATCATTTCTTCAACCCACAATTTCACACTCATTGCATCATTTTCATGCTTCTTCATTGCATAACCTATATCAAAATCCCCTTTTACATTATGCAAAACTTTTTTCTCAAGGAGATGGATTCTCTCCACACTTGCAGTGATTGGTGCATTTTGCACATCTTGTAGAAATCGTCTAATAGGAACACCCTGTGACAGCCATCCTGAAAAAAGAAAAAGAAAGACAGGAAATAAAAATGAAGCACACTGATGGACCCTACATGTCTGTTCACACAAATAAATTTGATAATTTCATGTTTCATGTACATAAGTGTCACATTATCCATTTTATCTGCCAACTCTGCCCTCTCGTTCCTATGCAGAAATGTTCTTCCAACATCTTGGGTGTGTCCCATACGTTTTGGAAAAAATTTTAAGCACCATTTGTTGTCTGTTATTGTCACTTGGATGTTGGAGGGACTCATACTGCCTATTTTATTTGTGCCCATACTTTTGACACACCTGTTCCTTTAGAACTGAAATTGAAAGAGCAATGGCAGTGGTAATACCAAACACGTTTTTCTAGTCGCTTCTGCTCCGAACAATTAATTACATAACGAACATGGTTTACTTTTTCGTAAGAAATTTTCCACTCTTCGAAGTCTGAAAATAATGTTAAGGCAGTATTTTTAAGTCATGTACTTGTGACCAACAAAATTTACTAAAATGTGACTAACACAATAAATATAAAAAACAAACCTGCAAGACAACCAAATTCTATCTCCTGGCACTCAAAACTAACATCATGGTTCTCTTGAATATGTGTTCTCAGGGTGTCATAGGTGAGAAAGGAGAGAGAGCACTGTGGGCAACTTATGCGCCATTTCCGACTGTTTTCCTTTGAATTCATGCCATGCGCAGTTATTTGATGCCGTTTTAATGAACTGCATCTCATAAATGCAATTCCGCACTGGGGACACGATTCACTGCCTTTTCCTTTTTTAGACTCATGTATGTCAGGTTCATGAACTTTCCTCATATGGTCATAGAGGTTCTTTTGCATTTTAAACTCTGAACTGCATTCCTCACACTTATAGAGCATTTCGCGGGAATCACTCATGTTTACCAAAACAAACTAAACAATAACAAAACGGAACAGCAGCAACGAAATAACAAGAAGCAGCAACAAACAACGAAAGCAGTTAAATGGAGCACAAGGCAAACATCAACATGAATGATGTCTTCGAACAGGATGCCTCGTCATTTGAAACCAACTTCCGGTCAGCAAACATCAGAACAGCCAAGTGCGTACTGTCGGGAGGCACTCCCCACCTTCAACTGGATGTGGTAACTTCTGTGAACAACATCAATTCCCGTGTTTTGCTGTCGCAATAGTCCTTTATAAGGCGTGCTCTCAGCTATCACTTTGCATTGGTAGTGACCATGCTCCTGTTCTCCTCACTATCTCTTGTGGTCACCAACCCTGCGACACTCCTCACCCCAACATCCCTCCTAAACTTGTCCATGATTACTCCCATGCCAACTGGGATGCCTACTGGCACTCCATTCACACCCAGGTTGACAGCCCCAACCTTACCCTCCGATCTCCTGATGACATCTCTCACACTAATGCCTTCCTGCACCAGACCTTGTCTGATGCTGTCGCCACCCATATCCACATCAAAGCCATCAACCCTCACCATTCCGCCCTGCCTCCACAGGCCGTCCTGCTCCTTCGAGAGTCCTGCTGCCTCTACCGCTCTTTTTGTTGTGAACTGACAAGAGCAGCCAGTCCACAATAAGGTAGCCGATAGGGCACGCGTAACTCACGCCGTCTTGCGTTAAATCTGAAACAGGATATGTGGTAAAAGCTATAAAGAAAAGAACGGAGCTTCTCATATACTTAACTTTAATTTGTTCTTGTACATCGCTATGGTGAATACAATTGAGACTCTCTCCAGATATGGATAACTGCGCCTTGCTAGGTCGTCCATACAACTGGGCTGAGTTCACGTCAGTCTCTCGAGACCTGCCATGTGGTGGCGCTCGGTCTGCGATAACACAGTGGCGACACGCGGGTCCGACCTGTACTACAGGACCGCGGCCGATTTAAGCTACCACCTAGCAAGTGTGGTGTCTGGCTGTGACACCACATTCCTCCCCCGCAAATCGGCGAACGGTCGTGAGATAAGGCTTCCGCCCGCCGTGGGGAGGACCCCATGTTGACGTATGCGATGAGGTGGGGAGCCTAACAACAGGCGAGGCTGTGCCACCCGCACCCGGCCATTCGGTCCGAGGGGATCTAGGAAACGCCTGAAAACCTAGTCCAGGGTGCACGTCAACATGCGGTGTATGCGCCCGTAAAGAGACAGGAGGGGCCGAAGGGTCCACCTCCATGGCGTCGGGGAATGCGACGCGCGATGACGACATCTGGTCCGGAGCGGGCAAGAGTTCCATGGCGGAGGACGGCTGGTCACGGGAAGCGAGCGGCGGCGCGTGACCCAGGGAGGCGCGTGGCGGTTGCAGCGACGCGTCCACTGCGGGCGGCGCCGGCGGGAGAACAGGCGGCGGCGGCGGCGGCGGCGACGGCGACGGCGACGGCTCGTCGCCATGAGGCAAAATGGAAGGCAGCGTCGGTAACACCTGGGGATGAGGCGAGCCAGTAGATGGGTCCCCAGGGCGGTGACCTGACGGCTCCGTCGCTGAAAGCAGACGGGGAGCGGCAGAACCCAGGCGACGACAGAGGCGCAGCTGATTGAGATGCCGACGCACCTCACCAGAGGCCCCCAAAACCAAATACATCGCGCGGCCGAGGCAGCAAAGAATGCGCCCTGCGAGCCAACGCCGTGAACCGCGATAGTTGCGATAGAACACAACGTCGCCAGGAGCAAAAGCAGGAGTCTGCCGCTGCACTGGAACCTGATGCGGCGGATGCAGCAAAGACATCAAGGTTCGATGAGAACGACCATGGAGCAACTCAGCCGGCGAGCGACCATCGCGGGGCTGAGAGCGATACGAGGACAAAAAGAGCAATAACGCGTCCTCCCGAGAATGCGACTCTTTCAACTTCAACATCTGTGACTTGAATGTCCGGACCAATCGTTCAGCGGCACCGTTTGACTGAGGCGAAAACGGCGCGGATGTCAGATGTTGAATACCATTGGCCTTGCAGAATGACTGAAATTCTGCGGACATGAATTGTGGGCCATTGTCGGAAACAATAGTCTGCGGAAGACCTTCAATGCAAAAGATAGCAGACAATGCTTGGATTGTGGCAGAAGACGTCGTGGAAGACATCCGGACAACAAAAGGAAAATTACTGAAAGCAGCGACCACAACCAACCATCGAGCATTCCAGAATGGACCAGCAAAATCGATGTGCAAGCGTTGCCAAGGGAAGTGGCTTTCGGCCATGCAAAGAATTTCCGCGGCGGTGCGGATTGCTGTGCGGCACACGCCATGCAAGAAGAGCACATAGTCGTAATCGCAGCATCGATCCCGAACCAAGTACAGTGCTGACGAGCAAGTTGTTTCGTACGCACTATACCCCAATGTCCTTGGTGAAGAAGCCGTAAGACAGAGGACTGTAACGAACGTGGGACCACGACTCTGGATTGATCATTATCCGAACGCAACAACAAAACACCACGTCGTACAAAAAGTCTCTCCTTGTGAGCAAAAAATCGGCGAACCAACGGATCCTCGATCCGTGATTTTGACAAGGGCCATTGCGTAGCAACAAAACGCAAAACAGTAGCAAGGACAGGGTCAACAGCTGTGGCCGTAGCTACACGACGAAAATCAATCGGAAACGATTCGACCACGTCATCGGTTTCCGCATCAATGAACATGCAAGCAAGTTCGGAAGAATCGAATGCTTTATCCTCGGCAACAGGCAAACGGGACAACGCATCAGCGTTTCCGTGCTTAGCAGTGGACCGATACAAGATAGCGTAGCGGTACTGCGAGAGGAAAAGAGACCAGCGAATGAATTTCTGCGCTGTACGTGGAGGTACAGGCGTGTTCGGATGAAAAAGCGATGTCAAAGGTTTGTGGTCTGTGATGATGGTAAAGGGACGACCATACAAGAAATCATGGAACTTAGTAACACCAAACACGAGAGCTAACGCTTCTTTCTCTATCTGTGAATAATGGCGTTGCGCAGACGAGAGCAATTTGGACGCAAAGGCAATAGGACGATCATGCGAGCCATCTTTGTGCGCAAGCACAGCACCGATCCCGAAATCCGATGCATCTACCATCAACAAAAGGGGTTTTCGGGGATCGAATGGCGTAAGGCAAGTATTTGAAAGTAACGCCGATTTCAACTGGCGAAAGGCGCGTTCGCATTCCGGCGTCCAGACGAACGGAACACCTTTACGGCGTAAGCGATGAAGCGGAGCTGAAATGGAAGAAGCATTGCGCAGAAATTTATGATAATAATTGATTTTACCCAGCACACACTGTAGTTGCTTCAAGTTCTGCGGTGACGGTAAATCCAGTATGGCACGGAGGTGCTCTGGACTCGGATGTATCCCTTGGGCATTGAGTACATGGCCCAGGTAGGGTAAGTCCCGAGCAAAAAACACACATTTGTCCTTCCTCAAGCGAAGACCATTTTGTCGCAAGACCTGAAATAATGTTCGGAGATTGTGCAAATGTTCGGCTTCTGTCTTTCCGGAGATCACAATATCGTCCAGATAGTTCGCAGCAGTAGGGACCGACGCACAAACAGTTTGTAAATATTGCTGAAACAATCCAGGTGTGGATGCACACCCGAATGGCAGTCTTTTGAAGCGATACAAACCAAGATGCGTGTGTACCACCAAGACGCGCTGGGATTCTTCGCCCACCGGTATTTGCAAGTACGCATCTGCTAGGTCCAATTTCGAAAAATATTTTCCCGGGCACAGTTTGTCAAAAAGATCGTCCGGGCGGGGCAAAGGAAAAGTTGCAGTCACAAGTTGTGGATTCACAGTTGCCTTGAAGTCCACACAAAGTCTCAATTTTCCGGAAGGTTTTGGCAAAATTACTAAGGGTGAGGCCCAGAGAGAAGCCTGCACACGTTCAATTACACCTTGCGATTCTAAATCGTGTAACGTTCTTGCGACCTCATCACGCAATGCGTGGGGAACATTGCGCGCTCTGAAAAACTTCGGTTGCGCGTTTGCTTTCAGTTCCAAATGTGCTGCATAATTCTTAGCGCAACCAAGGCCCGGTGCAAAAATGTCTGCAAATTCTTCACATAGACTAGAAACACTGGCGGAAGGCACAGTCTGATTCACGGAGAGGACCTGATTTACGATAGACAAGTTAAACAACTGAAATAAATCCAAACCAAACAAGTTCACTGCCGTAGAAGAATGAAGAACGTAAAACGATACAAGTTTTGTTTGTCCCTTGTATGTTGCAAGAAGGCTGCACTGTCCTAACACAGGTATCTGTTGTCCTAAATAACTATGGAGCTGAACATTTGCGGCACGCAACGGAGGTTTGCCCAGTTGTTTGTACGTGGCGTGATTGAGCAATGAAACTGCAGCTCCGGTATCGAGCTGGAATGGGATCACTTTGCCTTCAAAGTCTAAGTCTACAAAAAGTTAATTGTCCTGCTGACGACAAGAGCGACTGTCATGTGCAATTTGAACTGATACAGGTACAGAAGCACTTGCGATTTTACGGGATTTCCGGCGACGTCGACGCACACTTTTTGTGGGACGAACACAGTCATTGTTAGATAAAGTGGCACTGGACGGGGTGGAAGTAACTACATGAATGTCCATGGGCGAAGGTCCACGAGCCTGATTGTCCCTGGTTCGATTCCGGCGCGAAGCAAAAGGCCTGGAAGTATTGCGATTGTCTGATCTTAGCTTTTGCTGGCAAACACTTTGAACATGTCCTTTCTTGTGACAGTAAAAGCAAATAGCTTGGCGTGACGGGCAATTTTCACGCGAATGTCTAGTTGCACACCGCGGGCATGATTTCACTGCATTTGCTTGCTTATGCGGCGCACGTGTTTGCGAGCTAGGCGGCCGCTGCACTGACGGGTGCGAGGGCCGCTTAGTGTCCCGTGCAGCGGGCCCGGCGGGCCGGTTAATGTGACACACTGCTGGCGAAGTTTCAAATGATTCCTGAGCAAAGTCAAGTGTGTCTTGCCTGTCCAATATGTCTATCACTTGTTGAAGGGAGGGATTAACTAGTTTCAAAATCTGTTCCCGTATGCGAACATCAGAAACGTTCTGTGCAATTGCATCACGCACCATAGTATCTGAATAAGGGAGGCCACATTCACATTCAAACGCACACTCCCTAGTAAGTCCTTGCAATGTCGCAACCCACTCCCTATTAGTCTGACCGGCCGTACGTTTTGTACGAAAGAACGTATACCGTTTTGCAACGACATTTACTGTTTCTTTGAAATAGGCATCTAACGCCGACAAAATTTCTTCGTAGGACAGAGTTGCTACGTCGTGCCAGGGAAACAACTTCACTATCACACGGTAGGTGCACACACCGACACAAGAAAGCAAAAACGGCTGCCGCTCATTACCTTGAATTCTGTAGGCGGCTAGATGAAAGCTGAACTGGCGGGACCATTCCGGCCAGGACTCCATGGTTGAGTCAAAATTACGGAAGGGCGGTGCAACGGCGTGTTGTGGCTGCGGTAGCGATGAAGCGGCGGCTGCCGCATCGTGTTGCAGCACACGTTGACCCTGGACGAGCTGACCAAGGGCATCCAATAACGCCTGCGAATGCTGATTCTGCAAGCTAAAAAATTCGAACAGTACATCCGGAGATTGTGGCGAAGCCATGACACAAGCAATTCAGAGCAAAACAAGGGGAAAGAAAAAGAGAACAAAATCCGGTAATCCGCGTCGCCATATGTTGTGAACTGACAAGAGCAGCCAGTCCACAATAAGGTAGCCGATAGGGCACGCGTAACTCACGCCGTCTTGCGTTAAATCTGAAACAGGATATGTGGTAAAAGCTATAAAGAAAAGAACGGAGCTTCTCATATACTTAACTTTAATTTGTTCTTGTACATCGCTATGGTGAATACAATTGAGACTCTCTCCAGATATGGATAACTGCGCCTTGCTAGGTCGTCCGTACAACTGGGCTGAGTTCACGTCAGTCTCTCGAGACCTGCCATGTGGTGGCGCTCGGTCTGCGATAACACAGTGGCGACACGCGGGTCCGACCTGTACTACAGGACCGCGGCCGATTTAAGCTACCACCTAGCAAGTGTGGTGTCTGGCTGTGACACCACACTTTTCTCCGCACTCGTGACCGGGACACACTTATCTGCCACTGGCAATTACAACACATCCGCAACCTGCTTACTGCGAAGAAAGGCTGTGCCTGGCGCCAGACATGTACACAACTCAACACCACGCTCCTCATAAACTCTTCCAAGTATTGGTCTGCTTTCCACCGCCTTACTGGGAACTGCCCCACCCCCCAGTACCCTCTCCTCCTTGATGATCGCCCGTTTCCTGACAACCTCAGTAAGGCGAACAACTTTGCCTCTCACCTCTCCGATGTTTCTTCCATCCCAGATGATCCCCACTTTGATTATTCCCTCTTCCCTGACATCATGGACTGTACGAATACTTCTGTTCCTCCCCTTGCTCCTAGCTTCCAGTACTTGGGCCACCATCTAAACTTAATATTCCCATCACTCCACAGAACATCAGACTCACACTCCGCACTAAATGCAACACTGCTCCTGGCCCCGACTGCATTACCTGCTGCCACCTCAAACACTGCCCTCTCTCCTTCCTTTCAGTCCTTGCCACCCTCTACAATGTCATCCTTGCCGCTGGCTTCTATCCCAACCTGTGGGAAACCTCCCGTATCCTGATGTTCTCCAAACCCAATAAGCCTCCATCTGATGCCTCTTCCTATCGTCCTATCTGTCTCACATCGGTGTTCAGCAAGGTCTTGGAATCCATCCTTACCCGGCGCATCCATCACCACCTCCACCAAAACCACCTCCTCCCCTACACCCAATGTGGCTTTCGACCTTCCTTCTCTGCCAATGACCAACTCCTCCGCCTCACTCATCTCCTCTCCCTCCAGCTTAACTCCCGTCGCTCCACCATTTTTGTCTCCCTCGACCTCGAAAAGGCCTACGACCGTGTCTGGCATCCCGGTCTCCTGTTTAAACTCCAAACCTACGCCCTTCCTGTCAACTGTATCCATCTGATGGCCTCCTTCCTCTCGCGCCGTCCCTCCTATGTTACCATCCAAAATGCCAATTCCCACACCTTCTACCCCTCTGCAGGCATGCCCCAGGACTCTCCCCTCTCCTCTACCTCCTGTACATGGCAGATATGTCCCAACCCCCCCCCCCCTCCAGTACACCTCTTGCAATATGCCGATGACGATGACACCACATTCCTCGCCCTCGCTCCTACCCCCCAACACTCCCAATGCCTTCTCCAGAATCACCTTGACCTTTTTGCCGCATGGTGTAACTAGTGGCTCCTGAAAATCAATCCTTCCAAGACCCAGGCAATCATCGTAGATCATATCACTCGCACCTTCCAGCTTTCTCCCTTACCGTCTGCACCCGTCCTGTCTGCCTCACCCCCACCCTCACCTACCTTGGCCTCACCATTGACCGTCACCTCACCTGGATCCTTCAACTCTATCCACAACCGCTTCCGACGCCTCAAACACCTCTCTGGCCGGACATGGGGGTTGCACCCCTCTACCATCCTCCACACCTACAAATCCTTGATTCGTCCCATCCTCTGTTATGCCAGTCATGCCTGGCTATCTGCCTCCCCAAATTCTATAAGTCCCTCCAGATCCTAGAGCGTCATGCACTCCGCCTCGCCTTCCGTATACGCCTCCTGTCCTCCATGTGGATCCTCTATGACCCCATTCCTTTCCCCCATCTTCTCCTATTCCTCGCACATATCCGCATACTCTATACCTCCCGCCACCTTGATCCCCCTCACCCCCTGGTTGCTCCTCTCCTCTCCCATCCCCGCCCCCTGCCACATCTTCACTGTTGTGTCCCCCCTACCCTCCATCTCTACACCCTTCATCTACTTTCCCAAGGTGGCTTCCATCAACTCCCCCTCCTGGATGATGCCCTCTCTCCCTCCATTTATCCTTCCTATCAACTCTTATCCTCACCCCCTCCTTTCCTCTGTCCTTTTCCTGGGTTCCCTCTCCCCCCCTTCCATCCCCTTTTTTCCCCACCTACCCTCTCTTTGACCCCCCCCCCTTCTCTCCCCTGAGTCCTTTTGCATGTCCCTCCTCCGCCTTTTCCCATTCCCTCTCACGTCTGCCCTGCCCTTCCCCCCCCCACCCCTTATATGAGTCCTCTCCCTCCTTCGGTCCCCCCCCTTATGAGTCCTCCCCCTCCTTCGGTCCCCCCCTTTCGTTTTTCTTCTCTTCCCTCTTTGTTTTCCCCCGGTTCCACACCCCCCCCCCTCATCTGGCCATGGCTATGGTGTGTCGTCTTTGTGCCAACATTTTAGTGCAGTGTTTAAAGTGAGTGTTCAGTTTTGTGTGTCTTTTCCGAAGTGTTGCAAACGGACATCATACTGTCGCTGGGTGTAATTTTTATATCTCTTGCAAACAGAAATCAGACTGTCGCCATGATTTTAATTGTCTGTCTTCTATGTTACCTGTCTGCTCCCTATGTATATTTTATTAGCATTACCAACCCTTTGTTTTATGTTTTATTTTTCCACAATTTTCCGCCGTTTTACACTTTACGTCATTGTTTTATCGCCTGCTTTTATTGTTCCTTATCTTCTTCTTATGTTTTAAAAAGTCCGTAGGCTGGAGATCAGCATACTAAGCTGCTGCCACCAACCCCCTAAGGGGGGAATCGAAATTCAATACAGGAAAAGAAAAGCTATCACTTTGCAACGTCAAGTCAATACAGATTGCTTGAAATAAGCTTCCGTTACCAGAATTAAATGTAGAAATAGGCCTATGGTCCGAATGTGAATAATCTCAATTAACGTGACATAGTAACCCATAGCATAGTCATAGTTACTGATTAGAGTCTTATGAATTATTTATTAAATGAATGGTAGAGTGATTTATAGCATAACACGTATTACGTCTTCAGGACAATATCTCTAAAGGGTTGGTTTTTTTTTTTTTTTTTTTTTTTTTTTTTTTTTTTTTTTTTACATATTAACTACATCTTGGATGTCAACAGATCGCCGGGAAAGCATGAAGAATTACATATTAACTACAGCTTACCAATGTAACTACCACTCAGACATTTCAATACTTAATACTATGGACTTGTCTTTACAGCCATGCCAGCAGCAGCAGCAAATGCATAAAAACGGATCAAATGTGGTAAAATACTTGTAGTGGAACGCCACTTGAATTTTTGCAGTTTGTGTACGATATATGTACTAAAGCTCGGATACTTGTTCAGTGTCTAACATACGTTTTTGGGCATCACCCAGTAGTTTTATTTTTTATTATGTAAAATACGTTAAATATGAGAAAATTCATTTAAATATGGCGTAAACGAAATGTTTGGCAATGCTGTGCTTCTCTCTGTTACCACAACCTTTATTTGTCACTCACTGAGTTCCACAAGTGTCAACAAAATTATCACTTTTCAACCTAATGCACATCTCAGACTATGCTACAGATAATCTTGTTACTCCAACCAAGCTTCCTAGGGAAAGGGCGGGGGGAGAGGAGTGGGGCCAAAATCCAATATAGTACCGTAGCCCAGATATATGCTCTTACCCAGTCTGTGTTACCGATATGCTTAAAATTTGATCTTTGTTCTTCTGTAAACTAAGCAGTATATGCGAATCACATCTTCCTATATGTAATTTCTAAAAATTGAGTTTATTTTTATGTGATATTTTGGATTATTAATAGATCTAAGCAATACTGAGATCTCCCAATTGTAAAATTGTTATAGATGTAAGTCACTGATTATCAGAATGTATCAGGTACAGTTAAATGTGGAACAAAACATTTGATATAAATTGTGAAGCTTTAGGTTACTTTTAACTAATATTTTTTAATGCAGTAGACATTCACAATTTTCTTCTGTATTTTAGTACATATACTACACAAGGAACCAAGTGATGCATGTTGGAAGGTACCTTGTGCCACGACAAATCATTTCCTTTCCTGTTCCACTCCCAGATAGAGTGAGGGGTGAAAAGCCATCTATATGCCTCCATACCAGCCCTAATTACTCATATCTTCAAAATTTTCTCAATAGTGTTTCACAAAAAGAACATTGTCTTCCCTCCAGGGGTTATCATATGAGTTTGCCAAGCATCTTCATAATACTCACATGTTGTTTGAACTTACTGGTAACCTATCTAGCCTCTGAGTTGCTTCAGTGTGTTGGTTTAATCTTACCTGGTGGCGATCTGAAACACTTGAACAGTATTCATGAATGGGTCACACTAGTGTTCTACACAGGTGGTCTAAGTGATCTTCCCCTCATTACCAATCTTTCAAAATATATTCATCTTCCAAAAGGAATGAACTAATGGTTCTGAAAGCTAGAGATAATTTTTTTTATTCAAGTGCTGTTTTTTTCCCATACACCATACAACTAGCAGATGCATCCTTGAGTTGAAATATTATGCTTAATTATAATTAATTATAGAAGGAGAGGCTAATAAAATAATTTTTTAATTTGTATTTTTTTAATACTCCAGTATTCTACCTGGTGTCTAGGAGCAATCCGTTAAACACTTTTGTATCAAAATGTAAAACCCAATTGTGAATCATAGGCAGGGATGCATAGTCTACATGGACATTTACTTCCAGTATTTTGCAAGTTCATTTCACTGAACATAGTAAATTTACATCTGCTATTAACAACATACTATTAGGGAGAAAATATATTGACATGTAATTGTAAGACTCCCAAGGACCCCGAAGAGATTTCTTTAAGATGATGAACTAGTGGTTTTATGCAATAATTTTACTCACATGAATAAAAAGTTCAGTTAACCCACCACATCAAATTTGCATAAAATCCCAAGCTCTCCACAACAGCCTCCATCACCATCGAGGAGGGACAAAGTCTGTCTGTCATTAAACTGGTGAAGCTCACATTTTTATGCCCAGTGGCCAGCACCTTATTGGCTAACGTGCACCATGATGATCTCATGGAGATGGCATATGCTAGAGTGACATTCTCTATATTGATAGGTTACATTTGTGATGCTATCCAGCATAGCTTGCAGCACCATCACTCATATCAGATGATAAATGTCTTACAGAATAGGTACCCAAATATATGAGTGGTTTGAAGACTTCTTAAGTAATAGAACCTAGTATATTGTCTGCTATGGCAAGTATTCATCAAAGACACAGGTATTGTCAGGAGTGACCCATGGAAGTGTTATAAGAGTGCTATTATTCTCTGTATTTTTAAATGATCTGGCAGATAGGGTGAGCAGCAATCTCATGTGGTGTATGGGAAGGAGTGACCTTAGGAGGGTACAAGATGATTTAGACAAAGTTTCTACATGGTGTGATGAATGGCAGCTAGCTCTAATGTAAAAAAAGTGTATGTAATGCAGATCAGTAGGAAAAATAGTTGTGTAATGTTCGCGATACAGCATTACAGTTATGTTGTTTAAATATCTAGGCATAATGTAGCAAAGAAATATGAAATAGGACAGGGTTGTAGTCATAAGGTATTAATGGTTGACTTATGGTTTATTGTGAGAGTCTTGGAAAAGTGTGGTTCATCTGTAAAGGACTTTGCACATAGGGCACTAGCGTGGCACATACTAGAGTACTGCTAGAGTGTTTGGGATCCCCACCAGGATTAAAGGAAGTCATTGAAACATTTGAGAGGTGGGCTGCCAGATTTGTTACTGGTAGGTTTGAACAATGTGCAAGTATTATAGAGATGCTTTGGGATCTCAAATGGGAATCCCTGGAGGGAAAGTGATGTTATTTTCAAGGAACACTATTGATAAAATTTAGAGGACTGGGGTTTGAAGCTGACTGGAGAACGATTTTACTGCCACTAATGTACATTTCACATAAGGACCACAAAGATAAGATGAGAGACATTAGGGCTCATACAGAAGATTGTAGATAGTCATTTTTCCCTCGCCCTATAACTGGAACAGGAAAGGAAATAAATGAAATCTTCTTAGTTCTCAAGCCAAGGAAAGAAAATGACTAGTACTAGTACAGGACACACTCTTCCGCACACCATATGGTGGCTTGTGGAGTGTGTGTGTAGATATAAAACTATGTAAAGTTTTCCTTTGTAATTTTTCTTTCCAAGTGCATGTTTACATGCATTGCTTTAGTTATACTACCTCATTTGAAATTCTGTAAAAATGTTATGTTCTATATTCAGATATATTAACTTATGTGTGACACTTGATCTGTTCTTTTATCTAGCTAAGACTAAAAAATAGCAAATAAATAAATAAATTGCTAGGTGTGTTACTATGTCTCTTGATGTTGTGACCATACAGTCTAATTTCAACTCCTTCCCTAATGACAGACACCCAACAGTTGGAATTGTTGGCTTGAATCCTCGTCTGTACAAACAATTTTGTGTTTGTTCATCAGACTGTTTTCAGTGTTTCTGTACTTAAGGTGGCAATATTCAACACAGCAATTATCAATAGTCTGTATAGAGTGCCCCACATAACAGATGTCATACTTGTAAGAAATATTATAAATCTACAGTACTCTAACACTGAGAGAGTTTTTGACAGATCATATTTCTTTAATTTTCCTGGTTATCCAGAAGACCAGTCTAATTCCTTGGCTAGTTTAGACCAAAGAGTGGAAGTAATTCTACATGCTGGACCATATGGATCAGTTGAATGGTATCGTTTCTTGGTTTCCTTGACACATTTGACCTAATTACACAGGCAGAATATGCATTGGGGTGGGGATGGAGGTGGGTTATATTTTGTGTGACTAATACAAAAGTGAGCAGGCATGGGTAAGGGAACAACTAAAATAAAGGGTCGAGGTTGAGGGTTGGGGTGATGAGGTGTTCAAAGCCATAGGATATTATATCACAACATGAAGATAAGACTGTGGACCACATGTCCTAACTCATAACTGCAATTTGTATAGCAATGTACTACCCAAATTAATAGCAACCCCACTTTCATCTCGTAATTTGTTAGATAGCCAATACATGTATTACATAATATCTCAAAGAATGCAAACATTGTAAACAGGAACAGTAAAATGGTGTCTTGCTGGCATGTGGCTCCACAATCAAAGGCCCCATTCCCTTCTGCCCTTGTTTCATATGTCTCCCTGCCTCAACACCTACCGCCCTCCCTACCCCCCCCCCCCCCCACTGTCTTCCTCCCACAGCTTTAGTCTAATTTCTATTTACGTCTTCCTTTGATCATGCATGGTCACTTTCCAGTTAATCTTGCACAAACAACTCCACCTTGCTACATGGCGTAGTCATGCGGTCTGAGGCGTCTTGCCACAGTGCACACAGTTCGCGCCATGATAGGTTCAAGTCCTGCCTCGGACATGGGTGTGTGTGTTGTCCTTAGCATAAATTAGGTTAAGTTAGATTAAATAGTGTGTAAGCCTAGGGACTGATGATCTCAGCAGTTTGGTCCCATAGGAACTTACCACGAAAACTCCTTTTTTCCTTGCTCCCCTCCCCTCACTTTGTCAACCCACAAGTAATTGTTGTAAAAATAAACTGATGTGTTTTTTTAACCAGGGTGAATGATGTGTGTTTAATGGATAGAGTAGATGATTTCTCATTGTATATGGCAAACAGTACTGTAATTTTACTGCTATTCATAGTGTATTCAAATGCATGTCATTTTCCTATGTTCAATGTTGGAGTACAAGATCTCTTCCAAGGCCTGGTGAACTCAATTGCTGCTCTTCATTACTTTTTTGGTGTTTCTAAATTGTAAGATATTTTATTGTACTGTGACTTTGTTAGTGCACAGCATTATAAGTCAACAAAGATAAATTTTCCTAGTACCCTATGCTCCTCCACCAGCTTCCTACCCATTCTGGTGCATATTCATCCATGCTTCTTCCTATCCTGACTTACTCATTGTTTGTAAATAACATTATATGGAATACATTACATGCTGATGTACATACAGCTGTGATAATTCAATAACATGTTTGTGCACTAAGAAGAAATTTCACTTTCACCTTATTACGGGTTTTTGCAATACCTAATAGACTTACAGTAGGTATCCCCTCCATATTTTAAGTTTTCCAACGGTAGAAATTGCTGGCTGTCATTTATATTATTTTGTACTCTTCCCTTCTGTGCCCGTCTTGTCCTCCCTTCCTTCCCTTCCATCGCATGATCCCTTGCTCATACCACATGTATTAATGGTGAACATTTGTTTGAATGTGATGTTTCGCACTTTCATGATTCTTAGTTTTCATAGTGGAAAAAATCCTTTACCGTGGTTTACAGTTATTTTATGGTTTTCTAGTTGATTTTGTTAACAACTGTCCATCATAATTTGACATACATCCACTATTAAGAAATCTAAAAATATTAAGTGTCCTTGTTTGTACAGCTATGAACTGATTATTTTTGTATACAGTAACCCTATGTCATTCACAGACAACAATTTTAAGCATCAATACAGCACTAGGAATAAGACAAACTTCATGCTTCCTACTCAAAGGTTATAGTTATATGCACAAACCCCAGAATATATGGGCATGAAAATCTACAACATACTAAAAAGAAAATGAGTACACAGTATGGAGCTAGGGCAACTGAAACTAAAGCTGCACAAGTTATTAGTGAAGAAATAACATCACCTGTAATTTAAGCTTAGCAGTTTTGTGTCAAATAAACACTTGTGAAAATAATCTCACAACTTAAATGCTGTTGTTATATATTACTTTGTAATACATGTAAACTGAAGGATTGATATATTGTTTTTGTAATACTGTATATACAGACTGTAATTCCAATGTAAATGTAATGTTGACGAGTCCCCACTACATCAGATCTGTGATTTGACTTTGTATGTTATGGGATAATAAAAATTCTGATTCTGATTCTGACAAGAGCCCAGCACTCCTATAGTCATGCTACGTAATGGTATGTCATGATAGCTAATTTTGTAATGGCATAACATTGTCATCTGATCACCAGTGTTACAATAGATAGTAGTTGACATGATATTCAGAAGTAAAGTTTTTCCACAATATGCAGAATTGTTTGTTAATGAACCCATATGTTTGCTCTTCATATGCCATACATAATATTTGCTTGTATGGCAGATGTGACGTTTTTGACAGATATTCTGAAGATGGCCATTACCTAAAACCATTAATAAGAAAATGTAATTGACAAATGTACTCTTGTTATTAATGACTTAAAGTGGTTATAGGAACATGTTCGGTTACTAGTATAATTGTTATGTGCCTCTTGCATTACTTCAGTTTGAAAATTTAACCAAACAGGGCATAGAAACTCCAATAACTTATCAGTATAATTAAATATCTTGCATCTCAAAAGAACTTCTCTTTTCCAGTTACAATATTTACCTGTCATTTACCTATTATTGCTTGTTTACCATTTAGTCACATATCTACACCATTGCAGGTGATTCACCCATTAAAATTTTACATTACATCCATTTCCTTGTGTGTTTATTTAAAAAAAGAAATAATAATAATAATAATAATAATAATAATAATTTTATTGTCATTCGGCCATTACAGCAATAGACAACGTCAGATACATACTAAAATACAATTAATAGTTTGAAAGAAACAACAGGTTTCTTGTTAACATTATAGTATTATATTACAGTTGGTAAATTCTCTTATGTCATAGAATGGGTGGAGGACTAGCCAGTCATGAATTGTTTGTTTGAATAATAGTTCAGGTAATTCTTGAACAGATTGAGGAAGATTATTAAATAATTTGTACCCCATGATTTCGTAGCTGTTCAGTGACTTTGAGAACCTGTGGTAAGGAATATAGAGGCACCTATTCCTTCTTGTATTGTGGCTGTGTACATTTTCTCTGGTTTTTGTTTCTGGTACTTTCTTCTTCGTATAAATTAGAACATAGTAGATGTACAAGTTTATAACAGTCATGATTTTCTGTTCACAGAACAATGGTTTACAGTGTGCCTTATATGCAGAACCAGTAATTATCCTAATAGCTTTTTTTTGCAGTATTAATATGTCATGTACACAGCTAGAGTTCCCCCACAAAATAATTCCATATGTTATTATACTCTGAAAGAATGAAAAATAGGATGTTCTAACATATTTTTCAGGAACACAATGCATAAGTCTCCTTAACAGGTAAATAACTCTTGACAATTTACCACTAATATATTGTACATGTTGACCCCAAGATAATTTATCATCAATGTATATTCCCAAAAATATGACATAACTTGGATCATCTGACAGAAGCTTGTCTCTAAGACTACAGACCATCTGCTGTGTTTTGTTTTCATTCAGCAGGAATCCATTTGCCTTGAACCAATAGGATGCTTGGTCAATTGTCTTTGCTGCACAAGTTTTAAGGCTATTGAAATCCTCACTAGCATGAAGAAATGTTGTATCATCTGCATACAACACAGTGGTGGACTTGATAAATGACGGCAGATCATTTATCATTATCAGGAACAAAAAGGGGCCCAGCACAGATCCCTGCGGAACACCTACCTTGACTTGCTCTATACTCGACATTTCTCTCCCTACACAAACAACTTGCTTACGATTCTGAAGATATGATTTTATTAATTTAAGGCTGTTATGTCTAATGCCATAGAATTCCAGTTTTTCTAGGAGTGGCTTATGCTTTACACAGTCAAAAGCTTTGCTTAGATCACAAAATGTGAGTTGAGCATAGCCCTTATCCTCAAACACTTGATGTATTTGACTACAAAGTCTATAGCATCCACAGTAGACAACTTTTTCCTAAAACCATACTGATATTCACTTATTATTCCTAATTTTTCAAAATAGACAGATAGCTGTTGGTAAATTACACATTCCAGTATTTTAGAAAAAGCTGGGACTATGGAGATTGGTCTGTAACTGGAAGGTGAGTCCATATCTCCCTTTTTATATATTGGAATTACCCTAGCCACTTTGAGTTCTTCGGGAAAATACCCTTCAGATATGCATTTATTTATACAGAATATGTCATATATATCTACACTGTCTGAAGATTTCATCCGTTTTACAATGCTTAGGACATGACTAGGTGAGACCTCGGAGAACATAAATGTACCTGTGTCTGTTGGTGTTCTGCAAACATTTTTACAAAGTAACTCTGATGAACTGATATCAGGTTTGATTATAGTATTTCCTACATTTTCAACAGATTTAATAAAAAAATCATTGAATTTTTGGGGACTTATATTAATTTTTTTGCTTTTTACATCTTTAGCAACACCATTTATTAATTTCCATGCAGCTTTGCACTTATTTGTGGAATTATCAATGGTATTGAAATTATGTGCTTTTTTGGCTTCCACGATGGCTTTTTTATACTCATTCCTGCATTTTATATAGGCTAATCTGGCATGTTCTGTTTTCTGATTGCTACATATATTGTGCAACACCATAACTTGGTTTTTCATACTTGATAATTGTTTAGTGAACCATGAATTTTGTCTGTTTGTAGCCCTGTTTGTAAAGCCTTTGTCAGTTAATTTACATTTCTTTATGGGGATATTGTCATTAAATTGTGTCAGAAATGTTTTAAAAAATCTCTCAAATAATAGTTTCCCTGACAAATCAGCACTAAGACTATAACTTGTGTCACCATGACATTGGTTGAACCAGTCTCTCTCAGCAAGGGACTTACAGAGTTGAACAATTTTGTCATCTGTGACAGGCTTGGTGATTATAACTTTTGGGACAGGCTTAGGAATATTACTATTATCAATACAGAACCTACTTGTATAGTTTAAAGATACAGAGTCATGATCTGAAAATGGAAACGCTGTAACAGCACATGATTCTTCTGTAGTTTTAAAGTTGACAAAAATATTGTCAAGACATGCTTTATCTCTTGTGGGCCTGTCATTGATTGAGTGCAAATTGCACTGTCTTAAAAGGTTTTTCAACTCAGTCACAGTATGTTTATGTGTTGTTATATCAAAATCTGCATTCA
Organism: Schistocerca nitens; assembly: GCF_023898315.1. Lineage (NCBI taxonomy): Eukaryota > Metazoa > Arthropoda > Insecta > Orthoptera > Acrididae > Schistocerca > Schistocerca nitens. Next base: position 50,802,290 of record NC_064624.1, on the reverse strand, counting down.
GATCTCCACCAATTACCATGTCATAATGCAACCATCTGGTCCCTCTTAGTACATCTAACACCATGTCAAATTTTTCTAGAAATACATTGATGATACCCTTAGGTGACCTGTAAAGGGATACTATTACTAACTTAAGACTGTCCATAACTATACCAGTGGCTTCAAAGTTCTGTTCCTCACATAAATAATCTATGTCCAACTTAACAATGGAGCAGCTGAATAACTGATTAATATATTTTGCCACACCACCTCTTATATGCAGTTTTCTACAGTAACTATTTGCTACATTATAGTTATCAAGTTTGACAACTGTAAGTACACTCTCAGTAACCCAATGTTCACTCAGACAGAAAATATCAAATTTGTTATCTAGTCCAAAACTGTTTACAATAAATTCTTTATCTATTAGTCCTTGAACATTCAGATAGCAAATTTTAAGATCATAATTGTTGTTTATTTTAGATTGAACATTTTGGTGAGGTGTTATGAAATTTGTTACACTACTTATCTCCTGGGCTGCTTCATCTTGCTGCCTTCCACTAAAAAATCATTTAGACGGACAGGAGGTGCTGTTTTCCGTCTACCCGTAACACTTGATGCTGCTTCTCCTGCTGCAATTCTCATTTCTCATTTTAGAGGCACTATAGTTACTGTTGCTGGTGAAACTTCTGCTGTTGATGCTACTGTTACTTCCTTTTCCACTGCTGCTACTGATAATGCCACTGGTGACTGTGACGCTTTACATGTTTCCACAGTTATAATTTTTTCATCGTAGGGTGTATCTGCAGATGTTTCTTCCTCATATGCTGTTGGTGCACTTTTCTTTTCTGTTGTCATTGGCAGAAAACCTGTTGCAGGTAGTGCTATTTTTACATAGGCATTCACTCCTGCTGTCTTTATCACCTGGAGAATTTCTTTGGCCAGCACTTTCTTGCCTAGGTTGTTTCTGTGCAGTCCATGTCTAGTAAAATGCTCTCTTACTGAACTAGTTGCTTCAATGAAAGTTGTGTGCACAAAACCGCTACAAATCTTCCTGAATTTCCGATTTGTCGCGATGATTTCATTGTTTACACACGAGTCTTCCGTTAAGTCGTGTCTCTAGGGAATGTTTACAACAAATACCTTCGCCTGTGAAATTTTTCCTAGCGATTCTTTCAGTGTTCTTACAGCAAGGCTGCTTTCATTTTTATAGACATCGTTTCCCCCTCCGATTATAACACATTTGACGTCGCTTTTCACGGAACTTTCACAGTTTTTCAGCACTTCTCGTAGAGGAGCACCAGGTTTCGAAATTCCAATCACTTTATATTCGGACTGCATATCAGACATGATTGTAGCCAGTCCCTTGCCATGACTCGTCGATAATATGAATATTTCTTCCTTCTTCTTCTCTGTTTCCTTTTTTGTCTCGTGTTCAGTTTTATTACAAGTTGTTCTCACACGATTTTTTCGTTTAATAGTATTTGACGGTAACGTGTTTCTGCTGGCACTTTTTTGTTCAACAGATCTTTCCGAGCAGTTACCTGTTACACTGAGATTTTTTGTCCGTGATTCTGAGCTGTCTGCACTTAGAACATCGTATTTATTCATTAGTGGAACACGAAAAACATTGGTATTTAAGACAGGTCGAGAGATTTTCTTAGGCCTTGTATATACACACTCTCGTTTGCCTGTTTGCGTATCTGTGGGAAGGTCCATATAGTCGATCAAACTTTTCAGCATTTCTGCATATTGTCTAGTTTTACTTAAGTCACTTTGCAGTTCTTCCCTCACACTTATTTCGAGTCCAGCGTTGCACATTTCAAATGCAGTTTCAAGACCGTTGCACTCAGTTCCACAGTCACATGTAGGCCTATGTTGACCGAGATTTGCTTCCACGAAACAACAAGAATGATACCATTTATGCGCCACTACACATATATTAACACCTTTTATCACTTTTCTTGCACATAGCATACAATTCACTGATGGTAATTTACCGATATTCACGGAGCGATTAGCCACTACATCCATATACGCCGCCATCTTGGAGGAGTCATTAGAAATACTCCCAACTCAGAAATTGTTGGAAAAGACATTTTCTGTTTCATGTTCCTGCTATTGTTTCACTTTTTACATTTTTTAAACTGAATCATTTAAATTTTTTTTTGCTGTCTTTAGTGTGTTTAAAAGGACATAGAAGATGATTCATACAAGACATTGAAATACTAAGAAGAGTTTAGTCGCAGCAACCACAGAAATTCTATGGAATGAATTAATACTGTGGTTAACATCGCTTTACAGAGAACTCTCAAAATAATAATTTAAATTCTTACTTTGCAATTTATCACTGTATTTGGTCTGATGCAATAACCTTGATAATATTATGACATTCAGAATATTTTAATTGAAAATGTATGTCCAATATTATGTTAGTGTTTATTTAGGCAAATGTATTATTGACTTAACCTGTAACTTCAATGGTTTGTAGAATACAAGAGATTACAAAATATATTCCAACTACTGGACAAAATTTATTTCCTGCATTTAGTTTTCAAGTGCATCTTTACTTCTATTATACTTACTCTTTACTTTCACAATAATAATAACAATAAGAAGAAGAAGAAGAAGAAGAAGAAAAGAATAGGCCTCCGGTATGTTCTGCCAGTTGTAAAAGGCAACGAAAAGAACAAACCACGAATAGGGCTAACCCCCCTTTTAGTGTGATTAGTTGGTTCAGGACAGAACTAAAGAAGCCTCGGACAAGTGCTGTCATGGTCGGGGATGACACTTGAACCCTATGCCCGCACACAATGGTAACGACACTGCTAGCCAACTGGAAAATGATTTAAATCCAAATAGAGGTGTTTTGCAGGATATGCTTCCTGCAACCACCCCAGAGGGAAAACAAAAGAGGATGAGATGGTCAGATCAAGTTAATCGACACCTCATGTTCTGTTATTACCAAGCACCAAACCTAGGAACCAACACAACTGAATACCGATCACAAGTATACACAACATTTATTACCAGATACCCAGATTTAAAATTTTTAACAGAACAGCTACTAGCTGATCAGATCCATGTAATAATAAAAAATAGCAGGATACCCCAGTCAGAATTAAAAAACATCAAACAACAAGTACAACAAATACTGGAACAAAATAATGTGCAATCTGAAGAAGAAGAAAATACAGTAACGGGCTCAAACATCCCAGAGCACACAAACAAAGAACAACATGCATCAATTAAACAATCACAGGAAAACGAAATCTTAAGACAGCCACCAGAACAAGCACAAATAGAACACGAAGTGACACACATGTTAGATATAGAAGAAAAATTTCAGCTGACATATATAGAATACAAAGACACAAATACAGACATTAGACCATTCTTGCATAGACCACCAAATAACCCACAAGTCAAAACAACAATAAAAACTATCAACACAATTATACACAACAAAATAAATGAAAACACAACTATGGAAGAGTTACAACTGCTGGTTTATATAGGTGCACTCACTACACTAAATATACACACTAGGCAGAGATCAGAACCAACCAACACACAGAAGAAACCCATAAAACCAGCATGGCAACACAGGCTACAGATCAAAATAGAAAAACTGAGAAAAGACATCGGACAGCTAACACAATTTATAAGAAATGAAATGTCAGAAAAAAAAAAACGAAAAAGGTTAGGCAAAATTTCACAACAAGAAGCGATAGAGCAATTAGATGAAAAGAAGCAGAAATTACAAGCATTGGCCAAACAACTTAGAAGATACAAAAAAAGTGAAAATAGAAGGAAACAAAACCAAACATTCAACACAAACCAAAAGAAATTTTATCAGACAATAGATAACACACACATTAAAATAGAGAAACCACCAAACATAACACACATGGAACACTTCTGGAGCAACATATGGTCAAACCCGGTACAACATAACAGGCATGAATGGTGGATACAAGCAGAAACAGACACATACAAGATGATACCACAAATGCCTGAAGTGATAATTTTGCAACATGAAGTCACCCGAGCAATTAATTCTACGCACAATTGGAAAGCCCCTGGAAAAGATAAAATAGCAAATTTCTGGCTAAAGAAGTTCACCTCAACACATTCACATCCAACTAAATTATTTAACAGTTACATTGCAGACCCATACTCATTCCCTGATACACTTACACAAGGAATAACTTATTTGAAACCTAAAGATCAAGCAGACACAGCAAACCCAGGTAAATATCGCCTACCAACAATCTACAAAATATTAACTTCAGTCATTACACAGAAACTAATGACACATACAACACAGAACAAAATTATAAATGAAGAACAAAAAAGCTGTTGCAAAGGAGCACGAGGATGTAAAGAGCAACTGATAATAGATGCAGAGGTGACATATCAAGCTAAAACTAAACAAAGGTCGCTACACTACGCATACATTGATTACCAAAAAGCTTTTGATAGTGTACCCCACCCATGGTCACTACAAATATTGGAAATATACAAAGTAGATCCTAAATTGATACAGTTCCTAAACATAGTAATGAAAAATTGGAAAACCACACTTAGTATCCAAACAAATTCAAATAATATCACATCACAGCCAATACAGATTAAGCGTGGAACATACCAAGGAGATTCATGAAGTCCTTTCTGGTTCTGCCAACATGCTAAATAATACAAATTATGGATACAATATTACTGGAACATACCCACACAAAATCATACATTTGCTATACATGGAAGATCTAAAACTACTGGCAGCAACAAATCAACAATTCAACCCATTACTAAAGATAACAGAAGTATTCAGTAATGATATAAATATGGCTTTTGGAACAGACAAATGTAAGAAAAATGGCGTAGTCATGGTAAAACACACTAAACAAGAAGATTACATACTGGATAACCACAGCGACTGCATAGAAGCGATGGAAAAAACAGATGCCTATAAATATCTAGCATACAGACAAAAAATAGGAATACATAATACAAATATTAAAGAAGAACTAAAAGAAAAATATAGACAAAGACTAACAAAAATACTGAAATCAGAATTGACAGCAAGAAATAAGACAAAAGCTATAAATACTTATGCTATACCAATATTGACCAACTCATTTGGAGTAGTGAAATGGAGTAACACAGACCTAGAAGCACTCAACACACTTACACGATCACAATGCCAGAAATATAGAATACATCACATACATTCAGCAACAGAAAGATTCACATTAAGCAGAAAGGAAGGAGGAAGGGGATTTATTGACATAAAAAACCTACATTATGGACAGCTAGACAATTTAAGAAAATTCTTTCTAGAACGAGCAGAAACAAGCAAAATACACAGAGCAATCACTCATATAAATACATCGGCTACACCACTACAATTGCATAACCACCTCTACAACCCTTTAGATTACATAACATCAACAGATACAAAGAAAGTAAATTGGAAAAAGAAAACACTACATGGCAAGCACCTGTCTCATTTAACACAGCCACACATCGACCAAGACGCATCCAACACATGGCTAAGAAAAGGCAATATGTACAGTGAGACAGAAGGATTCATGAATGCAATACAGGATCAAACAATAAACACCAGATATTACAGCTGGCATATTATTAAAGATCCCAATACCACAACAAATAAAGGCAGACTTTGCAAACAACAAATAGAAACAGTAGATCACATCACAAGCGGATGTACAATACTAGCAAATACAGAATACACCAGAAGACATGACAACGTAGCAAAAATAATACATCAATAACTTTCCATACAACAGAAACCAATAAAACAACATGTTCCCACATACAAGTATGCACCACAAAATGTACTGGAGAATGATGAATACAAATTGTACTGGAACAGAACCATTATAACAGATAAAACAACACCACATAACAAACCTGACATCATACTCACCAATAAAAAGAAGAAATTAACACAACTAATCGAAATAACCATACCCAATACAACAAATATACAGAAGATAACAAGAGAAAAAATTGAAAAATACATCCAACTGGCTGAGGAAGTCAAGGACATGTGGCATCAGGATAAAGTTGACATTATACCAATTATACGATCAACTACAGGAGTCATACCACACAATATCCACCAGTACGTCAACACAATACAGCTACATCCAAACATATGTATACAGCTACAGAAATCTGTAATTATTGATACATGTTCAATTACCCGAAAATTCCTAAATGTAATGTTACATTACCGAACAGTTAAAAGGAAGTCATGCTTGATCAAGGTCTGCATCACTTTCCATTTTTTACCAGACATAATGTCTGAGAAAGGAAAGGTATAATAATAATAATAATAATTATTATTATTATTATTATTGTTGGTGATCAATATTCTTTCTAGTTTGGCTTTAAATTTTGCAGTGGGGAGTGATGTGACTGAGCTCAGTAATGAATTGACAAGCTTCAATCCTGCATGTAGTAGGTTTCTCTGATAAAGTGCAGTTTGATGACTTATGAGATGAAACTGTTCTATGTTTCTGAAATTTCGGTTTTTCAGGTCAGAGTTTACATTTTGATTAAGTGGTGGGGGCAACATAATCGGTTTAAAAATATACATTGATTGGCCAGAACTTTACGATCACTGTCCTATTATCGATATAATCCTGTTTGGGCAATAGCAGAGTCACCTGGTGAGGAATGACTACTAGTCAGACACAGTAGTATCAGTGACTACACTGTCCCTATGTAGATTGGGGAAGGAACATAATCTGTCAGAGTTTAACGAAGGACAGACTGTGATGGCATGGAGGTTCAACATGAGCACTTTGGAAACTGCATGACTTGTTGGGTGTTTGAGGAGTACTGTGTTGAGTGTCTTCAACACATAGTGAAACCAAGCACAGACATCATGGGGATGGGCAGCCACCCCTCAGTAGAGATGTCAGGTACTGTAAGATTAGCAGGCTGGTAAAACAGGAGAGGTGGCAAACTGTTGTGGAATGATCATTGGCCTTTAATGCTGGGCATAGTGCGAGTGTGTCTGAACACACAGTGCACTGAACACTCCTAATAATAGGCCTACGCAGCCAATGACCCGTGCATATGCCAATGGTGACACCACAACATTGGCAACTGCAACTGAAATGGACACATGATCATCAGAATCAGGCATTATCACACCAGCAGAGCATTGCATGCTCTGATGAATGCCCACATCTTTATCATGTCAATGGGAAGACAAGAATCCATCATCCTCCAGGGGTACAGGGCCTTAATACCTGAACTGCAGCTGACAGCGGTTCCATTATGCTCTGGGGAACATTCACTTGGGCATCCATGGGTCCAGTGGAGCTTGTGCAAGCACTGTGATAGCCAAGGAGTATAGCACACTGGTTGCGCATGTACACCCCTTCATGACAGTCATGTTTCTTGATGGCAGAGGTATTTTTCAACAAGATGATGTGCCATCTTACAACACCAGATGTGTGATGGCGGGGTTTGAGGAACAAAGTGGCGAATTCCCATTGACATACTGGCTCCCTGAGTAGCTACGTCTGAACTCAATTGAACACATCTGGGATGTGACCGAACTTCGCGTCAGAGCTCATTGACCTTCTCTCTGGGATTTACAGGAATCAGGTGACTTTTGTGTGAATATGTCATGCCAACTCCCATGAGAGACCTACCAGTACCTAGCTACTTCCAAGCCATGATGCATCCCTGCTGTTATCCATGCCAAATGTGAACATACTGGGCATTGGGTCGTTCATCATAATGTTCTGGCTGATTAATGTACATGTAAATATTACAACTTCAGGGAATGGAACACTGTATGAGTCTCTTGGTTTTGCACCACAAATTATTCTTACAGCCATCTTCTATAACTTTAAAACCTTATGAAGATTTGCTTGTGTTATGGCATCCCATATTTCTGTTCCATACTTCATACTAGTCAGTATTTGCTCTGCCAATTTATCCCAATTATATTTTAAACCAGTTTTTTTGACAGAGATTGGATATATGTGTCCCAGTATTGCTATTCCCATTACTTTATATAGTTTTCTTTGCTGCCACCCCTCCTCTCCACATTCCTAGCCAGCAAGCTGGCCCTCTCCATTCGAGCTGCCAGCTACCCATTATCAGTTCAACTCCCTGCCTCCCACCTCCCTCTACCTCCACCCAGCCTGCTTGACACTACCCCACCACAGTCAGTCCACCTGCCGCAAAATCAAAATAGCACTAAACTGTCAGCCTAGCTGGCACTATGTAGGGGCATGGAGGGATAGAGAGAGAGCTTTTTATTAGTCTAGCTCATCAAAGGGTAAATCTGAAAGCTAGCAAGTTTTCTTTCTTTTGTTTGTGCCTATCAACAACAGGATATTTCCGCTTTTCAGAGAGAGGTCTCGTTTCATTCTGAAGTGTTTATGTTGGTTAAAACAGTCATATGAACTTTCAGCACGATTTCAGTAGAAATATTTTATGTCATTATAGACGTCTTCGAAAGATGAACTGTTTCTCATAAAAACAGAAAATAAGGTTAAAAAATTGAATTAAGGAAGGGGGGAGGCAGATAGATGCTGACCCACTTGGGGGATGAATCTTTTCTGTTTCTCACTACTACATCCAGTATAAGTATTTTCCTAAAGTTTCAAAAGCTTACAAATTATTTCCCCCATTTTTCTGCCTGGGGTATAAGAAAGGTGGCAAGCTACAGGCTGTCCATCACCTAACTGATATTCTTAACTGTTAAAAAAAAAAAAAGAAAAACAACAAAAAAACAAAAAAATGTTGTCTCAAAGAAGTAACACAGATAAATAACTATCAACTATGTTCCCTGCATAACACATATTTAAAACTATGGGTATGGCATGTCATTAACGACGTGGCTAACACTATATCTTATTTGTATTAATATTTTATTTTTATTGCATTTATATCTCTTTTCTTGCAAAAGCATGTAATTTGCATTCTTCAGTCTTGCAATTTTAAGTTACTACTTTAGATTTTTGTTACAAATTTTACACAAACACAACATATACAGCTAAGGAATAGACAAGAACATTGAATTCATATGTGGTACATGTATAGCTAAAGAATATATGATAATAAAATGGCAAATAAATAATATTATGCCTTGGGGTACTTTCTCAGGTCCCAGCTTTAACTGGGACTAATGTTTTCATTTCTAGTATGAAAAAAATGGTCTGCCACAGTGTCTCACAGATGACTCTGTCTTTGTTGTTTTTTATCTTCTTTGAAGTTACTAAATTATCATTCAGTTCTTCCTGCTATGCCAGCAACCCTTTTTAGTGGATTACTTCAAAAGTTATCACTATTTGGTCAATTTTTGTTATCAAGTTGATCTGACTCTTACTCTCAGGTAGCCTACATCAATTGTGTTGTGCAGTTGGCCATCACCTTTTTGCTTTCCCTCTCAGGTCAAACTTTGTGGTCGTCCACCTTAGGTGGCTGTGTCTCTCATGTTGTTGAGAGTGAACTTTAATTTCTGCAGATGTCATGACACATATTTATGCACTGACCTGCATCAATCATGAGCCTGCTTGTGGTGGCTGGTGGTGGATTGCTCAGTAGGTAGTAGGCCTCCTTCAGTAGAGGACAGGCTGCTTCCAACTCAGCAAATCACATGCTCCTCATAATGAAATTATATAGCATTCCCAATGAAGTACCTCAATGAGTGTGACAATTAACACCATAAATAGGCTGAACCCATGTTCACTTCATTAATGAACAAGAAATATGTGTCTTAAATTAATTATTATTCAACAGAATTTTATAAAATCAACACAAGACTGCTCCCACACCAAAATGCTGGAAGTAATGTAGTTCACAAAGTTTACCATATTCAGCTCAACTACTGCATATTGTCTTAACACTGTCACACTATATTCCCAAGTGCTGATGCTGATTGACTAATGTTCATGATGTTATAAGGTAATTCAGCTAATTTGGACTGCTGTTTTTTTTGTTTCCCCCCCCCCCCCCCCCCCCGTAGAGTGCATACAGCCTTTATAATCATGAATTTGACTGTGAGAATTTGTATGCATGCTTGATGAATGTGTGTAAAGTACAGCAGAAGACATCACTAAGTGCTTCAAAGGATGACTGCAGAGTTTTGGCTTATTTCAGATTACACAGGCAGGAAGATTACGTTATGGCTGTGCTTAAAAAATGACTGTATTCCAATTTTGGGATGGTAAATAATGTTGTAAAATAAACAGGTTACAGTGTGCACATTGAAGGTACTTTTAATTTTTCCTATTAACAGATGAATCACAATTCTTGGTACATTTATTGAGTTTCATCCTTTGTGGCCATTATTCTGATGCAGTTTCAAATTCCTATTTTAATGTGTATATAAAGAGTTTTCTTTGTATTAATACTCTATTCTCTGAAGATTTTGCTTCTGTTCTACATTAATAATCAATGATGGTTAGTGTAGTGTCTATTCTTGTTAGCTGATAATAGTACTCACTGTAATTTGAACAGCATTAATAGTATATCTGCACACTGTACAGCGATCTTTACAATTACATTTTTACAGGTTTATTATTCAGTTGTGGCAAAGGAAATGCACCGAGATTAAAGATGAGCCTAATGTGAAATTGTAATTGTATTGAACATTACAGGATTGATTGAGATTTTATTACACTAGCATTCATTGTCTAATGTTACATGTTCAACTTTATTTGCAGGGACCAAGGACATAAGGTGTTTTGCATTAGTAACACCACTGACAAGGTACTACCAAAGGATGTGAATTTTGTCTTGAGGGATTATCTTGCACAGCTGTCTTCCTGTGTTGAAATATGTATCTAATACACTTTATTCATGGGAAAGCAATTTCTAAATAGTCAGTTTTTAATCAGTGATTCTGTAACACTGAAATAAAAAATATCACAAACATACAAATCTGCAAGGAATGATGATATTACATAGAAAACCTAAATATTAGGAGCACATAATGATTAAAAATTATTTTTTATTTAATGTTTTTTGTGTAAACATGCTGAAGTCTGCAAGTTATGCAGTATGCCAAGGAACACGTACAAGACAGTTGCACCCTAGTTTCCTTTGGTCAGAACACAATTAAAATGAAACTAGTATTTTCTTGGCCAACAGCCTTGCCACAGTGGTGACGACAGTTCCCATCAGATCACCAAAGTTAATTGCTGTTGGGCTTGAAGCCAACTAAGGAGCTGCTTGACTGACAAGTAGTGGCACCAGTCACGAAAGCTGACAACAGCCGGGAGAGTGGTGTGTTCACCACATACCCCTCTGTATTCACAGCCAGTGACACCTAAGGGCTGAAGATGACACAGAAGCTGGTCAATACCATTGTGCCTTCAAGGCCTATTTGGACGCAGCCTTTTTTTTTTTTTTTTTTTTTAATATTTTCTTGAACATGCTGGAACCATGTTATAAATGGTTCTGTATCCACTGACTATAATATCAAATGTTTGTGGATAGTAAATTTTGGAACCGAGGATAGATAATTGAAAATAATAAAAATACAGATGTAGATTTGATGCCCTTTAGAAGCAAATCTGACAATTTGTACTGATGCACAAATCCATGGTGACATCACACGGTTACAAGCATTGGCTGAAACTGTAATTAATTCACTCAGGAAACTTGGACACATTTTGTTGTAAGTCACAACTTCCATCCATTTGAACCTGCTTACAGTAGTCAAATCTTGGTGCATCTCTGTAATTTTTACCCCACCCACTTCCCTCCAGTACCAAACTAACTTGATGATTCCTTGATTCCTTGATATGCATCCTATGAGTCAGTCTCATCTTTTAGACAAGTTGTGCCATTAATTTCACTTCTTACCAACTTCATTCTGTACCACTCATTTAGTTATCCAGTATACACATACAGTCTTCAGCATTTTTCTGTAACACTATGTTTCAGAAGCTATTTTCTTACACAAATGATTTTTCAGGTTGCATAAACAGCTACTTTGTCTCCCTAAATGAACACTGACATAACTATATTCAATAGGCATTTTGTTGTGATGACTGATCTGTAGAGTAGCGCGACGACTAGGTTAGACTGGAAGGTGACAGTTTAGTTGTGTGTGGCCAAGCTGAATGTGGAAGCAGAGTGTTAAGAGTAACATAAATTGTCCTGTACCTGTGCGGATAGTACTGTATGAGTGGATAAAGTGGAAATGGTGGGTGATCTATTGTGTGCAACCACTACCTGGTAGGAGGAACTAGTTCAACAGATGAAGCCTACTCAAAAGCAAAACTACCAAGCTACTGTTAGTGGGTCTGCAAAATATCATACTGCCAGCTCAACCCAGTACAATTAATAACATAACTGATTGGAGTGTCTAACAAGAAAGCCACTGTGATAACAATTAATGCAACTGCTGATAATGGACAAAGCACACTGTTCAGCAGATTACTGCAGACTGAAGTGGTCACTCCTTCAGAACAAAAAGGTAGACACACCTGGGGCTGAGAACAAGACTGATTCTTTGTGGGTGCCCAGTTATTTTGTGCTATATGTAACATATTGATTTGTAGTGTAGCACTATGTCTATGTTCATGCCATATTTTATGAACTTTTTGTTATAAAAACAAACTGCAAGGTAAATTCAGAAAGCGCATACAGAATAATAAACAAGTGCCTCATGAACCGTAACAGTTATTGTATGTAAACTACAAAAAAATGCAGTGGGGGAATGGCATACTGTCTTTTAACCACATTCAATGAACAGTTCTAGTTTATTTCATGATAAATAGTTGAGAACATCTAGCTGGGATTACTACATGAATTCAGTATATCACTATTTGTTTACATTCTACACAATGACTGAAATTTAAGTATTACATTATTTTGTCATCTTTTCATATTTACTGCTACTGCTACAAATGCATGGAATAATCCAATGAAATGGAAACAATTACGTTTCTTTCATAGGACAGTATTACAAATATTCGATTATATTAGTAAGAAATAGCAAGAAACAAATACACAGAATTTGGATGAAAATAAAGAAGTCATTGTATGAGAGTCTGCAGAACAAGAAAGGAACAGTGATTTATTTATGGCTAGTTCTAGGCAATTCAGTTTGCTGAGAGCTTCTGGAGTCAATGCAATCAAGAAGCTAGCAGTTGTTGTATGTACACAATTCATCATAACAGAAGACTAAACAAAGTGAGCACAGTGATGTGCCGCTGCCTAAGGCTCCACCTTTACCGCTTTGTGATGATGACTAATGATTGTTCTAATATATGAATGTCAGGTCTTTACAAAATAAAACTGGTAATCTTAGTATTCTGTTGGGTGTGAACAAGACGATTACATTATGTGTTAATAAACACTGGCTCAGTGAAGATAAGCTACAACTGTATGTATCAGGCCTTGTGGGGTGAGGCCTTTGATATAAGTCAGTCCTGGTACACTGTGGCAGATCAAGCTGGTATCCTCCATCTAAAATTTTACTATAGTAAATAACAATGAAAATATTTTGACCTTATAGATAGATTTGGTAAGGATGATACCACTCATTCTAAAGACTAACATTCCAATTTTTCATTAACATAGTTAATATTTTGTGAAAATAATTAACTTACAAGATAATTGTCATTAAAGTTCAGAAGTAGCCACATTTTGCATTTCAGATTTTGACTCAGCGCATTTAGATTTCATCTTTGGCTCCTATACTTCAGCTGCTCCATTTTTATGCACAAGGTGGCTTACGTCTATAACCAATTGAACCATTAGTTATTAGTTTTGCGTAATCTACCATGATGTTCAGTATTGCACTAGTATCCATAAATAGGTTAGTGCCAATTCAGATGCATAAAATGGTTCGGTATACTTTCTCAAGGTCCTAGACTACTATACTTTTTTACAAACCAAATTATTGTTAATAATGGTAGTCTACCCTGAGTAGCAATTTTTTTCCCTACAATGTTAAAAAATTGGTCATCTTCCAACAATAGGACCTTGAAGACAATAAGTGAAAAAGTGAAAACAAAATTGTGGTGGTGTGTACAATTTTGAACAAACACCATCATTACTCATTAAGATTTTCATCTTTATGACAGCAGACTGTAAAGGAACACCCTACTCTAGCTTGGTGACAAAATGAATAGAGACAAGGGTAGGAGTAATATAGAAGTTAAATCTGTAGAACCCAGTCAGGACATGTTTGAGAGGAGTGAAAGCATAGTCAGCAAAGGAAAAGTAGAAACTGATATTTTACAGTTAATTTTGGCAAAACTAGAGCAAATGAAGACAGATAACAATAGCAAATTTAGTGCAGTTAATGATGAGTGGGAATTTAAGGAGATGGGACCTGGGTAAACTGAAAGAACCAGAGCTTGTACAGAGTTTCAGGGAGAGCATAAGGGAACAATTGACAGGAATGGGGGAAAGAAATACAGTAGAAGAAGAATGGGTAGCTTTGTGGGATGAAGTAGTGAAGGCAGCAGAGGATCAAGTAGGTAAAAAGACGAGGGCTAGTAGAAATCCTTGGGTAACAGAAGAAATATTGAATTTAATTGATGAAAGGAGAAAATATAAAAATCCAGTAAATGAAGCAGGCAAAAAGGAATACAAACGTCTCAAAAATGAGATCGACAGGAAGTGCAAAATGGCTAAGCAGGGATGGCTAGAGGACAAATGTAAGGATGTAGAGGCTTATCTCACTAGGGGTAAGATAGATACTGCCTACAGGAGAATTAGAGAGACCTTTGGAGATAAGAGAACCACTTGTATGAACATCAAGAGCTCAGATGGAAACCCAGTTCCAAGCAAAGAAGGGAAAGCAGAAAGGTGGAAGGAGTATATAGAGGGTCTGTACAAGGGCGATGTACTTGAGGGCAAAATTATGGAAATGGAAGAGGATGTAGATGAAGATGAAATAGGAGATACGATACTGCGTGAAGAGTTTGACAGAGCACTGAAAGACCTGAGTTGAAACAAGGCCCCCGGAGTAGATAACATTCCATTGGAACTACTGACGGCCTTGGGAGAGCCAGTCCTAACAAAACTCTACCATCTGGTGAGCAAGATGTATGAAACAGGCGAAATACCCTCAGACTTCAAGAAGAATATAATAATTCCAATCCCAAAGAAAGCAGGTGTTGACAGATGTGAGAATTACCGAACAATCAGTTTAATAAGCCACAGCTGCAAAATACTAACACGAATTCTTTACAGACGAATGGAAAAACTAGTAGAAGCCGACCTCGGGGAAGATCAGTTTGGATTCCGTAGAAATACTGGAACACGTGAGGCAATACTAACCTTACGACTTATCTTAGAAGAAAGATTAAGGAAAGGCAAACCTACGTTTCTAGCATTTGTAGACTTAGAGAAAGCTTTTGACAATGTTGACTGGAATACTCTCTTTCAAATTCTAAAGGTGGCAGGGGTAAAATACAGGGAGCGAAAGGCTATTTACAATTTGTACAGAAACCAGATTGCAGTTATAAGAGTCGAGGGACATGAAAGGGAAGCAGTGGTTGGGAAGGGAGTAAGACAGGGTTGTAGCATCTCCCCGATGTTATTCAACCTGTATATTGAGCAAGCAGTAAAGGAAACAAAAGAAAAATTCGGAGTAGGTATTAAAATTCATGGAGAAGAAGCAAAAACTTTGAGGTTTGCCGATGACATTGTAATTCTGTCAGAGACAGCAAAGGACTTGGAAGAGCAGTTGAACGGAATGGATGGTGTCTTGAAGGGAGGATATAAGATGAACATCAACAAAAGCAAAACGAGGATAATGGAATGTAGTCGAATTAAGTCGGGTGATGTTGAGGGTATTAGATTAGGAAATGAGACACTTAAAGTAGTAAAGGAGTTTTGCTATTTGGGGAGCAAAATAACTGATGATGGTCGAAGTAGAGAGGATATAAAATGTAGACTGGCAATGGCAAGGAAAGCGTTTCTGAAGAAGAGAAATTTGTTAACATCGAGTATAGATTTAAGTGTCAGGAAGTCATTTCTGAAAGTATTTGTATGGAGTGTAGCCATGTATGGAAGTGAAACATGGACGATAAATAGTTTGGACAAGAAGAGAATAGAAGCTTTCGAAATGTGGTGCTACAGAAGAATGCTGAAGATTAGATGGGTAGATAACAAAAGTAATGAGGAGGTACTGAATAGGATTGGGGAGAAGAGGAGTTTGTGGCACAACTTGACCAGAAGAAGGGATCGGTTGGTAGGACATGTTCTGAGGCATCAAGGGATCACCAATTTAGTATTCGAGGGCAGCGTGGAGGGTAAAAATCGTAGGGGGAGACCAAGAGATGAATACACTAAGCAGATTCAGAAGGATGTAGGTTGCAGTAGGTACTGGGAGATGAAGAAGCTTGCACAGGATAGAGTAGCATGGAGAGCTGCTTCAAACCAGTCTCAGGACTGAAGACCACAACAACAACAACAACATGATGAGTTAACTGAAATAAGAACAGATAACAATAGCAAATTTACTTCACCACAAGGACATTTAAATGACCTAAAAACTGGAAACAATTGTAAAATGGATAGGGTACAATGCCAAATAGACCAACTTTGCAATCAAGTTTCAGAGCTAAAAAATGGTTTTGTCAGGGGGATTAAGAAGTGTGAATGAAAAAGTTGATATTTTAGAAAATAAATTTATTGGTTTGGAAAATGAGTTCAGTTGAAGAATGTTAATGACAGAGCTGAACAGAAAAGGCCATAGCAAAAACAATGGGACACACTAGCTCAGACAAAAAATTTTCAAAGTTGAAAGCATTATGTAAACTAGTGTAAATGTTTTAGATCAAAAAACGGCAACAGTTTAGGTTAACTGCATTCACAAAAATCTTTATTCAAACAATGCTATTGTGTGGTCCAACACTCCAATCAAAAGCTTTTTATCAGACAAGTTACATCCAGTTGATTTTCTGTATCACTGTAGAGATAGTTTTGTGTCAGGCACGAGTGACAATAAAAAAAAAATTAAATTTGTTAAAAGATGTCTTAAAGATGAAGCTCTATAACGAGTAAATTAAATTTTAAGCCAGTGGGAAACACATCCAAGTTTTGAAAAAAGTTTTTTTAGTACATTTTGGTCAAAAGCTGAACAGGGAAGATTTAAAAATGAATTTTTGAGTAGGCTTAATTACAGGAATAGGGAGAGTACTGGTACTCTGAAAGAGTTTTATAAGAACCAACTGAATAAATTAACACACCTTCACAAACCATTTGATGAAATGACATTGACTGATGCACTCAAAAGGAGATTACCTTAGAGGATGCAGTGACATTTAGTACACGGATTTGACAATTGTCTTGAACAATTTTTACAATATGTTGAGAGGCCGAATATAGCAGTATAAAGAAGATGTACCACAACAATCAGAATAATAGATATCACAATGGGAATAATTACAGAAACACAGATAATGGTAATTTCTACCTGGATCAAAATGTTAATAGAGACAGAAATTTTGAACATCAGCAGGATAGGCATAATGGGGATAACTATGGGCAGTTTAATAGGAGAAAAAATCATAGAATTAACTACTTGGGAAACAGCAGTCCACCTCAATGAAGTACCACAGTTTTAGGGCAAGGAAATAACAAGCACAGGGTCCCCAATTTACACCTGCAATTAGAGAGTAATAACAGTGTTCATGATATGGCACAGGTATCTGAAGTTGGACAGAGGGAATATCAGATTTCTCATTTATGTTTTGATCAAAAGTTTTGGGATACTATGTTTAATTATGGTGATGTAGGTACTAATCACAAACCAGAATGTGAGAGTAGTGAGAATTTTGACATATGTACTAATGATTTCTGCTTGGTCAGAAAGCAATGTTATTGATGTATGTAAATCAGGTGATGACTGTATTGGATATGAACTAGGTGATATTTTTGATATATATGTGTTAAAGAGAGCTGTGAAATAACTGAGGTTGGTACGTCTGAGACTGATAGTTTATTACAAATGAATGTAGGTGAGGTGAATGACTTTGATGGAGATGAGAGTTGTGTTTTTAATGATGTTGTTGATCTAGCAATTTCTGAAGAATATGATGATGATGATAATGATGGTGATGTTGACAGGTATCAGGTATTTGTGGAATTTAAGAATAATGTAGTTTCAGAGTTATTAGCAAATAATGTTGACAATACAGGAAGATAAGTGGTGTGTGTGATTATGTAAGTGACAGTCATGGAATACCTGTCCAGTCAAAGCAGTTTTTCATTAAAGTCATGCAGAGTAATGATTCAAACAGTAAAGGTGACTTATCTGTAAGTGTAGAGAATAAAGGTGAAAACTTTTTGAAGTTTGTTTGTTTGGTTGGTTGGTTTGTGGGATTTAAAGGGACTAGACTGTGATGGTCATCGGTCCCAAGTTTGTTTGGAACCAAACTGATAATAACGTAGATAAATGTGCCTTCTGGAATAAGTTAACTGTGTTTAGTCAACATTTGTATCCAAATTGGTGGAAAGAAGTAAAAGATCTAAGCAGAAAGTGTAATATTGGCAGTAATATATTTTGTGTTCTTTCTGTAATAATTGATCGAATAAATTCATTGTGTTCAATCTTTACCTGACAACATGAGTAACTATTGTAATTCTGTGATACCAGAAAAGTTGATAAAACCCTGTAAAGACAGTGTGGATGTAACAATCGATAAAACTGAAAGTGATCTTTTACATAAAGTGTCTAATAACAGAAATGATGATTCATATTTTGGGTGTCCTTACATTAAGATTAAGACTGACAAGTGGGAAGGTAACTGTTCAATTGATACAGGTAGCCCGATTTTTGGTATATCTGAACAATTTAGAGACAAGATTGAGTATAGTAAGAATTTTGTGGAAATGCTGATTGTAGGTGTAAAGATAAGAGGAGCTACAGGTAATCAAACCAAATTGCTAAGATCTCAGGTACTTTTAATGTTTAGTATAGAAAACAAAACATTTGAATATGGATGCTTAGTGACCCCTAGTCTGCAAGAAAATATAATTCCTGGTATGGATAGGATACTGAAAATTGAGGCTTGTTTGGATGTAATGCTAAAGAATTGTTTGTTTTGGAACCTAAAAGTAATACTTATGTGAAAACTAATTTCTGTATTTTAAACTGTGAGAAAAGTTGTAACTATTTACAAAACAATGTGTACCAAGGTGAGTACCAGGTGTTTGATGACGATATAGATTTTGGTGGGACTGAGGATCAAGATTTTGAAAGTGTAGTAGATTCTAAAGCAAGGGAAGCTACAACTCTTAAGACCAACAAAAGAAACAACTTAGAAATTTGTTATTGGAGTTTATAAATGTGTTTAGTGAAAACCCAGGGTAAGTGGAAGGCTGTCAGTGCATGCTTTTGCTGAGAGATCATCAACCTTTCTTTCTCAAGGCATATAATACACCATTTTCAAAAAGAAAAGATGTAGAGAAAGATTTTCAGAAAATGGAAACATGGGGTGTAATTGAGTGAAGTAGGAATGCTTCCAAAAATCCTTTAACTGTGGTAAGTAAGAGAAATGGTGGAGTGAGAATTGGTTTGGACTCTATACATCTTATTAAATTTCTTGTCATAGAGAATGACCACCCGGAGAACATGGATAAGCTGTAACACAAATTTTCTTATGTAAAATATGTGAGTAGTTCAGACTTGACCTCTGGATTTCATCAGATCGCACTTGAAATTAAGTGTAGAAAGTATACTGCATTTTTGTGTTAAGGTGTTTTCAGTACTGTATGGTGCCATTTGGGCTAACTGTATCTGTAGTTGAATTCATAAGAGCTCTGGATTCTGTCTTGTGAAGTTAAGTGAGTCCAAAATTAATTGTGTACATTGATGACATTTTGGTCACTGAAAACGTTTGGGAACAACATTTGGATCTGTTAAGAGAGGATGTATGTCTGCACCATGCTGGACTAGTGAACTTTCATGAGATTATATGTGTTGGGCAATGTATTCATGCATCTGCCAACTACATCAGTGTTGTGACTGAGATTGGTAAATTGTTAGCCAAAACTGCCAAAGACAATGTTATTCCACAAAAATATGTTTCTTTCAAGCAGGGGGATTTATATCCCAATACATTATATAACTTGAAATCAGTATGGTTTTTTTACCAATTTTAAACGATTCTATTAGGCATTTACATATGTAGGTTAGTTTGTATGAATAGCTAGCAAATAGTGGGGAAGACATTTACTAGTATAGACCATATAACATGATGCAACCACGTCAGCTTTCATACAATGATTTTGGTTCTCAAGCTACTCGATTATGTCATCATTCAAAGCTAATTATGACTCTGTTTACCTGTCTTTATCCTGAGTACTGCAAGATTGTATCTGACTGGAACTTGAGTTGTGGGCAAACTGTCTTGGGTAGCCCTGGTCATCACAACAGTGTATGTGTACACAAGGAGTGCATACAATTAATGGTTGGGGCTAGATGCTTCTTATAATTACTCTTTACATGTGACTCAATTTATTGATATGATTGTGAACTTTATTCATTTAATTGTGTCACAACATTTTTTGCTGTTTGTACATGTGTGGTTTGGACTCATGTGTCGGTCCCTACATCATAAGTTTAGACCCAAATATTTTTTCATTGTTTTGTCCTTTCATGAGCCAACATATCCTTAAATATTATGTGGCTGATTGATTTTGAGCTATATTCCTGTTCATGATTGAGTATATTATTCTGGTCAGTACCTGTCATTGTGTTTTTCGAGTCAGTTCACATATCTTACACTTAGGCTTTGAATTTTTTCTCTTCTTCTTTGAAGATTTTGGAGGTGTGATTTCTATGGATGTAAACTTGCAATTGTAGTTCTAGTAATTTACCTTCTCTCTGTATTTATTTCTATAGTTTAGTGTTGTAATGTTGTAGTTTTAACTTTGTATTATTTGTCTTGGGACAGTATGTTCCACAGATCTGAGAATCTGAATGCCATGTCCAGATATATGTACAATAGATGTTTCTCTTATGTTTTCTGTAATGTGTTATATATCAGTTACTTCTATACATCTGTATTCTGTCTTTTGGCATCATCCTGTATATTGTTTGGCAAACTTTATAATCTGTCACAAAATATTGTAAACACATTTTTTCCCAATTTTTGTGAGCAGGAGGCTGTAAAGGGACACGTTCCTCTAGCACTACTTTTCTGAACAGAAGTAGTCAATATCAAAAATAATTACAACTTTTTAAACAGGTTAATATTATCTCAGCTGTTTTTCAAAGGAATTTCCCACGATTTTGTACAGGATGTATTATATTTATGGCTATAATGTATAAAAAGAAATTAATTTATTTTTGTTGTTACAATTGGTATGTGCTAGCTTTGAACATACAGTTATAATTACTTTTAGAAACATCTGAAAATTACGAAATATTTGGCACACTTAAAATTCCTATTATTAATTGGGCAGTGTGATGATGATTATGTTTATTTCTAAGTGACATGCCTCTGATGTGATCAGATGCGTTTTAATTTTGGCAATAACCATGTAATTTTCAGTTTTGAAGTGGAAATTGTAAAAACAGTGTGATATAGAAAAATGTACAAGAATAAGAATTACAGAAGCTGAAATTTCTGCTCAGGCAATACTTCAGATTTATGTACATCAATTGGAACTGTGAGAACCTACAATGTCAAAAATTTCAGCTTCAGGAATCAGCCCCTAGACATGAAGAACTGAAGCCAACGACAAGCAAAGGATATAAGTAATATGTTTATTGTAAATCTCATTCCTCTTGATGCTTATTAAAAGAGTTGGTTATGAAGTCAGTGACAATCAACAAATGACGTGATGGAGGGCAGACTGCAAGACTGATGCACTACTGAAGTGGCATCCTAGAAGAGACTACCTAAATCAGGTTGGTTGGCTTACAGTACTTATGCAATACAGTGTCATTGGTGTGGGTGACAAAAACATAGAAAATGCAATTAATGCAGCTGCACTGTTACAGCCCACATTAAAAACCATAACTATAATTTTGCACTGTATGCCAGACACTAATACTGAAGCATTTGCACAGTCCTGGGAGAAAACTGACTTATTTGTTGCACAATGATGTAAGTACAGGATATACATTCTTGGTGACATAAATACTGACTTAAGACTAAGGCAACCACACAATTTAGTTTTCTTAAAGTGCTATGACTGGATGACTTGTATTACATTGATGATAGTTCATAACAGTTTTTCTGTTGTCATCAGTGTTCATTAACGATACTTCATAAAATGGCAGGGTTTCTTATACCTCTCATCACATCCTGAAATGAAAAATATTCCTCCCCCCCCCCCCCCCTCCTCCCACAGAGTTATCCTGCTGCCTACTGAACTTAAATGATATCTTTGTCTCCCCCTTTTCCACCTCTGCTCCAAACCAAGTGCCTCAGGGGACTTATCCTGCAATAGATGCAAGACCTGACCCACACCACAACATGTTCCAATCCTGTCCCAGGCATCTCTCATCCCATCAAAGGCAGCGAGAAATGTGAAAGCAGTCATGTGATCTACCAAGTTATCTGCAATAAATTTCTGGTATTCTACATGGTCATGACCACTAACAAGCTGTGTGTCCACACGAATGGCCTCCGCCAAACTGGCCAAGAGACAGCTGGATCACCCAGTTTCTGAGCATACCACCCAGTATGATATGTTTGAATTCAATGACTGCTTCACTGACTAGATTCTTTCCACCCACACCATCCCCATGATCTCAACCTTCCCTATCCCCTTCCCTGCTTGCACTCCAGCCCCTACACAGCCTTCTACTCCCCTGGTGCACTGGCAAAATCCTTTTCCTTTTTCCCATTTTCTAGATTTGCAATGACCCTAAATTATTGTTGTTCACATTCCACAAGTAGGATTTCAAAATGTCTACATGAACAATTTTTGTCAGTTCTACATGAGTACATAGAATGCACATAATTTGTTTTTCATTGTAAGTGTCAATTACTCATAGTAATATCTGAAACTGACATCGTGATTTAATGTACAGTTTACTGCAACAGGTGTGCAAATGTTGCCATTTGTAAGATTGTAGGACTCAGTTGTTGGATTCTGTTGTCTCTGATTTGTAAAACCACAGTTCTTTTATTTTGGACTATGTCATACAGTACTGAGAAGTTAAAAATCCATGCTGCTTATTCAATACTTCACTTAAAAAAAAATTCTGTTACTGCTCTTAAAATATTTTGGTAGGGTATTGTACTCATGCATCTACTCATAAATTTTTGTTTGTCTGAAGTAATGGTATTGTGATCATTTATCTTATTACACATATCTGACTAATCTTGATGGTACACAGGAAATCAAAAATATCTGTGAAAGTAAATATCATTTTTTATGTTTTCTTTTATCATTCCAGACGAAGGTCATCCTACACAAGATCATACCTACTTAACCCAGAGTTCCTGTTTTTAGCTTCTTGTCTGAGGTACATGTCATGAAATATTTATGCTGGATAATAGCTTTGTGGATGCAGATCTGGTGCAAGTGTTACTGCTCTCTTTTACAACAACAGTGTTCTGTTACTGTGAGTACTAACCCAAGTAAATACTGTTATCAGAATGTGCCAATATTTTGTCAAAAGGAGGGGATTATGTGTTATCCAAGAGCTATTATGCTCATCCCTGAACTAATTAAAAATTTGGTGGTTAACACAAAATGAATTCAATATTAATCCTTTGTCAAAGATTACTTTAGTCCAGGGAGTTACATAAAGACAGCAAATGGTTTTCAGTACCTTTTTATTTATTCTATTTGGTCTTCAGCAGTATAATACTATTTAGCCAAGATTGCCTGTACTTGGGATGTGTTTATTCTTTATGGATTCATCATCTCATCAAACTCATTGCATTAGTATATAGACTATTCCACAATTTCATTGTTAGATGTGCATATTAATAGTGTGTATGGGTATTTAGCCCCCACACATAATTTTAGTTTTCCTGAATTTGCTGATGAGCTTTTAATTGACTTAACAGAAACTCTTACAGGCATATATTGTATATGAAGATTAGAAATCTTTACAAAATTGACTCATTCCTCATATGATTTGTTCTCTTCACAACATAGAAACAAACACTTAAAGTGTCAATGAGCACACTGTACAGTATAGCATTTAGTACTGCAGTTTTGGGCAACATGTTTTCCAGTTGGAAAAGAAGTTGCTTACAAAATGCCTTTTTTATGTGCACTCCTCTCTACATAGTTGTATGAGTAGCCATGTTTTATGTTTAGTGCTTCATTAGGAAGCTTTTCTTCATCATTATGGACTCTACAATTGCCTAGTGAAAATCTAAACACACTATATAACATTACTGACTTGGTTATATTGCTGGTATTCTTTGGTAATGCTAAAATTTTGAAGTCTCATTCTCTGAAACTAGTTGGAGATGTAATCTAATATTTCAATGATGAACATGAAAACACTGATTTAAACATGAGATTACTTCACATTTCTTAGTGACAAAACACATAATTATGAAGATTAACTTCTGCTATCACCTATTTTTATTGTTTAAATAAACCAAGTAAGCTACTGCACTGGTTGAACTGTAAACAAATTCAAGTCTAGAAAAATGTAAATCTTCAGAAAATAGCATTTGAAAGAACTCAGTCACTGTAGCTTCACTAACACTTTAACACAGAAAAGTTGAGTGGATGACTACAGCCAGATTTTCCAAAAAAGTTCATGATATAATCACACTGAGTGACTGTAACAGTAAGATCTCCTCGTATTAGTGACTTTGACATTGAAATGTAGAATGATGAGTTCACTCAATGAATTTTTACATTGAGACATTAAGATGAAAACAGCTGATCATGACTCTGCCATGCAGAAGTTACTGTAATGATTACTAGACGCATATTCCTATTGTTATATAAAGAGAACAATGTCAAAATTAGTAGCAATGACATTATGAGGAAGCAGGTAATAATTTGTTTTATCTATGTGATAGACGATTGGGAAATAAATAAAGTTGGGTGGATTGTTTTATTCATTCAACACGCATTGTTGTGGGTATTTACTGAGCTTCCTGTAAATTTCCCAGTATAGTAGTTTTCTTCATTTCTTAATTGTCAGATTACTCTGATAACCAAAGCAATTTTCCAGTTCAGAAAAATTAGAGCAAGAAAATTATAACTAGATTATTGTGTTATAAACATACTGAAAGGTCCAAATAATAATATTATTTTCTGGGTGGTGGAGACCTAAATTACGGATAACTTTTTAGTTAATTACTTTCCACAAATAATAAAATGTTTACTGACAGAGTGAAATGAGGGCCTTCAAATAATTTATGTCATTCTGGAAATAAACATTTGTTACCTCATGAAATGTTTCTGAGCATATGGCTTCCAAATAAAGTAAATCACCTATTTCTCTTAAAACAACATATACAGTGAATAATTATGTATACCATTGGCATCAGCAGAACTCAAATAAACTGATGAATAATTAATTTTACTGAAACATCACCTAAATAAGAATTTTGGTGCTTTATGTAAATGTGGTACCTCTACTACCAGCACAATATAAAAAAGGAGGTGTAGAGTTATAGCAAACAGAATTATTTCAATTTGCTAAGTTTCAAGTTCCTCATCTGTACAGTAGAAGCATGTCTTTTTCTGCTCCCATTTCAAAAAAGTGAATCTAAGGTTCTCAAATCCAAAATGGCACATGTAAATCAGCTTTTATGAAGTTACTGTTGATTGCTTTAGCACTGCAGGTAAACTAGCTGGATTATGAAAACATATCAAAATTAGGGACATCTTTAACCCAGCAAGTTTCTGCGAGGAACACAGTATTATAAAAAATAAAATGCTCTAAAAAGGTAATAGAGCACAATTCACATAGTACAGAGATCTACAAAAGCAAACTTGGTAACAGTGGCATACAAGGGCAGTCAAATTAATATGAAAGATATGAAAAAACTAAGTAAACTATTCAATAATACAAAAGTAATTGTCATAGTTGTTAACACATTTATTCCACTGTAAGGCAAGGTGGTGAATGTCTTTGTGGAAAAATGTTTGCATTTGCCTCCAGAAACATAATTGTACCCAGTCATGCACCTCAGCATCTGAAGCAAAAGGTCAGCCATGAATGTCTTTCTTCAGGGCTCTGAAAATATGAAAGTCACATGAGGAGAGATTGTGACTTTATGGAGAACATGTAAGGGTTTCCCAGTGAAATTTCTACAGCGTACTATATAGGAACTTGGCAGGCATTTTGTTGGCAAGTTGCTTCAACTATGCCGCACAGTTTTCCTGGGAAGCCTCCACACAACCTCCATACAGTCCCAATCTCTCCTCATGTTATTTCCATATTTTTGAAGCCCTGAAGAAAAACATTCTTGGCCATCCATTTGCTTCAATACAAGATGGGCACACATGGGTACGATCATGATTCTGTGGGCAACCACAAACCTTTCTCTGTGAAGGGACTGACCATCTTATCTCACAGTGGCATAATTTTATTCACAACTATGGTGATTACTTTTGAAATAATACACAGTTTACTTACTTCTCCAAACATTTCTCTGTGAGGGGATTGACCATCTTATCTCACAGTGGCATAATTTTATTCACAACTATGGTAACTACTTTTTAAATAATACAAAGTTACTTACTTCCATAAGTCTTGTTTTCATTTGACTGCCCCTTATACATAGAGCTTTCAGCTTGTGTACTCTTACTGAAGTTTTTCATCAATGTAACCAAATATATTAGAACAAAAGATGAAAGTGACATGGCTCACATCCCATGCAGAGCCAATCACAAAATATATTGATTTCATTGATTACTTTGAAATAATTTTTAAATTCTGTTATATTGGCTCCATGATAAATCTATAGTAGCCAATCTGAGTCATGATAAAAATTGCTGTTTTGAAGAGTGTGCTGCAGCACGTTGTGTGAAGCAGTCACCCTCCGTTTCTGGTGGCGGCGCCGCTGTGGCAATCACAACTTTGGTGTCTCCCTCTGGTGGAAAAGGGGAAAGGTTGCCTGTTCAAGTGCATTTAAGGGGCGTTATGAGCTCGGCAGGAGGTCAATCAGGTGAGTCTGGTCAGTTGGTCAGTCCAAGTGAGGCTGGGTCAGTCTCACGACACCAGTTGTTGGTCTGTCTCTCGTTCGCATTTGTGCAGCAGTGAGTGTCTGTCTGTCATCGGAGTGCTAGTATGGCTGTCATTTGGATCAAACTTTAAAGCCAGGAAATGAGAGTCTTGTCACTCAGCCAGTAACAGAACTCAGCTAGTGGTCGCCCGGTCGGGGCTGTGTTCCTGCATCTGAGCCTGCGCATTAGGCCGCCAGTCTGCTCGAGTTGCTTAGGCAATGGTCATTGGCGGTTGGATCGGTTGGTTGGTCGGTCATGCACTGAGACACAAGATGACTGGTCTGCCTTGAGCATCGGCGCATATGAGGTCCCCACACCAGTCCAGTGGGCTGCACCATATAGAAAGGGGAAGTGGCTTTGCGATCGACACGAGAGCAACAGGAGTCAAATCATGACATCGGGTTGGCCGGGGCGAGCTGCGATGCCATGAGCTGGGAGATCGGTGTGCCTTCCTGAGTCCATTGAAGCAGCTGGCAGCAGATGGTTCGGGAGAGCATTGGGGGTGCTGCACCAGGTCTTTGCCAGAAATCGCAGTTTATTAGAAGTTAAGAGATTGGAGACATGTTGTTTCATTTACTTCTTAAATTCTACTTGTTTTGGTAAACATTTTTGGAATACAGTGATCAATAGATTATTATATTTTGACTAAAGTTCAGTCTTGATCACACCATTTATGTTTCAATGATATAGGTAACCGGTTTCGGTTATTTTTACATAACCATCATCAGACCCATGGTTCCCTTCAGATGGCAGGCGGAGCTCTCCTTAGCTGCTATGAAGTTAACTGAGGAGAGCTCTGCCTACCATCCTAAGGGAGCCAGCCGGCCGCGGTGGTCTCACGGTTAAGGCGCTCAGTCCAGAACTGCGCGACTGCTCCGGTCGCAGGTTCGAATCCTGCCTCGGGCATGGATGTGTGTGATGTCCTTAGGTTAGTTAGGTTTAAGTAGTTCTAAGTTCTAGGGGACTGATGACCACAGATGTTAAGTCCCATAGTGCTCAGAGCCATTTGAACCATTTTAAGGGAGCCATGGGTCTGATGATGGTTATGTAAAAATAACCGAAACTGGTTACCTATATCATTGAAACATGAATGGTGTGATCAAGACTGAACTTTAGTCAAAAAATCTACTTGTTTTCTTGGTGAGGTCACCAGCCGCTTTGTTTTGGGGTCATCCCACTAATCTTCTCCATTTGCCCACCAGCAGGAAGATGGTTATTTATGAATTGGGCTGTCCATTTTCCCTTGTGGAGTTGGGGCGGGTTAGAGCAATCTGCAGTTTGGGTTGTTCAGTAATCCCCCTGTCAATCTGCCATGCATTTATAGCTGCCTCTGTCATGTTTGTCAGATCAATGCTAACGAATTTATTGCTTAAGGTGTAAAGGGCAAATTCCTGAAATATGTTTTTATCTTGCCTATCATCCTGCAAATTGGTATATGTGTAATGTAGAGCTTGTTGGTACATTTAATGTAAAACTGCATCTCACGGGTTTTATTTAAATGGTCAGTTTCGTATATAAAGATGCCACCCTTCCACTCTAAGAGTTCTTTTAAAAACAAGTTGCGCTTTTGGTCGCAAATAATTTTTAATGTGAGTGTTTTGTACCATATCCATCCGTCTTACAGGGTGTGTAGTTTATGTGTTTGTGTGAGTTGTTAAAATTTTTAGTTTAAAGTAATCTGGTGTGTTGCAGATATGCACCAGTGTAGTCTTTAAGAGGTTGTTGTGAGCAGTCGTGACTACAGCCATGTTAAAAGGGAGCGGCAAGGTTTTAAACCCAAAAGCTCATACTATAAAAAAAAAATTAAAAAAAGATGTTATTTCTGCCTCTGAATAAATTGTAACTTGATATTTTCAGGGCGCTTTCTGATTACAATTTTAAATCTGTTTAAAAAAAAGAAGGTTTTTAGAAATAAAATTTCCATTTATTAAAAAAAAATTTTAATACGTTCATCAGTTACCCATTGGCAACTACTTCCGCACTCATATAGTGTGATTAAATGTGTTAATGTTCTTGATGAATTCCTAATAAAAAAGTAAATTCTTAAGAAAATGTTTTGAAAGTAAATACATGGTTCATTACTTGTAGCAGAGCGTGGTTACTTTCTTGCTACTACTCTTTGAGTAACTGATGAAATTAAACTTGTACTTATTTTATAATTTAGTAATATTTCGCTTTGGCTGAGTGACTGTTTAGCTGGATGTTTCAGGTTGAGTAACTGATGAAATTATACTTGTACTTATTTTATAATTTAGTAATATTTCGCTTTGGCTGAGTGACTGTTTAGCTGCATGTTTCAGGTTGTCATGGCGGCCAGAGAATGTCCAGGATTCGGTCTATTATGCAAAAATCAAACATCATATGAGTTGCACATCTGTAATATAAACAAACAAGGCACTGTTCTTGAGTTGCTAGGGGATTTAAAAGATACCTTGCTCAATCCGGTCCAAATTTCACCAGAGGTTATTGGTTCCTTCCTGACAGCCATGGCAGCAGAGGCAGTAGAGGTTGGTGAGTTCCAACAACATTTAGACTGGTTTCGTGTTGATCAACCAAGTCGTAAGCAATTAGCTAGACTACGCACGCATTTGGTTCACATGTTTAACCGGGTCTCTGATTTAGAACAACTTACTGTAAATGAGGCTGATCATAAGGAAGTGGTTGAGTTGCAGCGAAAGGTGGCTGTATTGCAGATTAGGTTAACTGGGTTAGAGTCTATCTCCAAAGAATCTAGTGGGCAGGTCCAAGTCATTCTGGCAGGGACAGGAAGCGAACTAAATAACCCAAACAGCGGAATTGAACCTAGCTCGGAGTTTTTCGCAAAGCTACCTAACCCTACCGCACTTCTGTTAAAGGATGTAGGATAATTAAGTGTAGAATCATTGGTGAAATTCTGTGGTTACTGGTTTATTTTGAGCAGCATTCCTTTGCTTTTCGAATATCATGCTCCACCCTGTTAGCTCTACAGTACCTGTTAGCAAAGGGGAAGTGTAATTAATTAATTTCTAGAGCTCTTTCAGAAGGGTTCTAGTTACAACAACTTAGGTGACTTATAATTGCTGAGACACTCACAGAGGGCTCTAGGAAACATCCAGAATGTCAGTATATTTGGAAGGTGCAGACCGCTATTAAAGATTTGTCAATGTATGTGGAAAGGGTAAGGGTAGCTTCACAGCGCTTTCTAAGTGATTTATCAGAAGAACAATTAATTGCAGTAGTTTTGGAAGGGATGGCAGCTGCTGACAAAATAAATTTTATTTTCAAGTCACCCCCAAAGACCTGGGAAAAACTCTCTGTTGTTGTTACTTCTGCATCTGCACTAAGGTTAAGTGAGGACTTTAGGAATGTTAGTGCGTCGGGACAAGTGAAGGAAAATTTTGGAGTGGAGAGAGATCATCCAAGCAGTATTTATCAAGGCTTACACAGGAAATGTTTTTGATGTGGGGCTAGTACGCATTTGGTTAGGAGTTGTCCGGTTTCACGTGGGGCAAGAAATATTAAATGACATAAGGGCAGACGACACATTTCCGGTAGTAACTTATTGTGTAGTGAGGGGTGTGCCATAGTTGCCAATTCCCGATTACGCCTACCTTATATTTGTCTTAATTTGAATTGGGAACCTCTGTGTGCTTTATTAGATACGGGTAGCACGTATTCCTTGCTTAATGAGACTTGGTTTCTGGAATTTGGCAATCTTACCAAACTGAGACCTAAAAAAATCCCGCTTCGGAGATGTTTTGTGACCAGTGGTCAGATGTTGCTTCTGGCGGGATGGGTTAAGGGTATTGTTACTGTAGGACAGATTTCGTTGCCAATGACCTTTGCTCTCGTTGCTAGCTTGCCAGTAAATATGGTGCTGGGTTGTGATTTGATTTCTAAAACTCAACTAGTTTTGGATTATTCCGGGGGTAGGTTTTCTTTTAAGTTTCATACCAAATCATAAGTTTGGATTTTGTGAATGTTGAGTGGCGTTAACATCCACACCTCCTTCCTTGTCAGTCACTCCTATTAATGATATTGATCTCTGTCGTCTTTCTCCAGAGGAGGGCCAACAGGTCCATGAGTTGTTGGATGCATTTCCTGGCTTATTTAGTGATAAACTTGGGGTAACAAATAAATTAGAATATGATATTCGTTTGACTGACAATATTCCGGTTAGACAGTCCCCATATCGTCTCTCACCTCCTAAGATGAAAATATTGCGGGAAAAGGTACAGAAGATGTTAGATCAAGGGGTTATACATCCCTCGACTTCTCCATATGCCTCTCCGATATTCTTGGTACCAAAGGATCAGGGTAGTGATATCAGGGCAGTGGTAGATTACCGTTGTTTAAATGAAAAGGTGCTTTTGGAATCAGTCCCATCACTTGATCTACACAACCCCTTTACTTGGTTTACAGGCTCATCTTGGTTCATGGTTCTTGACTTAAATCAGGCTTATTACCAGATCCCATTGACAGAGGAGTGTAAACATGTCACAGCATTTTGCACCGATTGGAATCTATTTGAATTCAACCTGGTGCCCTTTGGCCTGGCCACCAGAGCTGCTGTTTTGACTCGTTTATTAGATAGTATACTGGGTGAATTTAAACTATGCTTTGTCTGTAATTACATGGATGATCTTGTGGTATACAGTAAATCGTTTGAAGAGTATTTGAGTCATTTGCACCAAGTATTTACTAAACTTCAGCAGGGTGGTCTAACCGTTAAACTCTCCAAGGTCACACTTGTGAGGCCCCAGATTTCCTTCTTAGGTCATATTGTTTCAGGCGATGTGGTTTGGATCAATCAAGATCAGACTAAAGCCTTGCGGGTGCTCCCACCTCTGACTGATAAGCAGGGAGTCGCTAAGTTTATTGGTATGGCAAATTATTTCAGGAGGTTTGTTCCAAATTTTGCAGCCTTAGCTACCTCTTTGAATCAGCTGCATAAAAAGAGAGTTAAATTTACTTGGGGTTCCACCTAGCAGGCGGTCTTAGAACAGATCAAAACTGCCATAGCTAATCGACTGGTGCTTGGGGTGCCTGATTTTGATAAGCCTTTTATATTTCAGACGGATGTGTCATGTGCGGGTGTGTAAGCCATCTTATTACAAGAATGGAAAGGTCAGCGGCAGCCTTTGGCCTATACCTCACGCCATTTGAATGATACTGAGGCAAAGTACTCAGTCTACAAATGTGAGGCCTTGGTGGTCCTATTTGCATCAGAGAAATTCTGGTTTTACATTGAACACAAACCTTTTTTGCTGGAGACTGATAATCAAGGCTTGAGTTGGGTCTTGGCTAGGCCACGTAAGACCAATCGGATCACACGTTGAGCCGTGAGAATTTCAGCCCTTAAATTTGAGGTTAGGCATATCAAAGGTTCCAAGAATGTAGTTGCTGATGCCCTTAGCCGGATATTTGACCCACCATCCGATTGTTCGGAGGAGTACCACCAGGGTCCACTTCAGGGTCAGCTTTTGGTTTTAGGGGAAGTACCCCAACTGTTTAGTAATCTCAAAGATAACCGGGAACAGGATGTTGAATTGGGTTCCATCAAACAGCAGATTAGGTTGGGTGAGGTAGTCAAAGGTTACAGCTTGAGAAAAGATATTCTGTGTAGGGCAGTGGGTCGAGAGCGTCACATCCGAATTTGTCTGCCACAAATATTACTCCAGCCAATATTCCAGTATTATCATTGTTCTTTGGTGGGAGGTTACTTAGGCACATATAAAATGATTCAGAAAATTAAGCAGTATGAGACCTGGCCTCATCTTGAGTGTGACATTAAGAAATTAGTATCCGGTTATCATTTGTGCCGGGCCGTAAAACCTAGCAATGCGCTACAGCAAGGTCTATTGTCTTCGGAACATGAAAATTACCCAATGGATCATCTTTATGCCGATTATGTGGGTCCGCTGCCACGTTCCAGTAGAGGGAATATGTATATTTTGGTGGTATTTGATGCCTTTTCTCACTTTACTTGTCTTATTCCCAGTAGAAGTAGTACTACCAACATAACTATTTCTCACCTTACAAACATCTTTAGGATCTTTGGGCATCCTAAGAGCTTGGTTAGTGATAATGCCCCTGCTTTTGTGTCAAATAAGTTTAAGGCCTTTTGTTTTGGGAATGGCGTCAAGCACATAAACACAACACAGTATTACCCTCAGGGGTCCTTTGCTGAACGTGTGAATTGCAACCTAAAATCAGCTATATTAATTTAGCATCAAGTTAAACCGAGTAAGTGGGATACTAACTTGCCCTGGACTAATTTTGTGTTTAACACTGTGGTTCATGAGGCATTGAAGACTACTCTCGCCTCTTTCTTATTGGCCTATCCTATCAATTCGCCTTTGTCTAACTTATGGCGCATCCAAGACTTACTCCTTGAGCCGGTATCCCCAGGGTTAATTAGAGAGAACTGGAATCAGGCTCGTCGCAATATAGTCACTGCCCATGGTCAACAAACCATGCAGTACAACTGCAATTGGCATCCTTATCAGGGAAAACCGGGGGATCAAGTCTATATTAAGAATGTTCAGGGTCGAGGAAGGATGGGAGGCCATGTAGGGAAGTTCACACCCCACTTTATAAGTCCACACATGGTGCTCTGTGTGTTGGGGCTGGTTAACCTGTTAGTCAGACATGATCAGACCGGTAGGGAATATCGAGTCTATTTGAGCCAGGTGAAGTCTCCGAGTTCGGGTGCCTGTTCTAGTTTGAGGGGAGGAGGTTGAGCCATGGTAAAAATTGCTGTTTTGAAGAGTGTGCTGCAGCACGTTGTGTGAAGCAGTCGCCCTCCGTTTCTGGTGGTGGCGCCGCTGTGGCAATCACAGCTTTGGTGTCTCCCTCTGGTGGAAAAGGGGAAAGATTGCCTGTTCACGTGCATTTAAGGGACATTATGAGCTCGGCAGGAGGTCAATCAGGTGAGTCTGGTCAGTTGGTTAGTCCAAGTGAGGCTGGGTCAGTATCACGACACCATTTGCTGGTCTGTCTCCCGTTCGCATTTGTGCAGCAGTGAGTGTCTGTCTGTCACTCCATTTTTTATCAGAGTGCTAGTATGGCTGTCATTTGGATCAAACTTTAAAGCCAGGAAATGAGAGTCTTGTCACTCAGCCTGTAACAGAACACAGCTAGTGGTCACCCGGTCGGGGCTGTGTTCCTGCATCTGAGCTTGCGCATTAGGCCGCCAGTCTGCTCGAGTTGCTTAGGCAATGGTCATTGTCAGTTGGATCAGGCGGTTGGTTGGTCATGCACTGAGACACAAGATGACTGGTCTGGCTTGAGCATCGGCGCATGTGAGGTCACCACATGAATCCAGTGGGCCACGCCATATAGAAAGGGGTAGCGGCTTCGCGGTTGACACGAGAGCAACAGGAGTCAACACACAACATCAGTCTGGCCAGTGCGAGCTGCGACGCTGTGGGACGGGAGATCGGCGCGCCTTCCTGCATCCGTTGAAGCAACTGGCAGTGGACAGTTTGGGAGAGTGTTGGGGGTGCTGCACCAGGTCTTTGCCAGAAATCGCAGTTTATTAGAAGTTAAGTGATTGGAGACATGTTGTTTCATTTACTTGTTATATTATACTTGTTTTCTTGGTGAGGTCACCAGCTGCTTTGTTTTGGGGTCATCCCACCATTCTTCATCATTTGCCAACCCGCAGTAAGGTGGTTATTTATGAATTGGGTTGTCCATTTTCCCTTGTGGAGTTGGGGCGGGTTAGAGAAATCTGCAGTTCGGGTTGCTCAGTAATCCCCCTGTCAGTCTGCCATACATTAATAGCTGCCTCTGTCATGTTTGTCGGATCAATGTTAAGGAATTTATTGCTTAAGGTGTAAAGGGCAAATTCCTGAAATATGTTTTTATCTTGCCTATCATCTTGCAAGGTGGTATATGTGTAATGTAGAGCTTGTTGTACATTTTATATAAAACTGCATTTCATGGATTTTATTTAAATGGTTATTTTCATATATAAAGATGCCACCCTTCCACTGTAAGAGTTCTTTTAAAAACAAGTTGCACTTTTGGTCGCAAATAATTTTTAATGTGAGTGTTTTGTACCATATCCATCCGTCTTACAGAGTGTGTAGTTTATGTGTTTGTGTGAGTTGTTAAAATTTTTAGTTTAAAGTAATCTGGTGTGTTGCAGATATGCACCAGTGTAGTCTTTCAGAGGTTGTTGTGAGCAGTCGTGACTGCAGCCATGTTAAAAGGGAGCAGCAAGGTTTTCAGCCCGAAAGCTCATACTATAAAAAAAAATAAAAATAAAAAAAAAATAAATAAATAAATAAATAAATTTTTTTAAATTTCTGCTTCTGAATAAATTGTAACTTGATATTTACAGGGTGCTTTCTGATTATAATTTTAAATCTGTTTTAAAAAAAAGAGGACTTTTAGGAATAAAATTTCCATTTAATAAAAAAAAAAATTTTAATTTGATCATCAGTTACCCATTGGCAACTACTTCCATGCTCACATAGTGTGATTAAATGCATTAATGTTCTTGATGAATTCCTAGTAAACAAAGTAAATTCTTGAGAAAATGTTTTTAAAGTAAATTCACAGTTCACAATCCATGATTAGATAGGGATTTCTTAATTATCACATACTAAGATAGATTTTTCCATGTGCACAGTGTAAATCTTCCCCTCTAGTTCCCCCTACCTCAAATACACAAAAATTCAAGAGATCAATTTCTTTTATCAGTTTCTTTTAGTGGTCGTGGCGAGTAAGGATATAACTGACAAAAGACTTATAAAATGGGTCATTATAAGAAATACATAATGGAGATGCTGAGTCACAGATAAGTACAACAGAAAGACTGTAAAACAGCCCTTCATCAAAAAGATGATGTGACTTACCAAACGAAAGTGCTGGCAGGTCGATAGACACACAAACAAACACAAACATACACACAAAATTCAAGCTTTCGCAACAAACTGTTGCCTCATCAGGAAAGAGGGAAGGAGAGGGAAAGACGAAAGGATGTGGGTTTTAAGGGAGAGGGTAAGGAGTCATTCCAATCCCGGGAGTGGAAAGACTTACCTTAGGGGGAAAAAAGGACGGGTATACACTTGCACACACACACATATCCATCCACACATATACAGACACCTTGTGTATATTTCTGTTTCATAACCCATTATAATCTCACAGACTGATCAATATGAAGTCACAAGCACAGGAGAGGTGACGTGTGCAAAGAATCAAGGAAAAAGAACTGAACACATGGCAAATAAGAAGCTGTGCATCATTAGCTGAATGTGTTATAACTGGCTTGTTATACCTACCTCTAAACATAACAATATTGTGAAAAGGAGAGTTGTTACTCACCATATTGCAGAAATGCTGGGTCGCAGAGAGGCACAAATATTCGACCAAATATAGCTTCCATACCAAGAAGTCACTTCCGTACAGCCTAGCCACCCACAGCAGTCATAAATGCAGTGACAAAGAGTCTCACTTGAAACATACCAAGGGTCTCACTAAAGCCTCCACAAACTGTAATTATCCTCCCAACCTTGTACAACAACAAATCTCCCAAGCCTTATCTTTCCAGTCTCCCACCACATCCCCTAGGTCCCACCATCTGGACACAGAAAAGCATTCCCCTCATAGCTCAGTACCACCCAGGATTGGAGCAACTGAACTACATTCTCTACCAGGGTTTGGAATACCTCTCATCATGCCCTAAAATGAGAAATATCCTGCCCACTATCTTTCCCACCCCTCCCACAATAGTATTCTGCTGTCCATTGAACCTACATAATATACTCATCCATCTCTACACAACCCCTTACCTCATGGCTTATACCACGGTAATAGACTTAGATATAAGACCTGTTTATACATCCTCCCACCACCACTTGCACCAGTCCAGTCACAAACAACACTTATCCCATCAAAGACAGGGCTGTCTGTGAAACCAGTCATGTGCTCTATGAGGTAAAGTGCATTCTATGTGCGTATGACAACCAACAAGCTGTCTGTCTGCATTAAGGGCCACCGACAAACAGTGGCCAAGAAACAAGTGGACCACCCTGTTGCTGAGCACGCTGCCCAACATGACATCCTTCATTTCAATGACTGCTTCACAGCCTGTGCCATATGGATCTTTCCCACCAAAACCAGCTTTTCTGAGCTGTGCAGGTTGGAAATTTCCCTGCAACATATCCTTTGTTGCCATAACCCTCCTGGCCTCAACTTTTGTTACTCAGTGTCTTCTCCTACCCAACCTCTTCTCTGTTACCATTCCAGCACTACCCAGCCATCATTCCTCCATCGCGCCCAGTCTTTTTACTTCTGTCCTTTTCTGCTACCGCCTCCCCCCCCCCCTTGCTTAGCGTCTATCCACTACCATACATCTAACCTCCTAACCTCCTGACTGTACA
Source organism: Schistocerca nitens (assembly GCF_023898315.1). NCBI lineage: Eukaryota > Metazoa > Arthropoda > Insecta > Orthoptera > Acrididae > Schistocerca > Schistocerca nitens. The sequence goes on along the minus strand of NC_064624.1, from coordinate 50,764,791 downwards.
TAGCTGCCCTTCCCTTTATCTTCCTGCATGCTCCCGAACAGAACATCATTGTCCACCACCCAGACCATACCATCCCTCCCCCTCCCTGCCCCATCCTCCTCCTTATCCCAGCCCCCTCCCCACCAGTCACCACTCCCATCAAGCACTGGTGCTGCTCCTGACAGTGTGGCCTCAGTTGCCTGAGACAGCAGATCTAATTTTGATGAAGGCCTTACTAGCCGAAAGATTTTTGTTGTGCCTGTTTGCGACTCAGCATCTCCACTATGGACAGTAGCAACTCTCCTTTTTCACAATATTATTACATTCCATCCTGAATTTTCCATTGTTTGATTATTCTAAACATATGCACAGTGAATATTTGATGAGGTTTCTATGACAGATGAGTATTCAGTATTTCTTCATCCAATTCACGTTCTGATTACTGGAAACTACGCAGCCAAAAGACTGGTTCAGTAACATCTGACAGCAAACGCAAAACTTCATGGAATATTTCCTCAGAATAACAAAGAAATGCAGGTGCAAGTTGCGGTCCAGTAGAAATTTTCATATGTTGCTAATAGGTATTACATCTATACCCAATACAGCTGATTAACAGTTCACAATAAGCGAATAAATTTTGAATAATTGAATATATTATAACACAACATTACATGAACAGCCAGTCACAAAATATTATAATTTCAAATTTTTCACAACTTTAGTTTTAAAGAAATGTAAGCAACTCAGTCAAGAAACATTATCCTTAGACTTATAATCATTAGTAGATGGACCAATAAACTCTCTTCTCAAAACTGCATAAACCCCCGCCCCCCTTTTACAACACACGCACATTACATTATGCAATGATTCTGTATTACTTACTCTGGGAGGGGATGGGAGTAGTGGTTAAGCACAACACACATATAAGATGGGACAATATGGCTGTTTAAGATACATAACTCTTTTTTCAATAAACAAATTTATTTTACTGCAGTTTTTAACATATCATACTAAAAAAATCACATTCATTACAACAGTAACTCCAACACATGAGATACAAGTGTCATCCATTTCAATAAACATTTTATGACAGTGGTTTTTCACAGTGGAATGTAAACCATTTCATTTTCTTAAAATGGATCTATGATACTATTGTTGACAATTCCATAACATTAATGTATTACCAGGCATATTAATTTGGCACAGATGGTAAAATATAAAATAATGTTCTTCGGTATTGGCCATGGCCTATCCTTAGTAACCATCCCAGAAAATATAGTGTGGTGGTAGAGAATGTTTGGCTGTTCAATCCTGTAGTCATTCTGGTGTGGTACTGGATTTGGAATCTGTTTCTGAAAATAAATCAAAGGTATACTGAATAAACTGTTGAATATTTTTTGATTGAACCTGGCAGTAATGGAAAGAATGAACACAAGTAGAATAACATCACTATATGTCAAATTAGAAAAGAGTTAAGTACATACTGATTACTAACATGAATTTTGTATGTAAAGTACACCACTCCATCACCAATGAGGCACTAATCAATCTCAAATGAAGTACCTAGGAGTTAAAACTCCTGCATTTGAACAAATATTAAGTTGACAAATGGTGAAGCAAATAATCAGTTAATCTGATCAGGTATTCCATTCACATTGTACATGGACAGCTGGAGATGCTAGTGTTTACTGATAATCATTTTGAAGGTGTATCTTCAAGGCATTAAGCATTCTAACAGCACCTTCACAACATATACATTTACTAATGAGGCTTGACATAAATAAACCATCACAATTTCAAAAGTATAGTGATTTTTTCCACTCATTATCATATTCTGTACAACCCACCAACAAGGTGAACCCACAGGGCCATGGAACAGTTAAAGGTACACATTAACAAAAGACAACCAAACATAGCATACGCTGTACACTATATTAAGAATAAATACTGCTTAATACTAGTTCTGTTTATGCTAGTTAAATGTGTATTAGTGAATTAGAAAGAAAGCTGCAGTTACTGTAGTTATATTAGGTATCTGCTAACTTTCTTATCAGAAACTTAATATTTACTTGATTATTCAGGTGTTTTTCAAAGAAAACAGAGATCTAAATATTTAATTACACAGGATAGTTTACAACACACTGCTTGCCATCTAGCTAAAGGAGTCACATCCTTGCACTAAGATAATCAGTGGCAGGAGTTGCTCATGATGTATGTTTTAAATTTTCTTTTGAATTGGCTGAGATAACCAATTACTTGGTGTATGTTGGATAGGAGCTTCTAGAATGTTTTCACATTATTATGTAGCACAGAACTTCGTTAAATCCTAGGTAATGATGCAAAGTTTACACAAGAGTTATATTTCTGTCTTGTATTGATAGTGACAATCACAGTTCAGCTTGAACTGATTTTTAAGATCACACTAAGCCTTGACTAAAATAAATCTGTGATTGTGGAAGAGGAAAGGAGTCAGACACCTGTAGTTCTTTCGTGACACCTGTGTGCTCACTATAATGACTGAGTTTTAGGCATCACACAACTTTCTATGGCACAGTAGGATACAGGAAGGGGAGAGCCAACTGATTCCCTATCCACCACCCCCACTGATGCTGACAAAGACAACAATAAAAATAATCCAAATGTATGTTTTGCTCCATTTGCATTGCATGTGCAGCTGTTGCTCATTCTAAGCACATGGAATGTTGTATACAACCAACAACCTTGTGCTTCCATGGTTGTTTGTAAGCCACTAAGTTTATTTCAATCCAAATTTAGAAGAAAATGTAATAATTGTTTATCACTAAATATGCCAAAGGCTCTCAAAAGCATTCAACAATAGCCACAACAGTTTTTTGTTATTTTCCCACTAATAAGTTCTGACAGGTACCAATATAATTTTAATACTTTAAGGTATATCTATTACATATGTGGGACACTGTGGGAGTGATGAATAAAGGTTTTCAGAAATTACTGCAATTCGCCACCTTCCGTATTATTTTTTGGTCTTTATTTACCATGACCAGTTTTGTATCACCATCCTCAGACAGTACATACTTATTGCATGTTTGCAGCATTGTTGCAGTTGGGCACCTGTGGCCAGGCATGAACTGTACATACTTCTCATCACATTCAGTGCATACAGGTTTCGTTCTCACATCTTGGCACAGCTACATGATCCACCACAATGCTGCAAATATGCAATAAATATGTACCATCTGATGATAAATCACTTGTAATTTAAAAACCAGTCACGGTAAATAAAAAGTGAAGACTAAAAGTAAAGCTGACTGGCTGCTGGAAACCCTTCCACAATTTTTAAATCTGACCTGGCAACTCCTCCTCGGAAGATAGATATTTAACAAAAACCTTGTGACATAAAAGACTAAAATGATTGCCTGTGCTGTTAAGAAGTAGATGTAAATATTCCTAAACTGTTACATGAGCAGTGAAAGAAATCAGTAGGTTCATTATCATTACTTTTCAGCCATTGAGCCAGCTGGTATCTGTAAATGGTTAGTATGAAGCCATAAACATAAGGAAGGCACAGAGTGTAAAACCAATGTAATCTACACCATTTTGATAGAAACAGGCCAATGATCCTTGGAACATAGCATTATTTTTAATTAATCAAAACACACACAAACTATATCTGAAAAACAAAATCAGTCTATACAAAGGTATCTACTGCTCTAACTACAGGGTGGAGCACGAAATGTGTTACCATTTTGTTTTTGAATATAAACTTTATTGTCAATACAATCTGAAAGGAACATATATTACAATGAAGAGTCATCCATGGAGATTTGTTCTAACTCAGCACATGCTCAATATGTCCACCATTTCATTTCCTAACTTCCTTCAAACGAATACTGAAGTTAGTGATTACCGTACGGCACATGTCATCCATAATATCACTGCGAGCGTGAAGAATAAGTCTTCTGAGCTCCATTACATCACGTGGACATTTTGGGAAATTTTTTTCCTGTAGGTGCCCCCAAGGAAAAAAGTCACATGAATTGAGGTCTGGACTATTGGGGGGCCAATTTTGTCTATCATTGAAGCGACCTGGAAACCTGAGTGACATGTCGAAATGCTCGTGTAAAAACTCCAACACAGTGTTTGCAGTATGTGGCCTTTCTCCATCTTGCATGAACCACTGCGTGTTGAAGGGCAAGGCAGCAAGGCAGTAGCAAGAAGCTGTGGAATTTAATGAAGCTCAGAAGACTTACTCTTCAAGCTTGCAGTGAAATTATGGAAGACATGTGCCGTAGGGTAATCACTAACTTCAGTGTTTGTTTGAAGGAAGTTAGGAAATGAAATGGTGGACATATTGAGCATGTGCTGAGTTAGAACAAATCTCCATGGACGGCTCTTCGTTGTAGTATATGTTCCTTTCAGATTGTATTGGCAATAAAGTTTATATTCAAAAACAAAATGGTAACACATTTTGTGTGCCACCCTGTATAATAGAAGGTAGATTGGCATAACTGAAAATTGTGACTCCACCAATATGTTTTAACTAGTAATGTCATCAATGTGGTGCAAACATCTACTTCAAGAAAATACAATATGGTGACCATGGTGTCACTCATTACACCTGCAATTAAACGTAAATAATATGTAAAGTATTTACTCCCACAACAGAAAGAATGAAACTAAAAGTACAACCAAATGAAGATGGGGGGGTTTTTGGCAGGGACAAACTAAATACATGACTGTAAGAATAATGATATCAATGCAAAACAAATATTTTCCCAAAAATCAAGTACACTAAATCCTCAAAATTTAATACAAAAACATTGCGAAAATGAAAACTATTGGTGTTGTAAATTTTGAGTGACTGATACATCTCAAAAAAAGACCACAATATCAGTAACCCATACACAACTCAAAAACTCAACACTACAGTTTTCACTTGATCTACATATCTCAAACAAAGCATTTGATACCAGGACAAAACATACAACTCTAAAACATTGTGTTGAATATTTCAGTTCACCCTTCTAGATCAAAGGCCTAGATACTGTGAAACCACACAAAACTCAAAAACACAATGACACAAATTTCACTTGACCTACACAGCAGCAAAATACGAAGCCCACAATACAAAAAAACAACTTTTAAACTATAAAATTCGTTACACACCCCATTACAGTTGCAACATGGGTCTCTGCAGATGAGTGTAGTACCAGAACCCGATCTTATGCGAATAACATTACATTAGCCTCAGGTAGTAAATAGTGATGTGACAATGATTGCCAAATAGCAGAGGGCTAAATTATCTAGAATGAGGTTCAGTTACTATTGGAACATTTGTTCAAAGTGTGCACCTTCTTGGTACAACTCAAAAATGTCAATACTGGCTGCTTTGCACTTAGAAATCTTTCTCACTGTAGTGGCCCACAAACAGGACTGACAGCATACTTCTACTCAGTCTGTCCTAGAGCATTTTCTTATGAAGCAGTGCAGCTAAGATCTATAAATTTTCAATTCTAACACTGAAATTCTTGTACTTACATCCTAAACCAAATCTCAAATGAACCCATACAACACATTACACTCAGCACATACACACAGACCACCAGAAGGACCATCAAATACAACAAAGCAACATATACAAACACAACCAACCCAAAAATTCTGCGCCGTAATGACGTCACACACACCACCCTTACGTCACATGTCAAAGCAGATGGGTGGAATCAGACGCTTCTGTTGAGATAGTTCCAGGAACTCCATTACTTAACTACTCAAAATGTTTAGATGAGAGTTAACTCTGAAGAAGCTTTCCAACAGTCACTACAACAGTATGTAGCTGCATACAGCATAACTCTATACCCTTTCATTTGCACGTAGCTATGAGACTAAATCTGCTGTTTATAACAGTTATCAACACAACACTACACTTGCAAGTTGAATACATACATTACACTATTAAATAAATCCTATACATTTATATTCTATGGGAAAATAAAATATTCTAACAACATAATTTTAACCAATCAACTTACTTGCCTTCCAAAATGTGAATGTATATTATGATTCCTAATCTCTCTCCAACAGTTTTGCATTCCGATTACCATATCTTAGAAATGAGAATAGCCCAAAGCCTACTGCTGAGTTATTATTACATTTCAGTACAGCATCTACTATCTTGGGGAAAACAAGAATGACATAGGTCTTTCGGCCCGCCAAAACTTTCGTGTTCGAAGGTTATTCTCATAACGCCTTCCACTTGCTTTCTTCTTGCTTTTGCTACTGCTTTTATCCTGCATTGTGCACAGGGTTAGCAGGGTTAAGTACAGAATTGGCATGGTTAAATTTAAGGGTTGGCTGGATGCCCTTCCTGCCACCACCCCACACCCCCTGGAACGGAAGTATTGAACCCCTAGCTGTCTGCATCTAGTGTAAATTGTGAAATAGTGTGAATGTGTATCAGATGTCTGCGAGTCATGTAACTGAGGCGGGACATGAGGACCAGCCCAGTATTCACCTAGTAGGATGTGAAAAACCGCCTAAAAACCACATCCAGGATGGCCAGCACAACGGCCGTCGTCATCAATCCACTGGGTGGATTCGATACGGAGCCAGCGTGCCTACCCAAGTCCAGGAAGCAGCACGTTAGCACTCTTGGCTACGCTGGCGGGTTCATAATGCCTTCCACTGGATGTGTTAAATTCCATTAACTACGTTACTTCCTGTGTTTCGCTGTCGCTAAAGATTGTCTCGGCAGCCATATTGCATGGGCACAGCCGTTTCCGACCAACACTGCGCTAAACGTCACCTTATTGTGGACAAACGGTATGTATAATTTTGCCAGTGTCACCAACATAATTATTGTACTTAAAAGTTTGCCAAAAGTCTACTGATTATATAGACAAGAATGAAGCTGTATAAACTTGACAGGATCAGATTTATATACCACCTAAAATATTTATTCCAAAGCTTGTATACAATTCCTCAAAACAATAACCTCCACATCCTTTGAAACTTAATCTGTAATAATGTTTTTATGATGCACACTATGTGATCAAAGTATCCAGACACCCCGAAACACATACATTTTTTATTTAAGGTGCATTGTGCTTCCACCTACTGCCAGGTACTCCATATCAGCGACCTTAGTAGTCATTGGACATTGTTTGAAAGCAGAATGGGGAGCTCTGTGGAACTCATGAACTTTAAACGTGGTCAGGTGATTGGGTGTCAGCTGTCATATGTCTGTATGAAAGATTTCCACACTCCTAAACATCCCTAGGTCCACTGTTTCCAATGTGATAGTGAAGTGGAAATGCAAGGGGACACACACAGCACAAAAGCATACAGACTGACCTTGTCTGTTGAATGACAGAGACCGCCAACAGTTGAAGTGGGTCGTAATGTATAATAGGCCGACATCTATCCACACCATTACACAGGATTTTGAAACTGCATCAGGATCCATTGCAAGTACTGTGACAGTTAGGCAGAAGGTGAGAAAACTTGGATATCTTGGTTGAGTGGCTGCTCATAAACTACACATCATGCCGATAAATGCTAAACAACGTTTCGCTTGATGTAAGGAGTGTAAACACTGGACGATTGATTGTGGAACTGTATCCGAAGAATCACGTGAAGAAGGACCAACAAATTTTGAAGACTATAGGGGCCCAATATGAAAAAAAAAGATGTCCTTGACTTGTTGTTAAGCTAAATTAGCATGCCATCTGCAAGATGGAAAGAGAAAAATAAGCTGTTTGTTGTTTCATGTTTCCATTAGTGCATACATTAGAGATATGTGGAAGGGATACAAATTACATGTGGGATAAGTGACAGTATGTTCCACCTTTTAATGCAGAAGGTACAGCATTTCTCCAATACTGATAAACTAGCGCATATGTCACTGGATGAAAAGTCTCTAATTGCAAATTTAACATATGACAGCACTTCTGACAATGTTATTGGCTTAGATGACTTGGGATTTACACTCACAGTATGTTTCTCCCACTACTTGGCAGTTGCTTGTTCCACTTAAAATAATATGAAGATGAAGGTCATATTTGTGGCAACAGGTGACAATGACTAAAACACAGTAGGCCTACGGAATGGGAAATGGGGCGTCGATCCCTTTTGCATGTAGAGGTATACGTATATGCTTCTTATGTGTGAATCTATGTTTTTTTTTCTTTATTGTTATTTTTAAACCTGTTTACAGGCAGGCCAGCAGCAGCATACTATGCCGCTCTTTGGCCTCAGAGAAACACAAAAGATACAAATGTAGACAATTAGAGAAAAAACACGGTTGACATATAAACGGAGACAAACACTTTTTAAAATACATGGAGCCATTCACGGGTCTAGAGTCCAAGATAAAATTTGTTCAGACACTTGTACACATACATAGATGAAAATTGTCACACACGAACGTAGGTGCACAAAACTAATAACACTGAACCACTTAAGCACAATACAACGGCACACACAGAAACATGAGGCGTTGATCTCCAGCGCGAGAATGCTCACGATGCGTGCACGAGTCCGGGGACCTGCCAAGAGAGGAGGAGAGGGGATGGGAGAGGGAGAGGGGAGAGCAGAGATGCCACGGGCAGGGGAGATAGGGGGAATGGTGGAAGGGTGAGAGGAAGCCCAGGGGAAGAGGGGTGGAGGAAGGGGGATGGGGGGAAAAGGAGAGAGAAGGGAGGGAGGGTGCTTAAAGGAAAAGACACAGGAAGTGGGGGTGGGAGGATAAAAGTTGATAGAAGGGGTAGCTGGAGGGGAGGAGGACATCATCAGTGAGGGGGAGCTGGCGGAAGCCACCTTGGGAGAGGGTAAGGAGGGTGGAGAGATGGAGACCGGTTGGGACATGGGAATATAGTCGCGGCAGCAGGCAGGAGTGGGAGAGGATGGGCAAGACAAGCGGATGAGGAGGATCGAGTTTACAGAAAATGTACAGGATCCGTACCCTTTCAAGGGAAAGGATCCGCGTGGGGGAGGGGAGACAAATGCGATACGCGAGGCGGAGAGCATGGCGTTCAAGGATTTGAAGGAATTTATAAAAGGTAGGTGGGGCGGAGATCCAGGCCAGATGGGCGTAACAAAGGATAGGGCAGATGAGGTATTTATAGGTGTGGAGTGTGGTGGAGGGGTCCAGATCCCACGTACGGCCGGAAAGCAGCTTGAGGAGACGGAGGGCTTGGATTGTCCGGAGATGGGGGGTCCAGGAGAAGCGACGTTCAAGGGTGACGCCATGGTACTTAAGGGTGGGGGTGAGGGCGATAGGATGGCCATAGATGGTGAGATAGAAATCAAGGAGGCGGAAGGAGGGGGTGGTTCTGCCTACAATGATCGCCTGGGATTTGGAGGGATTGACCTTGAGCAACCACTGGTTGCACCAAGCGGTGAACCGATCAAGATGGGACTGCAGAAGGTGTTGGGAGCGCTGCAGGCTGGGGGCAAGGGCAAGGAAGGTGGTGTCATCGGCAAACTGGAGAAGGTGGACGGGGAGTTGACGGCGGCGGCATGTCCGCCGTACACAAAAGGTACAGAAGGGGGGAGAGGACGGAGCCTTGGGGCACACCGGCGGAGGGAAAAACGGTGTAGTAATCCATGCTATGGATGGTGACGTAGGAAGGATGGTGGGAGAGAAAGGAGCCGATCAGACGGATGTAGTTAATGGGAAGGGCGAAGGTTTGGAGCTTGAAGAGCAGACCGGAATGCCATATGCGGTCATAAGCACGTTCGAGGTCCAGGGAGAGGAAGATTGCTGAGCGACAGGAATTAAGCTGTTCGGAAAGGAGACGTGTGAGGTGAAGGAGAAGGTCATCGGAAGAGAAGGACGGCCGAAAGCCACACTGGGTAATGGGAAGGAGGCAGTGCTGGCGGAGATGCTGGTGGATGCGTCGGGTGAGGATAGATTCCAGGACTTTGCTGAAGACCGAGGTACGGGTGAGGATAGATTCCAGGACCTTGCTGAAGACTGAGGTAAGGCTGATGGGACGGTAGGAGGAGACGGCGGACGGCGGTTTACCAGGTTTAAGGAACATCAGGATACGGAAGGTTTTCCACAGGTCGGGGTAGTAACCAGTGGACAGGACTACATTCTAGAGCCTGGCCAGGGTGGAGAGGAAAGAGACAGGAGCTTCACGAAGGTGATGGTAGGTGACACTATCGTGACCAGGAGGGGTGTTGCGTTTTGTGCGGAGTGTAGCAATGAGATCCTGTGTAGTGATAGGGGCATTGAGTTCTGTGTGTGCAATGTTGTCCAAGTCCTGGAAACCAGGTGCGAGGGGAGGGGCAGAGGTGTCAGTTCCATCGCAGACATCCGGGAAGAGTGAGTAATCGAACTAGGGATCATCGGGGATGGAAAAGACATCGGAGAGGTAGGATGCAAAGTGATTAGATGGCGCCGTATATGGATGTAGTGGCCAATCGCTCCGTGAATATCGGTAAATTACCATCAGTGAATTGTATGCTATGTGCAAAAAAAGTGATAAAAGGTGTTAAAATATGTGTAGTGGCGCATAAATGGTATCATTCTTGTTGTTTCGTGGAAGCAAATCTCGGTCAACATAGGCCTACATGTGACTGTGGAACTGAGTGCAACGGTCTTGAAACTGCATTTGAAATGTGCAACGCTGGACTCGAAATAAGTGTGAGGGAAGAACTGCAAAGAGACTTAAGTAAAGCCAGACAATATGCAGAAATGCTGAAAAGTTTGATCGACTATATGGACCCTCCAACAGATACGCAAACAGGCAAACGAAAGTGTGTATATACTAGGCCTAAGAAAATCTCTCGACCTGTCTTAAATACCAATGTTTTTCGTGTTCCACTAATGAATAAATACGATGTTCTAAGTGCAGACAGCTCAGAATCACGGACAAAAAGTCTCAGTGTAACAGGTAACTGCTCGGAGAGATCTGTTGAACAAAAAAGTGCCAGCAGAAACACGTTACCATCAAATACTATTAAACGAAAAAATCGTGTGAGAGCAACTTGTAATAAAACTGAACACGAGACAAAAAAGGAAACAGAGAAGAAGAAGGAAGAAATATACATATTATCGACGAGTCATGGCAAGGGACTGGCTACAATCATGTCTGATATGCAGTCCGAATATAAAGTGATTGGAATTTCGAAACCTGGTGCTCCTCTACGAGAAGTGCTGAAAAACTGTGAAAGTTCCGTGAAAAGCGACGTCAACTGTGTCATAATCGGAGGGGAAACGATGTCTATAAAAATGAAAGCAGCCTTGCTGTAAGAACACTGAAAGAATCGCTAGGAAAAATTTCACAGGCGAAGGTATTTGTTGTAAACATTCCCTAGAGACACGACTTAACGGAAGACTCGTGTGTAAACAAAGAAATCATCGCGACAAATCGAAAATTCAGGAAGATTTGTAGCGGTTTTGTGCACACAACTTTCATTGAAGCAACTAGTTCAGTAAGAGAGCATTTTACTAGACATGGACTGCACAGAAACAACCTAGGCAAGAAAGTGCTGGCCAAAGAAATTCTCCAGGTGATAAAGACAGCAGGAGTGGATGCCTATGTAAAAATAGCACTACCTGCAACAGGTTTTCTGCCAATGACAACAGAAAAGAAAAGTGCACCAACAGCATATGAGGAAGAAACATCTGCAGATACACCCTACGATGAAAAAATTACAACTGTGCAAACATGTAAAGCGTCACAGTCACCAGTGGCATTATCAGTAGCAGCAGTGGAAAAAGAAGTAACAGTAGCAGCAACAGCAGAAGTTTCACCAGCAACAGTAACTATAGGGCCTCTAAAAGGAGAAATGAGAATTGCAGCAGGAGAAGCAGCATCAAGTGTTACGGGTAGACGGAAAACAGCACCTCCTGTCCGTCTAAATGATTTTTTAGTGGAAGGCAGCAAGATGAAGCAGCCCAGGAGATAAGTAGTGTAACAAATTTCATAACATCTCACCAAAACGTTCAACCTAAAATAAACAACAATTATGATCTTAAAATTTGCTATCTGAATGTTCAAGGACTAATAGATAAAGAATTTATTGTAAACAGTTTTGGACTAGATAACAAATTTGATATTTTCTGTCTGAGTGAACATTGGGTTACTGAGAGTGTACTTCCAGTTGTCAAACTTGATAACTATAATGTAGCAAATAGTTACTGTAGAAAACTGCATATAAGAGGCGGTGTGGCAATATATATTAATCAGTCATTCAGCTGCTCCATTGTTAAGTTGGACCTAGATTATTTATGTGAGGAACAGAACTTTGAAGCCACTGGTATAGTTATGGACAGTCTTAAGTTAGTAATAGTATCCCTTTACAGGTCACCTAAGGGTATCATCAATGTATTTCTAGAAAAATTGGACATGCTGTTAGATGTACTAAGAGGGACCAGATGGTTGCATTATGACATAGTAATTGGTGGAGATCTGAATGCAGATTTTGATATAACAACACATAAACGTACTGTGACTGAGTTGAAAAACCTTCTAAGACAGTGCAATTTGCACTCAATCAATAACAGGCCCACAAGAGATAAAGCATGTCTTGACAATATTTTTGTCAACTTTAAAACTACAGAAGAATCATGTGCTGTTACAGCGTTTCCATTTTCAGATCATGATTCTGTATCTTTAAACTATACGAGTAGGTTCTGTATTGATAATAGTAATATTCCTAAGCCTGTCCCAAAAGTTATAATCACCAGGCCTGTCACAGATGACAAAATTGTTCAGCTCTGTAAGTCCCTTGCTGAGAGAGACTGGTTCAACCAATGTCGTGGTGACACAAGTTATAGTCTTAGTGCTGATTTGTCAGGGAAACTATTATTTGAGAGATTTTTTAAAACATTTCTGACACAATTTAATGACAATATCCCCATAAAGAAATGTAAATTAACTGACAAAGGCTTTACAAACAGGGCTACAAACAGACAAAATTCATGGTTCACTAAACAATTATCAAATATGAAAAACCAAGTTATGGTGTTGCACAATATATGTAGCAATCAGAAAACAGAACATGCCAGATTAGCCTATATAAAATGCAGGAATGAGTATAAAAAAGCCATCGTGGAAGCCTAAAAAGCACATAATTTCAATACCATTGATAATTCCACAAATAAGTGCAAAGCTGCATGGAAATTAATAAATGGTGTTGCTAAAGATGTAAAAAGCAAAAAAATTAATATAAGTCCCCAAAAATTCAATGATTTTTTTATTAAATCTGTTGAAAATGTAGGAAATACTATAATCAAACCTGATATCAGTTCATCAGAGTTACTTTGTAAAAATGTTTGCAGAACACCAACAGACACAGGTACATTTATGTTCTCCGAGGTCTCACCTAGTCATGTCCTAAGCATTGTAAAACGGATGAAATCTTCAGACAGTGTAGATATATATGACATATTCTGTATAAATAAATGCATATCTGAAGGGTATTTTCCCGAAGAACTCAAAGTGGCTAGGGTAATTCCAATATATAAAAAGGGAGATATGGACTCACCTTCCAGTTACAGACCAATCTCCATAGTCCCAGCTTTTTCTAAAATACTGGAATGTGTAATTTACCAACAGCTATCTGTCTATTTTGAAAAATTAGGAATAATAAGTGAATATCAGTATGGTTTTAGGAAAAAGTTGTCTACTGTGGATGCTATAGACTTTGTAGTCAAATACATCAAGTGTTTGAGGATAAGGGCTATGCTCAACTCACATTTTGTGATCTAAGCAAAGCTTTTGACTGTGTAAAGCATAAGCCACTCCTAGAAAAACTGGAATTCTATGGCATTAGACATAACAGCCTTAAATTAATAAAGTCATATCTTCAGAGTCGTAAGCAAGTTGTTTGTGTAGGGAGAGAAATGTCGAGTATAGAGCAAGTCAAGGTAGGTGTTCCGCAGGGATCTGTGCTGGGCCCCTTTTTGTTCCTGATAATGATAAATGATCTGCCATCATTTATCAAGTCCACCACTGTGTTGTATGCAGATGATACAACATTTCTTCATGCTAGTGAGGATATCAATAGCCTTAAAACTTGTGCAGCAAAGACAATTGACCAAGCATCCTATTGGTTCAAGGCAAATGGATTCCTGCTGAATGAAAACAAAACACAGCAGATGGTCTGTAGTCTTAGAGACAAGCCTCTGTCAGATGATCCAAGTTATGTCAAATTTTTGGGGGTTTACATTGATAATAAATTATCTTGGGATCAACATGTACAATATATTAGTGGTAAATTGTCTAGAGTTATTTACCTGTTAAGGCGACTTATGGATTGTGTTCCTGAAAAATATGTTAGAACATCCTATTTTTCATTCTTTCAAAGTATAATAACATATGGAATTATTTTGTGGGGGAACTCTAGCTGTGTACATGACATATTAATACTGCAAAAAAAAGCTATTAGGATAATTACTGGTTCTGCCTATAAGGCACACTGTAAACCATTGTTCTGTGAACAGAAAATCATGACTGTTATAAACTTGTACATATACTGTGTTCTAATTTATACGAAGAAGAAATTACCAGAAACAAAAACCAGAGAAAATGTACACAGCCACAATACAAGAAGGAATAGGTGCCTCTATATTCCTTACCACAGATTGTCAAAGTCACTCAACAGCTACGAAATCGTGGGGTACAAATTATTTAATAATCTTCCTCAATCTGTTCAAGAATTACCTGAACAATTGTTCAAACAAACAATTCATGACTGGCTAGTCCTCCACCCATTCTATGACATAAGAGAATTTATCAACTGTAATATAATACTATAATGTTAACAAGAAACCTGTTGTTTCTTTCAAACTATTAATTGTATTTTAGTATGTATCTGACGTTGTCTATTGCTGTAATGGCCGAATGACAATAAAATTATTATTATTATATTATTATTATTATTATTGCCCTTACTAAGGGTGTCAGGGAAGGGGTGATCATCATGGAGAAGAGGATAGTAGGGGGAGGGTTTAGTTCCGGCAAGGCGACGGAAGTCTGACAGGTACTTGTTCGAGTTGTGAATCTATGTGTTTGTATTCGGTTGATATCCATGTGATAAGCTGCAGCTCTATTCACAGTTACAAGTGTTTCTTCACAAATGTATTGTAACTTGCCACTGGTTCATGATTTTTATCCCTACTTGCGCTTATGTTAGAATCATTTTTAGAAACATCGTTGTCTTCTGATATTACACAAACTCTGGTAGGCAAAAAGAAAAAAAAATCAAATATTTCGTCAATCACGTAGGAAAGGGATGCATAACGAACGTGCTGCCGACGCATCTTTATCGCCGATTGGAGCGCTAGTGTCGCTCCACCTGTCAAACGGTGACAACTTTAACAGCAGTGAGTGTCGCAACTGTTACTGTTAG
Organism: Schistocerca nitens; assembly: GCF_023898315.1. Classification (NCBI taxonomy): domain Eukaryota; kingdom Metazoa; phylum Arthropoda; class Insecta; order Orthoptera; family Acrididae; genus Schistocerca; species Schistocerca nitens. Next base: position 50,749,467 of record NC_064624.1, on the reverse strand, counting down.
ACTGTGTGTCATACTAACAAATGTACACCGTGGAGATAAATAAGCAGAGGTAACAGTAAACTTGTTTCATTCGATCACATTTTTATTATTCTTGTAACTGCATGGGTAACACGAAGCATTTTACATGTTTTTTGTGACGATGCTCTGGCAATAGTTTCAATATTGTATTAATTTAATGGCTTTTGCGGCATATTTGAAATTTACTTTGTTGTGTATACAAACGGCCATGATTAAATTATCGTTGGTGGATTTGTTTATGGTCTGGGCTTGCGTGCGAATTTGGTGTGTACTTGTTTTAGGTTATGTTTTTCAATGCAAACAGCTTGTTTTCCATGAGCTTGTAATTTTTCTCAATAGACAGAGATCAATAATTTTTCCACCAGTATTTCGGAGCGCGCTAAGTACTCTACGTATACTGTTCATCAATTACGAAAAGTACATGTGCCGTTTGTAGCCTGTAGCGTCTTGTGAAGTACATGTTTTTTTTGTCCCATCCGATAAAATCTCTACATGTATACTCTGTAACTTTGTAAAAGAGACGATTTGTATTTTCGACGTTTTTTCAATAGTTTCTACTTATTGTGATCTCCAGTGAAAGTGCTAGTCATTTATAATTGCTGTGGCTAGTCATTTATAATTTTTGAGGGAAGGACGACCGAAGACAGCGAGGTGCTCACTTTCACTATTTCGTTATCTTAATCAGTATCACTGTTGTTATGTAATATTTGTTGTGAAGGAACGACGAGGAATAAGAATAGCGTTTGCTATGATGTAATGTAATGCTCCTCCCGATAATAGCGTAAGTAACTTGATAGTATTCGTCAGTCCTTTAGTGCACATAGTTACTACCTCTTTTCAGGAATTGGGTACCGGTATCTGCAGATAAAAGATGATGTTGGATGTATTAATTTGTTGTGGGTATTTAGAATCATTTTAGTATCCTGTTATTTGATCTGCTGCATAGACCTGGAAATCTTACATTAACAACAGTTTGTGTTAACATGCGTATATGAATGTGGTTTAGTATAAGGGTAATGCTGCAGTGTTTCAAATAGATGTAGAAAGAAATTAGCTGGTGTGGAAAAAACTACTATGTAAGTGCAATTCTCACTGACAAAGAACATTACACATAATCAGACTGTAACAGAACATTCACCATGGGTCTGCAGTTAAGAGGGAGGAGAGCCAGTAAATATGTTTAGCAATAGAAAGTTAACCAATATTAAAAATAGACGACATTTAAAAAAAAATTTCGACAGTTCATATAAAATACAGTATGTGTGATTTTCTTTAGTGGATAGATAAAAAAAAAATCAGCATGGCATTATTTGCTCTACTGTGGGTATTCAGTAATGCCTTGTACAAGGAAAGCCTTAAAGGAGCAACTGTGTCAAAAACACACATTAAACAAATGACAAATGATGGTTTGTAGGCTGCTGAACTCCTCTTATAGTTAGGTTTTAATTTTGTACACATCAAGATGATACTGAGTAACTGCAGACTAATGTCCGAGTTTAGAGATTAAGTACTGAAAGTGCCACATACATGATTAAGACCCGCAAATTCCATTTTACATTGATGAGAACAGGATTATAACACATTTGGATAATCATTTGCATTAGGGTATTCCCAAACTAAATCCCAAAAATGGAAGGCTTTATTTCAATTTATCTTTCTTCAAATTTAAAATTGTGGTTGATGTAAGTTACTGATTTTCTGTAGAAAATATCCTTTCCATTCATTAGTTGCTTTGATTGCTCATAATGCTGTATGCCTAGTTAGAGTTCCTCTGGGAAAAAGCAAGACACCTCTCAAATAATGCTCACAGTAGTAGAGTATACCTTAAACCAATGACAGACACAAACAGTATCAGTCAGTCTAGCATTTTTTCTGTTGGATGGATTTTGCAAAACATGATTTTCTATCATTTTGAGATTATATGTTATGACACTTCATTATGAGAGAATTGTAAATCAGTTCTTGACATTAGACTCTTTTCTTCACCTAGTTTTAATTTATTTATAGTTTAGTGGTTCATCTGCTGCACCCAGTAATGGACTGAAAATACTGCCTTTCAGCTGTATCTCACATTAACAATGGAAATTGAATGTGACTTTTATTATCTGGTTCCTTGTCTTTCCTACAGCCTGACTGCAGTAATGGACCACGAAAAAACTATTTGGATAAAAGAGGAAACAAGTGAGATATCAAGTTCACCAGGCTCCATTGTAAGTAGTTTCTTAGTATTTTTTTACTGTTGTTTCATTAATTTCAGTGTGCAGTATGTTGTGTGAATAAACAGAATTCATGCCATTTTGCTAAAAGTATGAGGAATTAAGTACAATAAAATCTCCAGTGAGTTTTTAAGTTTACACTCAACATTTACAGCACTATGCATAGATTATAATGTGTGTTAAAATTCACAAATGATGCAGGGAAGGGTTTTAATTTAATTTTTGTAAATTTAGACAAATTTGTAATGCACTGCTTGTTGGCAGTTATAATATATTTATATAAAATTGAACTATTATGATAAAAATAGTCATTGGCTGGATGTCATTTCCAATGAGCACAATATTTCAACAAGTGACCACATTGCCATCACCCGGTGCACTAACTTACTGTGCACTTACTAGTGATCAGTATGAGCTATGAGTGTAATTTTTTAGAAGTGTATCATAGGTTACATAGATGGCACCTTGGATCTTGTGTTTGTATGTTCCTGTTGTAGACTGTGGTTGTCTGTTTTGTTTATGCCACTACTTGAGTGGTGTCATAGATTGTCTTTTTGCTATACCTGTATAGGTCTAGTGGAGATGATGATCACTTGAGGAAAGCAATGATTTGCATTGAGTGCTATACTATACATGTTGTGGTTATAGAGTTGCAGCATAGCCTAAGGCCTAGGTTAAGTAGGGAGATGACAGTCTAATTGTGGTTTGGGAAAGCCAATGAAGTTTTTATAACAATCTTTTTCCATAGCTACATTTATGCCATTGATGAAAACCCTTGCTTTCCTACCGTAGTCCAGTATTTTCAGGTTTTCAATACATCTGAAGGTGTTAATCACACTCAAACTCCTGATAGTTATTCAGTTTTCATTTTTCTGATATTTGCAAGTGGTTAGTGAAGTTATCTGTTGCTAATTTCTTAAGGCTTGTATTTCTGCTGTGTTAATGACGTAATCGGTCTACCAGTGCTCAGTCAAGTTCTCATAGTTACCTTGAAAGAAGTTTGAAGAGACATTTACTGTGAACACTGGTTTAAGAAGTTAGTTTCATATAATATTTTTTTTGCATTAGCACTTGTCTCTGAATATGTAAACCAAGTGTCAATAAGACTCATGGCAGAAAATTGTGATTTGTCTCTTTAGTTCACATTAATTAATTTTTAGAACACTGTGTACATGCACCCTGATATATTCCAGTGTGTATATATGTGATGGGAGCAAAGTTATGGCAAAACTAAGAGGTTGTATATTCAGTATTGATCTGGTTTTTTTTTTTTTTTTCTTTTTAATTACTTCTTCTATATACATCACTTCATGATGGAATGATATTTGTAAAATTGCAAGGATGTTACAGAAATATTAAGGAATTTTTGTTGTAAATAATGTAACTTAAAGTTTGACCCAAACTTTTTGTTGCACTGTAAAATATTTGTTGCTTCCTTTGCATCCCTCATCTTGAATGTTTCTGCAGAATTGGTAATGATACAAATGCAAGAACATGCTCCATAGATTGGATTTGCAAAAATTGTGTTGGCAGATTATATGTGTTTGTTGACAGCATAGCAGACAGTCTGCATTGAGTGAAGCTAGACTTCACATTTATTGTAAGCCTGGCTTAAGAACAACAGTACAGAGATGTGTGTTGTTCAGCTTTCAACCTTTTCACCTTGATTATATTTCACTTCTCTTCATTATATTTAACCTCTCTTCACTGATGTGAAATTCGAGGATTATCTCGCACGTTTTTATTCTTTAAATGGTATTGTGTCTGCTGTAGGTAGTGAATCATGAGCAAGTTAAATAATTTGTGATGCAATAAAACCTACAATTTCTGTGATGATGATCTTTTGCCACTCCTATTTGGAGTAACTACAGAAACCAATATATACATGACATTTATCTTTTACACTACTTCCATTGTATAAGAGTGTTTTTCAATAACTCAGTGCTGTATGAAAAAGCTGTGGGTGTTTCATCACTCAGTAAGAATTTATTTTTAGAATAGTTCTGTAGTGAGTAATATCTAGAAAATAATGTTGTCATTCACATAATTTTATTTTCTCTCTAACTGAAATAAAACAAATCAGTTTTGCATCAACCAGAATTACTGTCGCACAAAAGAACATACACTGAGAACTGACAATAAAATGATAGTTGTTGCTAAATTATGTGGTGTTAATTATTCATGAAAAGTAGTTTAATTGTGGCATAGAAGTTGTGGAAGTTGCTAACAGTGTGTGGAGATCATGACTTTTTAAATGTACTCATTTTGCTTTGTGTTACTCTCACCACAGGTCCAGGTATACCCCTCTAGTGTGAAAATAAAGGAAGAACCACAGGAGACTGGGAATAAAGAGGTAATTCTAGAATTTTTTGACTGAGTGGAATTAATCACTGATTTGTTATTTCACAGTTGTGGGGAATGTAAATGAAGAGGTAACCAATATAGCTGAGCATTATTGTCAAGGTTTGTTCAGATATGCTAGTAATTATGACTGACTCACTATATCATAATTTGCCCACTATTGTCAAATATGGCACAAAAGCCTAAATATAGTATTTTTTAGGCATTGCTCTATATAGGTTGAAGTATTGTCTTTGTACAGGAACAATAGTTTTAATATCTACATTAGTAGAGTTATTATCTTGTACAAGGACATGGTAAAAAGTAATGCCTCCACATTTTTTACGCAGAAACTGTTAAAGCTTTTCAAATAAAACAAGCTTTGTTAATTTTTTACGTCTTTATTCTTCAAGTTGACGTATTTATTTCTCAACGTAGTCTCACACACAATGAACACATTTGTCTTGCTGAGAGACCAGTTCATTGATACTGACACTGACTTTGTTGACAGAGCCACAACCTCACCTCTGCTTTCACTGCTTCAGTCACTATCTAATGGAAGTCCTCGAAGGTATTCTTTAGATTTGGAAACAGATGAAAATTGGATGGGGCCAAGTCAGAAGTATATGGAGGATAATTGATGACAGTGAACCTAAGCTGTCGGATTGTTGCAGACATTGCAACCCCCATGTCTTGCCTGGCATTGTCATGCTGGTGCATGTATGGGCAGACTCTTTGAATTTGAAACTTGATCACAGTACGCTGCTCCTCACGCACCAACATAGTTAAGCTACAAATGTTCATGTTACATGCTACAATCCAGAGCCCTCTAGCAGCAGATGGTTCCAATTTGGGTCAGCAGAGCGAAAAAGCCTGTGCACATTACTCAGTCGAGTAATATACGTGACATGTAGTATCTCGACCGATACTGCAAACAGAATTAAAAAGTTGGAGGCATTACTTTTTAGCACACTCTTGTATATACAAACAAAAATAAGAACTACACGTGATTGTGTTGATGTCTAAATAAAATGATGCATGATAGTTGCTGCAATGCCCTGGACCTGAACAGTGATTTCCTACGTATTTGACCAGTTGCCTTGACGAGTAAACTATCCACAGATACTTCTTTGACTGAATCAGTTGTTATTCTCATGGGAGGTTTGATTAGTGGGCAGAGCAAGAATGAGAATTCATCATATACTGTGAAAATGATGACAAAGTACGATTCAAGATATGATTGCTTTTGCTTGAAAATACTCCATTATGTCCGGAAACCCAAAGTGAATCTTGACCCTTCTCAACACTCTTATCATTCACATCACCATCTGAATCAGTATGATACTATATAATACCCACTTTTACAACAATGTGGCAGTTTTCATATTTTACACCAAAGTATTATCTACCATTAAAATTACAGCGCCATTGTAGGCTTCTTTTCTTTGTCCCCTTTTCTACATTTTAATAAACCCTTGCAATGTCATGTGCTTCAATTTATTTCATTATCCTTGTTATCAAGGTATTTACTTAAATTGCAGAGCAATTCTGTTTGTCTTCATTAAATTTACTTTATTCTTTTTTTCATTTCTGTGTTTTCCTTCATTAAATATTTTTACTCTTTTTTTTTTTTTCATTTCTACATTTATCATTTCCTCCATTAGGAAAACTTAAAGAAAGATGGACAGATGGAGCAAACTCCATCCTCCAGAATATGAGTTCTTAACAACTGCAATGCCTCATTCAGTTGCTCCCTAAAGCCAATGTTATTTGGATCATACACAGTTTACACTATAGTGCATTTAAAAGCAGTTGCAACTTTTGACGTTTGGCTCACTGTGTGCCATTGCCTAGGTAGCACCAATGGTTAGCTGTTCAGCTGGTAAAGTGCCCATGGTGCCACACCATGGGTAAACAGTACCATGTGGTGTCACGCATCAGAGGCACCTACATTCATTTCCTCTCATTGTAAATTGATACTTTCTGGCAGTGAAGTGTTTTACAGCTGTCAGGTATTGTAAACAAGTGTTCCGTGCTGCCGTTGCATTAATAATAACATTGCAGCATGTCTGAACATGAGATTCACAGTAAAAGTGATCACCCAAGAACTCGTTCACCAGCTGTGAAGTGTTCTGCTGCAAAATTTTCCTCCAAATTCGACAATAGTAATGAACAATGCACAATACCATTTAGTTGGGATGGATAAAGTCCCAGCAATACAGCAGAGGAAAGCAGCTATTTTTCTCAGTGTACAAAGAAATATTCGATTGGATAAAGTTGAATCCATCTTGTGTAAGGTGGAGTTAATGGAACTTTCAGTACTGTACCAGCCAGAAACTCCATGCTAACAGGTCAGTGAACTGGCTAATGTTTGGACATTGTTTAATCAGGCTTTCTCCATATTATGCTCATTTAAATCCGGCTGGGAATATATGGTCGTAGGTGAAAAGTAATGTGGCAAAAAAAACAAGAAATTTATACTCAGTGATGTTGAAATGTTGACAAGAGAAGTCACTGCAAATGTTATATCGGACTGGTCTCACGTTATCAGGCATATCAAGAATGTAGTTGAGGAGAGCTGGATTCATGGACTGTGACGAGTTTTGAGAAATATGGTACTTCTCTTGTTGCTGTGTTAACATCTGCTTCTTTTGCCTAAACACAGTATAGTTTACAGATACACATCTCACTAACATTGTAAGGCAATTGAAATGGTAACAGTATCCTAAAATGGTGTGTTATTAACCAAGCAACTGAGGGCGAGACATATCAGTAGTTATGAGAAAGCCAGTTCTCAATATAAAAATAAATGTGCAGCTTCTTCACTTATGTCAGTAGATATGGCAATTTCAGATATTAATCATATGGTAAAATACTCTCCTCTTTGCATGCTATCATTTCCCAAGCTTGTTTTGATATCTCAGACCATTTATGACTGACTTGATTTAATTCCTTTGGCCCCTATGGGGGCATAGGGCATCCAGGAGAACTCCACATCTCTCTCTGTATTTGGCCATTTGCCTCAATTTTGCCCAGGTTTTGCCAACTCTTGTTGCTTCCCCTTCCATTGTCCTCTTCCATGTGCCCTTAGATCTTCCTCTCTTCCTTGTTCCCTGGGGATTCCATTCCAATGCTTTTTTCTCGATGGTTTCATCTCAAGGTGTGCCCCAACCAACACCACTTTCTCGCATCTGGTCTTCTATAGGTATTTGGTTTGTTATTCGCCAGAGCTCCTCATTACATATTTTTTCTGGCCACCAGATATTCATGATGTGTCAGAGACATCTATTTATGAAGTTCTGTAATTTGGATGTTATCTTTTTATCCATTTTCCTTCTTTCACTGGCATACACAAGGACAGCCTTCTCATTTGTATTAAAAATACGGATTTTTGTTTTGTACGTGATATTTCTGTTTTTCTGTATTGGATACAATTTATGCCTTTTTAATGCGGTTTTTCATGTCATCTCCAGCTCCACCATATTCCATCACTATACAATCAAGATACAGGAATGAGTTGAGTCGCCACCCACTGCTCCTCTATTAACAGTGGCACCTCCGATGTTCCCTGAATTTACTATCATTTCCTTTGTTTTGCCTGTATTTATCTTGAGGCCAGCAGTCTCTGCTTCTTCTTTCAGCAAGTTTAATGTAGCTTGCATATCCGTCAGCTAGGCTAGTGATACTGTGTTGTCTGCAAAATCCAAATTCTCTAGACATTCATGGATCTCCCACTGGATTTCTCGTCTCCTGCCTGCTGTGACTCTTCACATAACTGAGTCTAGAACAAGTAGAAAAAGTGTTGGTGATACAATGCAACTCTGCCGGACTCCAGTTATTACTTTCATGGGCTCTGTCACATTTCCCTTGTGGAGAATGCAATGTTTGTGACCATCATATACATATTTTATGATGTTTAAGATCTTCTGTGGTATCCCATACTTCTGCAACACCTGCCAGAGCACTTTGTTTCATGCAATCGAAGGCCTTCTGAAAATCAATGAATACCAGGTACATGTTTGCTTGGAATTCTTCGCTTTGCTTTAAAATTATCCTAAGAGTGTTAATAAGATCAATACAACTGTGTTGTGCCCTAAAACTGGCCTGTTATTTACGCAGTCACTTTTCAAGAGACTCTTTAATTCTGTTAAAAATAATTCTGGTGATGATGTTACTGGCACTGACAACAATGTAATACCATGCCAGTTGCTACAGTCTGACAAATTTTCCTTTCTTGGGAGCTTTATGACCAAACCATTTTTCCACTCCTTTGGAGATTTCTCTTCAAGCCAAATATGCTTCATCAAGGGATAGAGCATCTTAACAGTACGTTCAATATCAGCTTTTAAGAGCTGTGGTGCTATGTTGTCTAGGCCTGGAGCCTTTGTATTCTTTATGGTTTTCAAAGCAACCCTAATTTTGTCCATTTTGGGACACTGCAAATTTATATCTTGATCTTCTTCGACTTACTCTGGAACATCTCTTACCTGTTCATCATGGTTGTCTTCAAAATTTAACAGTTCCTTGAAGTGCTCCTCCCATCTCTGTAGCTGTGCCTGTTGAGTGGTAGGCATCACCCCATCCTTGTTCTTAACTGGGCCTTCATATCTGAAGTTCTTCATTGACAACCATTTGGTTGTATTGTAGAACCCTTTAATATTTCCTTGTCTTGATGCCTCTTCTGCTAATTTTGGTTGCTCATCTTTCCATTTCCTTTTATCTCTCTGTGTATTCTTTATGCGCTTCACTCTTCTGCATTCTTGTCATACAAAGATTTAACTTAAGTTTTAGTTCTTTCCGGTGGCTGATCTCATCTGATGTAGCATTGGAGGTCCGTTCCTTCCATAGATTTGCCTTACATCCTATGATTTTTTCTATCACATCTAAATAACTGTCTTTGATTTTTTTCCCCCAACATGTTTCAATTCCCTTTTCCATAAAGTTTTCTTCAGAGAGGATCTGGAATCTGTTTTGTAGTTCAAGAGCAAATGTTTCTTTGATCTGTTGGTCTTTTAGCCTTGCTAGATCTGTTTTCTTGCTCCTGTGACTGATCTTGCTTCTGTTTGCCTCTCTTTTTCAGTCTGAATTCTGCCAAAACTAGGTGGTGGTCATTTCCAACGTCCGCTCCTCTTCTGTTTCTGACATCTAACGGAGAGTGTTGGAACTTGCAGCTTATGACTATGTGGTCTATTTGATTTTCGGTAACATGGTCTGAAGAAGATCACGTTTTCTTATGGCAGTTACGATGTGGAAACAATGTGCCTCCAATGACTAGGTCATGTTCAGTGCATGTGTCTATCAGCAGTTCACCATTTACATTCCTTATCCCAGTACCGTACACACCCATGATATGTTCAAGCCCTTCATTTTCTGAACCAACTTTTGTGTTCAAGTCACCCATTAAAATTTTTAGGCCCCTAGAATTTGTTTGTCTAAGGGCTCCGTTAAGCTCTGTATAAAATGCATCTTTTAATTCTGCTTTAGCTATTTTATTAGGTGTCTAGCATTGAATTACAGTGACATATCACACATTTGTTTTAAAGCATGTGGTTATTATCCATTCTGAGACTGGTTTCCACTCCAGTAAGCTCTTCTTGCTGCTTTTAGATAGTAAGAGCCCTACACCATTCCTACACATCACGTCGTCACCTGTCTGACCTGCGTACAGCAGAAGTCCACCAATTTGTGTTTGTAACTCCCCAGATTCTGGCCACCTTATTTCACTTAGTCCCAATATATCTAGTCAGTAGTTCTCCATCTGGTTTTCAACCTCTCTTAGCCTCCCTGCCTCTCTCAACATCCTTACATTCCAAAGACCAATACGGGTTTTCCTTTTCAGCCAAAGGTCATATCCTTAAGATCCATCCAGCTGTTTCTCCTGTTAGTTTCTGTGATGCGTGTTTTTTGTTGGTGTGGGTTATCAGCCCACAGCACCTGAGTGTCCAGGTGGGGCTGCCACCTCATGGCCTGGACACCTGCCAAGGTTTTATTTCAGGACATTACCCCCTAGATAGCTTGTCTTCAGCACAACTAAAGAATGCTGTCCATGTCTTTGCAGTAAGGCCTATGTGCATCAATGTTGTCATGGTTTCCAAGGATCTTCTGCTGTCCACATTAGGGGGCTGTGCCTGCTGCCACACAATCACAGGGAGGAAAAGGAAAGAAAGGGAGAGTATAGGATGGGCCATGATAGAATAGGTCAGGACACTAGGCGGGACATTGTGAGACACACTTCATCTGGATTCTCTATGGAGATCTGTCCAGCTTGGTAGGCCCTGCTTGTAGTTACACTACTGCTGGTATAGCCCTCCACTTCATTGGATCTCACAAACCTCTCGCCCACATGGATGGTGTTTCATTAAGGTGGTGTCTCCTGAGGGGGAGACCATTTATGAGATATAAGGGATTTATGAATATTTCATTCTGGCATTTTTACTGGCATGTGCGTTGGTGATGGAGACCTTTACTAACATTCCATTTACTTGACATTGGAGATAAATAGCAATGTCTCAGAGGTTTAAAGAATAATTCAATATGTTATCTAAATTTCATATGCAGCATAATATGACCTAACACAAATCAAATGCAAATTCATAGTGACCCCCTATGTTTGTTTGCAAACTTTAAGAATTTCTTGCAGTAATTTAACTTATACTGAAATATCACAATAACTATGACCTTTCTTGAAATGATAGGGAATTAATCAGAAAGTTGACAAATGAAGCTATAAGATGTGCGAGAAAGATTACAGATCAACCAGATGTGCAGCTGACAGGTTATTTGCCAAGCAGGCCTGACATTACCTTTGCCTGCTGATATCATCCATGCTAGCAACTATGCACCCCTCCACTCGATCCATACTGAATTGTCAAAAGTCACAACTAATTTTAAATGCACTATAAACAACTTCTTCTTTTGTGCATTGAGTATTAGGCCTTCACTCTTCCTTGGCCTTCCCCGGCTTCGTCAACCTACTGGGCTATAATCTCTGATGTTGTAATATTGTCTGCCACTGTTCATTGTGTCAAGATATCGACTCAGTTTTCCTCTTTGTCATCAATTTTGTTTTGTGTGTTAAACATTTTAAATTCTGTCATAATGTCTTCTCTCATACAGCCATTTGTGGGTGTAAAGAATTCCATTGCACTGCCTGGATCTCACTGCCTTGTCATTTGTAAGTGACTAATGACTCGCCTCCACGGGGTAATGTGGAGATGGTCATCATTTTCTAAAACTTCCTTCATGTTATTTTCTCTGTCTTTTTTTCTGAAGTACCTGTTTGCTTTTACGTGTAGTTTCCAAATTTTGTTACTTTCTTACCTGTATCTTTGTCATGTTTGTATGTGATATCACATTTCAGATAGTTAAAATATCTGACCTGTTGTACTGCTGTATTGCTCAGCACTGTTTTTAGATTTAAAGAGGTCCCATCCTATAAAAATCATACTTTACTTTTGTTCTCACCTTGGTAATGGCTAAGGAACCAACCCTGACAGAGAACTGGCAGGTCTGAAGCCCATAAGCTGACAGCTACACCATCAGACTCAAACTGCATGGCACTTGTGATGTGATCAGAACATTTTCACACAGCAAGTGTTCCATGCAAGGCTTGAAATTCTGCCAGTTATATTATACAGGATGTATTCACTCTGGGAAAACTGGGAAATCCTGGAATTTTTTCATCTGGGGAAACCTAGGAATTTTTTAGGACTATGGAAATATTTCATTGTTTTAGTTCTCAGTTAAAATTTTGTAATTAAGGCTGGTAAGAACTGATGCTCTTCAAAGGATTTTACAGCATCCTGCTGCAGCAGAATAATACTGTAGCAATAAAACATAAACAAGAGGATAAAACCAAAATAAAACATTGCAAAGGAAATGTGCCATTTACAACAACAACAACAGAAACACAGTGTACACACAAGTGTCTGCCAACAGCAAAATGCGTCAAAAGCTTCGGGATGAAGACTATGCAACATAATAACAAACAGCTTCCAATCAGTGTGACTGTTAGGTTCGCGAGAGTGGTTGCAAGTGGGCTCATGCACATGCTCAGTTTATTCATGTAGGAGCAGTACCTTTTCCTGCTTCTAGCTACTTGAAAAGTTTTTCTGGCACACCGAAGCTGCCAGGGTGATTTTACTGTTTCTTCTTCATTTACAGCTCTCACATTAAATGGAAACAAAATGAATTTCTTTGGTCAGGAGCTATGAAATGAATTACAATGCATTCACATAATAATGGAAGTCTAAAATATCATATTGATTTTAGTTTCCTCATTTTATTTTATTTCAGCATTTTGGCAGTCAAATATTAATCACCTTGCAGAACAGTGAAGTTGTTTTTGTTGGTTTGCTAAAGAAATTTTGGCTTTTATTGATCCTTTCCACAGAGGCAGTCAATTTATTTGAAACTAAATGTTTCATTCCACAGTGTTGGCTACTTTCAGCTGTTCACTGTAATTAAAGAGCATTTTTTCATCTTCTTGACAAAGTAAACTGATAACAGGAACCAAAGTCTAGACCATAGCAAAAGTTGTCTTAAGCATATATAAACAGTCCAGGGAGCAATCCAAATCATGAAGTGTAATGCATGCAAGTTAAGAAACCTAGAACCTTTGCCTGCCTTCTACAGGCAAGTGCTCTACTGATAGTGCACCTGCCTGTGAAAGGGAAAGGTCTTACTTTTGAGTAAGAGTCCTGCACACAGTGTTAATCTGCCAGGGAGTTTAAAATCAATGCACACTCTGCTGCAGAATGAAAATTTATTCTATTTGGATGATTACTGCTTTTTTAGCAATGTAATTTTCTATGTGAGGTGTGGTTAAAGACAAACCTCTCCATCTCTTTTAATAGTCATACAGTTGTTACAGAGTTTTATGTGCAAGCTTTAAATGGGTAATTATTCTCCTTTTCCAGTTACTTCAAGATCCATTAAAAATTGAGGCTCCATTTTACAACACAAAGGAAGATCCAGGACTGAAATTGAATGCGAGTCTCTCTGAACATAGTGTAAGTTTTCAAATCAGTGTTGTTTTATGCTTGAGGTACAGCAAGACAATCATGGAATGTAATTGCTGCATATAGTTAAAAAATCATAGATCGAGAGCCATTCTAACCTACAATATCAGTAATTTTTAGTATTTTTGTAGAGTTACCATGACTCATTATCCTTGTGCGTTATATGTTATCCGTGGTGGTGGTGGTGGTGGTGGTGGTGGTGGTGGTATGTCAAAAGACTGCTTTGAACCCAGCTCTCCAAGCTACTCTATCCTGTGTAACCCTGTTCATTACAGAACAACTGATGCAACCTACATTCATCTGAATCCTGAATCCTTCTTACTGTACTTATCTCTGGGTCTCCCTTTACAATTTTTAGCCCACCTCCTCCCCTCCATCCCCTGCCTACACCTCCTTCCAGTACTAAATTGGTAATCCCTTAATGTCTCAGAATGCATCCTATCAACCAATCCCTTTTTTAGTCAAGTTGTCCCTTAAATTTCTTTTCTCCCCAATATGAGTCAGTACATCTTCATTAGTTCTGTGATCTACTAATCTGATCTTCATTCTTCTGTTGTACCACATTTCAAAAGCTCATATTCTCTTCTTGTCTAAATTGTTTGTCACCCCTCTTTCACTTCCATACATGGCTACGCTCCAGATAAATACCTTCAGAAAAGACTTTCTAACACTTGTGTGTGTGTGTTCAATGTTAACAAATATTTCTTCTTGAGAAACGCTTTTCTTGCCATTCTCAGTTATTTTGCTACCAAAATAGCATAACTTGTCTACTACTTTAAGTATATCGTTTCCTAATCTAACTCCTCCTAACCTTTGACCAGTACAGCACGGCATCATTTGGATATACACAGATAAGGCAAACATTACAGCTACTGCCCACCATGAGAGTGAATGCGCAGTGCTGTGGACACAGGGCTACTAAAGGAAACATTTGCCTTGGGTATCATTGAACCTCTAGTAGTAACCGAATGCATTACGATTACTGTGAATTGTGTGAACATGGTTCCTTTGATCCTTTGTTTTTCCTAATGGTAATCACATATTTCCAGCTGGGTAATTGTCGATTTCACAAGGCCAGAATCATGCCGCAGTGGTTTGAAGAGTATTACAGTGAATGCACATTCATGACTTGCCCATCACATCCAACTGATGTGCATCTGTGGAACACATGCCAATCTGAACCCACAAACCAACAGCCAGTAATTCAAGGGATTTGCATGAGCTAAATTCTAGCACATCTAGTGCCATATACCTGCAGAAACCTACCAAGAAATTGTCAAATCTTTGCTATCCAGAAATACTGCTGTAGTGTGTTGCAGATATGGATCCACACACTACAAAACAGATGGTTTGATGAGTTTGCTCAACAGCGTATGGTACTAAAATATTTGATCAGAAAATTAGCTTTATTAAATTACTCTTTGAATAAGAGATGAGTCACTGAAAAGTGTGATCATCTTCATAATGAAATATTGAGAGCTATGTTGTATGTACATAATTAGAGGTTTTGTTTTCTTTTGTCAGTATCTGGAAGACCCATTGATAGCCTCGGGGTCCACTGATCATATTAAGGAGGATTCAGTACTAAATTTAGGAGCAGAAGAAATTGAGACTTTTGTAAGTATTCACATTTTACAGATGGATTGCATATGAAGTAAAAATATGTCATTTGGTAACTGTGGAATACAAAGAATGCATTACAGTGAAATTAGCATCGTTTATACCCCTTAGAAGTTTTGTAGTATTGTATTATTCCACTTCAGTTATTTGCTGACTGTTATGAGTAAAATTTCAACAGAGCTGTAACAATATATGTAATCATATTTTCACTGTCACAGGTTGATATCAGTTACAGTAAGATCATGATAATTCGGCACTCTATAATCCAGCGGACCCAATAGTCCAACATGCGTCTGGTATTTTGCCATGGCGTGACACCTTTTCAGCAATAATTGTTTGCCTAACTGTGTGATTATAGTCTTGCCAAGATAAGCCAGTTGCATTACTGGCTTTGTCAGTATCAGTGATTCTTCATTCACTAAACCTAAGTTTACAGTACTTATGTTTGCATCAGTGCTGTGGTATTTTAATTATTTAATGAAGTCATTGTGCTGTGTTAATATTCAGCTACTTGTATGACTGTCAGTTAGACTACATCGCAGTAAAATGTTTGTATGTACAGTGAAAAATTTCCAAACAGAGCAAAAGTGCACCTAAAGCAGCAAAACACAAACGTGATGTTGACAAGCCACAAAAAACTGGTCATCATAAGCAGACTGGGAAAAGTGAGAACCAAAACAGTATTATGAGTGAACTATGGTCTAAAATGATTGAAGAAACAGAGAGGGAAAGCAATTTAAATGATGAGTAGTTTACAGCTGATCGTTCTGAAATTGTACAAATGATAAATTCTGTGTCTACCAATGAAGTGAGTGCTTTTTCAGGTGAAATTAAAATGGATTGACATAGGTAGAAATTCAGTTACCGAAGGAGAGTGGATGATGTGATATTATAAAAGTGTTTTGAAGTCACAGGAGGCACCAGAAGTTGACAGTGATTATGGCAAAATGTCTGCAACTAACATCTCTGGGATTGACACTATGGAAGCCTTAGACACTTTAGTGAGATTCACTAATTGAAGACAATAATATGGTGCCTCTGAAGTTTTGAATCTGAACATCAAGCAAAATAATTGTTGCCAAAAAAGGGCTCAATCCAAGAAACAATTTGGAATTTTTGTAATGTTCAGGGTGCTCTGAAGATAATTTCAGCTAAACCATCGGTGGTAGACACCAGTCTGGCATATTCCATGCCTGTGAGGCTGTCAGATATCTGTACTGTGTCTAACACAGTGATTACAACTAAACTGCACCACATTATTGACTATAATCTTTATTAATTAGCTTCTTGATATCCTCAAATCAGTGGTCCTTATTGTATTTTGTAACTAGCACACAAAACTTTATTTATGCACAGTATATCAAACTTCTCTAAAACTTTGAGCCTTAAACTGTTGTGTTAGAGCAATGTACTATTTGACTTTTAATTCAGTTTTATATGTATTGGAAAGTAGTTCTTTTTCTGATAAAGGCTGAGGCCAAAAGCTTAAGTGTAAATCTCTTTTAATTTTGCCTGTTGGCAACTTAACATGTTATCTTTACGTTAGTAGCAATCTATCTTTTTCTAGAGTTTTGAAATTCCTATCAGAAGTTTCACATTGTTTGAAGAAGACTATGCATTTCAGTATCTTCGATTAATGTGTTGTAAGCAAATTCATTGGGCTCTTACCTGGTCAGTGAGTCTCTGTATTTGTGAGTTTGTGGTAAAAGATTTCCACGCAGGGAAAATTATTAAATGTGCTAATATGTACACAGACTAGTCACAGTGAACTGGCGAAATAGTGATTGTCATATAAATTTTGAATTATATAGTTTAGCCTCATGTCACACACATGGTATCATTAACAGGTCTAAGCTATAATCAGATGAACTGTGCAAAACAGAAATACAGAGGCAGTAAACTACTATAGTGTGTTTAAAAGAAGTTGCAACTTTTGGAAATTTGGTGAAGAAAGAGTGCAGGGAAGCATAGTTTCCAAGGGGTAGCAACAACACAATGCCTATCTTAGGTTATGACCTATAGTCAGCTGCCAAGCAAACATTCTTTGGCCGTAAAGAAATACAATACTAAACGGAGCAGTTACATCAATGAATTTTTCATATGTACTCACATTTACAGTGTAGTTAAGTGAAACCAAGGGAAGAATCATCGCTGTCTCCCTCAGAACTGGAACTGGCACTGGAGCTGACTGAACTGACTCTGTTCCATCTGTTCTTTCAGCTGTCCATAAATCCATGTCTCTTCAATTACCTTCTTTGAATGGCTGACAACTCAGTATCATTACTGTGGGGTAAAGTTTGCAATGGCTCTTTTTTTCTGCATTTCAACCTCAATGAGCCCAAACTTCTTGGTGTCTCCTGCCACAGTACCTCTCACCTGGGCCCATATATGCTCAGCTGGATTCAAATGAGCATGATATGGAAGAAGCCTTGATTGCATTATGCTCTTTAATGTTAACTGGTTTGTTGACTTTGTATTGTGGAGGTTTTGGCTTCTACAGTGCAAGATCCATTAACTATGGTTTATTCATGCCAAGTTCAACTTTATCTGATACAATGTTTCTTTGTGCACAGAGCAAAATATTTAGTTTTCGCCTCCTCGTTGTTAGAGCGTGATCCACCACAGCAGAGTGGTATGGCACATTGTCCATTATTATTATCAAATTCAGATGAACATTTCACAGCAGAACATCTGAAAACGTACAACACTATACTGCACCGCGTATTATATTAACATACAATGTGTATTACCAAATATGTTATTACGATTCAGTAAATGTTACCCTCTGGGAGGATTTAAGTAAAACTGACCATGAGTTACCTAATGGGTTTGTCTTATTGAACGTGAATTCAGTGCTACAGAAGAAACCAGAAAGCTAAAGATTGAAATTTGGAAATTTTTTTAAGAAACCAAGTTTGCTTAAATGAAATAAAAATTGTCACCAGTCTAATTAGGCATACTAATGTTGAACATTACTTTTATATAATCTGTATAGAGTTGTGATAAAGGAAAGCTACTATTACTTCTTACCCAATGAAGTGCAGTGAACTCTACTATAATCAGACAAGTGGTACAGTGATGCTAGCAGTTATAAATAGTATGTGCAAGTTCTCATAGAAACAGTTAACAGCTTATTTCTTCTCAGTAGTAATTACTTCATTATATATGAATTATGTGATCACCAAAATTTATGAAAGTCAAAATTAAACCAGAAATGGACATGGACTTAGTCCTATTTCAACATTTACTTTCCAAATAGTACAAATATAATTAAGTCACTTGCAATAGGATTTTTCACTCATTAAGAAGTAATATTGTTTCTACTTTTATGGATAAGGGCATTTACAGTAATATTATCTTCAATAAACAAAATTGTTGGTGGGGGCTCTCAAATTGTTCCCCCCTCCCGGGGGCTAGCCACTCTTTGGCAGGTTCATACTTGGCTACCAGGGAGCCCCAGCGTTTGGCAGCCCTTTTTACCTTCTGTGCTACATGTCTATCCTCTTGCTATTCTTTTTCCTCTCCCTTGGGGAACATGTCTGGGGTATTATGGGGAATGTTCTGCATTCTGTTGCTGACCTGCAAACAGTCTCAACTTTCTTTGTGGCTCCTTTTTCCTTTCTTTGTGGCTCCTTTTTCCTTTCTTTGTGGCTCCTTTTTCCTTTCTTTGTGGCTCCTTTTTCCTTTCTTTGTGGCTCCTTTTTCCTTTCTTTGTTTCCTTTCACCTCCCATTCCTCTGCTTCGGTGTTTGAGGATTCTCTCTTTTCTTCTGCTTCTTCTTCTTCCCTGTGCGCTCCTGAAGGCTAGACCACATGTCTAACATGTAAAAGGTGACTGTGTAACACGTAATTCCCAGCCCCGGGTCGACAGGTAGGGTTCACATGTATCCCCTGATACAAGCCAGGCCCAGGGAGGGGTGACTGACTGAGCTGTAACCTTCTCAGATTGCCCGTTGGTCCCTCTGTCATGTGTTCGGGAGGTGTGACCTGAGGTGTGAACAATCACCTAAGGCGGGTGTGCCCCCTTGTGTAGGAGCCCCCCAGTATGAGCACGCCATTGGAGATGCTGCAATCATGGGGGATTTCCTCGCGATGAGTCACTCATCCTCTTCATCAATGTCAACGAAATGAAAACGTTATTAGGGTTCTGATTTGAAGACCGTTCCCACTGCACAGCGAATCCTTGTTGTATCACATACTGAAGATGGTCAGTCCTTCACCACAGTTAATCTGTTTATTATTTAGGAAGGTGTTGCCATTGTTGGCCCTTTGTAATCCTGCTCTCATTTACGGAATGGCTCTTTGCTTTTGGAGACGGCTTCTGATGCTCAAGCACAACTACTTCTTGCTGCCTTACTTCACCACGGCTACACTGTTCATGTCACGGCACATAGAACTTTGATATCCTCCTGTGGTGTAGTTTACACCGGGCTTCTTGACAGTCTGATCAAGGCTGAAATACAATCTTACCTCTCCGATCAGGGCATCATTGTCATTCATCATGTCATGAAAAAGGTCGATTCTTCTTTGGAGCCCACCCGCACTCTTTTCTTCACCTATTATAGGGTGGTGCTGCCATCCAAGATTAAAGCCAGCTGAAATCGTCACAGTCCAGCCATACCTTCTGAATCCGATGCGCTGTTATCAGTGTCATTGGTTCAATCACACTAGAACATCTTTTTGACACCCAGCCATATGTGTAACCTGTGGCAGGGGTGCACACAAGAGCGAATGTCTAACTCTTCCTCCCTGCTGTATCAAATGCAATGGTGACCATGCCGCCTCCTCCCAGGATTGTTCTGTGTATCTCGACGAGCAGGCTGTTCAAGAGATTCCGGTAAAGGAAAAAGTGCCTTACCCGGTAGCTTGCTGGCTAGCCACAAGCTCTGTGTTCATCTGTCAGGCACTTATAGTTCAGTTCTTGTTACCCCTCCCTCCATGAAGGACATGGTTACACAGATATGCAACCTCAAATTTGGCTCTGAGGTTGTGAAGTTGCCCAGTGTCAAGGTAGCATCACTGACCCCAGTCCTGCTGTGCAACAAACTATCAGACTCTCACCTCATGAGGCGAAGTTACCCACTACACAACTGGCAGGCAGGAAGGCCAGAAGGAGTACTCGTGTGAAGACTTCGTCCATCCCTCCAGCCAACTAACACCCAAGTCTTCCTTTAAGCAGAAGTGCTCAAAGAAGTCCGCTAAAGACAAACAGTCTGCCCCTTCACCAACTCGAAGATCCTGTTTGACGTGGTCGCTTAGCCCGGCTGGCCTTTGTCTCGCTGGTGCACACCACCATTTGTTTTTTGGCATTGGACTCCACCAACCAACCGCACAAGCACTCCGATGCTTTTGTACACCCCTTGGAGCAGGATCCTCCTGCTTCTGAGCCCTGTAGTAGCGACCTTCCACCGGCTGTCCCTCTGCAGACATTCTCTTCCTCCTCATGACTGCCCTCCTATGGAACATTCATGGCCTGCGGTCCCACAGAGGATTTATGTCTGCTTCTAGCATCACAGCAACCCCTTTTGCTTTCTGGTGACTTTAATGCATATCATCCCCTCTGCGGTTCTCCCAGGGTCTGCCAGAGAGGAGCCCTCTTGGCTAACGTTCCTAACCAATTCTACCTCTCATGCCTTAACACTGGTGCACCCACTTTCCTTTCTGACTCCTTGCACCCCTATTCCTATTTGGAACTATCCTTGTGCACTGCCTAGAGTGCCCCTCATCTTGAGTGGTCCATTCTTTCTGACGCCTACTTGAGAGACCACTTCCCGTGTGCTCTCCGTCTGCTGACTCCTACCCCATCCATATGCATACCTAAATGGCAGCTTACTAAGGCTGACTGGCAGCTTTACTCCTCCCTGGCGACCTTCGCAGAACAAGATTTCCTCAGTTGTTGTGACCAGGTGGACTACCTCACAAACGTTATCCTTACTTCTGCAGAACGTTCCATTCCTCGCACTTCATCTTCACCACATCGTGTCTCAGTCCTCTGGTGTACTGAGGCATGCCGTGACGCAATTCACGCATGGAGATGTGCTCTCCGTGTTTTTAACCACCGACCTACGCTGGAAAACTGCATTCATTATAAACACATGCGTGTGAAGTGTTGTCGTTCTTTGGTATAGCAAAAGAGCTAGTTGGATTTCGTTCACTAGTTCTTTTACCAGTTCCACACCTTCCTCTGTTGTGTGGGCAAACCTTCGATGGCTCTCTGGAACCAAGATCCATTTCCCCATTTCCAGCCTGACAGTAGGTGGATTGTGGATCCTGTTGCTATCTCCAACACCTTGGGCCGCCATTTTGGATAAGTTTCAAGCTCTTTCCACTATCACCCTGCCTTTATCCATAGGAAACGAGTGGAGGTGCTTGGGGCGGTACCCTTCTCTTCTCCCAATAGTGAGTGTTACAATGCCACCTTCACTATGAGGGAGCTAGATCCTCCATCCCAAGGCCAGATGCTATCCACATTCAGATGTTGCAGCTCTGCTCTCTTGCAGCAAGCACTTCGTGCTTAACACATACAACCGCATCTGGGCTGAGGTCACATTTCCTGGATGGTAGCGTGAAGCCACAGTCATACCCATACCTAGGCCCAGTAAGGACAAAAACCTTTCTTCCAGCTACCACCCCATCTCTCTTACCAGCTGCGTTTGCAAAGTGATGGAATGTATGATTCGTGCCCGGCTGGTGTAGGGGCTCAAACTCACCATTTACTCACAAATGCACAGTGTGGATTTAGAGTGCAGCATTTTGCAGTTGACCATCTCGTTACTTTGTCCACCCATGTCATGAATGGTTTTCTGCAGAAATCCCAGACTGTGGCAGTGTTCTTCGATTTACAGAAGGCCTAAGAGACCTGCTGGAGAACTGTTACCCTCCGTACTCTTTACACGTGGGGCTTCCGTGGATGCCTACCCTGTTTTCTTCGAGCATTTTTACAAGACCAAATATTCAAGGTGTGTGTGGGTTCTGCTTTGTCAGATACCATTCAGGAAAATGATGTGCCTCAGGGTTCCGTCCTGAGCGTCATCCTCTTTGCTATCGCCATTACCCCTATTGTGGCCTATCTCCCACTGGGTGTCTCCGGCTCCCTTTTTGTCTATGATTTTACCATCTATCGCAGGTCTCCATGGACCTGTCTCACTGAGTGGCGTGTTCAGCAAGGTCTTGATTGTCTTTACTCCTGGAACATCAACAGTGGCTTTCGCTTTTCTAATCACAAAACCGTCTGTTTGAATTTCTGGTGGCGCAAATGGTTTCCCCCACCATCTCTACATCTTGGACCTGTTGCCCTTCTGTTTGTTGACACTACAAAATTCCTGGGTCTCATGATCGATAGGAAACACTCTTGGTCCTCCCATGTCTCTTACCTGGCAGCCCGCTGTACACAGTCCCTCAGTGTCCTCCGTGTCCTCAATGGTACTTCCTGTGGTGCTGATCAAACCACCCTCCTGCGTTTGTACTGGTCCCTTGTCCATTCGAAACACAACTATGGGTGCTTTGTTTATGCATCTGCTCGCCAATCCCTTTTATGCCGTCTCAACACTATCCACCATAATGACATCCATTTGGCCACAGATGCATTTTACACCAGCCCAGTTGAGAGTCTGTGTACTGAACTACCACTATCCTACTGCTGTGACTTTCTCCTCAGCAGGTATGCATGCCATTTGTCTGCCATCCGTGGCCACCCTTCCAATGCCTCCTTCTTTGATGGCTCCTTAGACCATTAGTATGGGGCTTGTCCCTCTTCCCTATTACCTCCTAGCATCTGCTTTTGCCACTTGCTACAGTGGCTTAACTTCATGCTACCTTCAGTTTTCCCTGTGGGCGTGAACCCTTCACCACCTTGGGTTCGTGAAGCAGCCCATGTTAACCTTGGCCTTAATTCACTTCCTAAGGACACTACTCTAGCCTCACCCTTGTCGCCTCCAGTTTCAAGACCTTCGCATGGAACTTAGCGATAGTACCTTTGTATACACTGATGGCTCACATACTGACCGTAGGGTCAGGTGTGCATTCGTTATTGGCGCCCGTGTCTTTTGATATCTGCTTCCAGCCCACTCCTCAGTATTTACAGCCAAGCTTTTTACCTTGTATCAGGCTGTGGAGTACATCCGGTGACACAGCCTTCCCGATTGTGTCCTCTGTTCATACTCACTCAGCACCCTCCAAAGTCTCTGTGCACTGTACACCACTCATCCCTTAGTGCAGCAGGTCGAGTAAATCTGTCATTTGCTCACTCTTCGTGGAGCCAATGTCCTGTTTCTGTGGGTCCCCGATCATGTCGTTCTGCCAGGAAACGATGCCGCTGATGCTGCTGCCAAGGCTGCAGTCTTCTTACTTCAGCCTGTGAGCACCTCTATTCCCTCTGATGTTCTCTGCATTGCTGTGTGTCAGGTGGTGATGTCCCTTTGGCATCGCCAAGGGTCCTCCCTTCACAGGAATAAGATTTGGCTTTTTAAGCCTCTCCCAATGCCTTGGACGAGTCATTTTCTTGGATTGTCCATAATGTTCTTCAAACCACTCATGAACAATTGTAGTCTGGTGACCAGGCTACAGTTTTGTAGTCACCTAGGGTCCAACCAATTTTCTCATAAGCCCAGGGAGCCACTGCAGGCAATGTCGTGCTGTTGGTAAAGGCACTCACATTGGTTGTCTGCTGCCATGGTCCATTAATACCAAATTTTGCTGCTCTGTCCTAACATATATGTCTGCTGTACATCTCACATTGATTTATGTGGTTATTTCATGCAGTGTTGTTTGACTGCTGGCACCAACAGTACACAAACATTGCTGCTCTCATTTGTTAAGTGAAGGTCGATGGCCATAGTGAGAGGTAATGTAAGTAATTTGGTGTTTTCATCATACCCTTTACACCATATGTCTTGGAATATGTAATTCCCTAATGATTTCCAAAATGGAATGTCCTAAGCATGTAGCTCCAACTACCATTCCGCATTCAAAATCTGTTAATTCTCAGTGTGGGGTCATAATAACTATGGAAACCTCTTCACATGAATCATCTGAGAACAAATGACAACTCTGCCAAGCACCTTCAGTTTACGTGTTGTGTATGTGTTAATACCACCATCTTTACAAGTGAATATCACTGTCCCATGACTTTTATCACCTCACTATGTATGTTCTTCAATGAGTTACCCAATAATTCAATTAAACATACTCAGAGGTTCCCACAATATAAACATATTTTTCCGCTGACTGTAGGAACTGAAGGCTACAGTTTAATGCATAAAAGTATAAAGTTGATAACTTCTAGACCACAAATATAACATTAACTCTTAGTGCTCAACCAATGGGGTAGCCTAGACTGCCATATTTGGTCATTTTATTATTTCTATGCGCATACTTCAGAAAATGTAGTTTAATTGATGCACCACATTAATGAACTCCCCAAACCGTTCTTTTTGTAGTGATGTGTTGAGCAAAAATATTATGACATATGATGTCGGCAGATAAAATGATTACCTGTTTTCCAAGTTAAAAGTGAAGATTGCTTCATTATTGTGGGGAGGGGGTGAAGAATTTATGTTGATCCCACCAGTAAGATTTTGAGAAGTATGATGAATGATATACCGGGTGATCAAAAATTCAGTATAAATTTGAAAACTGAATAAATCACGGAATAATGTAGATAGAGAGGTACAAATTGACACACATGCTTGGAATGATGATGTTCTTTACAGGAAATGGTCAATATGTCCACCATCATTCCTCAACAATAGCTGTAGTCTAGGAATAATGTTGTGAACAGCATTGTAAAGCATGTCCGGAGTTATGATGGGGCATTGGCATCGGATGTTGTCTTTCAGCATCCCTAGAGATGTCAGTCGATCACGATACACTTGAGACTTCAGGTAACCCCAAAGGCAATAATTGCATGGACTGAAGTCTGGACCTGGGAGGCCAAGTATGACGAAAGTGGCAGCTGAGCACACAATCATCACCAAACGACGCGCGCAAGAGATCTTTCACGCGTCTAGCAATACTTTTTTTTTTCCTTGGTTCTAATAAAACCCCATGTCATTCCAAGCATGTGTGTCAATTTTTACCTCTCTATCTACATTATTCTGTGGTTTATTAAGTTTTCAAATTTATACTGACTTTTTGATCACCCAGTACTTCAGACAGGGGAGAAGTAAACACTGGAACACTCTGGATTGCATCTTCAGATTAGACTAACCACTACTTTGGCCACAGATCCATTTACTAAGTCTGTGTTCGTAGCTCTGGGTTCTTGTTTCAGCCATGGGATAATGAACTTTGTTAATGCTGATATTATAAGACTTCTGAAGGGATACAAATCCACAATTTAGTGGAAAAACAGTTTTACTTCCTTGCAGGATGTGTGTACATTGTCAAATGTCTGGTGTGGTGGCACTGAAGTTAGTTTATCTCCCATGGTCTAAATTAGACTCCAGTGACTTCATTTCACACTATAGTGAAGTTTTTAAGAATTGTCTGCATAATGTCTCAGAAGAGAAATTTAAAGTGTTTGTCAAGTTATGTTTTTCTTTATGTAACTAGATATAATAGGACTACTGTGAATGGTATCTTTTTTAATAATGTGAATAAATATGATCTGCAATATCAATAAATGTAATGTAATTCATGGGCATATTTTAATTTTCAACATAACACTGAAAAACAGTGAATACAGACAAAATAAAGAATATATTGTACTTCAAAAATAAGATTTCAACTTTGCTTGTATGCAGGGTGAGATGACAAGGAGATGCCAATCCCAAGTCTACCCAGAATGGGCAAATTTAGCGAGCTGTGGTGTTAGCTGAGATATAGCAGAGAATGTGGCGAATTTTCTGACTTAAGTAATTTTTAATGTTTATAGCTGCTGAATTATTACACTGACTCTAAGAAATGGAATTACATGTTTTATTCACTTGCATCAGAAAGTGTGTTCAAAGGGTTTTTTAATGGGACAACATATGTTTAACTTAATCCAAATGTACACAAGATAACAGTACTGCAAACCATTTCCCCACCATTAGGAGAAGAACATTTGTCCTACTGTACCAAATGTAAGCAAACATGTAACTCTGGCACAGTTCATATTTTCATTAATACAGTTGTTTAACAAGTGCTCAGACTGCTGGACTGACAGCATTGTACGCTGAATTTCAAGGGACCTTATGGCAGCAATGGCCTGTGTTGTATAGCACATCATGTCTTCAGGATTTTTGGTTTTCCTTGTGGGCTTCTTAATTTAATTTTCATCACAGATAAAAGACCAGAAGCGTTAAGGTTGGCAAGATGTAGGCCATTTTATATTTCACATCACTGTAACAATTTCAAAGTTTTCTGTTAAGTATATCTGTAATTACCTTTGTAGAATGGATAGTACATTTGTTGTGGTGGTACTAAATGGATTGCATTGTGGCCAGTGGGCTCTCTTTCCAGTAAGTGCAGCTACATATCTCTTATGAACTGCAGAGACTTGTAATTACTTAGAACACTATCAATGAAACAGGTGCACAAGATACAATTCCTCAAAAGGCTGTAACACATATTGACAGACAAAGGTTGTTTATTCACTTCTCTTGGCGAGCATAGCTTTCAGCTGACCAGTAGTGCATGATGTAAACAATAATTTGCTACTAACATTCATTTTAATTGGATTACTCTAGTGAAGTTGTCTTCTCCCTTGACAAATTTTGCCCCTCAGCCACACTTATGCCATTATCAAATTGACAATTTCGCATTGCTTTTGATGAGTCCTGTCAACTGACTTCTTCTTGTAGTCAGGTTGTGCCAAATTTAATTCAGTCATCACTAGTAATCTGATCTAAAATCGCAATCTTCAGCTTTCTTCTGTAGTAGCATATTTCAAGTGCTTCTCATCTCTCATCATCAATCACTATTATCATCCATTTTATTACTTATCTTCCATGTTTCACATCTGTAGAAGGCTACACTTCAGAAAAGACTGCCTAACAGATAACTGTTTATTCACTCTTAACAAAAGTTACTTTTTTGGAACTGTATTTTCATGCTATTGCAGGTCTGTATTTTATAGCCTTCCTATTTTGCCCATCATCAGTCAGTTTCCTATACAAACAGCAAAATTCATCTTCTGCAATTAATGACTGTATATCTCTAATTCTGTCAGCATCACATTATTTAATTTGACTTCATTTCGTTACCCTTGTTTCGATTTTGTAGATACTCATCGTATAAGCTCCTTTAAGAAAGTGTCAGTTCCGTTCAATTTTACTTTCAAGTCTTTTTCTGTCTTTGATAGGATTACAGTGTTATCCAGTGTGACAGTGTAGTTGATGGCGGTGGGATCACTTGTGGAAAAATTGCTGTAGTAGTTGGTGTGAGAGCTGCACCTTTTTTTAGACTGAAGTCAGCTGATAGGTATACCTACTTAAAGGAAGTCCCACTAACTAAGGGATCACCTTCAGAGGACATATTTCCAAGTAAAGGAATTACCGTATTTTATCAAAATGTAAGAGGTATTAGAGATAAAGTTAGTGCACTGCTTATAGATGTTGACTCTGAAATTACTGGTATATCGGAGCACCACTTAAATAATTTGACAACTCAGAGGCTTCCTTTACAAAGATACAGATTAGCTGACTGTTTTTCAAGGAGTCCCTTGCAGGGTGGGGGAGTGGCTGTATACGTAAAAAAACAGTATTCCATTTGAGTCCATAGACTATCATGGCACTGATCTGACCAGATATTTGAATGTTGCACAGGGACAGTTGAATTGAGTGAAATTAAACTTCTAATTGTTGTTGTTGTTTATAGGTCCCCTAACTCTGATTTCAGAGCACTTCTGCTCAAGCCAGAGATGGTTCTTGATTCACTTTGCAGGAAGTACCAGAAATTAGTTATGTGTGGTGACTTCAATATAAATTTTGTATATGATGGTGCAAGTAAAAGGATGTTGGTAGATCTCCTAAATTCATATGATAAGATGCAGACTGCCTTTTTTCCAGCTAGGCTTCAGGGGAACAGTAGCACAGCCATAGACAATATTTTTATTCATTCTTCATTACTAGATGGGCATTCTGTTAACAAAAGTGTGAATGGCCTTTCAGACCATGATGCACAAATTTTAACACTAAAAGGCTTTTGTACTCTCACGAATGTCACATATAATTACAAACTATGTAGGAAAGTTAATCCAATAGCAGTAGAGAGTTTTTTAAACCTTGTCAAGGAACAAATGGCAGTATGTTTATGGTGTCGATAACATAGATGATAAATATAATGCTGTTCTTAACACATTTCTCATGCTCTTTGAGAGTTGCTTCCCATTACAACGTTCTGAACAGGGTACTAGCAGTCATAGGCAGCCTGGGTGGCTGACTAGTGGGATAAGGAATTATATCAAAATGTTAGAAGTATTCAGTCAAGCTACAGTAGCCCATTACAAACAATATTTTAAGGTGCTTAAAAATGTTATTAGGAAGACAGAGTATATGGTATGCAAATAGAATAGCTGATTCACAGATAAAATTGTCAGTTGTGAAGGATGTGTGTGGTCAGCAGCACAAGGTCGATGATGCAAAGTCAGATCATAGTAAAAATATTTCTGTTATTGACAAATCAGATATATGTACAGCATTTAACAATCATTTTTGAAGCACTGCAGGTGAATTACATAAAAAATTAGTTTCTACGGGGAATCATTTAACTTCCTTGGCAGAATGCCTTTCTGAGATTGATGTCTGAAAATCTCCTCTGTGATACAGACAAGGGAGAGATTGAGTCAATAATTGAATCACTGAAGACTAAGGACTCTCATCGACATGATGGAGTGCCTAACAGAATATCAAAATACTGTGCTGCAAATGTTAGCCCTGTATTTAGCCATATTTGTAATTTTTCTTTTAGAAATGGTCAGTTTCCCGAACAATTAAAATACTCAGTAGTAAAGCCTCTTTGTAAAAAGGGTGAAAGGTATAATGTAGACAATATTAGATCTATTTATATGCCATTAGTGTTTGCTAAGGTTATTAAACAGGCTGTGTATGTAAGGATAATTGATCATTTTATATTGAACAATTTGCTATCAAATGTACAGTTCAGCTTTAGAAGTTGTTTAACAATTGAAAATGCTATATTCTCCTTTCTCTTTGAGGCACTGGATATGTTAAACAAAAGGTTTTGAATGCTGAGCATATTTTTTGATTTAACGAAGGCATTTTATTCTGTTGTTCACAAAATATTGCTCCAGAAGTTGGACCATTATGGAATACAGGGAGTAGCTCACTGTTTCACCTCTTGCATGAGCAACAGACATCAAAAGGACATTATTCACAATGTTGAGAATGGCTGTGATGTGGGGTCTGACTGGGGTACAGGTCAAGTGGGGGTGCCCCTGGGATCAGTGTTGGGGCCACTCCTGTTCCTTATTTATATAAATGATATGCCCTCTAGTGTTGTGGGTAACTCTGAAATATTTCTGTTTGCTGATGACACTAGCTTGGTAGTAAAGGATGTTGTGTTCAACATTGGCTTGGTTTCAAGTAGTGCAGTTCTTGACATAAGTTCATGGCTTGTAGAAAATAAACTAATGCTAAATCACAATAAAACTCAGTTTTTACCATTTTTAACACACAATTCAACAAAACCTGATGTTTTAATTTCACAGAATGGGCTTATGATTAATCAAACTGAACAGTTCAAATTTATAGGTGTTCAGATAGATAATAAACTGTTGTGGAAAGCCCATGTTCAGGATCTTGTTCAAAGACTTAATGCTGCCATTTTTACTATTTGAAAGGTATCTGAAGTAAGTGATTGTTCAACACGAAAATTAGTGTTCTTTGCTTATTTTCATTTGCTTATGTCATATGGTATTATATTTTGGGGTAACGCTTGCCATTCTATAAGTGTATTTTTGGCTTAGAAACAGGTAGTTTGGGCAATAAGTGGTCTAAGTTCACAAACCTCTTGTCGACCCCTATTCGTGAGTCAGGGTATTTTGACATTGACTGTACTATCATTTCTTGTTAGCAGTATTAGCTTATTCGCAAGAATAAACAACTTTCACTCAGTTAATACTCGGCAGAAATGAAATCTGCATTTGGATCAGACTTCCTTCACTCATGTGGAGAAAGGTGTGCAGTATACTACTGCATCCGTTTTCAGGAAGTTACCACTCAAGTTCAAAAATCTTAGCAGTGATCCACGCACTTTCAAATCAAAACTGGAGTTTCCTCATGGGTCACTCCTTCTATTCTGTTGAGGAGTTCCTTGAAAAAGTAAGCTGATTCCTATTGTATTGTTGATTGTGTTTACTTAAACTAATGGACTGACTTTTTTTCTTGGGTTCCTAACATCTGCATCTACATCCATACTCCGCAAGCCACCTGACGGTGTGTGGCGGAGGGTATCTTGAGTACCTCTATCAGTTCTCCCTTCTATTCCAGTCTCGTATTGTTCGTGGAAAGGAGGATTGTCGGTATGCCTCTGTTATTACTTGTATGTTGTAATTTCATGTAATGACATGTTCCATGACCTTGGAAATTTGCTCCTATGGAACGTGATGTGTAAATAAATAAATAAATAAATAAATAAAATCGACAAACTGTAGATTTTATTTCTTCTCCCTGAACTTTAATTCACGAACTAAATTTTTCCTTGGTTTCTTTTACTGCTTGCTCAATGTTCATGTATAAAAACATGGGGATAGGCTACAACTTGATCACACTTACTTCTCAACTACTGTCTTCCTTTCATATCCTTTAACGCTTAGAACACCAAAATGGTTTCTGAACAAGTTGCAAATAAGTTTTGTTCCCTGTGTTTTTTCTGTGCTACCTTCAAAATTTCAAAGAGTGTGTTCCAGTCAGCATTGTCAAAAGCTCACCATACATCTAAATGCCCTATAAACAGGGGCTAGCCTTTCTTACCTGCTGAGTTAAGTTGTGAGGTCAGTATTTCTTCATGTGTTCCTACATTTCTCCAGAAACCAAAATTAATCTTGCCAAAGTTGGCTTCTGTCAGTCACTTCATTTGTGTGTAAATCATTCATGACAGTATTTTGCAATAACGTCTTCTTAAACTGATGGTTCAGGATATTCACACGTCAGCTCCTGCTTTCTTTGGACCTGGAATAATCACATTCTTATTAAATTCTGAGAATATTTTGTTTATTTCATATATGTTACATGATAAATAGTTTTTTCCTCATGAATGGATGAATGAATGAATAAATAAAAACACTGAGCTTATACTTTAAGAGAAGTGTGTGATCTTGAGTCATGTTTTAATTTGGTGCATGCCATTAGTGTATTCTCCTCATCCTCTTAAAGAAAAGCACTTTATACAATAATTCATATGAGAGATTCCTAATGTTGTGAATTTAACGTGTGCATGTACTGCATGTTCAACGATAGTAATGAATCTCTTAAATTATTTCTTTGTTACAGATGTTCAGCAATCCCGAATATGATCCTCTGGGAGTTAAGATGGAGGAGGTAAGCTACTGCTATGTCTTAAGGTCTTTTAAGTCTTTCTTTTCTCGGGATATATCTCTTGTCTAGTTTCTATGTGCACTTAGTGGAACCTCAAATTCCAGAGGAGGAGGGTGTAGTATTCACAAGGAAAAACACATTCAGCTTTAGGTGCTGCATTTTTTATACAGCAGGTGGATACTTGAGGAAACACACAATTCATACTGCTAATCCATTGTTAGTTGTGAGGCATGGGAATGTCAAATAGATTACAGATGAAAGGGTAGTTTTATTGTACATGATTTCTGCAGGAAAATAGGGCTCCTTGCTTTTTGGAACCATAAACCCAAGTTCTGAACTTATGCACTCACCATTGTAGTTTGTATTGGAAAATGTTCAGACGTCTTTGAAACGAAAGAAAGTCTCAACTCCCCTACTTGGCAGATTAGAGGACAACATGACTGAGAAGTAAATGTACTTCTTCATCTCTGATTTCGCACAAATTTATGATACATGCAGGGCTTGGCCAGAAATGAGAATGACAGAAGTGGGAACTCCAGATGCCCAAGGATTTAGAAGGAATAGTATTTTGGTACAGGTCGGGTAAGGCATGGGCCATTTATATTAGTATAGTTTATAGGGAGTGGTTGGCACAGTGAAAAGAATACAAAACAATAATCTGAAGGTTATATGTAAATTGAAGGTCAAGGGGGGTGGAAATGAAAGGAAAGGGGAGTGATAATTGCTGTCAGCTACGTTGGGACATTATGCAGAATCGGTGGTGACAAGTGAAAGTATGTACCAGACTGTGATTTGAACATGGGATCTCCTACTTACAGGGCAGATGCAATAAACACTGCACCATCTGGGACACAGTGTTACCACAACTGCACGGACTATCTTGGCTCGCCTCACAGCCGATCCACACTCCCATCGAGTGCCACCTATCCTCAGCCCCTGTCCATTTCCTCCATATTTATTCATCTGAGATTCCCACAGGAGGTAGGACATACTTGTGCATCCACATTGAAGTAGCTGGATTCATTGCCTAGCTAGGCCTATAAAATTATATGAATGTGTGGTGTCTGCTCTTTTGGACATGGACAGGAGCTGTGGGTAGGTGGTGCTCGATGGGAGTGTGGATCAGCTGAGGGGCAAGCCAAGATAGTCCATGCAGTTATGTCCTGGATGGTGCAGTGGTTATTGAACCTGCCTAGTAAGCAGGAGATCCAGGTACACATGTTCACTCCGTAATGTCCCAATGCAGCCGATAGCTGTGATCGATTCCCTTTCCTTCCCTTTATTCCCTCTCCACCTTTAATTTACATATGATTTATAAGAGGTGCAGATTCTGTGTCATGTCTGTTGTTTCGGACATGTCAAAAATGGTAGACAACCAACATTCATGTAGTCTGAAGGTTGTTAGGTCAAGCCCCTATGTGGATGATTCTTTTAATCTTCTAACAATATTGTGAAAGTTGCTACTCACCATATAGCAGAGATGCTGAGTCACAGATAGGAACAACAAAAAGCCTGTCACAAATATAGCTTTCATCCAGTAAGGCCTTTCTCAGAATTAAATGACAATCATACACATATATACTTGTGCAAATGGAACTCACACACACATGACTGCAGTGTCAGGCAACTGAGGCCACACTGTGAGTAGCAGCACCAGTGCATGATGGGAATGGTGACTGGGTGGGGGTGAGGAGGAGGTTGGTGCGGGGATGGGGAGAAATAGTGGGGTAGGGGTGGCGGAGGTAGAGGGTGACATCCTGTTGGGGAGCACACAGGATTGAGGTGGAAAGAGGGTAGGGCAGCCATGTGCAGTTGGGAGGTTAGACGAAGGGCAGTGGAGAGATGGGGAGGGGAATGCAGAAAAGAGGAAATGTAAAATGATGGTGTGATAGAGAAATGAGGGCTGTGTAATGCTGGAATGGGATCAGAGAATGGACTGGATGGGAGAGGACAATGACTTACTAAGGTTGAGGCCAGGATGTTATGGGAACATAGGAGATATTACAGGGAAAGTTCCCACCTGCGCAATTCAGAAAAACTGGCACAGGCTGTGAAGCAGTCATTGAAATAAAGTATGTCCTGTTTGGCAGCACGCTCAGGAACAGGGTGGCCCATTTGTTTGTTGGCCACAGTTTATTCGGTGGTCATTCATGTGGACAGACAGCTTGCTGGTTGTCATGCCCCCATAGAATACAAGACAGTGGTTGCACCTTAGCTTGTAGACTGCTTGACTTGTTTCACAGGTAGCCCTGCCTTTGATGGGATAGGTGATATTTGTGACTGGATTGGAGGTAGGTGGTGGTGGGAGGATGCATAGGACAGGTCTTACATCTATGTCTATTACAGGGGTATGAGCCATGAGGTTAAGAGGTTAGAAGAAGGGGTTGTGTAGGGGTGGATGAGTAAATTGTGTAGGTTTGGTGGATGGTGGAATACCACGGGGATGGATGAATATATTCTGTAGGTTTGGTGGATGGCAGAATACCCCTGGTATTCTGGCCAAATTGCTCTTAAACAGTGGGAAGTAAGAAGGTGCTTAAAACATCAGTGTACGGCTGGTCTGCGATAGTACCATGCAAAACAACATGGGCTTCAAGGCCCCTCCGTGAAAAACACGACCACGCCATATCACCACTGCCTCCGATTTTACTGTTGGCACTACACGTTCTATCAGATTATGTTCACTGGGTATTCACCATACCCACACCCTGCCATCAGATTGCCACATTGTGTACTGTGATTTGTTAATCCACAAAATGTTTTTCCACTGTTCAGTCGTTGAATGTTTACACTCCTTACATCAAGCGAGGCATTGTTTGGTATTTACTGGTGTGATGTGTGGCTTATGAGCAGCCGCTTGACCATGCAATCCAAGTTTTCTCACCTCCTGCCTAATTATCACAGTACTTATAGTGGATCCTGATGCAGTTTGGTACTCCTGTGTGATTATATGGATAGGTGTCTGCCTATTATACATTACGAATCTCTTCTACTATTGGAGGTATCTGTCAGTCAACAGATGATGTTGGCCTGTACACTTTTGTGCTGTAAGTGTCCCTTCACATTTCCACTTCACTATCACATTGGAAACAGTGGCACTAGGGATGTTTAGGAGTTTCGAATCTTGTGTACAGATGTATGACACAAGTAACACCCAATCGTCTGGCTACGTTCAAAGTCTGTAAGTTCTGCAGAGTGCCCCATTCTGCTCTCTGATGATGTATAATGTTTACTGAAGTTGCTGATATGGAGACCATGGCAGTAGATGGCACCACAATCCACCTAATATGAAAAATGTATGTTTTCGGGGATGTCTCTATACTTTTGATCAGATAGTGTGCTGCCTTACCCTCTTTCCACCTCAGTGCTATATGCTACCCAACAGCACATCACTGTCTGCCACCACTATGCTACTATCCCTCTCCCTCACTACCCCAGCCTCCTCCTTACCCCCCACCCAGCTGCCGCTCACTTCATGATGCACAGATGCTGCTGCTTGCAGTGTGGCCTCAGTTGGCTGAGACTCCAGTCATGTGTGTAGGAGTTATGTTGGTACGAGTGTGTATGTGTGTGTTTGTTGTCTATAATTTTGATAAAGGCCTCACTGGTTGAAAGCTATATTTGTGACAGTCTTTTTGTTTCTCCTATATGCGACTCAGCATCTCTGCTATATGGTGCACAGCAACTGCTCTTTTCACCATATTGTTCCATTCTGTCCTGGATTTTCCATTGTTTGATCTTTTAATCTTTTTATTTTCAATTTTTATACTACACTGCAAATAAACTGAAATGATGTCCAGTGTATTAGTGTACTGTATTTATTAATATTTCATAAAAGACAAGAAAAAGAGAGGCAGAGGAAAATTTGACAGTGCAAATAAATTTACAAGAACGGATTGTACTTAGTGTCCACAAGGACTTTGTATATAACTTTGAATTGTAATTAAAGTGTAGAGAACTTATTCAGTTCCATTGTGACCAATTTCTACAGGAAGGGAACAGAAGTCAGACCTTGTACAATGTCTGAAATGAAGAGTTTCATCGACCTTCTTATATACACTTCAGTATTCAAATTGATTAACTAAGACATATGTTCTCTCTTTTGTATTGATGGGACTGTCCATGCTATTTTCCGTATCACTATATCTTCAGCATTATTTGCTGTAATTCTCACCTGCTTGAGATTTGACAACCCTGATGACATGGAGTTACGTAAGGTTTCTGATCCAGCAGCTGCTATAACAAACATTCTACATAAATTCAACAAAAATTTGCAGCGATCCTATATTTTTGGGGTTAATGCTACAGTTGATGAAATGCTAATCGGTTTCAGAGGACACTGTAAATTCAAAATGTATATTCCATCTAAACCGGCGAAGTATGGCCTGAAGCTTCAATGCCTAGCTGACTCCAGGACTAACTACATCTTCAACACCTATCTCTACTGTGGAAAAGGTACTGATGGAGTAGGACCTTCCCCAGATGAGAAGAAATATGCCATTATCACTCAGGCTGTCCTCAGATTGTGCAAGCCAATAGCACATGCTAACCGAAACAACACTGCTGATAACTGGTATGTGTCAATCGAACTTGCAGATGTGCTACAGAAAAATGATTTGACCACAGTGGGAACAATGCGGAAGAACCGAAAGGAAATTCCTGCATCTTTCTTGCCTTCCTGTAGGCATGAAGTTGGAACAATGCTGTATGGATTTACCAAACACATCACGCTCATTTTGCATGTACCTAAGAAAGGAAGAGCAGTAATTCTTATATCAACAATGCATCACTCCATAGAAGATGACGTGGAAAGTAAAAAAAAAAAAACCTGTAATAATAGCCCACTATAACAACACAAAGGGTGCTGTTGATACTGTAGACGAAAAGTGTGTCAAATATTGTTAAAGTTGCCGCACACAACGTTGGACCATGGCCGTGGTTTTCCATATTCTTGACATGAGTGTTGTCAGTGCATATATTGTTCATCAGTCATTCAAGGAAAGAACTGTGCTTACCAGGATGAACTTCATGAAAGCCCTAGCGAAAGAACTAATCGAACATTCACTGCATGAAAGGATAGTGAATAAATGCCTCCCATGAGAATTGAGGTTTTCTATCGTTAGAGTTCTAGGAACTGAAGTACATCTCCATGAAGAGCTGGAAACGGAGGACAAACTACCTAGGGATGGAAGGAAGCCATGTCGCATTTGTCCACCAAAAAAGAAGAGAAAGACAAGTTACTTGTGTCGCAAGTGCAAGGTCCCAATTTGTTTGGAATGCTCTTGTAAGGTGCGTCCGCAGTGCGTGTAAGGTGGTGCGTAATGTGGCCGCTTTCAGTAGTGCAGATTTTTTCTGTTTCATTTGCTGTCAAGAATACTCATTAAATTTAACACCGGTGGTACTTGATCAACATTAACCTGCAACAACCAAGTTTCAAGTAAAGAACTACACTTAGATATTTGGATATTTGTCAATTACTGTAAATTTCAATGAGAATTTAGAGTGCAATATGAATAAGTCTTTTTCACAGCACCGAAACAATATTTTGTTCATAATTTACCATTTATGTATAATTGAAGAATAAGTATGTAGTACTAAATTCAAAAAGTAGCACTAGATTGGTGATTTTTACTT
Organism: Schistocerca nitens; assembly: GCF_023898315.1. NCBI lineage: Eukaryota > Metazoa > Arthropoda > Insecta > Orthoptera > Acrididae > Schistocerca > Schistocerca nitens. The sequence continues at coordinate 50,712,142 of NC_064624.1, read as the reverse complement.
ATTTTTCCCACCTTCTGAATGCAGTCCATGGGACTGCATGACTGTAGTTGCGTGAGAAGTACTCAATACTGTGATTAGGGGTTAAGAGCATCTGCTCCAGGGCGAAAGGTACTCTAGTGAATACCAGAAGGACTTGTGGCAAAAAAACTAGGGCCTAAGACCCTGAGGTATGCACTGGTTGTGCAGTACGGTGGTTAGACTTAGAATTTCGTATGGAGCCATAGTGTCGTGGGAGAAGGTAGACCAGCAGGTTACAGCTAAGAAGCTTGCTAAGGTGCAGAGACTGGACTGCTTCGCTATAACAGGCAGAATTAGTAGCACGGCAACTGCTGGGATTGAAGCCGTGCTGGACATGCCTCCATTACACCTTTGGGTGTGAGTTTAATCTCTTGGCTGTTCAAGCCCAGGATTACAGAGCTTCTTTCAAAACACGGCTTTGGCATCATTAACTTGCCATGTTTTTGCTTATCGACCTTGGACCAGTATTCTATGTGCTGTCTTCTAAGCCAGTTCTGTAGTTCTAGTTTGATCATAGCCTTGGTGATTGTCAGGACAGGTTCCGGTCAAATGAATGGAGTCTCTGCCCCCAATTTGTCAGCTTGTTCATTGCCACCGATCCCTGAGTGGCCAAGGACCAACATTGGTTTTACCCAATCGCTTCCCCCTAGCTCCACCAGAGCCCTGTGACATTCTGCAATAATTTTAGATCTTGTTACAGGAGTTGCTAATGATTTAAGGTCTGTCTGGCTGTCTGAATAGATGTAGATGCTACGATCCTTCTAGCACCTATGTATTTTTTCCTACACACACACACACACACACACACACACACACACACACACACACTCACACACACCCTGATTGCAGTAATTTCAGCTTGGAATACCGAGGCCAGTTGTCCTAGAGAGATGATGCCCTCCAGTCTTCGCTGAATTCCATATACCACGGCCCCAGCACCTTGGTCTGATTTTGACCAATCAGTGAACCAGACAATGTCCCCAGTATGGTGTCAAACTGTTTTTTCTTACTGTTCCCAACTTCAAATTATTATATTGTAAAGCTTGTTGAAGCAGTTGGGAGTTATTATATAGTCGGCCGGCAGTTCCCCAGCCATTCCTATATTTGCCTCACTCACTATATTAGTGTGTGGGTCTGGATATCTCAATGAGATCCAGTTTTTACCAGTTTTGAGTCTGTATGCACCAGCTGCTTCCCAAAGGTTTAGTGGAGGCATGTCCAGCATGGCTTCCACCCCAGTGGTTGGTGTGCTACTAATTCTGCCTCTTGTGATGAAGCAGGCCAGGCTCAGCACCTTAGCAAGCTTCTTAGCTGCAACCTGCTGTTCTACCTTCTTCCAGGACACTACGGCCTTATAGGAGATCCTAAGTCTAACCACTGTGCTGTATATCCAGTGCATACCTCAGGTTCTTAGGCCATAGTTTTTTGCCTAAAGTCCTTCTGGTACTCACTAGAGTACCTTTCGCCCTGGAGCAGATGCTCTTAATGTGAGGGGTCCATATTAGTTCCTCATCTAAGGGTACCCCCTAGATTTTTCACAATCCCCTTCACAGATTGAGTTTCATCAAAAAGCTTTAGATTCCAACTTCAGTGTTGGAAGTAAATTTGCCAAGTATTACTATGACAAGGTCATCGGTGTATCCTTCACAAAATCATTGCCTGGAATCTAGTTTCTCAATGAGTTTGTTCACCACTAGATTCCACAATGAAGTGGGCAAAACTCCTCCTTGTGGGGAATCTCTAGTGGTGTTAATTACCATCTTTTCATTCATCACGGTGGCTTCTACCCTCCTCCTACTAAGCATGGCCTTAGTCCACCTACATATAGTGGTCACAAGGTCATGCATCTCTGCTGCCCTAATCATGGAATCAACGGTTGTCTTACAAAAAGTTCCCTCAATGTCCAGGAAGATGGAGTAGGCTCTTTCTTGAAAGCAAAGGGCTTTCTCCACCCTCACAACAAATGGACAGAAAACTTTCTCTGGTGATTTACCTGGTTGATGTGTGTGTTGGTTTGAATATAGATGAGCCATAGTTAGCCTCCTCTCCCCAACATGTACATTAACCAGACTGATTGATCTCATATCCTTGGGCCTGTTATGATCAGTTTTCCCTGGCTTTAGAATAAAGACAACTGTCACTGCCCTCCAGGCATTGGGAATGACTCCCGCTGCTAGGCTAACCCTGAATAACCTGCACAGCACTCTTACAAGATTCTCTCCTGCTTGTTTCAAGAGAGCTGGAAAGATTCCATCGGGGCCAGGTGACTTGACCAGTTACAATGTTCCCACTGCCCATTGGATTTTACTGAAATCGACACACGCCTTGGCAGGTCACAGTCCTCTCTTTGAGTGGCTGTGAACCATTGTCTTTCAGGGGTCGAATTCTGGCCTATGTTATCCGCCAGAGCATATTGAGGAAAATGAATTTTGAGGAGCAGTTCCAGTGTCTCACATGCTGTTTTTGTATTTTCCCCATCCTCCTTCCTCAACGTACCTTCTGGATTAGTTCGTACCCTAGTGAGGAGTTTGTGAAGCCTGGCTTGAATTAAGCACCTCCCCATGCTTGTCACTTTAAAACCTTATGAAATATTCTAAGATAAATATTACATTAAATATTGGTGGAAACATAATAAACTGCCATCATGAAACTGTTAAAATAAGTAAACACAAAGGAATATTTGTATACAAACAAATGCGTCTTATCAGGTTAGATCATAATTTCCTGCTTATTTACATGGTGCTTTATGCTACTATGTAGCACATACGAAGTTTGAATTCAACCAATTGAACTGAACATATCTTGTTCACACTGCATAATAGTTAATTTTCCAAAAACGTGTGAACACATACTGACCAAGGATAAAGGTAAGGGTGTAGTGCAAAATATACTGTCTTTTGGTGTATGGAATTGTGGAGTATATTTAGCTCTTGTCAAATTAATTGAGTAGTTTTAGTCAAATTTTAGATACCCTGGATACAGTTGAGTTCCAGATAAACTGTACAGTTTGATGTGTGGTTTGTGCTTGTGGCAGTTTTGGCTTAACAGTAGTAAAATTCAGCCATATTGTAATCATCAGTGTTTATAAAAACTTATTAATGAAAAACTTTACAGTGTTATATTTAACTCCTGAAGTTCAGATGCACAGTTTGGTATAATACCGTTGAATTCAGTTTTAGTGTTTTTTCTATATAATACTTGTGAATAATGTTCTATAGCCGGAAAGTGACAAATTAGCAGTTGGCTATGCATCTGATTTTTTGAGAGATCAATCAGCATAGATAGAATATTTGATATGTTGAATCCTTTGCTTATTGCTGTTCCTCACTTACTTTGGCTGCATTCATCTTTTGTTTGTCAATGGGTTGATGAGTATGTTTAAATGTGTGACAAATTCTACTTGCCATCATAGCATTGACCTTCGAAATGTCCTAAACTTCCTCAAAGATACTATTGCAAAAGTTGTATGAATGGGAATTTAAATACTGCCTCGCAGTTGTCGGCTTTCTCTCTCAGGAAAGTATTCCCAATGGATAGCCGGTTAATGGTATTTCTCTTGGCTTGGGAGGAACATAGTTCACCAGAGAAAAATATTAAATGTATATTTATTTATTTATTATTTATTGTTCCGTGGGACCAAATTAAGGAGAAGTCTCCATGGTCATGGAACGAGTCAATACATAAAATTATAACACGATTGTAGAAACAGATAAAATGAAATATAAAAAAACATATTCAGGTGACAAGTCGTAAATTTAAAGAAAGAAAATCAACAATGTAACACTGGAATTTGTTTAATTTTTTAGCTCTTCCAGGAGCTCCTCGACAGAATAGAAGGACTGAGCCATGAGGAAACTCTTCAGTTTAGACTTAAAAGTGTTTGGGGTACTGCTAAGATTTTTGAGTTCTTGTGGTAGATTATTGAAAATGGATGCAGCAGAATACCGCACTCCTTTCTGCACAAGAGTCAAGGAAGTGCATTCCACATGCAGATTGGATTTCTGCCTAGTATTAACTGAGTGAAAGCTGCTAACTCTTGGGAATAGGCTAATATTGCTAACAACAAACGACATTAAAAAAAATATATACTGTGAGGGCAATGTCAGAATTCCCAGACTATTGAATAGGGGTCGACAAGAGGTTCTCGAACTTACACCACATATAGCTCGAACAGCCCATTTTTGAGCCAAAAATACCCTTTTTGAATCAGAAGAATTACCCCAAAAAATAATACCATATGACATAAGCGTATGGAAATATGCGAAGTAGACTACTTTTCGTGTTGAACTGTCACTTATTTCAGATACTGTTCTAATGGTAAATAAAGCAGCATTTAGTTTCTGAACAAGATCCTGAACATGGGCTTTCCACAACAGCTTACTATATATCCGAACTCCTAGGAACTTGAACTGTTCCGTCTCGCTTATAATATGCCCAGTCTGTCTGATCAAAATATCGGTTCTTGTTGAATTGTGTGCTAGAAACTGTAAAAACTGAGTCTTACTGTGATTTAGCATCAAATTATTTTCCACAAGCCACGAACTTATTTCATGAACTACGTTATTTGATACTGTTTCAATATTACACACAAGATCCTTCACTATCAAGCTGGTGTCATCAGCAAACAGAAATATTTTTGAATCACCTGTAATACTAGAAGGCATATCATTTATATAAATAAGAAACAGCAGTGGCCCCAGCACCGACCCTTGGGGAACGCCCCACTTAACAGTGCCCCATTGGGACGGAACATCACTACCACTTTCAATATTGCGGAGAATTACCTTTTGCTTTCTGTTCTTAAGGTAAGAGGCAAACCAATTGTAAGCTACTCCCCTTACTCCATAATGGTCCAACTTCTGTAGTAACATTTTGTGGTCAACACAGTCAAGCCTTCGTTAAATCGAAGAAAACACCTAGCGTTCGCAACCTTTTATTTAATTCGTCCAAAACCTCACAGAGAAAAGAGAATATAGCATTTTCAGTTGTTAAACCATTTCTAAAACCAAACTGAACATTTGACAGCAAATTATGTGACTTTAAATGCTCCAGTAACCTTGCATATACAACCTTCTCGATAACTTTAGCAAACACCGATGGCATAGAAATAGGTCTATAATTGTCAACATTATCCCTGTCTCCCTTTTTATAAAGTGGCTTCACTACCAAGTACTTTAATTGGTCAGGAAACCGACCACTCCTAAAGGAAAAGTTACATATATGGCTAAGTACTGGGCTAACATACATAGAACAATACTTCGGTATTCTGCTAGATTCCCTGTCATATCCATGAGAGTTCTTGGTCTTTAGTGATTTAATTATTAACTCAATCTCCCTCTTGTCAGTATCATGGAGGAGCATATCAGGTAACAGTCTCGGAACACTTTTTTCTAAGAGCGCTATATGATTCCCTGTTGGGACTAGGTTTCTATTTAGTTCACCTGCTATATTCAGAAAGTGATTGTTAAATACTGTACATATATGCGACTTATCAGTAACATGGACATTCCCACATATCTGTTCGTGTTTCAATGTTAAATGACAAATGTTCAGTGACAATCAATCCTGTACATTTGATGATACATTAATATCTCACTCGTAGTATTTGAAAGTTTGAATGCAAGATAAATTTTAAGTTACCTTAATTAATTGTTCAAATTTCCAGTGGTACTTACAGAGACTTGATACCATATATTACAGATTATAAAACTCATTTCTTTGTTCAAAAAAGTGCCTTCAAAGTTGAGGTGTGTTATACTCGAATTTAATATAACAAGTCCAGTGTTGGCATCAAAATTCCTGGTTGCCTTAAAATTTGCCACGTATTCAATGCTGCAGGAAATCTATTTCTATCTAGCAACATTGGATTCAATTGGACCAATGCAACGAACATGAGTTAATGGGATTCACAAGCTTGCTAACAGTGTCTCCCTCATGCCCCACAATCACAAACCAAGAGCACTGTCTAGCCTGTGACGTGTCATTGCAGTCTACAGTGCCAGCAAACTTTAATTGAAAGTGATTTGTGTTATTGGTAACAGAAGAATATTTTCTTTAGTAGCTAGCTTCACAGTGGAAAAAATAAAAGGTACTCATATGATGCAGGCTATAAATAGAAAGTAAAAGCATATGCAAAACAATGTGGAAACACAGCAGCTGAGCAGCATTCCAGTCCTCCAGCAACAGAAAAAAAATTGCTATTGGCAGGCTAGTAAAGAAGAACAGAAAAACATGAGGAAGGCCAAATGTGCAAATAGGGGACTGAATACAAAATGGCGAAAACTAGAAGATGCTGTACTGAAATGGATTCAAGCACACCATCCAAATGGTGTTCGAATTGCTACAAAAAGTCTCGAATACATGCTTGTAAGCTAGTGCTACAGTGGAACTTAACAGATACTAAGGGTGAAAATGTTTGGTGCTACAGGTTTATAAAGTGTCATGGACATAGCATGTGAACCAAGACCAAAACATCTCATAAAATTCCACAAGAGTATGACAATAGTATTACCTTTCCATCACATTATTATACAACATAGAAAGAAAACCAGTATGGAACTAAGTTAAATAGTGCATAAAGACTTGATTGCCAAGTAACAAAATTGTTGCCATGAAAAGTGCTAAAATGGTAACTATTAAAACAGGTGAACATGAAAAAATGCACTACACTGTTGTTCTTTTGTGTTGTGTTGATGGCACTAAACTTAATCCAGTGATCATTTTCAAGTGCTAAAAAACGTCAAAACCTTGTGGAATACTGGCAGGTGTTGTTCATGTATGTGACAGGAGTTGGATGGATGAGGCTGGTATGAAACTGTGGATTAACAGAAGCAAAGGAAAGTCACTTCATTGAAGATGAGTTTTCTTCTTGTGCTAGATCACTTCAGTAGTCATTTGTAAAATTCTGTGAAAGAGAAATGGAGACAATTAAATACAGAGCTTGCTGTTATTGCAGGAGGACTTACTTCACAATTGCAACTTCTTGAAAAATACACTACACTGAAAAGCCAGGAAAACTGCTGGTGAATCCTGTGGATGCCTTGGGCAGATGGAGGGAATATTTTGAAGAGTTGCTCAATGTAGGTGAAAATACGATCAGTAATGTTTCAGATTTCGAGGTAGAACGGGATAGGAATGATGATGGAAATAGCATCACATTTGAGGAAGTGGAGAAAATGGTCAATAGATTGCAGTACAATAAAGCAGCTGGGGTGGATGAAATTAAGTCGGAACTCATCAAATACAGTGGAATGTCAGGTCTTAAATGGCTACACAGGATAATTGAAATGGCCTGGGAGTCGGGACAGGTTCCATCAGACTGGACAAAAGCAGTAATCACACCTATCTTTAAACATGGAAACAGAAAAGATTGTAACAACTACAGAGGTATCTCTTTAATCAGCGTTGTGGGTAAAATCTTCTCAGGTATTGTTGAAAGGAAAGTGCGAGTATTAGTTGAGGACCAATTGGATGAAAATCAGTGTGGGTTTAGGCCTCTTAGAGGTTGTCAGGACCAGATCTTTAGCTTACGGCAAATAATGGAGAAGTGTTATGAGTGGAACAGGGAATTGTATCTATGCTTTATAGATCTAGAAAAGGCATATGACCGGGTTCCTAGGAGGAAGTTATTGTCTGTTCTACGAGATTATGGAATAGGAGGCAAACTTTTGCAAGCAATTAAAGGTCTTTACATGGATAGTCAGGCAGCAGTTAGAGTTGACGGTAAATTGAGTTCATGGTTCAGAGTAGTTTCAGGGGTAAGACAAGGCTGCAACCTGTCTCCACTGTTGTTCATATTATTTATGGATCATATGTTGAAAACAATAGACTGGCTGGGTGAGATTAAGATATGTGAACACAAAATAAGCAGTCTTGCATATGCGGATGACTTAGTTGTGATGGCAGATTCGATTGAAAGTTTGCAGAGTAATATTTCAGAGCTAGATCAGAAATGTAAGGACTATGGTATGAAGATTAGCATCTCCAAAACGAAAGTAATGTCAGTGGGAAAGAAATATAAACGGATTGAGTGCCAAATAGGAGGAACAAAGTTAGAACAGGTGGACAGTTTCAAGTACTTAGGATGCATATTCTCACAGGATGGCAACATAGTGAAAGAACTGGAAGCGAGGTGTAGCAAAGCTAATGCAGTGAGCGCTCAGCTACGATCTACTCTCTTCTGCAAGAAGGAAGTCAGTACCAAGACTAAGTTATCTGTGCACCGTTCAATCTTTCGACCAACCTTGCTGTATGGGAGCGAAAGCTGGGTGGATTCAGGTTACCTTATCAACAAGGTTGAGGTTACGGATATGAAAGTAGCTAGGATGATTGCAGGTACTAGTAGATGGGAACAATGGCAGGAGGGTGTCCACAATGAGGAAATCAAAGAAAAACTGGGAATGAACTCTATAGATGTAGCAGTCAGGGCGAACAGGCTTAGATGGTGGGGTCATGTTACACGCATGGGAGAAGCAAGGTTACCCAAGCGACTCAAGGGTTCAGCAGTAGAGGGTAGGAGGAGTCGGGGTAGACCAAGGAGAAGGTACCTGGATTCGGTTAGGAATGATTTTGAAGTAATAGGTTTAACATCAGAAGAGGCACCAATGTTAGCACTGAATAGGGGATCATGGAGGAACTGTATAAGGGGGGCTATGCTCCAGACTGAACGCTGAAAGGCATAATCAGTCGTAAATGATGATGATGATGATGATGATGATGACTGAAAAGCCAAATAAGCTGGTACACCTGTGTAATATGATGTAGAGCCCCAGTGAGCATGCAAAAGTCCTGCAACACAACATGGCATGTACTCAGCTAATGTTTGAAGTACTGCAGGGGAAGAATTGACACCAAGAATCTTGCAGGGCTGACCATAAATCAGAAAGAGTATGAGGGACTGGAGATCTTTTCTGAAGAGCATGTCATGAGACATCCCAGTTTTGCTCAGTAATGTTAATACCAGGGGAATTTGGTGGCCAGCAGAAGTGTTTCTCAGAAGAGTGTTCATGGAGCCACTCTGTAGCAATTCTACTGGTATTGCCCAAGTCTGTCAGATTGCACAATGGACATGAATGGCTGCAGGTGATCAGACAGGATACTTATGTACGTGTGATCTGTCAGTCATGTCAAAATGTATCAGGTGTCCCATATCACTCCAGCACATGCCCTACACCATTACAGAGCCTCCACCACCTTGAACAGTTCCCTGCTGAAGTATTGTCCATAGATTCATGAGGCTATCTCCATACCTTTACACATCCATCTGCTCAATACAATTTGAAATGACTCATCTGACCAGGTAACATGTTTCCAGTCTCAACAGTCCAATGCTGGTGTTGACAGGCCAAATTGAGGTGTAATGCTTTGTGTCGTGCAGTAATCAAGGGTGCACGGTGGGCCTTCGGCTCCAAAAGCCCATATCAGTGATGTTTTGTTGAATGGTTTGCACGCTGATACTTTTTGTTGGCCCAGTATTCAAACCTGCAGCAATTTGTGCAAGGATTGCACATCCATCATGTTGAATGATTCTCTTCATTTATTGGTGGTCCCATTCTTGCAGTATCCTTCTCTGGCCACAGCAATGTCAGAAATTTTATATTTTAATGGATTCCTGATATTAACTGTACACTCATGAAATCGCCATATGGGAGTATCTCCACTTCATTGTTATCTCAGAAATGCTGTCCCATCGCTCATGCACTGGCTATAACGTCACATTCAGACTCAATTAAATCTTAATTACCTGCCATTGTTGAAGCAGTAACTGATGAAACAGCTGTGCCAGACACTTCTTGTTTTATATAGGCATTGTAGTCTGCAGTGTCATATCCTGCTTGTTGACATACCTCTATCTTTGAATACGCATGTGTATACCAGTTTCCATGGCATTTCAGTGCATTTAAATTGTAAATGGAAGAGGATTGGAACAAATGGGTGATGGATTACGCCCAACATGAATTCATGACAAAGGGAGTTCTAAAATGATCTACAAACAAACAAGTGTGTCAGTCAGTAAAGCAGTTGCGATGTAGGGTGAGAGAAAATATCGTCGTTAAATCTTTTAGTAGGTCAACATAAATAATGCTCATAATGGTAGTGAAGACCATCTTATATATAGAGGACAATGATGCTGAGGAAAGTAGAGATAATGAATGTCAGTGATCTTACAAGGTCATTTTGGTTTTATAAACTAAGAAATTTTTTGGCTGACTTTGCAATCTAATAAAAAAATGGTAAAAATGTACTTTCCTTAAAAATTGATTGAAAATTAAGGTGCACCTTATAGTCTGTAAAATATGGTAGTTATTTTCTTCGAATACAATTTGATTTGATCTGATGAGCTCACATCAATGTACTTAAGGATTGTTGCTGCTGTCCAGATGGTCACCAGATTGCATATAGTGATCTGCAGAACAAAACAGTATTTGTACTGTGCCACTGTTCTTTACTATCTCCTTCTTTCATCTCACCATGGGTCTTAATACAGTCCTATTACAGTAGCACTCAAAAATATTTTATAGATAGCATTAGTTACAATTACATAAACATAAGTGTGTAATACAAAAAACTGCCATTGGGTAATCGAAGGATATGAAATTGTAATCTATTTATTACAAGTCTGCTTATCTATTTGCATGAGATATGAGACAATTGTCAGAGTGTGTGTTACCATAAGTGCTGATGTGATAAGAAATACCACTCCATCCATGGTAAGAAGATCGCAGCACTGCATTGATACCAATGGTCATCACTTTGAACACCTTCTGTAAATGGATGTTCAAGCCACCTTTTTGACCTTCATTGACCTTCAAAGAAGTTAGTGTTAAACATCGTCGGATTCATCTCCATAGCTGCTATCAGAAAATAAGTATCAAACTGTAGCATCCCATTTAAAAAGCAAAGTTGACCTTTATATCTCTGAAGGAACAATCAACCAATTTCATACTGTGGCCCCTGTTGTACCATGCAACTTTTGTCCCACAAACCTCTCAACTCCTATCATACTTTCAGAGTTACTCTTGGCTGCAATAGTTAGTGACTCACCCTGTATACTCCACACCATCAGAAAAAAAATGTTAAATTTATTTTTGTCACTCCATAAAACCTTAAATCTGTCTTTGGCATTCCAAGTTAAGGGTTTCCTTGGAAAGTCTGTCCTGTCCCTAGTTTTTGAATTTATGAGCTGGTTTATTTCATTTATCATGTAAATCGCCTGTTACTAAGTGACTTTTTATGGTAGACGTGTATGGGCTCAGTCAATTATGTTGCTTCAGATCATCCCTGATTTGTTGAGGTGTTTCTCTTGGAGCTACAGCTGATTGCCTACAAATCATTCTGTCCTTAGCACAAACCATTTCAGATGAGAATAGCTCGAGGTTGTACCAAGACCTTATCATCTGAAATACGTAGAAATACGCCATTATCAGCCAACATGCTACTTAGACTATATTACACTTCCAAATACGGCATGTTCTTTCGCTGCACTCATTGTATTACATATTCTTTTCATTTATTTTTCTTTGATATGTGCATATTATAAATTATATTCTCATCAACTAGGTAGTAACAAATTATATGGAACCACTTTAAGAGCAGTTCTAGATGCTTCAGTCTGGAATCTCAAGACTCCTACAGTCGCAGGTTCAAATCCTGCCTTGGGCATGGATGTGTGTGATGTCCTTAGGTTGGTTAGGTTTAAGTAGTTCTAGGGGACTGATGACCTCAGATGTTAAGTTCCATAGTGCTCAGAGCCATTTCAACCATTTTAACAATTGTTAAGCATTGCATTTGCTGTAACCTAAGAGAAAAATTTATATATTATTTTCTTCGTATTATTTTTTAAAAAAGCATAGCAGCTGTATACCAATAAGATTGTAACAATGAGAAGTCTTTGCTGTTAGATTCAGAAGCGTCTGACCCACCTTAAATTTCAAGGTGGTGGGTTACTCTGTACTGTTAATGAAATAAAATAAATCAATAAATCAATGTCTTTCATCCTCGCTCTTCATCAAGGATGATCGGACGTAGCTTATTGGTTACTGTTACTTGCTGTTCATGCCATTGACTTCGCACACTTGTTAGTTGTTGCAATATGCCATACTCTGTAGCAGTGCTAGACTGTTACCTCCCAGTCTTGAAGACATGCCAAACAGTTTGTTTCACATCAAGCAAGTGTTCCATTTTGTTATACTTCTAGTTCTCTACAAGTAAACAATCACTGAGTGAATACCTGAGTTATAGTGGTCAATGAATACCATGCCATCAAGGCAAGTTACATACTTTTGAGCTAAAAGAATATATATACTTACATTGTTGTATGATTTTGCTCATTTACTAGATATGTAACAACAGCAGCATGAAGTGCTTGATGGAGTGACACTTAAGTGCATTGCTCTTCTGTGACTGCATGCAAGCAGTACTGACAGCATAACAACGCAACTGAAAAATACTTCTGAGCACTGCTGTAGCCTAACAAAACACCCCAAATACTGTTATCTGCATATTTGCAGAGACTTTTTGACCTCCTTGCTGTAGTTCATTTGCAGTACATACAGCACCACTATGCTGTACTGCGAAGGTATTACAAATGAGAAACAAATTTTTTTGTTCTACTCAGTTACAGGCCAGCTAAGGTTTAACATTTCTTTATGCTACTCCTTCATCTGTACACGTATTTCTCTCCACTCACCTGATGTCTAGTTTCTATCTTGTCTTTTTGGAACTATTTTGCTGTGGAGAATTTATCAACTCAATTCTGTTTCTGTATTTGGTTTGGTTTTCAATTTCTTGCTTATTTATACAAGTGTCTTGTAGGTCTTTGTGCACTTCTGTAAGCCAATG